>NC_140592.1:556975198-557632698 GCF_964204655.1 Triturus cristatus | reverse complement strand
CGGAAGTAAACCTGCTCTGTTGGGTGGAAATGTAGGAGACGCATCTTGTGCAGACGTTTTTCTGGAAACAGAAAAGATGATGTTAAAAAGAACTCTGATGCTATCTGTGTAGCATGTACAAAGGTGGAAAGAATTTGAAGCAGTGTGATTAGTTGAGCATCAAATGTATGTCAGTCACCAACACAGACCCTCATATGTTGGTCCAGCCGTCAGCACAAACAGGGTTTGATACATTTAGATAAACTCTCTACAGTATTGCAGCTTGAAAGAGGCACTCTGCGCATAATAAATAACCTATAAATAAACAGAGGGATTACACACCATATGCAGAGCAAGAAACAAATGCTTATTGAGTTTAATTAGTGCACTGTTACCAAGACCCCAATCCAAGTTGCCCATTATCTTTGCGGGGGCATATTAGGCTGAAATGAATTAATGATTCCAGCCTGTATCCCCCCTTAAGTTAAAGGTGATCACATTTTAAACTAGCAGGAATAAGGAATAACACAACACTTTTGCTCAAGTTTTCATCAATTCTTGGGCAGTTTTAAAGTGAGTGAATAGCAGCCTGTGAGGGTGTCATTGGGATGAGGAGGCTGTAGCCTCTCAGGAGGTAGCACTGTCTGCCCCTCTCACAACCACTGTCCCAAAAGCAGACCTCTTAGATTTGCAATTAGTATCTTTCCCAGTCATACTATGTGGCTACAGACATGTCATGACTTGGGGTAGGGCGGGCAGGGTGTGCACAAACAATAGAAGAAAACAACAAAGAAAGTTGAGGACAATATTTAACTACTGAGAAATTTGTTATAGCATTACATGTTGATTTTCGTAACTTCAGAGAGGTAGCAGAAGGAAGAAACGGTGATATGGCATTACATGTTGATTTTCGTAACTTTAGAGAGGTAGCAGAAGGAAGAAAAAGCGATTGTTGGAAGGGGACTATAGCATCCAATCACCCAGGGTGATTAATAATGTCTAATAGGCTACAGCACATCTTAGTTAAAGGTGAGTCTGAAAAGTTCAGTTTTGGAAGTTTTCTGAACTTCATGTGGTTCGTTTCAACTCTTAGCTACAGGTCAAATGTGTTTCAGAATCCTGCACTTGCACACCCAGGCATCTGCTGCTGTGTTTTGTTTCTCCTGCAGAATCACTGGTTGATCTAATGGAGCGCGTAGGTCTCCTGTTAGGATGTAGTGAGGTGTCAGTGTCTGCATGTAAGTGGTATCTTTAGCATAGCATGCTTTGTGGATATCACACGTGACACTGAATGTAATCCTGGCATCTACAGAAAACGTTTGTGGAGCTTTAAGAGCAGGTTTGATGCAGTGGCATGACGAAACTTGAGGGGGCCCTCCTGCAAAGCACAATGAGCCCCCCCCCAGCGGCCCGGCCCACCACCTACCACTTTGCCCCACCGACAAAAATAAGCAGTCACGAGAGACGCACGAGCGCGCGAAAACAAGATGGCCGCCGCCCAGTGAGCTCCGTGTTGAAGGGGCCTGTTTTTAACGACAAAATTGTTGTTTCCAGTCAGAATTTACTGGAAAATGCTCTAACAAGCTTCGAAAGCCCTACCTGCTGCTGTGGTGCTTTTCCTTGGTGTTAAGGACGTCGGAAGAGGTGTTTTTCTCCCTCCCGGTTCTGCTTCGAACTATACTGTCAGGTATTGCTCAGATTTCCTGTCAGGGGGGCGGAGCAAGTACTCAGGAAAGGGCCTGGCTTTGGCCTAACCACACCCACAGTCTGTTTTAGCTGCTGCACCATCTTTTTCCTTGAAGCATTCTTTCTGACTATATCTAATTTTCCTATACTTTGCATTTATTTACTCCTTTCATTTTTATAATATGAAAATGGAGAATAAAAATGTACAAAATCCCAATAATAATAAGAAACAACAGATTTCTCCTCCTCCAGTAAAATCTAAAGTGGTGGAATCTAGTGAGCCTTCCTTGGCATTAATTCTTGATGAACTTCATGCACTTCGTGCCAACACTGATACAATTGCGTTGGAGATTAAAACTCTGTGCAAAGATATGGCTAGTATGTCAATGAAAGTTTCTGATAATTCAATTAAAATACATGATAACAAAGTTAAAATTGATGCTTTTACACCACTTGGGCAAAACTTTCTCCTATGTCTGCTCTTCTTCTGGACATGGAAAATCGTAACAGGCAATACAATTTTCATATTTTTTATTTACCACAGGATGTTGAAGGTTCTAATTGCAGACTATACTTGGAGAATTTGATAGCTGGTCTTTTAAACATTATATTTCCAGAGAAATTTGACATCGATAAAGCGCATAGGATTCCATCTCATCGTAATCCTCATCACACTAAGCCAAGACAAATGATTTTTAAGGTTTTATGTCACCATCATTTGGTCTTGATAAGGAAAGCACCACGGGAAATTCCATCCTTAATTAATAATGGTAACAAAAATTTTATTCACCAAGACTTTACTAAAGAGACTGTTAAGATTCGCAAAGAATTCACTGACATTCGTCCACAATTGAGAAGTCTTGGATTTAAATATGGCCTATTTGATCCTTCAACAATGCGCATCTTGAAAGATAATTTTTCAAAGTCCTTCCAGCGTCCAGAAGATTTGAAATTATTCCTGGAAAAGCATTCACAGGATTCTATGGATATGCATGATTCTGCTACTTGAATATCGGTTTAACATGTATTTCTGACTAATTTTATTGTTCTCTCTACGCTGGGCTTCAACAGGTCGGTCATGCTTGTAAAGCACGTGTGCGTTTCAAATCTGTTATCAATGGTTATTTGTGGTCGTCTTTTTTATGGTTGTTTGTCTTTTTTGTTTTCCCTCCTTTTCCTTATACAATGTTCTAGAACTACTATTTTCCATAATTTTCTTCAACTTTTTCTCCTCTTCTTCAATCTTATTTCTTTGTTCTCTCTATCTTATTATGGCTAATGTTCATAATGTTAAAATAACCTCTTTAAATGTCAAGGGTTTGAGACATCCGGTAAAACGTACAAAGATTTTAGATTATTTAGGAAGTTCTAAAGCAGGTATCTGTTTTATTCAGGAAACCCATATTGAAGATAAAATATTAGATTATATGAAAAAAAAGTGGGTTGATACTATTGTCTCTTCTCCTGCTAAAGGTAGGAAAAATGGTGTTGCTATTCTCTTTGCTAAAAGACTGCATTGTCACATTTTAAGTAAATCATCAGATTTAGTAGGTAGATATGTCATAGTTAAAGTTAAAATGTATGATTCTGTTATGTTTTAACTTAATGTTTATGGTCTAACTGCTGATGATCCTATGTTTTGGTCTAATTTAACTACCAAAGTACTCAAGGCAGGTAATGTTCCTCTTATAGTTGGAGGAGACTTCAACCTTATTTCTGATCCATTTTTGGATAGATCTTCTCTCACTAAATTTGGACCTCCAAAAGCTTTTCTAACCTTTAAATTTTTCCTTAAAACTACAAAATTGATTGATATTTGGCGATTACATTTTCCTACGGATTTTATTTTAACCTTTTTCTCTAATCCACATAACTCACATTCGAGACTTGATTACTTACTAATTTCCAGACAATTAATTAATTCTGTAGTTACTCCTACTATTGGTAATATTGATATAACGGATCATGATTTAACATCTTTTGTTTTGCAATTTAATTCAAATTTTAAAACACAATCCAGTTGGAGAATGAATACTGGTATTGTACTCAACGTACAAAACAAAGTGAAAATCTTAGATGCTCTTCAAGATTACTTTCACCTTAACACAGAAGGTTCTACATCCCTGGTTAATAGATGGGACGCTTTTAAAGGTTATATTAGAGGTGCTTCTATTTCTCTCATGGCACATGAAAATAAAACTATCAATGTAAGAATTAAAGAATTGGATACGCAAATTGCAAAATTTGAAAGGCTTTTTATGACTTCTAAGACCCTCAATATAGATTGAAATTACAAAAACTTAGATATGAATTTAATTCCATTCTTAGCAGAAGAGTGGCTATTCAACTCTCCACATCTAAAGCCAAATTTTGTTTTAATGCTAACAGATCTGGATGGCTTTTAGCCAACTATCTATGCATTAAAAAAGATAAAACTCAAATAAATTCGATTCATGGCCCCAATGGGAAAATTGCCCTATCGCAAAATGATATTGTTAATGAATTTCTAAATTATTACACTACTTTATATACTAAACCTAACTTTGATTAATCTTCTTTAATTGATTCATTTTCATCTACATGTGGATTACCCAAGATTTCCCTCTCAACTAAAAATAAATTAGATCTGCCCATTACTGAAGATGAAATTCGATTAGCCATTAAATCCCTTAAACAAAATAAATCCCCAGGACCAGATGATATTCCAGCAGAATTTTACAAGGAATTTCAAATAAAACTTGTTCCTCATTTATTTAAATTATTTACCCCTTTTAGCTCTACAGGTTCTTTTACTGAAGCTTTAATTGTGGTATTACCCAAACCTAACAAAGACCCTACACTAGTTTCAAATTACCATCCTTTTTCCTTAATATATCAAGATTGCAAGCTCTATGCCAAAATACTTGTAACTAGGTTAACCTCTGTTTTAGATTCTATCATTCATCCAGATCAATCTGGAGTTATGAAAAATAGATATTCTGCAAATAATACAAGAACTTTAGTACATGTTCTAGAACAAGGGTCCAATTTACCTTTACCATCAGGAGTGTTGGAATTAGATGCTGAAAAAGCCTTCGAAAAATTTCAATGGCAGCTTTTATTTCATACTTTATTTGCATTTAATTTTGGTGACATTTATTTGTATGATATCTGTTCTTTATTCTACTCCGACAGCTCATTTATTTATTAATGGCCAAACTTCAAACCAATTTTCTCTTTTCAGAGGTACCAGACAGGGTTGCCCCCTCTCCCCACTCCTATTCCTTCTTGTTATTGAACCTTTGATTATTTCAGTTAGGAAATGTAAGGCCATTAATGGTATTAATATTAAGGAGGTTAATGTTAAAATGTTAGCATATGCAGATGATGTACTTTTATTTATTAGCAACCCTATCTCCTCACTCCCTCCTTTATTTGAGATTATTTCATCTTATTCCAAACTTTCCGGTTATAAATTAAATATTAATAAAACAGAATTTCTTTCCTATAAATATTCATTGCAACCCAAACATGCAGGATATAATTTAGCAAAGAGAAAAATTTAAATACCTAGGCATTTTATTTTCATCTTCTTTGAAAACTACAATATCATTAAATTGTGATTCTATTTTAAGTTACATTAAGGATAAAATAACTAAATGGTCTTCACTTCATCTTTCGTGGTGGGGAAAAATGGACTCCATAAAAATGACTATAGCACCATCATTATTTTACTCCCTAGCCAGGATTCCTACCCAATTTTCCACGAAGTTTTATAAAAATGTAGATCGACTCCTTTGTAAATTTCTTTGGAGCAATAAAGCCCCTTGTAATAGTTATAAAAACTAAAATTGCCTAAATGTCATGGAGGTTTTGGTGTACCAGATTTTTTTTGTTATCACAAAGCTTTTTTATTAAAGAAAATTTCTCTTTGGTTTAATCATTCTCATTTGATAAATCCCCCTACATGGTTTTCTATAGAAAAGAGTTTAATTGACCCGTTTCCTCTAACTTCTTTGTTAACTATGTCCAATAAATCAATATTTTTAATAAATCTGTTATTTTAAAATCCACTAAGTTAATATTACATGATTTCGATTTAATTTTTCAATCACCCATGTCAAATACTGAAGATATATCATTATGGTATAATTCAAGAAAACAACTTACTAAAAATGTTAAATTTTGGCATTCACGGATTGAAGCTGGTATTTTGTGCCTCAAAGATATTCATTATAACAATGCTTTTATCTCTTTTGATGTACTACCGGAAAAATTTAATTTACCTTCCTCTGATTTATTCAAATTTGAATTTTTATACAATTCTATTTTAGATTCATTTCCTCATTATATACCTTCTAATGTTAAATCAAATTTATCAATTTATATTCAAACCCTATCCACTTTGCCTCATGGTGTTTCATTACTGTATAAAAAGATGATTACTTTTAAAGGTAACAATATTAATGTGCTCTGTACATTTTGGAATGATGAGCTTTCTCGATCTCTATCTTATGAAACATGGAAAACTATTTGGCTTAATAATATTTCAGGATGGTTACCTGTTTCACTTTATCAAACTAATTCATATGTTTTATATAACTGTCTATGGTCTCCTTTCAGATTGTTTCAAGCTAAACTACTTCCGATTTCAAACTGTTAGCACTGTAATTTTCATACTGGTTCGTTAAAACATATGTTTTTTGAATGTCCTTCCATGTTTAATTCTTGGACTCAAGTTTGGGACGTTATAAAAAAATACTTAATGTTAATCATGATTTATCATTTAACTAGCTAATTTGTAAATCTGTCGTTCTTTCTCAAAAATTAATTGACTTGGAAGGTAAACTTTTTAATTTCCTGTTATCAGCAGCTTTAAAATCCATTTTCTCATGTTGGAAAGACGTTTCATTATTATCTGTTCATGTTTGGTGATCATGGGTCATTTTTACTAGAAGAAGAGGCCATTCATCCTTAAATGGTGTTATTCATAATTTTAATTCTTATCATTTATTTTGGAAACGTATTGATAATTATCTATCTTCTTAGAATGTATTTTTCTAGAAGTTAAGTATTTCTCTTTATTCTTGAATAGTTTAATTTGATAGTAGTTTTGTCTTAATGATTATTAATAACATATGTATAATTGTTTTTTCTCCCTTCTTTTTTATTTTTCTGTAACAATATATTATATTATATTGGACCTGCTAAACTTTTATTGATGTTGATAATCTTCATATATTATCATTGGGTACTTTCATTGTACTATTTTTTGTACTGTCTGTCTGTTAACTTGAAATTTAATAAACTATTTTGAACTAGAAAAATAAGCAGTCACCTAAGCCGTATTGTCAGCACTTATCAGTGCATACTTCGAACAGCAAATATAAATAGAATGCATTTTAATTGTGTTCTAGGGCTGCCTGAATGATGAGATCCATGACTGATAATTAAAGGGAACAAAGACAGAAAAGTCACATTACAAATGAATACATACCTTATTTATAACCATATTTAGTGCCAAGACGAGGTCTTTCCAAACTCTTTAAACACATGGCTGGCATTTTTCTTTTGGCAACCCTACTTTATATTCCTTTTCATGAAATGCATTTTCACACTACAGCAGTAAATGTAAATTTCAAATGCAAAGAATAGGCAGAGTGGGGACCGAGAGGGTACTGGAACCAGAAAAAAAACAAAGCCTCGGTAACCAGTTTACAAAGGTATGTTGACTGTGCACCTCAGATAGAGCGTACAGCTGACTGTTGTGATGCACTGTAGCACCCAACAACACTTTTCAATAATGTACATTACACGCCGACATGTAATAGCGCTCACTGGGTAGAGCTTATATAGCACATAGCTCAGAAATACCATAAAGATAGATGGTACTGAGCTCCCAAGAGCACTGTAAGTAGTTTAAAACACACGCAAGCATTGAACAGAACGCTCTGGGCAGACCTTGCATACACCCCACATAGCGTAGATATACTATACAGCTGGCTGCAATGTGGCCCCGAAGAGTATGTATGTATGTACTTTTCAATAGCATGGAACGCACACAGACTTCCAACACAACACATTAAATAGATAATTTTGCTTACATCTAACTAAGCACAGACATGGCATTTGGGCCGTGGGCCATATTTTCCATAGAATGCATTATATAAACATAAATAACGTACCACAACATGTAATGGCTGCCCCTATAGTTGTGTAGCTCTATCTATAACTTGGTCATCAGAATGTGCTACAACAAAGACAATGATGCTGGGCTGGTAAACAGGAGAGAGGGCCAATCCATCTTCACTATTGAGAGGCTCAGAAGCACATCATTTAATTTATGAGGCAGGCCGCCTGGCCACAGGACTGATATGAGGCAACTGGTGCACCCATGCTGCAGCTGCGAGCTACAACTACTGCGCTGATGGCCCGAACTCTACGCCACTCTACTCTATGCCACTGCACTTTTGGGTAGGGGTGCATCAGTGAGTGAGGTGCCCCAGTACTGGGCTAGATGTGCCAGATGCAGATCAGAAATGATTGTGCACATATGCAACTCTGAGTCGATCTCTGTACTGGAATTGCAGAAGGGGGCTTCCTACAGGCCAGGCACATGCTGGGAGAGTGCACAACTAGACGCTGAGCACAGGGGTCATCCCCAGAGTGCAAGTGTCACGGCCCAGGCACATGCACAACGTTTTGACTTTGGTGCTCACAGTGCTGGATTGTGTGCGTGAGTTGACAATATATCAGTGGGCTTCAAGGACAGGTCCTCATACCAGTAAAAAAACAGTTTTTAGTGTTTAAAAGTGCTGTTTTTTCCCCAAATGTTTTAGTCCACAAATATTCACTTTGGCCCTATGTATGACATTCGAGACTTCCCAAGTGACTGGCAGTCTGGAACAGAAAATAAACAATTGATAGAAGCCATAGCATGAAAGAGAGGAGTTAGAGGCAAAGGAACTGAGAGTGGTGAAGGGAACCCTGGGTTCAGAGGGAGTGAAGTGTGGAATCACTTGGGTGTTGCAAAGCAGTGGGATCCCAGGCTTGTCAAAAGATACTGTGGGACCCGGGTGAAAAAAAATGTGCTATTTCCCTCTTTCCTTCATTTATACCAGGTGGCACAGAATTCAGATTTAAAGTAAAAACCTGCGCTAATCAAATACACAGTATGTTATGTTATGTTATGTGTAATAGCCACAATACTCGGGCACTGTAATTAGTGCCTTGAAGGGTTACTTTTCGTGGTGCACTGAGGATGAAAACGTACTTGTATCACTGCTACGCTTGCTTTTCTCAGGAGTGTCCAGTTTGTGTCCATGAGGGCTGGACCGATGCCAGATTTACGAGCACAACCTTTTCTTTGCAATGACCACACAGGCAGTCCCCTCCGGGGGGGAGTCGGCCCCGGAACCCATTGAAAGAAGTTAAAGCTAACATGGGTGCCAAAAAAGGTGTAGGTGCAATTAGTACACTTCACCAAGCCTAGATAACTTGAGACTTCCTTATTTCCAGGCTAATCATTTACAATTCAAATTATTCCTGTTTAACTGGAATACTCAGAAATGTTTTTAATGTATATATACTTTGAAAATCTGACAAAGCCCTCCCTCCCCCCAGCAAAGATCCTTGTTTGGTATGCATGTCCTATGCTGTCTTGAATACTATGCGATGCACCATTTAATCGGAGGGACATCCCACTTTCTGCCTGTGGTCTTACACTCCCTGCGCCCAGGCACCCTTTGCTATCACAACTTCTCTCTGCTTCTAGAGTGCCAGCAAATAAAGAGCACATGAAAGAAGTCAAGGGTCTGTGATATCCCACTTGATGGTAGAGGAATGGCACTCAGAGAAAGTGGAAGATTTACCGACAGGCTGTGCATCTAGAAATTCCTCTTGTGAATGACATCCCAGCACTAAAGCCATTTCAAATGGACCAAACGGTCAGGAAATGCCACACTTTCACATGGGGCAGGCAGAGAGACTGTTGAGAAGCCTAAAATAAATACAAGGCGGCCCGAAGTAACAGAAGATGCCTGTTAAGCACACACCCTGCTAACAGCGATTTCCTGAGCCCCCCTGGCGATTTTCAAGTGAGGGATATCCTGCCAATGGCGACGGCAGCAGCCTGCGCTCCTGGGCTCAGTCACCTTTTCATGTCTTCCCATCTATCTTTCTTGTAGTGTGCGTTCTAGTCTCGCACGCTGCGTGATGAAGTGGCACGCGAGAGGAGAACGCGGGAGGAGGCAATGCGCATGCGCGAGCAGCGAGGCCGGGAGAGAGAGCCCGCCGCGGCGCAAAATAGTTGTGTGGCCCGGCGCTCTCATGTGTAGTGCATTGTATCAAATAAATAAGTGTTGTTCCACACGTCCTGCATCCTGTGCTGCTTGGGAGGAGATTCCTACCACATTACAGTGATTCCTACTACATTACAGTGGCGACGAGATCGGGATTGCTGCAACCACTGACAGCTGAAGGACCCTGAACCACCGACTGGGAGCACAGGCCAAGGCAGCAGTAACCAGCAAAGGGGAAGAAAAAAAAAAAAGAAAAGTGGAGCCGTCCCCAAAGCATACACACGAAGAGCGTGGCAGAGGCAGTTAACACAAGGTACAGACCACGTGCAGAGGCCTATAGACGGCGCGCAACTGCGAGAAGCACACGCAAAGCCGTGTCGCAGGGACCCTGGCGGAAGCGGCAGCAAGCAGCGAAGGGGGGTCAAAAGAGAAGCGACAGCAGGAGCAGGGACGACCAGAGCAGGGAGACACGCCGGAAAGTCCAAGAAGCCCAGGCGCAGCGCCAAGAAGGAGGGAAGAGATGAGCACCCAAGGTTCCTCGCTAACGGCGCTCATACCGTTTCTGCCAAGACCGGGAAAACCCCAAATGAAGTGGGAGGATTGGCGGGAATATTTTAAGAACTACCTGGCGGCCCTCGAAGATGAGAACGGTGAAGAATTCCCCAGCGCGAGGAAGAAACGAATACTCCTGCACAATTTAGGCCCGGAAGGCATAAGAGTCTACCAGAATCTAGTGCCGCCACTCAGGCAAAACGCGGACGATGACGTATTCAAGCACGCCATGGAGGACCTGGATGCCCACTACCGCCCGGCGGTGAGTGTCTCAATAGACAGATACAACTTCCAACAGAGGAAACAGGAGCCGGGAGAAACCATCGATGAATACGTGGCAGCCTTGAAGAAACTGGCAGTGACATGCAAATATGGAGCCCTGCACGATGAGTTCATCAAGGACCAAATCGTCATGCATACCACGAATAAAAGTGTGCAAGATAAACTGTGGGCGAACAGCGAGGCGCCTCTAAAAGACGTAATAGCGATGGTGAAGAAAGCGGAGTTGACCAAACGGTGTGCGGAGGCAGCAAAACGAGAAGTGGTCCCCAAAGTCATGGTGAACAGAGTGGATGAAGCAGAAGCGCAGGGAAGAAGCAAGCAACCAGCGCAGGAGGGCAGAGGACCCCCGAAGTGGAAAGGGAAGACGGGACAAACGTGGAAGCAGACAAAAGACAACAACGGAGCCTGTTACAGGTGCGGCAGTCCCGCACATGCAGCCAGGACAAGAGATGCCCAGCGTTCCGGGCGAAGTGTATGTTCTGCAGCATAATGGGTCACTACGAGAAAGTCTGCCGAAGGAAGACGAAGAGACCCGTGGTGAAGTATGTGGAACAAGAACAACAAGGAGAGGAAGAAGAGCAAGAGGAAGACGTGGAGATCCTGTGTATCGAGGATCAGGTGCTAGGGATAGACGGGAAGAGAACCCGCAAACCCCAATGCGACATGAAGATTGGAGGGGTGAACATCCAAATAGTGATAGACTAGGGGTCTCCGTACACCATCATCCAGAAAACGGTATGGAAGGAGCAGTTTGTGGGGTCTGAATGGATGGCGGGGAGGGGGGGTTTCCAGTATCTTGAGAATAGTGGCCAAGCCCTCGGGGTTACCTTGGGCTCGGACTTCTCGGACCCCGGTCCCTCCCAGCGGAAGAGAAGAAGGGGTTGATGCGGGCACACTGACAGGGGGGGTGGGGGTAGAGAGGGTGGAGGGTTGGGGGTTTAGGGGGGAAGCGAAGGAAGAACGGATTTCTCCTGATGTGTACACTGAGGATTGGATCCTTTTGGTTTTCTCTGTAGTTGGCTTCATTGCGTTGTTTGAAAAACTTTAATAAAAATATTTTTTAAAAAAATGGAAGGAGCAGCTCGAACCTACGCTGGGACCGAAGCTGGAACCCCCAGACATTAGGCCGGTAACGTATACAGGAGAGTCTATACCTATGGTAGGGTACCGGATACTGACCTTTGAATTCCGGGGAAGACAAGCCGAGTGCAAACTGTACATAGCAGAGAAAGGCCTCTCTGTGCTAGGATGGATGGACCAAGGGGATCTAGGGATCAAACTAGACCCGGGAGGCGACACACAAGTCCTCTTGACGGCGCCAGGGAGCTGGCCGGTACTGGAAGCAATGAAGCATAAATTCCCGAAGGTGTTTGGAGGAAAGGTGGGGAAACTGGAGAAATTTACACACAGGATAGTACTTAAGGAAAACTCCAGCCCGGTGTCCCACAAAGTCAGGAACATACCCTTAGCGGTGAAAGAGGCAGTGCAGACGGAGCTACACAGATTGGAAAAGGAGGGAATAATAGAGCCGATCGACAGTGCGGAATGGCTCGCCCCCCTGGTAGTGGCGATGAAACCCAACGGGAAAGTCCGTCTCTGTGTGGACCTAAGGGAACTAAACAAGTGCCTCATGTAGAGAAATTCCCGTTACCTCGCATTGAGGAAATGCTAGCCAAGACCAAAGGGATAAAATGGTTCTCCACCATCGACCTAACGTCCGCCTATCACCAAATAGACCTGCACCCGTCAAGCCGGAAGTTGACATCGTTTATCACACCCTTTGGGTGCTACCAGTTTCGGAGAATGCCATTTGGCCTTTCCTCCGCAGCAGCGGTGTTCCAAAAGCTGATGCATCGGCTGTTTCAGGACATTGAAGGCGTCCAGTATTTTCAGGATGATATACTCGTGATGGGTACAGATAGAAGAGACCACGATGAGAGATTGGAGAAAGTACTCAGAGTGCTAGAGGACAAGGGCCTGACGGCGGAATGGGAAAAGTGCAGGCTGGGAATGACATCAGTCACCTACCTGGGGCACGAAATAGGAGGACATGGCATCACCCCAAAAAGAGCGAATGTGGAAGCGATATGCAAGGCGACTGCACCCAAAAACAAAGAGGAAGTGAGGTCCTTCTTAGGGATGGCCGAATACTACAGCAAATTCGTACCACACTTCGCCACCAAGACCCATCACCTTCGACAACTAACAAGGGACAAAACAACCTACCAATGGACGGAAGACACACAGAAGGAATTCGAGGCCTTGAAGAGAGACATCAGTCAAGCGGTACCCTTGCAAGGGTATGATCCTCTCGGTCGGTCGATTCTGACGACAGATGCCAGCGAGAAAGGCCTAGGGGCCGTGCTCATGCAGGAAAGGAGCGATGGACAGGTGGAAACACTCAGCTTCGCGTCCAGGACACTATCACCCACGGAGCAGAAATATAGTGTGATTGAGAAAGAGATGCTAGCCGTGGTGTGGGCGATGGGAAAATATCGCCAATTCTTATGGGGCACAAGATTCTTGCTGAAAACGGACCACAAGCCACTGGTAAAAGTGCTCACCTCAAGCGGGCACGCAGGGGCCACACCCCGCATAGCGAAAATGACGCTCAAACTGCTGGAGTACAGATACGATGTGGAGTATATTCCGGGGACGAGGAATAAGGTGGCAGACTATCTCAGCCGAGCAGCAGCCATGGAAGGTGCCCCGGACATTACGCACGAAGAAGACGAGATGGTGGCAATAATGGACGACCCCGAAAGGGTGATAAGCACACAAGATTGGATACAAGCGTATGAAGAAGATGAGGAAATCCGCAAGGTCAAGGAACACATAATAAAGGGATGGCCAGAGAAGAGACGGTTAGGAGCGACTCTCCGGAAGTATTTCGAAGTGCGAGAAGAGTTATCGGTAGGGAACGAAGGAATATTCCTGTACCGGAGAGACAAAGTGGTTCCTCCAGAAACAGTGGTTCCCCGATTACTCGCAATGCTACACGAAGGACACTTGACAATAGTAAAATCGAAGGCGAGGGCTAAAGACATGTACTGGTGGCCAGGAATGGACGCCCAGGTGGAGAGGCAAGTGAGAGAGTGCAGCCAGTGCCAAGGAGCCGACAAGACGCTAGTCCCACTACGGCCGGCGCCAGGGAAATTCCCCGTACCAAGTGGGCCATGGGAAGACGTGGCGGTGGACATCCTGAGACCGGTGCTGGACATCCACGGAACGCCCCAATATCTCTGTGTCCTGGTCGACAAGCATTCCAAATGGCCGGAGATACACATACAGGAAGAAATGGAAGCAGAAACAGTGATAAAATTCCTCACCTCCGTTTTTCTAAGGGAAGGCATCCCCAGAACGCTATTGAGCGACAATGGACCCCAATTTAGATCGGAAAAATGGAACAAATACGCAGAGCGCAATGGGATAAAATTGCTGCACACGGCGGTGTACCACTCGGCGAGCAATGGGCAGGTGGAGCGCTTTAACAGAGTACTGATGGGATCCATCCAAGCAGCCATCATGGTGGGGAAAGATTGGGAGAAGGAGATTCAGAAAACAGTGTGGGCCTACCGCATCACCCCCACGGGGACGGGGTACAGCCCCTTCCAAATCCTAAGAGGGAGACACCCCTTCACAAAGGACAACGTTATGTGGAGAGAAAAGACATTAACGAGTAAATGGTCTCCAGCAGTAGTACAACACAACCTGGAGAAGGCCCAGAGGGTGTACACGGAGCATTACAACAAGAGACGGAAGGTCAAGAACGCCACTCTGGAGAAAGGGGAGTGGGTGAGAGTCAAGCTAGCGGTACGAAGGAAGAAGGGAGAAAGCAAGTAC
The DNA here is from genome assembly GCF_964204655.1 of Triturus cristatus. Taxonomy (NCBI): domain Eukaryota; kingdom Metazoa; phylum Chordata; class Amphibia; order Caudata; family Salamandridae; genus Triturus; species Triturus cristatus. Next base: position 557,618,077 of record NC_140592.1, on the reverse strand, counting down.
AGTCCACCTCTACAAGTGGAAGAGGCATACGAGAGAGCCGCCTTACTCAGTGATGGGAACGTGTGGTCCCATGACCGCATGGCGAAATGCAACAAGATCCTGAAATGGCCAGAGGAAGAGAATGAGAAGTCAGCCCAAGAGACACTAACAAAAGACAATGAAGGAAACCAACACCCGGAAGGGAGAAGCGGACCGGAGAGAGAGGATAGTGAGGAGCAAGTACACCAGGGGTCGATGGAAATGGAAGAGCTAGCGACGGAGGAAGGCCACAGCCCTGACAGAGCGGGGCGAAGCGAACAACGAGGCCACAGCCCGGCTGCAAGCAATGATCCTGGTAATCATGGCACCCCGGTAAGGCGTACCCGAGCGGGCAGAGTGATTGTGAGGCCTAGCCGCTTCAAAGACTTTGAACTTGAGGGAGGGTGCATACCCTAGAGACTGTGAGGACAGTATGTTATTAGAGCCATGGAAAAGGAGGGAGATATGTAGTGTGCGTTCTAGTCTCGCACGCTGCGTGATGACGCGGCGCGCGAGAGGAGAACGCGGGAGGAGGCAATGCGCATGCGCGAGCAGCGTGGCCGGGAGAGAGAGCCCGCCGCGGCGCGAAATAGTTGTGTGGCCCGGCGCTCTCATGTGTAGTGCATTTTATTAAATAAATAAGTGTTGTTCCACACGTCCTGCATCCTGTGCTGCTTGGGAGGAGATTCCTACCACATTACAGTGATTCCTACTACATTACATTTCCATATGCATTCCGTTATCAACCTGTCTTTGTATATTGCTTTACTGTTATCCAATGTCCTTAAGCACTGGGAGAGACCAAACCCTTCTGATCCTGAAATCGGGCCACAAAGTGGCAGCCAGCTGTGGTACTGTGAGATATTCTAATATTCACACTTCCGTTCTTTCCCGGTACTTAATTTTGCCCCTCTTTGCCGTTCCCAAAAATATAAAGAATTTTTATGCACGTTTTAAGGTGTACGTGAAAATGTGTATACCGTCGCCTAACTTAAGAAAACAAACGAAAGGCTGAATCCATAAATTAATTATGGAACCAGAGCGCCAATTCATTACTAAACCCGCCGTCTGCTGCCAGCGACACCTGTCCCCGTGCCGTTCATAGTTAATGCGGCTGGAAGCAAGGACTCCTGTCACTTGCTGTAAGGCAGCTTCGCGAGACGTAGAACGGCTGGGGACCGAGGCGCCTTCCAGCGCTGCGTTTGATACCGGGCCTGGCGCGCTCAGGGGGAGACCGGAACAAAAGCTCTCTTGTTAAAAGAAATATTGATTTAATTCCTTCTGTTATTAATAGACTCTTTTTTCCATGTCCTCACTGGTTTTAATTACTTGTCCTCGTTCGCCCTGTCGCATTTTCTGCCTGCACGGTTGTTTACCTTCCTGACTCGCCTGGGCCGCACGGTCCCTCTCAGCCGCCTCACCTCACGCCATCACACGCACTTTAAAATGCGCAAAGTAGCGCATATGCGCATGAGAATCATGACCAGCCTAACCATAGTATGCCCCACCCTGAGGGTGAAGACCGCGCAGATGCGGCCGCGCACACGCACCATTTAATTTATGATGAGGCAGCTGCGCTTGCAACTACGGCGATCGTAACGTAAGTTACGTAACTCCCAGCATCCGAGAAGGATTGGATGTGTGGAGTGCTAAGTGGGTGCTGTCTGAGCAGCAGCGGAGGGGGCCCCTGGAGCGCGGGCCCTCCTGCACCGCGGGGGCTGTGGGGGCCTGTGTTACACCCCTGGTTTGATGGGTTCACACATTCTGAGGTTAAGGCACATTCTGGCTGCTTGGTCCTTTGGAACTTGGTAAAGAGTTTCTTGGGTATACCACAGTAGATGTTGCAAGAGTGTAAAGATGCCAGGAAGAGGGCTCCAGTCAGTTCATATCTGTGCTTTTGTGTGAAATAGCTGTGGGGTTTTCCGGACTCGAAGAGGGCTGCATAATCAAAAATGTTGCCACAGCACTGATTTGTGTGCAAAGGTGGTGATGGGGTCAAAAAAGATTCCAATTTCACTCACCTTTGATGTGGTCAATGTTGTGTTGTCCCAAAGTTTATCGGTAGGGCAAAAGCAATGGACTAAAGGTCTTGAGTCCTTATTTGGCAACATTTATTACCAGGAAGCTCTCCTTCATACAGTAGAACAAATGGTACAAGCACAAGGAGATGTTGGTTGGATTCTTAGATCTGTTTTTCAAATGAAAATGTATTTGGGTGTCATCAGGGACATGTAGGTTTTGGCAAATTAAAAGTAGATGAGGAGGTCTTTGCAGTGTTGCTATTAATTCCTTAATACACTTTTAAGCTGCAATTCCTGATTACAAAGGAGTGGCTATATCATGTTTTATATCTTTGGCATGGTAATGTTAAATCCTCTTTACTGGTAAAGTTGAATTTAACATTACTGTCAGAAGAACTGCCGTGCTGCTACAAGGACTGACACTCTGCTGGACTGCTAATCTGGAAGACCTGCTTTTCTACTGTGCTGACCAACTGCTCTCTAACCCTGCTGATGGAGAGCTACTCTGCTCTGCAAACAAAGTGATCTCCAAGGGCTTGTTCGCTTGCCTCCTGTTGCTTGAGACTCAGGGCTATCAAAGTCTCTACCCGTTGCTCCTGTGCCTAGTTTACTGGAAGTGGACCCACATATTCGCACTAGAGAAACTGATGCATCTCCAGGCTGCTTGGAGCAGAACCGGTGCATCAACCCTGTTGCAGGACTCTGACCCAACGCATGCCTCCAAAACCAGACGCATCCGAACCACATACCACTGCTGCAGCAGTGTGGAGAGATTGACACATCTCCTCGACTGCGCAGAGAAACCCAGCTCATCTCATCCGAGCCAACATGCCTCAGCTTCGGTGATTCGTCTACGGAACGTTCGCATTGCTACCACTGCAGGATCAACATTGATCCATACGGGATCGACATTAATGCATCGCTCGACTGCACCTCACATCTCGTCTTGATCAGGATCAAGGTACTCTGTTCACCAGGCCTCCATGGCTCCTGCAACCGACCTGTGCTCCATCGCGGCCGGACTGAACTGTTGACTTTGTCCCGGTCCAGCGCGACCAGATAACCCCCAAAGGCGCTTATTGCTGCTAAGCGCTAGAAACACTTTTATTCTTTGAAAATTCATATCTTGACTTCTACTTATTAGATTTTGGTCTTATCTTGCTTATAAAATTATTGTCTATTTTTCTAAACCAGTGTTTTCATTCTGTTATTGCGTGTTGTGCTGCACAAATACTTCACATACTGCCTCTTTTGATTAGCCTGACTGCTCTGTGCCAAGATACCAGAGGGTGAGCACAGGTAATTTGTTAGTATGTATCTGACTTACCCTGACTAGGATTGTGTTTGTTGCTTGGCAGGGTGCATACCTCTGCCAACCAGAAACCCAATTCCTAAAATTGGTGATCAGCGGTGAGGCTAGGACTTCTGTTTGTGCAATACCATATGAGTGGCTCATTGTTCACTTCTACTTTATGCTAAAGACCAATTCAAACTCTTTTTCAATTCTCCTCAAATTGTCTTTTTGATTTTATTTTTTAAAACCATGTCTCTATCTAAAGAAACAGAATCTGCACCTACACTGATTGATTCTGAGCTGGTCAAGTTGGAGACCTACACTGTGATCCAACTCAAGGAATTTTGCAAGAGAGTTGAACTGTCCACTAAAGCTTCACCAGGAAGATGGAGCTGTAAAAGGCCCCGAGAGCCTGAGCAGAGGCCCATAATGCAGGGGCTGTGACCCCAGAAGAGGAGGAGCAAGAGATTGATGAGGAGCTGATGGAATCTGAGGTGGATCGGGGACTGCCTGTGGATGGGGCCAACAACATACCGGAAGCAATGGTGGTCCCCAGAGCAGGGTGTAGTGTTTCATCCAAAAACCTGTCCCCAGAAGAGCTGGAGATGACAAGAGGGAGGACAGAAAAAGTAGGTTGAAGCTTGCTAAATTGGAGAAAGAGCAGGCTCTGGCTGAGACTGTGAAAATGTGCCTTTTTAGGTGTACACCAGTGCAGGGGTCACCCTTTTCTGTCCACGGGTCCATAAACCAACAAAATAGAGATTGGCACTGAAGCTGGAATTCAAATAACAAGTTTATTAATCACTCATGAGTGGGACTACATCCACACATCACTCTCAGGTGCTGCCTGAGGTAGTACATTGAAGTCACAGACCATGGTGCTTATATACACCCTTTGTTGCAGAGTAAGCATGTAGTTACAAATAGAAGGTACAAGCATACACAGGAATAACTACCTACAAACACGGGTAGATGGATATTACTTAGTCAGCAAAGTGGGAGGGGGAGCAGAACTGCTTACAGTTGCAAGACACAGTTGACCGTTATGTCTTTAAGTCAGGTTCATTCTAGCAGCTACAGGCCTTTTCCCAGCACATATACATTGCTTGAGCTTAGAATAGAAGGAGTTAACTAAAGCTGATGACTCAAGCAGAATAGAAAAGCAAGCAGCAGTGAAGACGAATCACAAGGCTAACAAAATGGATGCTGCAAACAAGATGGCTTCAGCTCATGCTAAATGCAATTATTTTCGATTCCCACAGACGGCCCTTTTAGCATTGGCTGAAGACATTTCTACGACTTAGAAGGGGCATGGAAGATATCCTGTACATCTATTCTCATGAGTTCATTAATTTCCTGGTCCATTGCTAAGCGGGCATTTACATTCTTGACATTTTGTTTAGTCACTATACATGAGGTACAGGTAGAAATACAAAGGGAACAGAGCATCGGGCCACATTGGATACATAGGAAACATGTGAAAAGAATCGCAAAAAATATACATAGGATTGATAATATTTTCCAGCCCCATAAAGTAAACATAGTCCATAGCCACCCAATCAAAGTCCATGTCCCTGAATCCTGATGGATTTCAGTGGCTATTTTGTGCATTTTAGAAATTGCTTCAAAAACTGAAGGGGCGTGGTGAGGGATGTACACACAACAGCTGCTCCCAATGATGCGGCATGCTCCACCGCGGTCGGCCAGGATGACGTCAAGGATCATCCTGTTTTGGAGCGCCACAATTCTTGCAATTTGTAGTTCTTCTGTGATATTTCCAAGCGCCATTGCTGTCTGATTAGTTACAGCCTCTACAACACGTGTCAAGCGCCTTATCTTTCTGCTGCTTAAGGCCGCACCAACAAACAACAGTCCCAAATTAAAGTCAATATACTGCTGTAATGCAGTAAAGGTTTGATCCACCTCATCCTTTTTTATTGTCCTCTTGAATCTATTTTTGGAAATGTCATTAAACAGTTTATAATCTTTATGGTAGGATGCAGGTGCCAAGAACACTGGTGGTAGCAAAAAGGACACACAGCAGCTACTTGACCAACCAATAGGTAGATGGTAATAACCTTTATTTCCGCAAATGAAATAGGTGTTATGGGAGGACAAGAAACTGCTATTGTTAATTCCAGTAATGTTCAACACTAAGGTACAGCCACTTTTTCCCACAGGGATATTGCCAATACTGCTCACACAAAGGTCTGTTTGAGCTCTAGTAACAGCTATAACAGGAGGTCCATTACCCTTGATTGTTCGAGTGTTAGGAAAAACATGGCACGCAGAGGAACTTCCTCGACAATACTCCTCCATTTCCCATACAGTTCCTTTAGCTTGTGGATCTCCTTCCTCATCAGGATAACAAGCTTTGTTTAACTGAGCGTTTAGTCTTCCAACATCAGCATAGGAAATGTAGCAACTTCAGAAGCCCACAACAATGCAAACCAGGCTCTACAGGAGCCATTATGTGAAAACGGCAAGGGAATACAAGGCATTCCTTCCTTTTTCTGATGAGCTGGCATCATTCCACACACCCAACAATTGGTAATGTTCATAGCATTGTGGGTGTGATGCAACATTTGAATGAACATATTGTTGAGATAGGACATTCTGTGCTTCTGCTCATGATAAGGAAGAGTGAATGGTGGTGTTCAGTGGGGGCAGGAGTAGTAACAGTCAGTAGTGGTCGATCAGGATCTACTCCCTCTACAACCCATGTTATTGTAGCAATGATAACAACAATCAAAGTGAGTCCAATAATGAACATACTCTTTCGATCACAGACTCTTGCAGCAGTTTGTTTCTTTTCCTTAGGCATGTTCATCTCGTGTCAGACGACAAAACAGATGGTGCCCTAAGGTCCTGGGCAGACGTTGGTTTCTTCACTGAGGTTGAGACGAGAAGTCACTAAAAGGTTACCCCCCTTTGTAACTCAGGCTTTCACTACCCAGGACAGTGGCTCAAACAAGTCTTTTTCAGCAACGAAGTGTCTTTCTTCCGGGGTTGCAGCTGATATCGAGACGTACCAGGGATCGTGTGGTCCGGGAAGATTTCCTCAGGCCCTTCAGGTGACGTGGCTTGTCCCTTCTCTGTGATCAAGATGTTGCGGTGATCTGCCAACGCAGCTGGGCTCACTAGGTCCTGCAACACCTTCCGACAATGTGTTGCATGAACCCAGTTCTTCCGGTTGGTCACTCGAACCGCAGTCCTGGTAGCCAGTAGCACCTGCTCAGGGTAACGTCATATCGGTGCTAGGGAGCTGGCTCTCTGGAAAGATTTGACTACAACGTAGTCTCCAGGGTGTAAGCAGTGGCCCTCACCTTGCGACCTGTCTGGAAGAGTCTCCCAGACCTGTTGATAAATAGAAGACAAGCTGTCAGTCAACTGAGACAAATAGTCATTCATCAATACATAGGATACATCATGTATAGGGCGTGGCTTAGGAATCCCCCAAATATTCATTGGCCTTCCAAAAACCACTTCATACAGTGTGAGGCCAGTTTGTGTATGTGGTATCGATCTAATAGATAGCAATGCTAAGGGCAGTGCATCAGGCCATTTCAAAGATGTGGAAGCCTGTATTTTGGCCAATTTTAGTTTTAGGGTAGAATTGTAACGTTCCACTAGCCCTGCCGATTGTGGGTGAAAAGCAGCATGAAATTTCTGTTTAATTCCCAAACCTTTCATGAGATACTCAACAACTTGCCCAATAAAATGGGCTCCGTTGTCAATCCACACAACTCGACAAATTCCACATCTGGGGAAAAACTCCTTTAGGAGCACCTTCGCTGTAGTAAGAGCTGTATTCATTTTCGTGGCGTATGCCTCTACCCATTTACTATAGGCACAAACCCCCACCAGAACATACTTCAGATTGTTACAGTGTTCACATTACATGTAATCCATTTGCAGGACTTCAAAAGGTGCAGTAGGTATTGCAAACCCCCCTGTTGGAGTTCGTGTTCCCTTTCCAGTATTATACTGGAGACAGATCAGACAAGACTGGACTATCTTTTTAGCTGTGCCGGCAATATCTGGATGATCCCAAACTTGCATAAGTTGTTTTGCCATTGAGGATGCTCCAACATGTGCCGGCCCATGTGCCATGTGAATCATAGGATGTAAAAAGGCTGTGGGTAACTTCCATTTTGTCATTTCTTTATTCCTCCAACAGCCCTCATCATCCAGTGTTCCCTCTGTAGACCATTGGTCTATTTCATCAACAGAAGCAGATTGTTGCATATCCAGCACGTCTTGTCTGGCATCATGCCAACGTTCAGCCTATGACTTAACTACATACATAGATGTGGTACTTCGCTGCATTGCAGTCTCACGAGCTGTGTAATCTGCAAAGGCATTTTCTTTTCCTATTTTATAAGTCACTTTCTTGTGTGTACTACACATAACAATTGCCACTTTCTTAGGATATGTCACGGCAGTAAGGACATTATGTACTAATTCCCCATGCACTATTTGTGCCCCATGTGAAGTAAGAAAGCCTATTTCCTTTCAGAGTTGCCCAAAATCATGAGCCACTCCAAAGGCGTATCGGCTATCAGTGTAAATGTTAACAAGCAAATCTGTACTAAGCTCACATGCTCTTGTCAGTGCTATCAACTCGGCTGCTTGAGCTGACTTCTGTGGGATGCAAGCTGTCTCAACTACTGTCTGAAGTGTTGTAATTTCATAAGCAGCAGACGTCCTACCATCAGGCAACTTCAGGCAGGACCCATCAACCCACAGTTCCCCATCAACACTAGAAAGGGGCGTATCTTGTAGGTCAACACGACTCTTTGCTTGTTCTTCAGTAAGGGATATACAATCATTTAACTCTTGTGACTGAGACTGAGTAGCTGGAAATGGCAATAATGTAGCAGGATTGTAAATGTTGTAAATGTTGTAAGCTTGTAAAGCGCACAGCTGCCCACCAACGGGGGCGTCCCGGCGCTGTGGACCGCTGGGGAACCCGTCCTGGCTATCCCTGTGAGATGGTCCCTTTCTGGGTATCTCCAAGGTGAAACCAGGCATCCCCGGCGTCTGTGGGGGGCCGTTGTAGAGATGAGGCAAGCTTAATGCCCAGAGTTGCCGAGTGTGTTCCTGGTTAGAGTAGGTACCGAGGCGAGAATTATCAAGTCCATTTTGACCCTGGTCCACAACCCTGCCGCGTCGGGAATTGAACCCTGGTCCATGGCCGATTCTCTGCTTACGGGTCTGCCGCCTCTACCTAGTGAGCCACACCTCTCCACTTCAAAGTCAAACATCTTTTCACTGTGATATGAGAGGCCAAAAGTGTCAATTCATAGGCTGTCAAATGGGCACTAGTCAAATGCTGTGTTTTCGCTTGATTTAACAAAGCATCAACTGAATGGGGTACTAGCACAAGCAATCTATGTGACAAGACTATTCCCTCACTCTGACCTATGGACACAGCCGTTGCCGCCACCACTTGAAAACACCCAGGCAGCGCACGGGCGACTGGATCAAGGACAGCTGAGACATATGCACAAGGGCGCTGTTTATCACTGTGTGTCTGTGTTAAAACTGAGAGAGCGCAACCGTCCCTCTCGTGTACATAAAGTGTGAAGGCCTTAGTGTAGTCGGGAGTTCCTAATACTGGTGCAGAACAAAGAGCTTGACGTAACTGTTGAAAAGCATTCTGGCATTCAGTAGCCCATGGGAGCGGCATCGGAGTGTCTTTAGTCAAAAGGGCCAATAAGGGTTTAACAATGTGTGAAAAGTTAGGGATCCACTGCCTACAGAAAGAAGTAAGGCCAATCAGTGCATGAACATCCTTCTGAGTACAGGGCACAGGCGTGTCTAAAATAGCTTGAATGCAATCTGGTGTGAGTGCACGTGCTCCTTAGACAGTAGGTGACCTAAATAGGTAACCTGCGGTCTACAATATTGCAATTTCGCCCGAAAGACTTTGTGATGATGGCAAGGAATGAACAGTGTACCTTCTTCACACTGTTCAGGGGTATCGGCAGCCAACAAGATGTCATCAACATATTGAATAAGAGCCACCCCTTTCGGTACAGGAAAAGAGTCAAGCTACATTTTCAATGCCTGGCTATAAATGCTAGGACTCTCTGTATACCCCTGTGGAGCTCTACAAAATCTGAATGATCGATTATTCACAGTGAAGCCGAACAAATAACAGCAGTCAGGGTGAATAGGTATTAAAAAAAATTCATTTTTCAAATCGATCACACTAAATGTAGTGGCAGTAGGAGGAACCATAGTAAGAAGTGTTGTGATGTCATAGACTACCGGGTATTTGGACACCACTATTTTGTTGACCTCTTGTAAGTCAATGATGAATCTGTAACTTTTAGTGTCAGTGTCTGTTTTCAAAATAGGAAGAATAGGCCTATTACAGGTATTGTAAGGGACTTCTTCCACAAACCCCACCTTGATTAAATCCTGAACAATGTTTATTAATGCTTCTTCGCCTTCCCGAGATATTTTATACTGGGGATGTCGAGGCAACGAAGCACCTTCCTTCACTTGAATATGTGCTGGTGGAATAACCATGTGTCCCACATCGGTACCTGATGTAGCCCACAAAATAATAGGTAGCGATGCCAGAGCAACATCCTCTTTAATGAGACAAGACCTCTCAACCATTGAATAGTTATCATTTAAAATAACAAGCACACCTTCTGGGAAGCAATGTATTGTAGCATGGAAATGTTTAAGTATATCGATACCCACAATGTTATCCGGCATGTTAGGGGAAAGCAGAAATAGACATGCTGTAGTGAATTTATCAAGACTAAATGCAAGTGGCTGTGACAGTGGGCTAAGTGCAGGTGTCCCGCAGAACCCTATTGATGTTATCATTGTGCCAGACAGGGGAGCCCTAGGAACCAATTGTTTAGACAGAGCACTACGAGTAGCTCCTGTATCAACCAGAAACTGATCAGTGAAACCCAAGATGTTTGCGTCAACATAAGGACCCCTCTGATCTACTGGGACCTCAACTGGTTCCTTACCCCATCCTAGGCATTCCTATGCATAATTAGAATCCTTGAGACCATCAACCGAATAATCAGACATTTGATATTGATTCCGTCTGTCAAAAGTATTAGAATAATTTGGCCTGTGCTCAACTGCCTCAAACCGGGGACTATTTCCTATTCCTCCCCTATTTCCTGAATTCCCTGGGCGTCATCTCATATTTCCTTTACCCCGCTGATACTGCTGACCTCGCAAAAGGGGGCACTCAGAACGCCAATGTCGAATCTCTTTACAATAGGCACACTGATCAGAAGACAAAGTTGCTCGAGGGAAAGGGGGTACCACCAGAGTGATACATAGCACGTCCACCTCTGCCACCACCTCTAAATGGTGGACCATATACTTGAGCCAACATAACTTTTGTTTTTAAATCCTTAACCTTTTTATCCTCCTTGCCTTTTGCTTCCAATTCCTGACGCTCATAATACTGGGCCATAGTCAAAAGGGAGACGGGGGAAGACGTAGTCCATGAACTCTCGCTGGCCTTTAGGCGACTAGCTATTTCTGGCAACATGTTGGTGACAAGTTTGTCGACGAACAGATGCTTACCCGTGTCACCTGTCAATGACTGCCCACTAAAGTCATTGAATGTCTCTTCTAATCGCATAAAAATAAATCAGAAACTGATTCATCCGTTTTTTGTTTACAAGACGCTAATGTAGTCCAATCTATTTTCTTAGGGGGTATAAGAGTTTTTAACTTAGTTACAATAGCTTTGGGAAGATCTAATATCTCCTGCAGTGGTTTCTGTGCAGGCTCTCTAGCCGCATCTATTTCCTCTAATGCACCCAAGTATCACCATAGGCTACATTATCATCTACCTTCCGAATTGATCTCCACATATCAAGGGGCAAAATGAGTCCCAAAAACATGTCAATATCTGGCAGAGTCCATAGTACAGGAGCTAATAGCTCCTTCTACTTCCTCATAGAAAGCGGCAGGATTTTTCCGCGGATCGGGCAAAGCGGCTTTAAGAGCCATAACATACGCTCTACTCCAAGGAGCATAAACCCAATTATCTATAAAATACCCTTTCGCATCATCTGAAGTCTTATCTTCATTTGTTCCCGTACCCTTTGGAGGAACATACAAAGGTGCAGCTTCGCGCATTGGTCGTATACCAACTTTAGCACTCCATTATTTGTCGCTGAAGCCTCTACTATCTGCGCTGGGATTTGGGCTATTTGTACAGTTTTAGTTGTCCTAGCTTCGTTTTTCTCAGCTTTTAAGCAAAATGTTTCAGCTAGTAGTTGAACCACTCGCCTAATTAAATCAGGTATGTTTGAATAAAGGAAAGTTCCATCACTCAATTGTTTATAATCAGAATTTATACCAGAGGGCTCTAGATCATCAGAATGCTTTCTAAAACTGAGTATTACTTCCCAAGTAAACGTCTCTACAAAATATAACTGCTCTAAATCTTTCCACTGCTGAACCATTGCTACAAGTTCTGAAGCTGAGGCACTCCCAGGAGCTGCTTTACGAGCAGCGGATCGAAGAGTAGCCTTGCCTTTAGTAGTCAAAGTAGAGCGAGTCTTCCGCCCATCTTGCTCATCTTTATCTTGTTCTTCTGAAGACAAATGCTCCTCATCAGAACCCTCATTCTCAGGGGCACTAGGGAATTTATACGGGGGTGGAGGTCTATCTAACAAGATGGAATCATCCTGAGGTTTATTAAGTATGGGATAAAGAGGGCACCTAATAGGGTACTGGCCAGTTACCTCTAAACAACGCTCCCTTTCCTCTTTTTCTTTTATTGCATTAATCTCTTTATTTTTTAATTCTAACGCTTTTTGATATATCTTTTTACGCTGTCCTTTTTCTGCTATAGCTTCTTCTTTCCTCACTCTCTCTTGCACTTGTTTCTCCCACATTCGTACACAATCAAACATATCTTGTCGACTCTTATGCTTAAACAAACACTGCTCTACATACTGAATCTTTTTAAAATCTAATGATCCATTCACTGGCCATTGTAGATCAGGATCCTTTTTCATATATTTATTCCACAGTGTACGATACATTATGGAAGAAATACCGTATTTAATGTACTTATGCCAATTAGGTGTCTTCTCTGGGGGAGCCTGCTGACCTCTTTCTAAATTCATTTTGGTACCACCAAGGCAGCAACACAACCTACGGAGTGTGCTAGAAGCAGGCATGCTACCAAATTTTTGTAAAATATTGCTTATCCCAGATATGTCAAATTTGAAAAAAATCTCAACATTACCTGCCTTTATCTTTTGCAAGAGATAGACAGACAAACAAAACCAAAATCTTGGCCAAGCAAATCCAAAATCAAGAGTGCCGCTTCAGCGACCTTAACAAACAATAGTTTCCAACCTCCAACTGCAAATCTCTTGGTCGACCTAATGGTCACTGCAAAACTTGCGCCAAAGAAAGTCTCAGTCTGGGACCGGCCACCACCTGGAGGGTCAAATTGAGAAAACCGGAAAAGTCTCTTTGGTCTGCAAAGACAAGGGTTTCCTCATGCAGGACGTCTCCTCAGCAAGATTCCATTCCTCTGTCAAGACCACTCCTTCGGGTGGCCACGTCTCCGATGAGCCCCTGGTTGGGCGCCAAACTGTGGAAATGTGCCTTTTTAGGGGCACACCGGTGCAGGGGTCGCCCTTCTCTGTCCACGGGTCCTTAAACCAACAAAATAGAGATTGGCACTGAAGCAGGAATTCAAATAAGTTTATTATTCACTCATGGGTGGGACCACATTCACACAGCACTCTCAAGTGCTGCCTGAGGTAGTACATTGAAGTCACAGACCATGGTGCTTATATACACCCTTTGATGCAGAGTAAGCATGTAGTTACAAATAGAAGGTACAAGCATACACAGGAATAACTACCTACAAGCATGGACAGATGGATATTACTTAGTCAGCAAAGTGGGAGGGGGAGCAGAACTGCTTACAGTTGCAAGACATAGTTGACAGTTTTGTCTTTAGTCAGGTGCATTCTAGCAGCGACATGCCTTTTCTCAGCACATATACATTGCTTGAGCTTAGAATAGAAGGAGTTAACTAAAGCTGATGACTCAAGCAGAATAGAAAAGCAAGCAGCAGTGAAGACAGAAGAATCACAAGGCTAACAAAATGGATGCTGCAAACAAAATGGCTTCAGCTCATGCTAACAGCAATTATTTTCGATTCCCACAAGACGAGGCTAGCTCTGGAGCAGAAGAAATTGCCCCATGAGCTAAGCCTTAGAGTGCTGGCCATCAGAGCACTACAGGTGGAGTCCAGCAGTAATGGTGGCAGCATACCTATAATGCTCAATAGTGAAGCCAGAGTCTGCACACCTAAAGACTTGGTGCTCAGTTATTGTATTGTATTGTAATTGCATTTGTCAATCAATCAATCAAACAGTCTTTATTTCGACTTCATGTCATAAAAGACAATTTTAAAAACAAAGCTCATCATTTACAAAAAACACATTTAAAAAACATTTCATCATCAAGTGTTTCCAGTTTAGGCTACACATATAAAATTCATGATACTAAAGCAAGGAGCAACATGATTTGTTTTACTGCATAAGTGGCATTCATAATCGACCTGATAAAAAAATAAATAAATATCTATCTTTCATAAAAACAAGCTAAAAGGATACAGAAGTTCCACCATTATACTGGATTTCTTTTAGGGCGGCTGGAGGGCTTTCAGTTTCCCAGCTCTAATTAGCCACATCCGTTTCAGAAACTTAGCTAGGGCTATCACTATTATTTCAGAACTATCAGTTTGAAATATTCTCAGTGCAGTGATCCCCGTCCTAATACCCTTTTGAATACAGACTGCTCTTGTCCATCTTAGGCGGGGGGCCTTATATACTGGGCAAATAAACAAAATATGTGCTATGGTTTCACGGTGGTTTTTACAAAAAGGGCACATTTGATCGTTTTTACTGGAAGCCCAATTACAGGTGACCGTGTTCAGTGGAAGAGTACCTACCCTGAACTGATGATATAATTTCCTATCAAGAGGCAGTGTGATCAAATCCCAGTACATCTCATACCCAGTAGAATGTTTCAGCTCCAGAAAAACCTTGGTATGTGATGGATCTGTGTGTGACTGGAACTCCACCTGGGATATATGTGACCAATAAGCCTCTTTCAACTCTTGTTTAGTAGGAAATAAAGTCCCCTGTGGGTTGTCCCAAAGATCCCCCATTCCTAAGGACTTTAAAAGGATTTTTACCTTTCTGAACCAAGGAATTCTTTCCCCAGTATCCATATTGCGCGTCTCCAAAAGTGCTAACGCATAGTGATTCAATTCAGGGGTAACCCACAGTCTTCTCCAGTAGGCAACTGGTCTAAATCTGCATATATTTTCTAGTCTCTGACACCCCAGATCCATGCGAAGAGGTATTAGTGGTGTGGATTGTGGGAGGCCTGTGATACAGCGAAGAAACCTATTTTGTGCTTTTTGTAAGCCTGCTATTTCAGACGACCCCCACAATTCGGCTCCGTACAGCATGGAAGATCTTACTCTCGAGTCATAGATTTTTAATACTGGGGCTATGGGTTTGGTGGCTGATAGCTTAAATTCTCTTAACAAAGCGCCAGAAAGTTGCGCATGCTTGGAGATTAAATGGGCCACATGTGGCTTCCACTGTAACCTGGAGCCCAGTGTAATACCCAAGTAGTTAAAGCTGTCAGTCTGCTCTAATAATTCCCCATTCATTGAAACTCTGCCCCTGATGTTCCGGTGCCTATGCATTGTCATAAATTTAGTTTTGGAGACATTAACAGAGAGGCCATAGTCGTTACAAAATTTTTCAAAGCAGTCTATTGCCTTCTGTAACCCTTCCTGGGTCTTGGATAGTAGGAAGGTATCATCAGCAAACATCAGAAGGGGGACGGGGATGCCATTCTGTTTGGGTGGATCGGTTATAGAGTCCTTGTAATAATCAATAACTCTATTTATATACAGTGTGAATAGTGTGGGTGCCAGCACACAACCTTGCCGGACACCCCTATCCGTTGGGAAGCTGTCAGTCACCTGGCTCTGGTTGCCTCACCTGACCTGCGCATAATTATTTTCATGTAGTGTAATCAAAATTGCAAGTAATTCAGGTGGGATACCCTGGTCATGGAGCGCTCTCCACAGCCTATCTCTCGGAACTAAGTCAAATGCAGCCTTTAAATCAACAAAGGCTGCATATAGTGTACCTCCCCCCAGAACCACCCATTTCCAGTATATTGTGGAAAATCTAAAAACTTGGTCCACCGTGCTGGTCAGGGGTCGAAAACCAGCCTGTAAAGTGGACATAATTCCCGATTCCTCAATCCAGGTCTGGACCCTGAGAAGTACCATTCTAGCCACAACTTTTTGGATACAAGCTATTAGGCTAATTGGCCTGTAGTTTCCCGGGTCAGCTCGGTCACCCTTCTTATAAATTGGTATGATTTCAGCTCCCCGCCATATATCTGGCACCGTAGTGCCTTTAGCCAAAGTGTTCGCCAATAGTTCGATGTAAGGGACCCAGACTGATCTGCTATGCAAGAACAAGTCTGCAGGAATTTTGTCTAGGCCCGGGGCCCTGCCTTTAGGAATTAAATTGAGGGCACATTCAACATCCTTTTTGGTGAACACTAGCGTAGTAGCTGGCAGAAGGGGACTAAGAGAAGCTAGGGCGGGTGGCGGGACATTATTTACATTGGCAAACTGGGACTTAAAGTGCTTTACCCATTGTTCTGGTGGGACATGATTGACCGGGGCTGGTTTTTGGTTCCCCATGCCCCACCTCACAAGATGCCAGAAGTCCGTCGAATCTCTGGACTGACTGGCTGCCAATAGTTCCTCCCAGTATTTAGTGTCCCAGGTTTTTTTCGCCACATTTTGTGTCTTTTTGTAGTGTATCCTTGCCGCCCTTATAACTTCCCTATCAGTGGATCGCACTGCATCGGCTAAAGATTTATAAGCGATCCTACAGTTTTTATCATACCATGATACTTGTTTTCTTTTCCCCTTACCAGGGTGCTTTTTCCTGGAGATATTAAAAAAAAGTACTAAGTTTAAAAGAAAGGGTCGAGTGAATATGAATTACCCTACTGCAGCCATCCTCAAAATCCAGCTGCCCCAGCATTTCGATTGTTGCTTCTTTTACCATGTCATTCATTATATTGATAGATTCGGGCTTACCCAGACACTCAGCCCATCTAAGCCGCCGGGTATCATTTGTCATGGTGATGTCATCTATCGAGTCAACTTGTGATGACCCCTGCCCTTTGTATAGCTGCAACTCAAGGCTTAAAGGATTATGGTCACTTTCGATACGCTATGTAACTGTCATATCAAGTATGGCGGACCAAAATTCGAGATTGACCAATATATAGTCAATTCTACTGGTGCACAATCCATTGTTAAAAGTTGGATTGCCCTGCTTATCACCTCGTGTCCTACCATTCACTGCTCTCAGCCCATGCTCAAGGCTAAAAGTCTTAAGTTGTAGGGCTGCCTGGGTCCACCGTTTAATAGGGGTTAGGTTAAGGGTGGGGATTTGCCAGCAAATATCCTCTGCCTCCGTGAGCTCCAAGTCTGTTTGGTCCAGGGGCTCATAGGAGCAGTTGAAATCACCACAGATTAGCAAATTGGCCCTTCCCCTCCAAATACTAACATGGTGTCCCAGTGCCGTCACAACTTCTGAAGGTTTCCCTCCTGGCTTTCCTCTGGCATACACATTAAAAATAATAAGCTCACCAAACAGTGGAGATTTTAGCTTAAACCGCCAGAATATCCCTAGAATTAATTTCAAGTTGTGAAATTGTGAAGCCATCATCTTGCTTTACCCAAGTAGTCAATCCCCCCTTGGGTCTCCCTCTATTGGTTTTCGTTGCGGCTATTGCAAAGTGGAGATACCCTGTTCTATGTTGGGGCTCTAAAGCCCATGTTTCTTGCATGTTAACTATCATAAATTTATCAATAAAAGTAGTCCAGTCCCTGGAAGTCATCTTGTTTTTTAGACCTGCCACATTCCACGAGACCAGAAACTGGGTCTCCGCTTTGCCGTTTATGTTGTTTTGGACAGTTGCTGAAACTCCTGTACCATTAGTATCCAACTTTCCACCTGACTCAGTTCCGCTACCCTCCCCCGGGCGGTCAATATGAATTGGCTTCCCTGGAAGGTTGCTAAGCATGGAAGGGCCTGTGGCCCCTGCATAAATCTCATAGTTATTTAAACCATAATTAGATGTATCATTAATACAATCTCCTTGAATAGTTATTTTTGTGCTGCGCTCAGAATTAATTGGGACATTGATAGTAACACTAGTCAAATTAGGATCTCTATCGGGTATATTTAAGTCAATGGGAGAAATCCTATCCAAGGCCTCAGCCATACCCGCTGACTCCTCCCCGGGTAGCTGTAGACTTCAATCACAAGCATCCAAACCACTAAAGATGTCGAACCGGTTAGATACTTCCAGTGGAGTGAAAAGTGCCGGATAGTCCAGGCTCCTATATACAGGGAAGCCTGGCCTAGTAGGTACCGTATTCCACCCAGAGAATTCTGAGGTTTTGACTGGGTTCCTGATATTCAACGTGTTGGGAAATTTAATACTAGATAATGTATAACCCCTAGTCTGATGGGTTGAAAATACTACAGATCGTGGGTAGAAATAAGTCAGAGGACGTGGAATAATGCTGCTATCTGAATTGACCCCTGGCCAATTTAGGATGTAGCCTACTGCGTTTTGATCTCTAAAATTTATCACAACCACATCCCCCTCAGTATCTTTGGGTCTACCCCCCAACCACTGGAGCCGGCGTACATAGATTATTTTGCCATCTATATTACTGGCGATTGGCCTATGTAGTGCCAGCCAGTGTGTTATTTTATTCTTTAGTTGGGAGAAACCCTCTCTCTTATTCACTGGGAGCCTAGGAACCCCCGTTAGAATCACAACATAAGGAACAGCCTCAGGTGGAAGATCCGGTAAGGGTCCCCTGGACTGATTCCCCCGGGTCTGCCTCAAGCCTCCCTCCTCATGTCTCTGTGGCCCATCCGGACAGTTACCCATATCATTAGTAATATTATTTGCAGAGATTGTAGGATGACAATTAGTATTAACTGACGCGTTACGCACAGGATCGTTTGTCTGGTTGGTAGTGAGATTGCTCGCAGTAAAATTAGAGACTGAAACTGGCCCTCTTAATAAGTTGCTACTAGAGGACGGGACGTCTAATGATGGATTAGTTAAAACTGTATTTACAGCTAGCCCATTTTCGATCAATAGCGGTCGAGATTTATCAATAAGATTTCCCCCAGAGGGGTGGACTTGGGCCTGATTGAGCTCCGAGTGACCTTTTATTTGTGTAGGACTAGACTTCCTATCCAGGTCTGCTTCAATTTTCCCTAGTCGATTTTCAATTTTTTCCAATCTTTCCACTATTGCAAGGGTATAAGAACGCAATATCAGCTCAAAAGTGTCCATAAAATTGCTAGTAAGTTTAATGTTAGACCCATTGTCTTTAGGGCAATGTTCAGTACTATATTCCCCCTCTATAAGTACAGAGGTCGGCGATGGTATAGGAACTTTTGAACTCGAAGCCCTGCCTAACACGGGTGACTTGCTACTTGGTCAGAGGTTATTGCTGGTGCTTCTCCTACCTCCTTTCATAACCCTGCTGTCCCTCTTCAGGGCCGAAGACGCCGCCATCACCGCATCACCTTCTCGCGGCCGGAGCAAACTACAGCTCCCAGCGGCCCTAGCGACCCGTGACGCTAGCCACGCGCCCGGAGGCGCTCAAAAGGACGCTGGTCTATGTACGCCGGCTCCAGTGGTTGGGGGGTAGACCCAAAGATACTGTAACCAGGATGATGTCTCTTTGTTTTTAACACGGATAATGCTTTGTTCATATTTGTGGGTTAATCATCGTGTGTTTTCCTGTTAAAATCATTTCACTAGAAGGTTGGAGTTGCGTATCCCCTGTCTGTCAGTTCTAAGCTGGAGTTGCATTTGTATAGCGCTTACTACCCATAACAAAGCGTCAAAATGCTTTTTCGGCAAGTAGCACGCTACTCATGGACCCATAGAAGATTAGTGTTGAATTAGTATAGTGAAACATGCAAGTACATTTTAAGTGGCGGACAGGTTAGTCAGTTATATGGATTTGAAAGGATAGCAGAAGGATAGAAGAGGAAAAAAGGTTTGTATTTATATAGTGCTTGTAACCCCTGATGGGGTGTTGAAGCACGCTACTCCGGAAACCCATAAAGGATTAGTGGTGAATTAGTATGGTGAAATATGAAAGTAATTTGAGTGGTGGATATTAGTCCGTTATTTGGAGTGAGAAGGATAGCAGAGGAATAGAAGGGGAAGAAAGGTTTGGATTCATATAGCACCTGTTACCCCTAATGGGTGTTGAAGTGCTTTTCTGGCGAGTAGCACGCTACTCCGGAACCCATAAAGGATTAGTGTTGAAAATTAGTATAGTGAAATATGAAGTAATTTGAGTGGTGGATATGTTATTCAGTTATTTGGATAGAGAAGGGTAGGTGGGATAGAAGAGGGAAAGAGGTTTGTATTTATATAGCGCTTGCTACCCCTGATGG
Source organism: Triturus cristatus (assembly GCF_964204655.1). Taxonomy (NCBI): domain Eukaryota; kingdom Metazoa; phylum Chordata; class Amphibia; order Caudata; family Salamandridae; genus Triturus; species Triturus cristatus. Next base: position 557,598,155 of record NC_140592.1, on the reverse strand, counting down.
GGGTTTGAAGTGCTTTTTTGGCGAGTAGCATGCTACTCTGGAACCCATAAAGGATTAGTGATGAATTAATATAGTGGAATAGTGAATTTATGAAGTGAACATGTTAGTCTGTTATTTTGATTGAAAAGGATAGTGGAGGGATAGAAGAGTGAAGGATTTTTATTTTAGGTCATAGCAGTAGGAGGAGGCTTTTGGATGAGTAAAAAGGGTTTTTGGAGGGGTCGGTATAGTAAAAGAGGTGTCAGATGAGGCAAGGAGGGGTAGAGTAGGAGTGTCTAGAAAAGGTTATTTTGGGGATCATAGAGGTGGTATGGGATTTGGGATAAATGAGAGAGTGGATGTAGAGGATATATTGATAGATGTATAGGGTGACAGATAGGGCAGTGCATTGGAAAGAGTAGTAGAAAGAAGTTTGAGACGAGTCTGAAAGTTTGGCTAGAAAATATATTGAGAGAAGTATAGGCTGAGAAATAATGTAGTGCATTGGAAATGCCAAATTAGGAGAAAGTGATAAATATAAAGATCCATAAGTACATTGAAAATATATAGATGCATAAAGGAGGTAAGTATATGTAGATTAAAGATATTGAGAGAGGTAAAGGATGAGAAATAGTAACAGACACAGAGATCCAAGTACATGGAGGTAACATAGATGCACAATGGAAGCAAGTACATGTAGACCAAAGATGTTTTTTTTTTAACAACATAATTATTCTACATGTTTATACAAAGCAATACACAAAGATAGGTCCATATCTATAGTGAAAATAAATGCTTATATACAGAGGGATATGCTGTAAATTTCTGTTTGTGTATGGTGCTTATGTGGGGAAGAACCCATTCTTGAGTAGCTTTCTGAAGATAAGGTGGTTGTCACTGGATCTAATGTTGGGGGTAAAGAGTTCCATAGTTTGGCTGCTTGAACAGAGAAGGATGTGCCACCCATGGTTTTTTTCTTCTATCTTGGGATTTTGAGGCGAGATGCCCCTTTAGGGCAGAGGTTCCTTTGCTGAATGTGTTTGGTGATTTTATTCCTGATGAAGAGCGGTCCCATTCCCTATATTGCTTTGTGGGTGATACAAAGTAGCTTGAACGTGGATCTTCTGGCAACCGGTAACCAATGCAGAGCTTTCAAGGCAGGTGAGATGAGGTCTCGTGGTTTGATATGCAAGAATAGTCTGGCAGCCGAGTTCTGAATCCGTTGTAGTCTTTTCATGGGCGTTAAAGGTGATCCTTGGTAGAGGCTATTGGCGTAATCGAGTTTGGACAGAACAAGGGAGTTGGTAGCTTGGACTCTGTGGAAATCCCAAATGAGGGAAAATTCATTTCAGCGTTTTTATAGTGAAAAAGCTTGATCTTGCTAGTTTGTCCACTTGGGCATTCATCGACAGCGGATTGCACCCTCAGAAGCTGGGAAATGCACTGATAATATTGTCCAATGGTGGGTAATGTGTCCCATCTCTATTTCACATGAAACCCCACTGCTTCTTAAAGCCAGACAGAATCTGATACAGCAGGGGTCAGTCCCTCTTCTATTAAGGCCCTGGAAGGGAGGGTCAGTGGCTCAGCACAAACACTGCCTAAGAACTTAGTGCTGTGCTCCCTACCATTCAGTCACAAGAACTGCTTCTCTCCAATGGTCAACCTATATAGTACTAGCTACAAAGAGGCTAGTAGAAGCCGAAGCTAATGAAGTAAGAAAAAAAGGACTTACCCTGAGAGTGTTGGTCCATGGGGCTGGGCGGAGGATCCATGACCACGTGTGGGCCTGGTCTCATTCCCAGGCCTTTCATCAGTGCATAGCGAGAATCCTCTGGCATCCCCTTCTCGTGCATGGGGTCTACAGGCTGCGTGTGCATATGTGGTGGGGGATGATATAGATAAGTGGTTTGTAGCCTATGAAGAGGCTCGAAGAGTGCACAAGGTTCCAGAGGAGTCTGGGGAGGTGTTTGCAAAGGTACCTGCCTACAGCGGGGAGGGACACATTCCTAACACTAGAGGTGGTGCGACCTGGCACACTACACTGCAATAAAAGCCATACTAGTCAACAAGTTTGGACTGACCTGAGAAATACAGGGCCAGACACAAATTCTCATCACAAACCTGGTTGGATTTCTTAGATTATGCAAGCAGGGCAACTGAAGGGCTGGGTGAGGAGCATGATGGTTGATGATTTTTCAGGGCTGTACAACTTATTTTTGAAGGAACACATGCTTGATATAACACCTGGCGGATAGTAAGCTTCTTGTTCCTAGGAAGCTTGCTGAGGATGCAGTTATCTGGGTCAGCACTAGAGTGTCCAAGAAGGTATCTGGGAGGGAATTCCAAAAGGATGGTTAGAGTTCCCTTCAGAAGAAAGAGGGGGGTAGATAAAAAGGAGTTCTCTCAAGGCCCCCAAAACAACTCACAGGGGAAAGTGTTCCATTCCTAATCTGGCAACCAGAAGAAGAACTACCCTGACAAGAGTCAGTAGCCTAAAACGCCCAAGTGCTGTGAGTGTTTTGAGTATGGGCACTACAAGGGAGATCCCAAGTGCCCAAAAAGAGCACAACCTCCTACTGGAGGAACAGTCCCAGAGGTGGGGAGTATACCGCTGGGGGAGGAGTTTGTCCCAGTAAGTGGGGGCGGGGGGAGGTCAGTGAGGTTACCCTAGTGTCCCTATATGACCGGGAGATGCTTCCTAAAATGTATGTGCCCTCTAATACTGCAAAGTGTAGGTAAAGGATTACTATCAATGGACAGGATTTTGAGGCTCTGAGGGACACAGGCGCCAGTAGGACTATGTTAAAGAGTCAGCTGGTTTCGCCTAGCAGACGAAACCCAATGCATTCCACCAGATTGTGGCGACTGATAATAGGGAGGGTCACTGTCCAGTGGCCTGGTTCCATTTAAGTGGGGGGGGGGAACCAAAAAGGCTGGAGCCTGGAAAAATGGCCCAGCCAGCTGCTAAGAAGGGAAAAGGCAGAGGGCGTGGTAAACCAGGGATAAGACAATACATTTGCAAGGCTTGTCCCTGATTTTTATTGACCTAGGATCAAGACCTCCTCAGATGCATTCTGTAGGACTTGTGTGCCCTGCCAGGCCCGTAAGAAGATAGGGCAGAGGCTGAATTTGTCTCTTGGTTGTTGTTGGTACACCCTTTGAGAGGGTGAACATTGACATTGTTGGGCCTACTGATCCTCAGACTACTTCAGGCAACAGGTTTATCATGGTTCTGGTGGATCATGTTACTAGGTACTCAGAGGCCATACCGCTGATGACCATTACTACACCTGCAGTGGCTAAGGCTGTAATGGGTATTTTTACCCGAGTGGGTTTCCCCAAGAGAGTGGTGTCTGACAGGGGCACCAACTTCATGTCTGCTTATATGCAGTCAGTGTGGAAGGAGTATGGGGTAATCTACAAGTTCTCCACCACTACCATCCATCAACCAATAAGCTTGTTGAAAGGTTCAACAAGACCCTAAAGGGCATGATCAAAGGCTTGACTGAGGCCTTGAGGCATAAGTGGGACATCCTCTTGCCATGCCTTCTCTTTGCCGACAGGGAGGTATCAAGAAGGGAGTAGGCTTCAGCCCCTTTGAGCTTTTATATGGGCATCCTGTCAGAGGACCTCTGAGTTTGTTGAAAGAAGGGTGGAAGCAAGCTCCCAGGAAGATTACCCAGGATGTAGGTAGCTACATGCTGGCTTTCAGACACCAAATGGTTGAGTTGTGATCCAAGCTTCAGAGAACTTAGAAGCCAGTCAGAAAGTAATGAAGAAGGGCTATGACCAAAATTCTACCCCTGTGGAATTGCAACGTCAGCAGAAAGTGTGGGTTATGGAACCTGTGGAGCCCAGGGCCGTCCAGGACTGCTAGACTGGTCCTTATGTGGTGGTAGAAAGGAAGGGTGAGATCACCTACCTGTGGACCTCCAGACCTATAGGCACCCCCCAGGGTGCTCCATGTCAATCGTCCCAACCCCTACTTTGAGAGGTCTGAGCTCACCATGCTGTTAGTGACAGATGGAAAAGAGAAAGAGGAGAGTGAACTGCTCCCTGACCTCTTAGCTTCCAAGGTGGATCAGTGGAGGGAGTAATCCTTTCCCTCTGACTCCTGAACAGCAGAGGGACTGCCACCATGTGATGGGGCAGTACTCGCCTCTGTTTTCCCTCATCCCTGGGACTACCCACCTGTTTACCTATGATGTGGACACAGGAGACAACCTATCTGTCAAGAACAAATCTTACAGGTTGTCTGACAAGCTGAGGGCCAGCATTAAGGAAGAGGTTTCCAAAATGTCGGAGGTGATAGAACACTCCAGTAGTCCGAGGTCCAGTCCTGGTACAAAAGCTGCCCCACACCTGAACTCGGGTTCTGTGTGGATTGTAGAGGGCTCAATTCCATCACCAAGACTGATGCTCATCCCATCCTCAGGCTGATTAGCTGATTGAACGGATCGGGGCTGCCCAGTACTTAAGTACCTTTGATCTTACATCAGGGTACTGGCAGATGGCCTTAACAGAGAGGGCAAAGGAGAGGTCAGCCTTATCTACTGCAAAGGACCCCTTCCACATTAGGGTGATGCCCTTTGCACTCAAGAATGACCCTGCCAGACTCCAGGGGTTGGTAAACCAGGTTCTTGCTGGAATGGAGTTCTTCAGTACTGTCTATCTGGATGACATAGCTGTCTTCAGTAGCAGCTGAAAGGACCACCTTTTTCATTTCCAGGACATTCTTCAGACTCTGCAAATGGCAGGCCTGACTATCAAGGCCAGTAATTGCCAGATAGAGCAGGAGTATGTGGTGTACTCGCGACAACTGGTAGGCAGGGGTAAGGTGCAGTTCCTCCAGGCCAAGATAGAGAATATCATGGCCTCGGAGCCCCCTAAAACCCAGACTGAGGTCATAGCATTGTTATGCCTCACTGGGAACTATAGGAGGTTTTTCAAGGGAAAATGCACCATTGTTGCCTCCTTGACAGAGCAGATTTCAAAGAAGTTGCCCAGAAACGTGATTTGGAAAGAGGAATGCCAAAAAGCATTCAACTCCCTAAAGCAGGCCATGTGCACAGCCCCTGTACTCAAGGCCTGACTCTTTCAGGTAATTTATTGTACAGATAGATGCCTGGGAGCATGGTACAGGGGTAGTACTTTCACAACTTAATGAGGAGGGCCTAGACCAACCTGTAGCCTTCATCTCCAGGAGGTTACTTCCCAGGGAACAAAGATGGAGTGCTATTGAGAAAGAAGCATTTGCTGTTGTCTGGGCACTGAATACGTTAAGACTATTACTTTTTGGGACTCACTTCCTGATTCAGGCTGACCAGAGGCCCCTCAGGTGGTTGATGCAAATAATAGGTGAGAATTCAAAACTGTTGAGGTGATCCATTTCCCTACAGGGTATGGACTTCAGGGTGGAACACAGACCAGGTGTAGACCACGCAAATACTGAGCACAGGAAATCTTTAGTGTGTATCTGACTTAACCTAAGATTGTAGTTCTTGCTTTGACTGGATGCATACCTCTGGTAATCAGAATCCCAATTTCTAACATTAAAAAATAAATATATGTACAAAATATTGCCCCGTGGGTTAGTTTAGACTGAAAACAACTCTAATTCTAAACAATATGTAGAATATGAAGTTAAGTCAAGTCTTTGTTGCTTTTGATCTCAACAGAGATGAACAAATCACCAATTATATCATTTACAAAATACATAGAAAACAAACTTTGTAATAATTCAGAAACCCATTGGGGTTCCATTTAAGGGAATTACATAATCATCATAAAGTAAAATGCACAATGGGTGTGCTACAGATTGGGGTGGCTAATCTTCTGCCTAGCAAAACTAAAGGGGATGATGGACGGAGTGTTGAACATTGCAAGCACTCACCCCCAGTCAACTGATCTGGGTTTAATCCATCATCATTCTTTAGCTCACTCCGCCACCCCAGTTTAGACATGGCCATATGCAAATCAGTCTGACCCTGTGCCTCATGGGAACAGTCCAGCCCGAACTGCCAAGCCATGTCTTTCCTGGACCGGAAACAAGCCTCCTGGGACCGGTTTCTGGCTAATCAGCCATCATCAGCCAGGCTAGCTTGAATCCAGCGGCAAAGTGAGCAAGGGACCCACGTCTGTGCATACCTTGCCAACTTAGGGCGAACAAAGCAAAACCAAAGGGGATGATGGACGGAGTGTTGAACATTGCAAGCACTCACCCCCAGTCAACTGATCTGGGTTTAATCCATCATCATTCTTTAGCTCACTCCGCCACCCCAGTTTAGACATGGTCATCATTCTTTAGCTCATTCCGCCACCCCAGTTTAGACATGTAGAGGTAAAACACAGAGATACCAACAGACACTGTTGTTTTAAACCATTCTCTGTTGGGAATCGTCAGGGAAAGGCACAAAAAAACCACTCAGAAATACCTGGCAGCAGACTGATGTGTGAAGCATAATTATTAGTTTTAGCAATTCTGGCAATTAACAACAGTGCAATTTTAGCAATTATCAACAGTGTCTAGTCCAGGGTGCCATTAATATTTTCCACTGTCGGTCTGTAGACTCTGTAGAAGGCTATTCAAAAATCAATTAATGCTGAATACACTGGCTGACACCAAAGACTGAGGCACTTTTCCAAAATAGCATTTACAGTTGCTGAGCATTTTGCCATTCAGCCTGAAGGCTCCCAAATAATTATTCCATTATCTAAGACCCAGGATTGGAGATACGTTCTGGTACCCTTTTATCACTGTGATCAGTGTTTTATTTTTTTACAGTTTTATATAGCACGAACTTGACCCAAATCGGGTTTCAGAGCGCTTTACATAGCACCAGTTGCATTACATGAGGACACATTAATTTTTGCTAGGCACGGGGAGATTAAGTGATTTGCCCAGAATCACAGGATGTTCAGCGTCACTGCCAAGACTCGAACCCACTTCCCCAGATTTGAGTTCGACCGCTCTAGCCGTTAAGCCAACTCCTCTCCCCAGTATCTATCTCTATGAATAAATTCCAATATTAGGCTTGGAGATAAAGCATTGAACGGCAGCTAGAAGTACACTCTGACTCTTACTTTGAAAGACAAGTCATCAGACTCACGGTGGCCATATAAATGCGTTAGTCATTCCATGTCTGCACTGATATAGCTAATGGTAGTGTGGGTGACTTAGCACTTATTGTGCTAATATGTGCCAGAATTGTCTTGAATTTCTTGACACTACCTAGCTTTATGCAGGTCAAGCCACAGTAAGTCAGCCTGTGTTCTTTTGTGGGCCGCCCCATTTCTTGTACTGTCCTTTCTCCATAGCGTACTTATCTAGCTTGGCTCTTTAGTTATTACTTAAACTGCCTGCACATTAACCCATTTGTTTCTGCAGACATTTCCTGCCTTATTCCATCTTTAGTGATAGACTTATAGGCATCTAATTTAAATTGCTGAGCTATGATCACTACTATGAAGCTTTGCACACAAAATTCAAATTCCACAGTAAGATTACTGCTAGTACCATCCAGAGATGATGCTGATTTTTTTATAAACCCTTTCTATTAGGTTTTTGAAAACATATATGCAGCACATTAACTGAATCCTGGTGGACAGATGTGGGCTAGGGAAATCTGTATGAATAGGGGAATACATTCTCATGATATTACAGTCTCTAGGTCAAACTGATTCCACCATGGGCCCCAGATTGTTCACCTCCATGATCGTACAATAATCCATCCCCAGCACCCACACAATACAAGCAGGGGCCAAGCCAGATTTCCAGTACTGTGTGATGTCCCTCATAGTCTGGAGATATCCCATTCCAAGTACGATATGGGAGTAATGATTCCCCCCTCAATCACCCATGACACCCACAAGACACAGCATTGGTATAAGTTTCACAGTTTGTCCCAGTTCACCAAACAGCACCAAGCTAATTTCCTGCCATTAATGATGGACTACCGGACTGCTCTACACTATATGAAACCAAACCACATTGTCTGCACTGCATATAGGACATTCTGGAGAATGTAACATGCATTTTGGAAAAATTTAATTTACATTTCAATGAGGCGCAGATGTGCTGTGATGAAGATATTATGTGCTGCCATTCTCACGTCAGTCAAGTCATCATTTCCCAACAGACCAACATCGTGTTCCCACAAGGCGTGCATATAGGACTGTGTAAGAAGCGTTTATTGTCAAGAATCTGTAGATACAGGTGCCCCATGTCTAAACAGAGGATCCAATGTTATATTTGCCTTGCAGGAGTTGAATTCTGGGATGGTAGATAACTCCGACTGGTGTTAATCTAGTCTGTGGTGTTGTTGTGACTTATGCATTGTGAATGCTGTAATATGTATTATTCCAAGGGTCTCAAATGATATGAGATAACCAGGTACCCATACATTTCCCTATTTGGAGATTTGAATGACAGAATCCCACAGGTTTTGTCACCTACCCTAGCACTGTGCTACACCACAAAAGGAGTCTCTTGTGTTATCTTACCATGTTGGCCAATCCACCTCAGTGGTTTTGCCAGCAATACAGAACAGGCTTAGTAAGTGTCAGGAGATGGTGTGAGACTTCTAAATACTGTATCAATGCTGATCACTTGAAGAGATTTAGTTTGCTTTGGATGATCAGATCTTCCTTATGGCCAGAGAACCAATCATGCCTAAGAGGCGATTGAGTGGCCCAATATAAACACATGTTGACCTCTCCAAAGCTACCTTCCTGAGTAGATTGTAGATACATGGAAATCCCCCCTTCCATATAACATTGCAAATCATGTTTTTTATGGATTTGCAGGTGGATAATTCTGGATCATGTTGAGAAGTGTGAAAAAGGCCCTATCTTAAAGAGTGCGACACAACTAAAAGTGGTTATGGGCAGAACATCCCAGGACAAGAAGTGTCTCCGCAGGTCTGCAACAAGGGGGTAAGTTGAGCTCCAGATACAACATTCGGTCCTAAACAACACAAACCCCTAAATACTTAAAACCCTTAGTTAATACTATCATGCCTGGTGCCGATTCCCCTAGAGGGTCAGCATTTCCCACTGAGAAAATAGCAGATTTATCCCAGTTGACCGGTTCCCAGAAAGCCTCTCGAATAGATCTAGGATTTCCATTAACCTATTCTCAGCAGGATGAAGTTGAATAATTTAATATATAATGAAGGGCTTGAATGTTTGTTGACGTCCAATAAGATGACTTACATGATTTTTGTACCAGGGCAGGTCCCCTTTTAGGAAACTGATGTTTCTTTGGATAAAAGGTTGCTTTGAGTAAAAGGATACAATGGAGGCCCTACTCCTTCTCCTGAATTTGAATATCGGAAAGGAATGGGAATGAATAAATCATATAATCGATAAGTGAGGCACCCCTAGTTCTTTGCATACCTTGGGTTGGAAGAATGATCATCTTACAGATGTTCACACAGCCCAATGTAAAAACTGAATAAGTTAATGCATTGTGGTGTGAGCCTGGATGCAGATAAACATTAAGGACTAACCAGGATTAGGCCTGTTATGGACAGGAGATTAAAAAAATCGAATCTTCCTAAGATAAAATGGCCTTTTATTTCTGCTGTGCTTAAGTATATAGGGCTAAGTACGCATATACTTAAACTGGTGCATCGACTGTATACCAATAATAGATGTATAGTGAAGGTGAATGCATTATCCTGCTGGTTCCAGATCGGTAGGGGTACCAGACAAGGATGCCCCTTTCACTTTTTGTTTGCTCAGGAAGTTGAGTGCCTCGCGTAGAGGAATCTCTATCCTAGACAGAAGAATGATAATCTCTCTGCATGCTGAGAATATATACTCCTTTTTGTTAAGGAATCTGGGCAAAAACTTTTACCCCTTTTTTAGGGTGACTGCGCAACTTGAGGGGTATCCGGTCTTTCGATCAAATGGGATCAATCTGAATTATTCCCTCTCATCGCTCACACCACACAGTCGCCATTAAAATTCCCTTTAAAATGGCGGGAAACCTCTAGAAGGTACCCTGGGCTATGGGAAAACTATGACCTGGTGTCAGTTACTCCGAAATATCAAGGTGGCTTAAGATCACCATCTCATTGGTGGGTCGTATAGCCATCATCCAGATGGAACAGTTTCCCAAAATTATTTACTTGTCCATAAATATCCCACTCTCAATTCTTTAAAACATTGAGGGCTTAGCTGATGAGATTAATCTGGCCTGGGGTGCAATCCAGGGTGAAGTGAGAGACTATTACACTGCTGCTGGAGGAGGGGGGGGGGGGTCGAGGGGGTTCAAGGTCTTGGACCTAGGCTATATATATTTGAAATTTGAACAGCACAAACAGATGTGTCCAGGCACTATCGTGATATGATAGTCACTCTCAAATTCTCAAGTCCATATCTACATCGGACCCATCATAAACACGAGCGGGATTCGAGATGACGTGAGTCCGAGTTGGGCGCACGGGCCCTCTTGCGAGCTACGGTTTATGATGGGTCCGATCTAGATATGGACTTGAGAATTTGAGAGTGACTATCATATCACGATTTTACACTTGGGAATGAAATTGACCTTTGAAAGAAAATGATAAGTTCAAATTGCAAGATATAGGAGCGCATCATTATAACATTATACCAGAGAAGGATTATATTGCCTCAAGTATCATATATTCATTCCGTGGAAATTGCAAATGCTCTGAAGAAGTTCTGTTTACAGAACGAAACGCGTTGGCTGTGGTTAGTTTAAAAAGAAAAAAAAAAGAAAATAAAGAAGGAAATTTAATCATCAGATGGACTTTATATGGACTAATTGATTATATACAATTGGAAAGTGGTGAAACTTTAATATAATTGATATTAGCATGAACTACTTCCCTGCGGCTGTCTTCCGGCAAAAGGTGCAAGAATTTCTTTAAGGTTTTCAATTTCCCAAAACAGGTGGACGAGACATGGCGGATGTGAGTTTGAAAGGAGAGGTCTGAGTCCCACTTGACGCCCAGATTCCTAGCCGTCTTTGCTGGAATTGGAGGTGAGCCCAGCTCAGCAGGCCACCATAGTCCTGTAGGCAGGGGAGAGGCCTGGCCAAACAATAGGGTCTCTGTCTTGTCTGCATTTAGTTTCAGTTTGTTATTATTCATCCAGCAGGCGATGTCCTTAAGGCACCCAGTTAATCTGGCAAATGAGTCCTCAGAATGATCTTTAAAAGAGAACACCAGCTGGGTGTCGTCTGCATACAAGACAGCCTTCACTTCCCAGGTGGCATTGCGACTGAAAAGAGACACCAGGTAGGTGTTAAAGAGTAGGGGGCTTAGTGCCAAGCCCTGTGGCACACCACACCTCAAAGGCTGAGGAGCAGATTGATACGGTAGGAGAAAAACTCTTTGGGAGCGGTCAGTGAGGTAGGACTGGATCCATGCAAGAACTGCACCCCGCAACCCAAGCTGTTTGAGTCTGTTAAGAAGAATAGGGTATGCAACAGTGTCGTACGCCGCTGACAGATCCAACAGGATCAGCATTGTAGATGCTCCAGCGTACACCGACATTCTCACAGACTCCGCCACCTCCACCAAAGCAGTTTCTGTACTGCACCCTGACCGGAATGTAAGATGTCTTGTGTGTTGATATGATTGGCGAGTTGACGTTGCGCACATTTTTCTAGCATCTTTGCCGGTGCCGGTAACACTGAGATTAGTCGATAATTACCGAGTTCCATGGTATCAGATTTCGTTTTTTTCAGTAGGGGCAGTAAGAATGCATGTAAATATCTGGGAAGATGCCAGAGGATAGCTAAGCATTCCAGATGTGATTTAACCCTGGGTTCCATCTATATATAATTCAACAGCACAGGCAGACTATGCGATACACTGGCGGAAGCTGGGGTCCCAAATCCCTCACTTGGTAATTGAAAGAGATCATGTGATGGATTATTTGCTGTTGGCAACATTGTGTACTAAACGGTCCAAACCCTCACTTGAAATTAATATTGTGCGCTGTATATGCTGGCCTGGCAGATGCTGCCATGTATGGTTGGCCAACAGAAACCAAACAAGCAACTGTAGTACACACTAAAGGTAAGGATAAAAAATAACTAATTCATGTTGACTGACTCTCAGTCTATGGCCTGAGTTTGTTAATAGTGCATAGGAGACTAGGCTGCATGCAGTGAAATCTCATGGTCATTCATACCCTCCATTTAACTCTCGCTCAAATAATCATTGCACCCTCCCTCCTCTATGCTCCCTTTCAATTCAATTCATGGCATTTATAGAGCACAAAGCTACCTCTGAAGAGGTGTTCTGGAACTAGCGGAAGCTCGTGAGAGTAAGGGGGAACTGAAGATTGCCTAGCCACAAGAGAGGAATCAAACAAAAAGGATTTAAGGCTGAGTCTGAAGATAGGTTCCGAGGTGCAGCAGTGCAAAACAGAGTGGCAATATGTTCCACAGTTTGGAGGCCAGATATGTGAAGGCGCGCCCGCCTCGTCTGGTTTTATGAGTGCGGGGAACATGAAGTAACATGAAATTGATGGACCTCAGAGCTCTGGACTGTAAGTAGGGCCATCTGCCATCTGCATAGGAGACCACTCGCACACCCCTAGGACTCCACCAGTATAGCCAGAGGCTCAATATAGAAATTAAAAAGAATGGGGCTAACTGCAGAGCCTTGTGGGAAACTGCAGACCAGAGGTTTAGAAGAGGAGGTAAAAAGGGGAAGAAAAACTGCTTGGGAACAATCAGATAGGAAGGATTTCAGCCAGCGCACAGCCCGGCCTGTGACACCAATTATTTTGATTCTGTCAAGTAAGATGACATGAGCGATAGGTGCAAAGGCTGAAGACAAATCCAAAAGCTTAAGCATCACAGGAGAGCTCTGGTCAAGTTTTTCCTTGATAAATTCAGAAGCCTCAAGCAGGGTGGACTCAGTACTACAACCCGAGTGGAAACCCGACTGGGAGTCATGCAAACGAGAATGAGATTTTAAGCAAAGTGAGAGCTGCTTATTAACCATTTTCTTTAAAAGTTTGGCAACTGCAGAGAGAAGGGAAATGGGCCCAAGGTTGCTGAGAACCTTAGGATTTCCTGTTGGCTTTTTCACCAGAGGGAGTAATAACTCATGTTTCCAGTAAAGCGGAACCACAGCCAAATCTAGGGATTTATTCATCAACATCTTCAGGGTAGGATTAACCACCTCAGGGGTCATATTTAAGAAAGCTGGAGGATAGGGGTCTAGCGGTAAACCAAATTTGCACCTTTCCAATTCAGATGCTGAATCAGCCAAGGAAATGGCTTCAAACCTTGCAAGCAGAGGACCTGCAGGCGTGAGAACAGAGATGACCACGTCAGATAAGATTGAAACAGTAAATTTGTTTTAAAGGTTTTGAACTTTCTCATAAAAGAAATTAGAGAGATCTTGACAAAGTTCCATCGAGGAAGCGAGAACACTTTCTTTAGCTGAAGGATAAAGAAAGTTTTTGCAATTTGAAAAAGTTAATGCGACTTTTTTTTGGCCTCTGAAATAGAAGCCGCAATTAAAGATTTCAGTTTTTTCCAGATGGAACAATTATAGCATTTCAGCACGGTTCGGTAGATTACTTTTTAGGTCTTGCCTAGCGACACAGCGCATGTTCGCTGCTCGCCTTGGCGAGATCTATTGTTGTTGGTTTCTTGGTTGGAGGGGGACAGGACATGTGCACTCCTGGACAGGCGATGTGCACGCACACGTCGTGTCGCCACGTCTCTTCCTCCTTGTTATTTATACTGGATAGGATGCATCTACGAGGCAGCGCTGCTGCAAAGAGTGCCGTCCAGCAGGACGTCACCGCCGCGCTTGAGTCGGAAGAAGACCGCCCCGGTCTCACCGTGCAGGGTCTGCCAACAGAGAAGACCCGCCCGTGCCCAAGTCTAGGTGTCGGCCATAACAGAGAACGCACCACCGCAGGTAAGGCTCGCTTCAGCAGTGCGAGGCTGTGAGCTGATTCCTTTTAAACTTTGCCTGGATTGCGGCCTGGACAAACGTAGGCAGGGGTGCGGGTCTGCGGGGGAGCGCTCTCGGCCTCCCGCCTTTGTTGAAGTGACCAAGGGGGATCGTGAGGGCCCGTACTCATCACCTAGAGGAGCGACAGTACCGGGGCCTGTGCAGAGAGACAATCTGGGCACACTTAAAGCATATGTGGGGCATACTTCTCTCAATCACTGATGACGAAGTCAACACTACAACTGACTGCGCGATTGGGGGCCCAGTAGATTACCTACCACCGATCTAAAAGTGAAAAGGGGCCCTCACTTGGGAGATAATTGCCTCGTATTGCAGACACCACCATTTAAGTCCGCAGTTGGTTTTCCAAATAACTTTCCCCACGTCTGGAACTGTGTTTTCATCCAGACCGTACCTACAAACTTAATTACCTTTTTCTTACCAAGAACACTACAAGAGAACCTTTTAAAGAAACAGCTTATATTTAATGCAGATTCTTATTCCCAAAATGTTTGTTTCATAGGCAGACAGATTAATAATTAGCGGTACTCGATATTTTAGATGATTACCCTTTCAGGTTCAAGAGGGCAAGGAGTGGATGGGCAATGGACAGGTCTGGGTGTCTTTATTGCGGTATAGACGCGCATCTGAAGAAAACAGCGGGGCAGGCGGTGTGTAGATGTGGCCTGCCGGCCAGTGCTCATGTTAACATCTAATACCACTAGGCCAAGTTCACGCTAAATAAAATTGTATATAATATATGTAAGTAAACGCTAAGGCTAGTTCAAAGAGAATCACGCACACACTTTGTATGTAGTGTTGTTTTGTTGACACTTTCTCTAATCTCTAACACTCACTGTTAGCTAGCACTGACTTGCGGTGACCAAGTGCTGATCCCTTGGGGCTCCTCTGCTGCCAGTACAATAAGGGCAGAAGCTGGGCCATGCAGAACAGGGCACAGACCTTCAGTCTGCCGGCAGATTCAAGGGAGAAGAATGGAATTGCGCTATGGACAACCGTTCTGCAGCCCGGCTCTGCGAGGGAGCAATCTCAAGGCTCAGGGACAGGGAACAGTGCCACCTCCCTGGAAGATGAGTGGTGGCATTCACAGGCGAGGCACGCGAGTATACGTCAGCATGGACTCGCCTTGAGCAGGGCCATTTGTTCAAGCGCAATGCACGTGCTGGGCTGACGGGTCATGTGAGGGAGCTGACGCTCAACGGACAAGTGACTTCTGTACCGTGGCGTGCACGCCAGCTGCCGTAAAAGCAGGGCTTTAAGTGGGCCTGGACGGGTCCCTATCGAACTCTCCATTTTCTCACTCGCACTCAGAATGGGAAAAAAAATCTTAACTCTGCAGCAGTTTCACTGTGTTTGCAGGTACGAATTTGCAAAACTCAAAGTGCTTTACATGAGCACCAATAAGGACATATTAATTACTTTTCTTGTAGGCACTGACGATTAAGTAAATGCCTAGAAACACAGGATGTCGAGCGGACGATGAGACTCAAACCTGCTTCCTCAGCTTCAAAGTTGGCAGCGCTAGCTATTACGCCACAACCTCTCACGCAAGAACTAAAGCATTTTCAATATTAGATACAACGAAGCCATAGTTTTATGTATGCATGTAGCATATTTAGCTAATGCAACTAACAACCTTTGAAAAAGCCAATAGTCCTGGCTTGTTGTAGGTGTAATATTACTTATGTGGAGGAAATAACAGAAGCAGCGAAATACCAGTCAGGCGGCACATTATGCTGAGCACATATTTTTAGCATAAATGTTTGAAGCCACGCCCTTAATTATATCGGCCATGCACAGTTTTTTCATCCCACTTAAAGCCTTGTGTAAAGGTTCTGCAAGGCGCCGTACACAGTCGGGTAAAGGAATGCACCTGTCAATCTGAATGGCTAGGTTTTCATTATCCTCATGGACAAAATACATAAATGGCAAAATCTTTTGTAAACCTGTGCTCATAAGGGATCAGGAATGCATTTTTAAAGATGGCAGGTCCCCAAAAACAAGTGCTGGTGTCGTCCACTGTCAACCACAGGCTCAAATTAGGTTCTGCTTGTCCCCATTATTCCTATGTTCCTGTCCAGGCCAGTAGGTTCCTAGGTTTTGCCATATAGTCGTCTTTCACCATGATACGAACATGATCCCCCAAATCCAGCACACACTGCACAACCACCCAATCAGTACACAAAAGACAGATTTCATCACAAACACTCAATACACTTCGGATATATATAATCAGCCAGCACAGGACACTTAACAGTACTTTCCCAACATGGAGGGGACAGAAGAAGCACATGGGTGACAGTGAGAAACTAGAAACGCAGGGAGTGTGAACTACACAAAGGAGACAGCTGAAAAATGCACTCTCATGGAATGCTCAACCAAAAAAGAACAAGCATTAAAAATGCAATAGGTCTCGCCTTTGATTAAGTTAAAGCTATTTGCTTTGCTATAGAATACAATTAGCAAAGCAAATGGCTTTAACTTAATCAAAGGCGAGACCTATTGCATTTTCAATGCTTGTTTCTCATTGTCATAACCCATCCTCCAGCGCTGTTCAAGTCTTTTACAACACGATTTTTCAGCCTTAAGAGCCTCAGAGAACCAGGGTGCAAAGGAGACGATCTACTGGAGGAGCCTGTTCTTATGGGGGCGATCATATTGAAAGCAGAGATCGGCCAGTTATTGGAGCTGGAGATGTCTGAGTCCAATACATCTTGGCACATGTTTTTCTTTCATTCTTATTTTCTTTTTCGCATTCCCTTTTTTTCCCTCCCCGTTTCTGCATCTTCCTTCCTTGTCTGTTGCAGCTCCATGCCACTCTACTGATCCTCTCTGCCCTCCTTCAGCTCTCTCGCGTTTCTCCACACCACCCTTAGAGTGATCTTTCCCTCCTTACCGTTTCTCTTTACAACCACATAGCCAGAGCCAAGCTGAGAGTATGGCTTGGCTTTAAGAGCTGGCATTTAAATCATGCAGTCACATCGTATATAAATAAGATAAAGTCTCTTAAAAAATTTGAAAAAGTGTAGTTACTTAACTTGTTTAAGCATTTGCCCTTTGTTCATCAGAGTATATTACTACATTGAGAGGCACTTCATAAAAGTGTTAGTTAACCAGAACTTAGAAATGCTCATCTCCTCCGCCCTGAAGACTGCCACTTCTGAACAGAGGCAAGTTAGTTGTCATGTACACCCTACCTATGACCTAGAATTTTTTATTAATGTGAAGCAAGATATTGTTTATCAAATCAAACACAAAAGGTTTAGGGACTACACAGATCATGAACACACATATTTCAAGGTGTTATTATATGTGATAATGAAGAAAAAGGAGGCATGGTGAAATAACATATTTGTCTGGGATCACACGATTTGGTGAAGCCGGGATTGAGCCCAGGTTTTCTGGTTTCTATTATGCAATTCAGCCACTAGATGGGTATCTCTTTCCTGGTTTACATCTAAGGTTACTGTTTTGTCTTTTATTTTTTTATGCTGGCCCCTTGTGCCTGCACTGTACACAAACAGCAAAGCTGACAGCAGAGTGTTTTTCCATTCAATGTAATCCTCTCATCAGTTTGTACACCAACGGGTTTTCACCCACCGGAGATCCTTGGATGGGAATATGGCCTGCAGAAATGGCAGACCTATAAGAGTTAATCATACAATAAACCCACTTCACACCGCATGGGATCGTGACAGTTTTGAAGGCACCAACCCATCTGGACCATGCGGACTTCCATCTCACGTTGGTTCCCTCTGCCCAATTCTGGAGAAATGCGTCTGTTACGGTCATCAGAGGGTTAGGCTTCCAGCTGAAGTACCGGGGGACCTGATGATCTAACCAGGAGACAAATATATCCACTGTGAAGGGACCCTAAATGGTGCCCAGTCTCCGGCACCCTAGGGGGTTCAATTGCCAGAGACTCAAATCCGAACATACTCTGGTGCACCACTCCGCTACCATATTGGATACTACAGGGAGATACTCTGCTGTCACCGAGTCGTTATGAGACAGGCAGAGGGCCAAAAATTCCATTGCCAGATCCGCTATGACCTTTGACCTGGTACCCCCAGATGATTGATGTAGTGTAATGCTGAGACACTGTCCACCTTGAGGAGGTCATTGCAGTCAACCCTGTCCTTTGTCCAGCATTGGATTGCGAAGGGCCACGCCATCATCTCCAACCAATTGATATGGAGTAGTTGCTTTTCTGCAAACAATTTTCTTCCTGCAAAGTAGTCCCTGCAACGGGCTCCCCAGCCAGACTTGCTGGTGTTAGGCTCAAGAATGAGGTCCGGATCATCGCTGAATATGGCTCTCCCATTCCACGCAAAAGATGGATGCCCTCCATCTTGAAGCGATGATAGACCAGCCACCTGTTGAACTCTAAGAGGTTCATCACTGGCCGCTGATCACCATCTGTCTTTTTCACTAAAAAGACATTGCTGGGGAAACCCCGGGGGTGAAAGTAAGTCTGGGTAATAGCTTCTTCTTGCAGAAGATCCGCCACCTCTCAATCTATCAGGGTGGCTTGATTGTCTGCAAAAACTAGAGTACATGGGCGGGATTCCTGACTCAGTGACCCATAGAAGTCCATGCGGAAATACTTGATGGTTTCTAGAACCCGTGCATCGGAAGTAAGCTGCTCCCAACTGTGACTGAATAGTGTCAACCGGCCTCCCACATTTAGCTGGGAAGTTGGGAAAACTCTGAACAGTTTGGGCCTGGAACTGCCCTCTGGAGGAACCTCTGCAACTACGACCATGCTGACCTGTGCGTAAAGGGAAGAACTCTCCCAGTCTGGACTGGGCTTGGGACTTCTTGAAGCCTCTGGGAGGGCCTTGGGTATAGAAGCGGCTGGCCGAGCGCCCTCTGCCATGGCCAGCCCTGACAAAAATTTGGGGATGAAAGATGTTCTTGATAGACGCCTACGCCTTATCCAACGAGGTAAAAGTAGGTACAAAATTCCTAAGCTCCTTGATAAATGGATCTCTGAAGAGCCCACCTTGCGCCACTGCACCAGCCTCTGAGGATGCCAAATCCTCCTGTATGGGTTCCACCTTTAGAAGGAGGGAACAACCTCTCTCCGTCAACAGGGCACTGTTTGCGTTCCCTAGGAAGATTACAGCATACTGTGCCCATCTGAAAAGCACTTCCGGGGAGACTGGGGTAGACCAGGTCTTGGCCTCCACTGCCATGTCTAAAATCTTTGTAAGGGGTCCACAGATGTCCAACAGCTTATCCTGGCACGATTGCCAGGATCCATCTATACTCTTCTTGGGGTCCCTGATATATTTCTGCAAAAAGGTGGCCACGTGGGAATCTAATTAAGCGAAAGCAGAGCACAGCACCACAAATAAGCAACTGACCAACAAAAGTCAGTGGTAGGGAAACAACATGGTTAGGTACACCACCACTTGGATTTCAGAAATGTGGGCACTGTTCTGTCTGCCCACATGCGCTGGACAGGACTAAGAGTTTCAAGTATAATACACCAACATAGCAAAGGATTAAATCCTTCATGAATTGTAACACCAAATTCATGATATATTGTATTGTCTGCATTTGTAAGAAAATCTATGTGGGCAGTACAATTAGACCGGTGAAAGAAAGGATACAGGAGCACATACGGGCTATCAGAAATGGATATACAAGCTATCCGCTAGCAGTACATTTCAATGCTGTACATGGCCCAGCTGAACTACCTAGTGTGACATTCCATGGGACGGAGGCAATTGCAGATAACCCAAGAGAGGGGACAAAGTTAATCGTTTAAGAAAACTTGAGGCCTCTTGGATTTGTAAATTGAGAACTGTAGATCTTGGTCTGAACATCGATAGGG
The DNA here is from genome assembly GCF_964204655.1 of Triturus cristatus. Lineage (NCBI taxonomy): Eukaryota > Metazoa > Chordata > Amphibia > Caudata > Salamandridae > Triturus > Triturus cristatus. The sequence goes on along the minus strand of NC_140592.1, from coordinate 557,578,355 downwards.
AAATGTATGTATTCCTCAGGGACTCAGCCCTAATTAGTGACTATCTGTATCTTTCTAAAGTGTTTAACAACAATTGAATGTGATGTGAGATAACAAGATTTTGTAACTTAAGTTACTAATACCGGTATCTCTGTATTTTTAGATCAATAATTTTGGGTGATATTATTTGATGACTATACTGAAACTATCCTAGTTTAGGGACTTATACTTTGCTATCTGTGTGCCCCTTAGGTTACCTCTATTACATTGTTCTAGATGCATCTAGAAGATACATGTGACTCCAATCGGTGTTGTGTATGTGTAAATGTTACTAGTATACCTTGATATAATATGTTTTTTTCATCTTTGTTTTTGTTTTTAAGACGCTATGTCCATCTGATTACTGCCAGAAGCATGATGAATGGCTTGATAATTGTTTACAGTGTTTTTTTCTGGCTGTGACAAATGTGTATTGATAAAGGCATCTTTGTTCTCTGATGGTTAAAATTTAAGGGCAGGTGTATATTGCCCTATACAGACTAGTAAATGTTTTGTCGAAGACCTACTTTTGTAGATTTAATCCTGTATTTAGGTAAAACTAGATGTTGTCCACTGTGATCTTCCATGTGTTGAAAAATGCAGTATTTCCAATAAACTGTGATTCAGAATATTCAAATGTCACTATATTTTAACTTTTACTGGGACTTTCTATACTTCTTTGTCCTTCTGTCCTGTTTCGTCCACATTACTGGCATTTGCTACGTAGGTGGTTATTTAGGGAGTGTACCTTGATGCTTAAGATTCTTACGTGTTAGAACACAGTCATCTGTGTTCAGGACATTGTATGAAGTTGGCTCATATTCTCTCCTAATTAGGAGCTCCGCACTATAGTATTATCTGTACATATTGCTACTGTTCTTCACTACCGTCTATAATTGTTATCTTCACATCTTAGTCCAATATATTGTTAAGCCTTTTCTAGAATTCCAATAACGTCCATAGAAAGAGACACCAAAGAGGGGAATGGTGTTAACAGAGGTCGTGTTTTTAGCTACCAAACTTATTATCCTGTCTGAAGTAATATTGGTAACGTTACTATGCGTTAATTGTAGTTCGTAACATCAATAGGAAACTACAATCGTGGCGAATACGTTCTGGCCACGCATTAGTTGACGTCGTCTACGCGTCGTCATGACGTCCTGTTTTATATACGTTGTTTTTTTACGATAACGCTGGTACCTTCCCTATAGGTCGGGAACTGGATTCCACGCACGTCGTGTACGTTTTGGAGACATGGGGTGATATTAGTTTGTATAAGACTGGGGTGGGGTCGTATGGAATGGGTAGAGCTCTGATTACTTCTATGCACTCTCTGACTCTCAACCCTTTACTTTTTAGATGTCGGGGAGTGGGTGTTAATATTTTCGGAAGCCACTGACTGTAGTTTCGAACCGTCTATTAGAATGGGGACGCTCATGATCACCTGACCTAGCCAAGTAAGAGATCTGCACGTTTGGATTGCTGAGAATAAGTGTGTACTGTTTACAAACCGTATCTGGTCTGATTGAGTACAGCAGCTTTACTTTTCTTAACTGATGTACGTTTCTTCTGTTAGCTCGGATAGGTCGATATAACTACATGATGTGGAGTAGATCGACCCTCCATCATTGATTCTTGTCCATTTGTTATTAAATGTTAATACCGATTGAAATATGGTCCCAGACATGAGAGTTATTATTTTAAAACGTTGGCGGTACCGACGTTTGTTTTCCAAATTTAAATTTGATACTAGATAACTAGGTGTAAAGATGAATTCCGGAAGCAGGTAAGGTTGAATAAATAAAGTTTAATCCGGAAAAGCCCTGACACCAAGAGGCGTCTGACAATCTACCAGGCAAGCTGTCAACTGTCCCTCCAACCGTCACCCTCGCCCAAGGTTCCAGAATAGAACGGGGAAATGTCATGGAACCCTGGGCGAGGGTTCGAGGCAGAAGGTAGCGCGAACCAAGTCGCGAGGACAGATAGAAGTCAACACAACACATCTCCTCATTTACAGAAAAATAAAACAAGATGAGTGGTAACCACAAAGTAGTGTGAGCAACTGTAAGGAAAATAAGATTACAGGAATGCCATAAGTGAAAGGATACAAAACAAAATGTAATTAATCACATACAAAATCTTGTAACTTTTTAGGAGGAATTATCTCTCTCCCATGTCTACTAATGGTGGACTCTTTAACATTGGAAGCACCAACGTCGAGCTCATGAGGAGGGAAACCATCTTGAGGCGTGTCTGAAATTCAAACTTGGGGAGTATCGTCAGCACTACGAGTAGTGGAGTCAAATGACGTGCGAACAATGGTCTCCCCAGCGGAACTCTCAGGAATAGGTTGATCATTGAAAACAACACTAGAGTCACTAAGACTGGTGGAATTCTCCCTCAAGACAGGACAACCACTGGTGCCCTCCTCAGGATCGTTTAAGGGTGGAACCTCACTACCTACATGGGAATATCCCTGGTGGATGTCGTCGTCAAGAATCCAATCATATCTAGAAGAGGTGCCGACACTCCTCCACCCTGGATCAGAGTACTGTGGGGGCAAGGTACCATCTCCCCGGCACAATGACAGAGACGACAAATGCCACACCTTTCCATCACTCAAGAGTGCAGAATTACAAAAGATTTCCTTGACCATAAGGGGTTGCGAATAACGGCTAAATACTTTTTTGACAAATCCACTACTCTTGACTCTAACCCACTGTCCTACATGAATATTGACATGTTTGCATGCATGCTTGGAGTCATAATGGTCTTTACTCTTTTGCTGAGTACGTGTAATTTTGTCGTTAACCGATTCCACAGACCAATCAACTTTCTTAGGGAATGACCACCCAATACAGTCTTTGGTGATAGGTGTTCTGCCTCTTAATAACACAAAGGGACTAGAGCCAGTAGACTCGCAGGGTGTCACACGGAAAGCCCACAGGTTGTGAGTCAATTCCTTCCTCCACGAGAGATCATTATGATTGGCCAATTGCACAATCCCTTTCACAACACGGTTAAACCTTTCCACTGCACCATTACCAGCAGGGTGGTACAGGGAGGTAGTCTTGTGAGAAATGCCATTGTCATTGACAAACCGCTTAAAGCTGTCAGAAACGAACTGTGGACCATTGTCGGTTACAATACATTTGGGCAACCCTTCCCTCATGAACACACTTTTTAAGAACTTGATGATGGCTTTAGCATCAGCAGATTGCACAATTTCCACTTCTGGCCATTTAGAAAAATGATCCACCAAGACAATGAGATAAACTTGCTCTCCCTTTTCCCAAATGGGGCCAAAAATGTCAATTCCCAGTCTTGTCCATGGCATACAAGGATTGGATAGTGGTTGAAGGGGTGGTTTCAAGGTATGCTGTGACTTATCAGAGTTTTCACAAGCCAGACAGTTCCTCACCCTCCTCTCTATTTCCAGGTCCAACCCCGGCCACCAGTAAGAGGTTTTAACCCTACTCTTAGTCTTCCCTATACCAAGATGCCCCTCGTGACAGATATCAAGCAATTTGGATCGAAGGGAGGTGGGGGGTATGACTTTACCATTTCTGAGGATAAGACCACCTTCTAATGACAACTCGTGCCTCAATTCCCAGAAAGTACGCAAACTGTGGGGTAAGTCTTTCTTTATGGGCCAGCCCTCAACAATATACTTCCCAACCTGGCACAAAGTAGTGTCTCCAGCTTGTGCTGATAACCATTCATGTTGCGAAATACAAGAAATCTCATCCAGAATCTTAGCAACACAAAAAGATTCGATTTCTCCTACGGAGTCATCTGTGAAAGGCAAGGGTAAACGACTCAAACAGGCAGCAACCACATTTTTTGATCCAGGAACATATTGTACATTGTAATTATAATCCAACATTCTCACAGAAATCCGTGCAAGACGGGGAGAGGCAGTTTGTAAACCCTTAGTAGTAAGTACTTTGACCAGGGGTTTATGGTCACTTCTCAGGGTAATGTTAAATCCCCAGACATACTGCCGAAAGTGTCCCAAACCCCATGCACATGCTAAAGCCTAACGCTCTATAACGGAGTATCTTTCCTCAGTGGGTGTAATGGAGCGTGAGGCAAAAGCAACAGTCCTCTCAACGCCCAGGCTGTCAATTTGGCTCAAAACCGCCCCCAAACCTTTCCCGCTAGCATCAGTGGTAATGATGGAATGTAGGGAGGGATTAAAACCTTGCAAGGGTGGGGCTCTGCAAATGTCATCTTTTATATTCCCAAAAGCTCTCTCACACTCATCAGACCACACGAATTTGCATCCTTGTTTAACAAGCTGTCTAAGAGGAAAGGTTTTAGAAGAAAAGTCTTTGACAAATTTCGCATAAAATTCAGACAACCCCAAAAAGGCCTTCACTTCATCTTTGTTTTTTGGGGAAGGGGCATCTTTGATAGCTGACAACAACTCTTTTTTAGGTTTGATGCCTTCACCACAAATTTCATGGCCTAAATAGGTAACACTGGTCTCAGCAAATTTACACTTCAGAATGTCAGCGGTAAGACCATACTGTTCCAAAGTCTTAAGAACCCTAAATAAATTTTCATCATGCTCCTCCCTGGTGGTTCCCATGATCATAATGTCATCCTGAAAAATTAACAGGTTGGGCTCATCTTTAAATAGCATATGCATGAGCCTCTGAAACATAGCTGCAGCAGAGGCAAGTCCAAAAGGGACTCTCTTAAACCTAAAACATCCAAATGGAGTCACAAATGTAGTGAGGCTTCTGCTGTCAGGATGTAATGCAACCTGGTGGTACGCTGCAGTAAGGTCGACAGTCGAGAACCATTTTATTCCATTTGTACGAGAAAACATCTCACTGATTGTAGGCAAAGGGTATTGATCAATAAGGATATTCTTATTAAGGTCCCTGAGGTCCACACATAAACGGAGCTTGCCGTTGGATTTTTTAGCGCAAACCAAACGTGCGACCCATTCTGCAGACTCCACGGGTTCAATAATACCACCCTTTTGTAGTTTAATGAGTTCTGATTTTACTTCATCCCTGATGGAGAAAGGGATGTTTCTGCATTTATGGATACACGGAACAGCGTCTTTTTTTAGTTCAATTTTATGATGGAATCCTTTAAGCTTCCCTATTTTCCCGGAAAATACAGTTTGAAACTTCTCTTTGATATTTTTTTGCATATGCATCCTCCGATTGCACAGATAAGACGGGATCAGGGCTGTTGGGATCTAGGAATATGCCCAGCTTACCTTGGTCCATCCACCCCAGTACAGAAGGACCAACGGCAGAAACGTACAATTTGCTAACTGTTTGTCTGTCTTTGAATAGGAAAGGCAGTTCCCTGTAACCCAAAATATCGATAGGTTCTCCTGTGAAAGTCTTGGGTGAAATGTCAGGACTGGCAAGCTTGCGGCCTAACACTGGAATGAATTTTTCCTCCCAGACACTTCTGTTAACAATTGTATAGGGTGATCCCGAATCGGCTACAATGGCAATGTTCACCCCACCAATCTTCATATGGCAGATAGTTTTTTTGCTTTTGCCCTTCACATTCAAAACGTCATCATCAACAAGGAGCACAAAAAGATTCATGTCTTCCTCATCAGACACGTCATATCCATCAGGTACAACTACTTTCACGTTCGAGTTCTTCCTTTGCTTGCTATGACACATTTTGGAAAAGTGACCAACAATTCCACACTTGGTACATTTCTGTTTCAGGGCAGAGCAGTTTTTGTCGTTTGCCAGATGGAATCTGCTACCACATCTAAAAACATCTTTTGTTCCCGGTCAACATGACTTTAGACGAAGACTCATTCCTTGTTTTTAGTTCATGAGAAGCTGTCTTAGTAGTAATACTAAAGTGTTTCACTTTGGCTACAATTGTTTGATCCTCCTCTGAATGTTTAAGTTTTTTTTCCAGAAAGAACAGCTTTGGCGCATCTACCTGTCAATTCCGTTCTCTTGACCATGTCAATGATTTCTTGGAGAAAGCTTCTCCCTTAGCCCACAGTTTCTCCTGGATCTCACGATTCGCAGAACGCATAATTATCTGGTCGCGAATGAATTCATCGTGAAGCTCACCAAATCTGCAGGTCAGAGCCAAGTTTTTAAGTGCAGAGACAAAATCTTCAATGGACTCCTCTGAATTTTGTTTGCGATGAAAGAACTTGTATCTGTGGACTGACACGCAAACAGTAGGTTTGAAATAATTCGTAAGATCCTCTAAGGCATGAGCATAAACGTCGTCATCCCCTGCAGCTCTCACTTTCTTATTAATGCTGTTATAAATCTTCATAGTTTTCGCTCCCACGCAGTGCAGCAAAATGTTCTTCTTCCTCTCTGGAGTAAGTTCCTCACCTTCCTCATCAAAAGTAGAGATATAATTCTCGAAGTATTCACGCCAATCTTCCCATTTAGGAGACGAATCACCTGGCGCAGGAATGAAGGGTTGAGGTGGAGAAAGGTTCCAAATATTGCCTGAAGCCATGACAAAAGGGAAAAGACGAAAGGAAGAGAGAAAACACAAGAAGAAGGAGAAAAAAATATGGAAATAAATAAATAAGAAGAGTGTAAGGGTAGAATAAGAAGGAATAAGGAAAATAGAGACGAAAATAAGAAGCAAAGCAAATTAATACACAACGCAAGGAAACTATAGTAATATTATGAAGACGCACAAAGTAGTGTGTGCATCACTGAAGAGCCAACTGTGGTAACAATGGTGAAGTAATGCGAAAAAACTCCAATTTCCCAGTGGTACCAATCAATGTACAATACACTTATGGTCTAAGCGTTGAAGAAACCATCCAATATCATTAGAATGGCAGCAGACAGTGTGCGCGTCAATTCACTTCAATAAATCTGAGTGAGCGCATCACTGTGAAGAAACGAACAGATGAAGCATGTAAACGCGTACAGGACACTCTTAAAATGGCCGCTGAGATGGAAATGTGAGCCCAATTCAAAATGTCCGCTAATGCGTTCCAGTGACGCGGTATGTGCGCACACGCTGATCCCTGAGGTGAAGCGCCTTTGTCGGAATAAGGGAAACCGCCAGGAAGAGGCAACGTCCCATCAGATGCAAGGCGTAGAGGGAAATCAAGCGCACAATAGTGGAGAATAGCAGTCAGTGGCCCAAAATTCAAAGATCAGGCGGGAGAGCGCCACAACACAAGCCGGCATGGATCTCACCGTGAAACTTGAACAGCACCAATGTGGCAGAATTCGACGCCGTCTTGAAGGTCTACGAGGGTCGTGAAAGAACCAGGAGTGTACGAGACACAAACTCACACGCAGGCCGCAGTGGTGCCAGGGCACTCGTTGCCAATTTGTAAAGATGAATTCCGGAAGCAGGTAAGGTTGAATAAATAAAGTTTAATCCGGAAAAGCCCTGACACCAAGAGGCGTCTGACAATCTACCAGGCAAGCTGTCAACTGTCCCTCCAACCGTCACCCTCGCCCAAGGTTCCAGAATAGAACGGGGAAACGTCATGGAACCCTGGGCGAGGGCTCGAGGCAGAAGGTAGCGCGAGGCAAGTCGCGAGGACAGATAGAAGTCAACACAACACTAGGGACTATCGATAGCGGTTAATATTTATTTGTCCCCACTCACTACCTTTTGTCGCTTTGGCTGTAATCATTTATTAGGTTCTGCGCCTATGAACACTGTCAGATTAACCATAATATCTCTATGATATTTAAATTGGAATACGGACGTTTCTATTGGAACCGTTGGTACATAAATTGTTGTTGAAGGTATAAGTGTTACTATTTTATTATTGTCTAACTTATGAAGGAATGCTCACAAGCTGTTTAACCTTACCCAAATTCCCTCCTTTTTCTATGTTTCTACATTACTTCCACCGCCAGGTTGTTGAGCACGTTAACTTACAAAGACACTCGGGCATTACGGAGAAATCTCGATTTGGAAACAGGTCGTGCTTCTTTTTTTTGGACCTATCAAAATACAGAATTATCATTGGAGGTATATTTATACCACAGTTGTATCAATGTGCTTTTCTTTCTCCTCCCTTTTTATTCTACACATCACTTTGTTGTTAGTACTCACGTGGGTAAGTGATTTGATGGTGTCTTTTCACTTTGCTTAATTTAGGAATGTATATCTCGTTGGGCTATGGTCGTTTCTTGCTAAATTGATCCATCTGTTCACTTTTAAGCCTATTATTCTGCACAGGGTTATCGGGTCCTTATTTCGTTTCTATCTTCCGTTTTTTCTTCCGCTTTTTCCTCTTAGCACTTTCTCATCAAAATGTTTCCTTGATCTACACCAATGTAATTTGGCACCAAACTAGTATCGAACGTTGATAGGATGATGTAAGCATTCCCTCTTGTGTTGTATGTTTTTTAGAAACCAAACATTTTGCTGTATTGCTCTTAACAGTCTTGAGGAAGTCGTTTCATCGACGAAACACGTGTCGGCTGTTTTCTGTTCAACTACTACATGTCAACAGTTTTGCAAATTGAGTTACATCCTACTATGGTCTTGCCACTTGGATTGTTATCATGCATGATGTACTTTTAAAATTAAATATATTACTGACTTTTGTTGGTCAGTTGCTACTTTGTGGTGCTGTGCTCTGCTTTCGCTTAATTAGTTGATGTGTCTGGAGGAAGCTTCCTCCCTACACTGAGTGACACTGTGGATGGCACAGTGTCTGACATGGAGCACGCCTAATTGCAATTCTAGATATACTTGTGCAAACTAAAACAGAGGTGCTGACTGTTCTTTTTGCTAACCACTGCCATCATTCGTATATATTATAATTTAATGTGGGAATCTATTTCTGGGGTGAATGCTACCTTGCTAGTGAGGGAGGGACGGCACGCTCTGACCTCCTTATCCAAGGGCTTCCTAAGGCGCCTTGCCACATACTTGGGAGCCTTGTCCGAAGAGACCCATTCTGCCGAGTGGGGATGCATATGGTCCTCCGGTCCAGCATATCGGAGGATTCCTCCGAACAGCAATCTACAGACTCTGAGGATGTAGGGGCCAAAGAAGGGTGCCAGGGCAGAGAGGGACCGGCTTAGTCAATGGAGTCCCCATGGAAGTCGTCTTCCTCTGCCTCTGGGTAGGTTGGTGGGGGCAGCGCGACAGGGTTGTCAAAGTTGTCAGGTGTACCCACGGGTGCGGGGCAAGAGAGGAAGGCTTTCTTAAGGCGCTCAAATCCACTCTGTGGTCATTCTTGCGCTCAAGCATGCAGATGTACATGGAGGGAGCCCCCAGTAGAGGGCAGGAATCATCCAATAGATTTTGGGGGGCAGCGCAGGCGTAGACCAGCTCCATCAGGTGGAACTCGAAAGGCCCTATGGTGGATGCCACCTCCTGATGGATGGAGGAGTCTACCGCCTTGCAAAATTTGTCGTTCACGGGGAGGACCTGCAGGGACTCTTCAGTATACTCTTCCTCCATGACCGCTCAAAACTCAAGGCCAAGCGAAGGGCGCAATGCACCTAGCAGGCGGGGTAATTATAAATGTAAGAGCAGGGGGCCTGCAGGAAAGTTTAGGCTCAGCTCACAATGGCTGCAATGAAATGCAGGTGGCACAGAGGCTCCATATAGCACTGGAAAACTGGTTTAAATGTGGTCGCGCTTAGCGCAAAGAAAGGGACTCTGCCCTGGGGCTGACTCACCCAAGCGTACTTGTGGAGGGTGTCAGAATGTCTGGGCGTTGCCCCTTAAACATCAGGGATCGGCGCAAGAAGCACTGAAGCGGGGCTTGTGATCGCTTGATCGAACAAAAGAGTTAATACAGAGCTGTGTAATATCATGGGTTTCAGGCTGCTCTAATTGTATTACAGACCCATGCAAAACGGGCATCTGAGGCTTCTAGGTGGATCAGGAAGGTGCGGGCTCCGCATGGACGCAAGCTCCTCAATTTCACTGAAGCTGACTGAAGCACAGCCCCCGCGGAGCATCGAGACGTGCTCTAGCGCTCCCTTGTGGCGTCCAGCCTCACCACAGTCACGGGGACCAGAGGCTCAAAGTGAACCTCAAATGGAGCGCTGACACATGAATCTGTGGTCTGAAACAGATGTACATTAAATAAACAGTATAATACACCAAACACTCAAATCACAAGAGCACTGAAAAGGCGTCACTTAACTGCTGGAAGCAGGAAAAGAAAGAGAAAGCTATTCAGGGGATTCCTACCTTTATGAATACACTGGACTGCTGATTGGTTGAACTATTGTAGCACATTCCCCTGTGCATCTTGGGAAAGTTCGTTTTTTACAGTTTTTTGTTGAAATCTATTGGAATGAATAAAGAAAGTAGAGCATAATCCTTGCCTCCGGTCCTGGCATAGAATTACCATTGATGACAGTGTTTAAAAGTTGCATTTTTATTACCCTTAGTGCCTCTTTGCTTTTTGTGTTGGTGAGCGATGTTAATTAAGTTATTTTGTGCCCCTTGGTTGTTGGAAAAATATGGTCTTGCTTTTATGTTTGTGGAATGTCCCAGGTTTTGGTTCTAAATTCATTCTAGTCAATAAAGTCACTGGTCACCAAGGAATGAGGGACAAGCACGTATTGAGAATAAACGCCGGGTTCTTTGTACACTGATTTGCCAGTATAATCTTCATTAAACGATCTCTAGTACAAAGGATCACACATAATCTGGCACTGCACTCTCTACTCCATCCTTGCTGTTCAATATTACAAGAAATAGGGCAACCCAATATTCAGTTCAGTTCATATACCTTTATTTCGGCAATAATTCCATAAAAGTATAATAACAGTGCATAAAATAAAAACCATAATATTTTTGCATAATTTGAATACAATTTGAGAGATAAGAACAGTTAAAATAAAAGTAAACGACAATCAAATATATCCAAAATTCATGTGATAATGGAACAGTTAGTAATCAACGTCAAAATGCTGCCCCTAGGGATACAGTACATTGGAACAGTGGTTCCAGTAAACAATTTTATGAACACACAGAAACCACAAAGTTACAAAAATTAAATGAAAGAACCATAGTATCCTTAATGTACAGTGTTATTTAATCACACTGAACAGACAATAGTTCATAACATTTGCTAAAACAGTTTAAAACACTGCCCCAGGAGGAGAAGGGAAAAGGTGAGGGTATTGTGGTTGAAGTGAGGATGAGGGAGAGAATACAACAAAGTGCGAATCACAAAATCGGTTGTTTAAAAAGCAAAAGGGCTCATATTCAAAGCCAGATTATTCACAATGTAACCAAACGTTAGATAGCCACCTGCTGAAGAAGCCATCCGCCGACCCGACAGACCGCAAGGACTTTAGACCCATCTCCCTGCTCCCCTTCCCAGCCAAGGTCATCGAGAAGGCCATCAACACCCAACTCTCCAAGTTCATCGAGGCAAACCACATCTTGGACACCTTCCAATCCAGTTTCCGAAGATACCACAACGCCGAGACCGCATTCCTTGCTGCCACCGAGGACATACGCTCCCTTCTCGACCGGGGCAAAACCGCAGCCCTCATCCTTCTGGACCTCTCGGCCGCCTTCGACACCGACTCCCATCGCACCCTAATCGCAAGACTCCACGAAGCCGGCATCCGCAACAAGGCCCTGGACTGGATCCACTACTTCCTCACCGGTCGAACACAGCGAGTCAGACAACCTTTGTTCCTCTCAGAACCCACAGAGATAAGATGGGAGTGTTTCAAGCTCCACCCTCTTCAACATCTACATGGCCCCACTCACAGCCATCGTCAGGACGCAACTTTGTCTCTAAACCGACAACACCCAGCTGATCCTCTCCCTTACCAACGAACCCACAGCCACCAGAAACAACTTCAACAACGGGTCAAGGCCGTTGCCACCTAGATGAAAGACAGTTGTTTCAAACCCAATGCGGACAAGACCGACGTCCTCATCCTGGGACCCACCCCTTCAGCTTGGAACTACTCCTGGTGGCCCACTGAATTGGGTACCCCCGCACCCCCACGGACCACGCACGAAACCTCGGCATCATACTTGGACTCCTCGCTCACAATGAACTGCCAGATCAACACCGTATCCTCATCATGCTTCCACGAGCTTCGCCTACTTCAAAAGACATTCAGATGGATCCCCAGTGAATCTAGAAAGATGGTCATCCATGAACTCATCAGCAGCAGACTCTTATTTCACGTACCCACCAGACACCTCCGCTCCGCCCTACTGGCCCTGGCCACCATCTCATGGATCCAAAAAAAACAGAACCGGAGAAAGATCCTTCTCCTACCTAACCCGCAGTGCCTGGAACACCCTGCCTCTCCACCTCAGGCAATCCCCGTCGCTGACCCAATTCAATCTCACAAAATGGCACTTTGACTGAACCCCAGCATCCAGATGGATCAACAGCCCCTCCCCACCCCCTCAGCCAGGGACGGACTGGGAACCCAAAGCAGTCCTGGCAATTTTGTCAGACCAGCCCCCACCCAAAGTGGGAGAGAGGGGCAAGTGTCAAGCACTGCTGCTTAACAACACCATCCCCAGGACAGCTGCTTTTGTTACTGGGGGCCTATAATGTAGCTTCACTGCAAAATCGACCCCTAGTAACAAAACTGGCTCCCACCACTCCAAAACCGGCCCCCAACCCTTCTAGCCCCCCGGGCAAACGCCCAATGCCTGCTACGGCCAGTCTGGCCCTGCCCTCAGCACCTTGAGACCCTTACAGGTGAGTAGCGGCGCTATACAAATCCTTGATTGATTGATTGAAGAAGGAAGGAAGGAGCACTCTTATTGAAGCTTTAATAGAATTGCCATTCTCCTAAGGCACTACATACGCCCCTAGAATTTAGCTACAGAAGAAGTAAAAAGGGGGCGGGAATCAGTTCTTAAAATTCTGAGCACGGCCAATTAGCTATATATACCCATCCATTCACACAATGGTTTAATTCATAACCGTAGTGGACTGGCATAAGCAGGAAAAACAAATAGAACACGAGGTAGAGTTTCGTCCACGCTTTTGCAGGCTGGGCGTAGCAATGAGTCAAAAGCCATCCATTTATTAAAAAATGCAAGAAGGGGTAGGGTGCCAATCCTAAATTGGAAAAATAATTTCCTGTCTAATGGGACTGTGATGATCTCCCAGTATTGTTCTAGGGCACCATCACATTTAAAATCAAGAAATTCTCCAGTCAGCGTGTCACTTGCTACCCCTCATGCTCACCATTCTGAAATGTCCACACCCAAAAGGGCCTTTTGGTCTCTTCTTCTGAGGGAAACATGGCGCTTGGCTGTATTGCCCACAAATCAGTCCAATCCAATGCAGATAGTTGCTTTTTAGGTCTCGCCTAGGAAGCGCATGCGAACTGTCTCTTTGAGACAGAGACAGCTGTATCTACAATATGGGCTTCAAGCACCACCCATCATTTTTACTGGTTCTTCTTACTGTCCTTCATGAATGCCGGCTTTTGTTTGGTGAATACAATTAGTCGTTCCTTCTTATAGACTTTTGTAACCTCCCATGAGGACTGCCCCTCTTACATGTGCTCTAACTTTTTCTGTTATTTATGATACTCTATGAGCACTCTTTTTTTTGTTTGCCTGCCTATGCTTGTGCCTTTGATAGCTCCTGCAGCCGAGTGCCAGAGCGCGAACTTGGTGCTCATGCGACACCACACAGTGGGGGGGGGGGGGTTGCAGGGGCCGCTCTCCTATTACATTGGAGGGTGCCCACCTGCTGTCCACCCATGTAGCTCACAGTGCTGTACGGAGCTTTCTGATGGCTTACGTGTGTTTTATTTGTTCAGAGCACGCCGCTTCATGACCGCCGCGTTATTTTTTGTTTCATTCTGCAGCGGGTTCATTTCTGTGAATTGGATTTACTGTGCGTTTGGCTTGTTTCTGTCTGTCCGCTTTTCATTTGCGCCGTCCATACTTTACATGAAAAAAGGGCAGCAGACCACAGTGGCAGCGGGGCTTTGCCGTGCGAGTGTGTCACATTTTCTTTCATTGCATTATTTGCTTTCCTTTTGGAAACAAATTCTTATAGTCATCATTTCCAAACATAAAACTACAAGCTTCTACGCCTACAGAAGAAAATACATAGTACATTATTTGTGCTCCAATAAGGAATTCACGTTCATTGACCACAAAGCCACAAAATGCCAATGGGGCTGCCCTAAATCTCAGTATGTTGTTCCATCCTGCTCATCAACAGCAGTATGCAGTATAACCCAAATCATATATACCAGTAGAATCCTGGTTCTTGAATGCCTTCTGTCCGGTCTACTCGCCATGCTTGGTCGATCTCTAGGGCTGCTCAGCCTGTCTACATAAAAACGGCAAACAGTTGCAAGCGAGTCAGAAGCGCATGCTAGTGAGAACGCACAAGACTCCGGGAGCATAGACAACATTAAGAGACTAAAGTTGTGGCCATTTTGGAACAGGGGTTTAGTTCATTACAAAGCGAGCATCAGTTCAGCAGTAACCTTGTGATGGGATGCATCAAATCCAGTGCACTTTTAAATATTACCATATTAGGGTAACCCACCTTATCGCCAACAGACAGTGCGAAGATGTCCTGAGCGGTCATAGAGCCTTCCTCTTGGGCAACAGAATTGTAAACAAGTTGAGTGCTAATGCTTGGCTGCCAATTTTTCTGACTCTTGATGTTTAGCATTCAAATGTTATCCGAGTGCATGTGTGACATTGAAATAGTCACTCTTTGATACTTATTGCAGTAGTTATGTGCATTGCAGAGCACAGCCAAAGCAATGAGCTCAGCAAACCTGTACTTAAGCATTCATCCTTCCCACCTCCTCCCAAGCCAGTAAAGTCGAGCTGTTGTACTCCAATCTGAATTGCTGCAACGGGGGTGCTCTGCTACTCGGTGAGTTTTAATAATTTTAACCAGTATAGATTACATGCTGCCTCTTGCCTTTTAATCACATCTTCAGCAGCAGCCTTCTAAAATCCACACGGAAAGGGTCTGTAATTTTAGAAAGAGACCCTTAATGACACCAAGTGAGACAGACAATCATACGCACTCTCACTTTCTAACTAAAAAGCACTGCAAAATGAAATAATACGTCCTTCATGTAAAATGGTTTACTGTCTTCGTTTAAGTAGAACTCTATTGTTTTTTTTCCCGTAGCACGTTTACTCATGGGTAAGTTAGAATTCTGTCCTGAAACGGACGTTTGTACATTGCTACCTTTGTTCACATCCTGAAAATCAAGTCTACCATGGCAGCTGACACACACCTTCGAGAGCCCCACACTACTGTTGCATTCTGCAAAAGCCACTACGTATTTTATCTCCCTATTTCAGTCACTGCGCTCTCCAGCCTCTCTCCATTTCTCAGCAGCAGGCAGTAAAAATGTCAAAGCGGTGCAGCCTGTGGGCTGATACTGCTCATTTTGATAGCCCAACTTTAATCACACAGATGCCATTTGCCAGCTTGCGTGATAAAGTGCAGGAGTTTTTTTTTTAATGCTTTTACCCAACTTTTTAATAGGGTCGTTGAACAAGTTACTTACCTTTGGTAATGATGTATGTGGTAGAGACAAAGTCTAGCCGCAGATTCCTTAACTTAGAATATCCACCAGGCGTCAGTCTGGATCCGGAGACTCTTCAGCAGTACCTTTGCGTGCCTGGGGTGGCGTCGCATGGCTCCGTCCTGACGTCATCCACGGATATAACGTCAATGGAGCCATATAAGTCCCTCCCATCGTGCTGAGGTCAGTTTTGTACTGTGAAACTATTCCTTGCCACAACGTGGAGCCACTACTAAAACTGTGAGAGTGTGTGAACAGTGTGCCAAAAAAGATCAAAAGTGTTTGAAACAACAATAACAATGAATAATAGAATGATGAGTAACATCACCATGTATGCCAGTGAAAGAGTATTGCATACTGTAAGGGACTGAAGGGAGAGAGCAGAGTACCAGCCCCTAGAAACAATCTTGTAGAAACGAAGAACCATACCCCCCTATGAGGCAAAATAGCAATGGAAATGAATGACATGGTAAACGACAGGCAGCCTGCAACCACAGGATGTCTCTGTAATGGGCAACAAGACCGTAACAATATTACTCATGGCAACTGACTCCATTTCTGCAACAACAGAGAATGTGGAACCAAACACCCTATAAATGACCAATTGACTGTAGGATAGTCAAATAAACCCCAAAGGAGTGGAGAAAAAATAGATCAGGGTGGAAGGGAGGTAAGAAGGACATGACCAATCTCCACACTGGAAGAAACAGGGGATAGGGGCAAGGAAGGACATATGAGCTCAACACCCAATTACGAGAATGGGTGGAGAAGCAACAGGTAAAACAGAATGACACATCCTGACCTAGGAGGGAGGCGAAGCAAAGCTCCCCGCAGGAAGAAAAGGCCACCTGGACAGAACTCAGTGGGTAAAACCAAAGCTGAAAAGGCCTTCGCAGACCGGGAAGGACGGGTGGGCGTTAAGGAATCTGCGCCTGGACTGTGTGTCTACCAGATACATCGTTAGCGAAGGTAAGTTACACGTTCATCTGACAGGGACATCTAGCCTGAGATTCCTTAACTTATAATAGATACCAAAGCTGTACCCCATTGGAGGAGGGCCTGTGACTGCAACCCACCAAATTCCAAAAGAGAACTAATCCATCAATAAAATTGACTAACAAAGGTGGGAACAGCAATGCCAGCGTGGCTGACACTAGACCCATTAATCTCTGAAAGGGAGCATTAACATTGGGACGGTACAAGACCTCTCTCGACTAGGCAGGGACAAAAGGAAATCACAGAACCAGAAAGGCCAGTGCACAATGGAAGAAATTGCATAAACTTCTGCAAGAAGAAGTTAAACAGAACACAGGATCCCCTGGATCTGCCAAAGAGAAAGTCTCAAAGAAGGGACCAAACAGCATGACCGAGTCAGAGCGTACAAACTGAGCATGCACAACAGAGGATGCTAAAATGACATTTGGAGGGATAGATGTCACCATGAATAGATATACAGAACCATGACTTCCAGGAGATACATGGAGGTGGGTGACAGGGATACACAGAAGCAGACAGTGTGGGTCGTGAAAACTACACCACACATATGCAAAAGCCCAGTAAAACATAGCATCAACAGCACATATGCGTCGGCAGAAAGAAACAGACGCATCACCAGGCACAGACAGTGAAAATGGGCCAATTCTACTCTGCTTCAAACTCCTTGTTATGTGGAGTTCCACAGGGCTCCTCTTTGAGCCCGACACTTTTTAATATCTATATTGACCCGCTGGCTAAGATTGTGAAATCCTTTGGGCTGGAGGTGTTGTCTTATGCCGACGACACCCACATAATGGTGTCCATTACTCACAGTATTAGGGAATCCGCCACTAATATCAAAAATTGCATGCAGGCAGTCTCTACCTGGATGGTGGGAAACTCTATGACATTAAATGGAGGAAAGACATAGGTCTTGATATTTGGGAACCAACTTGACATCTGGTCCAATGATTAATGGCCTGACACGCTGGGCAGTTGTCCCTGCCCTGTATACCCTGGGAAAAATCTAGGGGTCATAGTGGACAATTCTCTTTCTCTGAATTTGCAGATTAGTAGGACAGTGTCCATCTGTTTCGGGATAATTAGGATCAACAGAAAAATGTCCCAGTTCCTTTCGTTTGCCTCACGAAAACAGGCTGTTATTGCACTTGTAATGTCCAGACTTGACTATTGTAATGCCCTCTATTTGGGCATTAACACAGGTCTGGTACGATGTTTGCAGCTGGTGCAGAATGCCGCAGCCAGGCTGGTGATGGATTTCCCGAAATACCATGCAGTCTCGGCTTCCCTCATCATGCTGAATTGGCTTCCTCTGGACCATAGAATTCTCTTTTAAACCCTTTGCCTGACCCATAATGCCTACTATGGCCTAGGCCCTGAGACCATCAAAGCGCTATTTCAGCACTATGTTCTTACTAGACAGGTCAGATCAGATCAGCAAATAAGAATCTACTGATAGTACCGAGGCTTAAAAAGGCTAGATGGGGAGGAAGGACGTTTTCCACAGTCGCTGCTAAGCTGTGGAACTTTCTCACTGCAGATTTTCAGGTCAGGTGTCTCACACTCTCTTTCGTAGGGCCTTGAAGACCTGGCTTTTCTTACAGACTTCAGTCTGAGTATGTCATTGTATGTCCGTGCATCAGTCCCGCTGTTGCGCCTTGACGCCCTTGGGCTAAGTTAGCGCTTTATAAATGTAATATTCATTCATTCATATTCAGGTAGTCAACTGGCCAACAGTACCCAGAGGTACAAAGGTTAAAGGACAACGGCAAAAGCCGGGCAAACAAATAGGAGGGGGAGGAAGGGGAGGGGTGAGGGGGGATGGAGGGAGGGAGGGAGAGAGGGAGGGAGGGAGAGGGAGAGAGAAAGCAATCAATCCGGGGCTAAAATCCCAGATACTGCAGCAGGGAAAAACCTAATATGTATACCATCTCGCTATGTGTATATCTCATGATATGTATAAATAGTTAATGAAGGCACTTCCCTGGAAGAAATAGGGTCGATCCATGAGTCTCTGTTTAATAAGATTAAAACTTTTTTTAATGAACCCACAAAAGGAAGGAATAATGGTCCAGTACCAACTAGGACCAAATGGTATGATAAATCTTGTCGTCTTGCCCATAGCACCCTAATAGCTGCTATTAAATCCAAGTCAGCCAATGATATTAGGCTAGCTAGGGTTAATTACAAGAAAGTACTTAAAGAGGCAAAAACCAACTGGGACGAACAGCGCTGGTTAGATTTATACCAAGCAAGCACCTCATCTAACCAACAAAAATTCTGGGAGGTTGTGAGGTGGGGTGGGACTGGGGACTCGAAAGTCCCTGTTAACCATGTGCCTGCAGAACAATGGGTCAAGCACTACGCGACGCAGTTTAGTAACACGGTACGGATCTCCCACACTTGGGAAGATGCCAGTGTACAGACTGCGGTGCCCATACTTGACCACATTGTCTTCACAGAAACAGAAACTGTAGTTGCTCTTAAACGAGTCCAGAACGGTAAGGCCCCCGGTATGGACTGTGTCCCAGCGGACCTTTTTAAGTATGACCAGGTGCATTGGGTTCCGTACATAACTACCCTAGCAAATGCGATAGCTAGAGGGACCAGGATCCCAAATTCATGGAAAGGGGCAGAGATCCTGCCCGTGTATAAAAAAGGGGACAAAACTGATGCTGGAAACTACCGACCCATCAGTCTTATTGATGCCCTACAAAAGGTAGTGGCTAGAATGCTTTTAGGAAAAATCGACACCTGGATGACCGAAGCTGACATTCTCTCTCCATTACAAGCTGGCTTTAGAGCTCACATTAGTACTGTAGATCAGATCTTAAGATTTGTTATGATCTACTGGAAAACTGTGTTTTTGAGAGGTGGCACGATATACACTGCATTTGTGGACCTCAAATCAGCGTTTGATTTGGTCCCCAGAGGAAAGATGTGGGCTGCATTAAGAAAGATGGGAGTTCCTTCTGCACTCCTAGAATTTACCATCAGGATGCACGAGGGAAATTTTGCTAGAGTTAGGTGGGGTCGCCAGGGCCAGGTCACAGAACCCTTCCCTGTGACTCGTGGAGTGAGACAGGGCTGTGTCCTGGCCCCTACCCTTTTCATACTTTTTATTAATCAAGTGGTTAAGTTTCTCTCAGAAACCCCTACCGATGCCCCATCACTGGGTGGGACTAAATTCCCCCTTTTAATTTTTGCTGATGACACGCTCATATTGGCTAAAACACAGAAGGGTCTGCAGGTAGCTATAGACAAATTTGTGGATTTCTGCAATGAGAACGATTTAGAAATTAACATCAACAAAACCAAATTTATGGTCTTCACAAAGAAAAAACCACAGAGGGGCAATGTTACGATGAACGGGTCTAGTCTGGAACAGGTTGAAGTTATGACCTATCTTGGTGTGACAATGGACTATAGATTACGCTGGAAAGAGCAAATAGCGGCGCTTAGCTTGAAATTTACGCGTCTGTCCGGTTGTCTGGTGAAGGAGCAGCGGAGTTCTCTGACCAAAAGGGTATTGCCCGCTCTTAAAATATATAGTGCAAAAATCAGCTCTGCCATATTATACGGGGCTGATATATGGGGTTGTGTGGACCTGGCTGTCCTTGATAGGATACAGAACAAATTTTTCCGAAACCTAGTCAGTCTTCCTCCATCAACACCCGCTCTACCACTATTGATGGATATGGGGTTCCATTCAATTAAACATCAAGCCCAGTACAGGATGGTGGCGTTATGGAGACGAATATGGTCCACACCGGAACTTGCCATGTTTGCCCAAGAGCTTCAGGATGTTAGATCACAACAGGGGGCAGGTGAAATTCCATGGTTTAAGTCAATTAGAAACACTCTTATCGGAATGGGCCTCCCCCAGTTGTGGTTTGAGCCGGGCTCTCACATCTTTCCCTCTAAGAAAGATTTTAAATCTCTCTTCTGGTCTATGGTTAAAGATGAACACGTTGCTCTTTCAGAGAAACCGAACCTGACCGGTCTGTTCCTGCTACATAAAATAGTCCCTCATACCGAGTGCTTTTGGGATGTAATTGTCAAAACCTTAGATAGGAAACTTTACTTTCAGTTCCGTCTAGGTACATTGCCATTACGGGCCTTCACCAGTGGTTGGCAGAAGCCGGCGACTTCACTTTGTCCATGTTGTACTGACCATAAAGAAACAATAGGTCATTTCTTGTTTGTTTGTAATGCTTACCGTGAACCACGCCACAAGTGGCTAAAGCCTATATGCTATAGATTAAAGACCCGGTCGAGCAGTGAAGCCTTGCTCATTCTAAGAACTAACACCTCTGAATGTCTTTCCATTGGATTGGCCAAATTCCTTGGATGGGCTTGGTTATTAAGGTCTAAGACAGTTTGTAACATACCGTCATGAAAAACCCATATAGTACGTTACTTTACTAGATTGTGTCTCCGACCAGTATTGATGTTGTGTCTTTTTCTATGCATTTGTTCAATAATAATCTTCTCTTGTCGTCTTTATGCACATATTTAATTTAATTGAGGTTTTAATCAATTCTTAATTCTTTTTGTTCTATTGTTCTTTACGCTTAATTTTCATATAATATCATTGATTATGTAATATTGTTATTATTTATATGTATGTAAATATTTTGTCTTTTATGAAGAATATTCGAAATAAAGACGTTAAAAACTGAACTGATATGTATAAATATATATATATTCACTGGAAAAAACATAGGTTTCAGGGGCGTTCTAGTTAGCTGGACTTTTCACTCGTACAAAACCATTGAAATTCCCCCGTTATAGTTAGTTCAGCTAACTATAACTCGCGCGCCCGCAATGCACTGCTGATGACGTCACATATTACATCACTCATGACATGGTCAGTGACATCACTCATGACATCACTGATGACATCTCAAATGACATCACTCATGACAACATCCTTGTGATAGAGTGGCAGCCGTCCTCTCACCCTAATATAACCTTTGATACACACATTCAAAAATAGAAACTAAAAATTTCAAAACAATGGACATACCAATACCAGTTACAACAACCTATTCAGTAATTCTAAGATCAACATACACATCCACTCATTCACCAACAGTCCTATACAGTCACTCATACATGTACTCACTCATCATATGTACTCATACACCTATACATCCTGTTACACAACGCCACTCATCCATAGAGTCACTCACACACATAGTCATTCATGATAATAAAGAATCAAACATCCATTTACTTGCATATACAGTTATACACACACCACCACACTTACTTCTACAGAAACTTACACATACTTAGTCTTTTAAACAATCACTTATAGAAACACATATTTATTCATACAGGAACTCTTCCAATCTCTCACTCTCACATATATACACCAATAGTGACATATACTAGTTTAAAACATACGTAGTTACTCATAAATACACTATTGAGACAGTCATTCACTCACACACCCATACACACACTCATCCACCCATACAGTCCTGCACACATGCTGTCTTCAACACATACAAACAGTGAGTCACTCATTCATGCAACTATGCACTACATAATACCCCCCACTGAACCATACAGACACTCAGAGACTCATACTGATACTCAAAAAACCAACTAATAACCTATATAGACACTTATGTAGCTACTCACCAACCCATGCAGCCACATATACACAAAGTGAGAGATTGATACAGATATTTACATATTTAAACATTACTCACTAAGCCATGTATTCACTAAGATACACTTAATCAGTCAGTTATACAATCAATTTTTTTAAAAAAATCATCCATTTAGACACTTATATACCCATTTATTCTTCCATCGACCTTGAGATATACATAAATAAAACATATTTAATTTTCAGAAACACACACATTCACTGGATGATGTCATCAGTGATGTCATTTGAGATGTTATCAGTGATGTCATGAGTGCTGTCACTGACCATGTCATGAGTGCTGTAATGTGTGATGTCATCAGCAGAGCATTGCGGGTGCGCGAGTTATAGTTAGCTGAACTAAATATAACGGGGGAATTTCAATGGTTTTGTACGCGTGAAAAGTCCAGCTAACTATAACGCCCCTGAAACCTATGTTTTTTTCAGTGAATTTCTAAGGTTTTTTAAATGCTAATTGCTAACTATAACGTCCTGAAACCTATGTTTTTTTCACGGAATATATATATATACATATATATATATATATATATATATATATATATATATATATATGTACACACACACATACATACATACATGCACGGACCCCAGCGTAGAGTTTCAGTGCAGTGTTCTTATTGCAGAAATATGTGCCTCCAAAGAATACAGCAGCAAGTGCCCCGTCTGACGCGTTTCGACCGCGTTTCCACGGTCTTGATCAGATGACGCGCTGGACCAGTTAAAA
The DNA here is from genome assembly GCF_964204655.1 of Triturus cristatus. Lineage (NCBI taxonomy): Eukaryota > Metazoa > Chordata > Amphibia > Caudata > Salamandridae > Triturus > Triturus cristatus. The sequence continues at coordinate 557,555,446 of NC_140592.1, read as the reverse complement.
CCATTATATATTGTCACAACAAGTTGAGTTAACAATTTAACCACACCCTCTCAGCCGTAGAAATAAACAGCATACTACATGGGCGCACTTCTATAAGGAAGTGTACAAGCCTGGGGTCTGTTACAAATATGGAAAAAGGGACAGAATTCCTAATCAAATTTCCATAATTCAACCACATTCAGTCATATTAAAAATATAGATATAATATGCACTTTTACCAAGTGGAAATATTATTGCGATCATTGGGACCAAATGCAGTTATAATTCATGTATAATAGATGGAACATCCCCCTATAAGTATTAAAATCGCTACTGCTATGAGATAAACAAAATGCCAAAGAATAAAGTGCAAAAATGTGCAAAATATCAACAATAACTCATAATTGTTGTTCAATGATGAACTTAACCCCTTCGCTGCGGCACGAATTCCGCCGCGGCGCTGGGGGGTGCGGGGTGAGCGCGGCGCCACCATGCTCGTGACGGAACCACGCCGTCATGAGTCACGGGCGAGCTGTGCTCATGACGGCATGGTTCCGTCACGACTCCGCCCACTCTCTATTTCGCCCGCACAGGCGGGGAATCAGTGCCGCGTGGGAGGAGCGGCCGCAGCATGACGGAACCACGCCGTCATGAGCACACGCCGCCCGTGGCTCATGACGGCGTGGTTCCGTCATGCGCACACAAGGGGTTAAAACGGCCTGAGACATGCCCAATTCATGTACATATAAAGTGCAAGTGCAAACATATGATGGAGCGCAGAATGCCCAATTGTAAACAGAAACGATTTATCCATATTGCAAAATTGTCATTCATATAGATATATATGGAATATGCTACTTACCAGTATGCATCTGTTCTTGGCATGTAGAGCTGCAGAGTTGTACACTTAGCATAGATCGCCATCTGGTGTTGGGCCCGGATGTTTGCAGTTTGTTTTTGTTCTTTGGACAGTCTTTGGAAGTCACGAGTTCGGTGACTCCTCCTTCGGTCCGTACTGCGCATGGGCTTCGGCTCCATCCTCAGATTGATTTTCGCCAACAGGGAAATGATGGAGCGTAGTAATAACAGTGAGAAACCCATGTGTGTTGTATCTAAATAAGATGGACTGGAACGGATACAGGTAGCCGGGGAGGCGGGTGGGCGTGTACAACTCTGCAGCTCTACATGCCAAGAACAGATACATACTGGTAAGTAGCATATTCCGTTCGAGGCATATGAGCTGCAGATTGTACACTTAGCATAGATTATATAGCAGTACCCAACCTTAGCGGCGACCACCGGTATCCGTTGCAGCGTTTTGAAATAGTGTCTTTAGTACAGCCTGGCCCACACTAGCTTGTTGCTTGGAATGCACGTCTACACAGTAATGTTTTGTGAAGGTGTACGGTGTTGACCATGTGGCTGCTTTGCAGATGTCATCTAAGGGTATGTTCCCTAGAAAAGCCATAGAAGCCCCTAACTTTCTAGTAGAGTGGGCTTTAGGTGGAACAGATAATGTTCTTTTTGCCTTTTGATAGCAAATTTGTATGCACTTTACAATCCACCTAGCTATCCCTGATTTAGAGATGGGGTTGCCTTTATGCGGTGGAGAGAAGGAAACAAACAATTGTTTAGTTTTCCTGAAAGGTTGTGTTCTCTGTATGTAGTACAGTAAAGCCCTCTTCACATCAAGTGTATGTAGAGCCCTTTCCGCAACAGATTGAGGTTGCGAGAAAAAAACAGGTAATTCCACCGATTGATTGAGATGGAAGGGGGAAATGACATTGGGCAGAAACTTTGGATTTGTACGAAGTATCACTTTGCTGTGATGTATTTGTAAGAAGGGTTCCTGTATAGTCAGTCAGTCAAAAAACTTTATTTCGGCCACAAGGGCCATAAAAGCAGAATACAATACAACAATTTATATGTCGAAAGCAAGAGCAGATCACATTTTAACCACCAAAACAGAATAAAATAATCAAATTAAAATTTTCACATTATTAAAAATTGGTGGAAAGTTTCCTACGCTGAAACCATACAGCATTAAGAAAGCGTGAAACTGCGAACACAATTGGGGGATGGGTGTCGTATTTTAAAACTCGCAGGGCATTAACACAATCTCTAAAACCAAGGTTCCTACAAATCGATTTTACCCAACGTTTCCTATGGGTAAGGTACGCAGGACAAACAAAGAACACATGAATTTCATCCTCCAGTTTGTAGCCACATGCAGGGCATGAAATACTATTCTTAATGTCCCATCTAGAAGTGAAAGACCTGAGTGGTAAGGTACCCATTCTAAATTGAACATATAATTTCCTGGCTAGAGGAGGGAAAATCAGATCCAGGAATAACTCCCTCCCATAGTTCGGTTTAATCTGGAGAAACTGTTCGGTCAGCCTGCCTATGTTAGGATCCATGTGCAGGCGTGTTAGATGAAAGTATCTTAGTTCTTCAGCAAGATTGGTTTTAGAAACAGATAGGCAGGAAGCTTCTGGGGTATCCCAGAGTTCCCTGCGACCAATCCTGAAGCAAGTTTCCCTAACGTGAGTTAACCAAGGGATCTTCATGTGTTTGAGTGTAGGCCAGAGATCCAGAAATTCATCTCTGAAAATTTCGAGGTCTGGATTGGACCATAATCTCTTCCAATATTGGACAGGCCGGGCCACCACCACTTCTTCAATGGGAAGCAGTCCCAGATCTAATCTAATTGGGACCAGCGGAGTACTAGGGGGTAAACTTAATAGTTTCCTGATAAAGGAGTTTTCGACCCTCATTAGACTATCTATTTGGGAGTGGCCCCATAGTTCTGCTCCATAGGTAGCGGCAGATCGGGCTTGAGTTTTAAAAATTTCTACCACTGGGGCCGCTGGTTTAAAAACCGTGCCACTAAACAATCTAGCCATACCTCCTGTAGTTTGGGTCAACTTAAGTGTAGAATTGACCACCTGGCCTCCCCAGCCAAGATCTTCCTGGAGTGTAATCCCCAAGTAAGTGAACGTTTTCACCCTTTCAAGGGGGATACCATTCAATACTGGGCTCGGGCGGGTACTTTTAGGAGGGTTGAGAATCATAAATTTCGTTTTGGCTAGGTTGATCTCAAGGCCCCTGTCACCACAGAAGTCAACGAAGCCATCTAAAACTCGCTGAATTCCCATGGGAGTGCGTGACAACAACAGGGTGTCGTCAGCAAACATTAGAGCAGGAACCTTGCCCGATACAAGCCTAGGGACGTCAATGTCTTTGAGGGCTAGAAGGTGTTTTATGAGTCCATTAATGTATAGGCAAAACAACGTGGGAGCTAGCACACATCCTTGTCGAACTCCTCGACTAACAGGAAAGCGGTCAGAGAGTTCGCCATACTTCCCACATCTAACCTGGGCGAAATTGGCCTTGTGTAAGTTCTTCAAAACATCCAAGAGATAGGGGGGAATGTTGAGCCTTTGCAGAACGGCCCAGAGCTTTTCTCTCGGGACCAGATCAAAAGCTGACCTTAGATCAACAAAAATGAGGTAGAGGCTGCCACCCTCTACTCTCACAGTCTTCCAGAATATAACCTGAAGACGAAATATCTGGTCAAGGGTTGAAGTACCCTTCCTGAAGCCGGCCTGCAAAGTGCTTAAAACGGTATTTTCTTCTTCCCAGGCCTGTAATCTATTCAAAATTATGCGCCCGAATAGTTTTTGGGTCGTATCAATTAGGCTTATCGGGCGATAATTTGAGGGCTGTAAAGGGCAGCCTTTTTTGTGAATAGGCACTATCTCCGCGCCACGCCAGGTTACTGGTGGCTCTGCACCATACAAAATGGAGTTAAAAAGGACACATAAGTAGGGAGCCCACACCGTAGGTTCAGACCTAAAAAGATCGCCAGGGATTTTGTCCAGGCCCGGCGCTTTGTTAGGTATGAGCATAGAGATGGCATTTTCAACCTCCTTAATTTCGATTCGTGGGATAGCTGCAGCACAACAAGCTGTAATAGAGGGAGAATCAACTGGGGGAAGTGAATTAGAATCCGCTATTGAGTATAGGCCACCGAAATGCCCTTCCCACAGTGCAGGGGCAATATTAGAACCAGTAATGGGGTCAGAGTCTTTCTTACCATTGCTAACAATGGCCCAGAAGGTCTTAAAGTCCTTATTCTGTAAAGATACTCTTAACTCCTCCCACATATCGTCTTCCCAAGACTTCCTTGCCCTGTTGGTCTGTTGTTTATAAAGGGCACGGAGTGATTTGGTTCTAAGTTTATCCTTTGCTTTTATTGCCACAATCAGCTCAGTTTTTAATTTCCTGCATTCACCTGTGAACCAAGATTGCTTGTTGGGCACTGGTGCCTTAGGAGCCTCTGAACGAGAAAAAACGTCCAGGATTTTCGTTGATAACGGAGTGTGGATAATAACGGGGCTGGATAAACTTTCCGCGGAAGAGCAGTCTAGCACTACACCGGCCATTTCATTAAGGCAGGGAAGTGCCAATCTATAAGTTTCTGCCAGTTTCTCAGGATGCATGAGGATGCTAGACCATTTAACTCTTCGTTTGTTGTTATGGAGAGTTAGAGATTGCAATGGAGGGGACACCCCGCTGACATACGTTGAAAATCCCCAATGATCTGGTTTTAATTTCAGAGTAAGGGCATTGTGGTCACTATCATCACGAACGACCACTCTAAAATCTAAGACCTTGTTCCATGATTTTGTGTCGATCAGGATATAATCCAAGATCGACAAATGCCCAGCTCTATTAAAAGTAGTATGTCCAGGCTGGTCGGATTTAAATCGGCCATTGCAAGCCCTCAATGATAAAGAAAGGGTAAGAGAAAGAATTTGAAGTACTAATGGGGTCCAAGCTCTGACCGTAGGGATCATAGGGTCAGGGATATTTAAATGTGTGTCTTCCGCCACAGGATCATTTTGGGCTGAGAGACTGAGCGGCTCAAACTGACAGTTAAAATCGCCGCCTACTATGACGGAATAATCTGGATCTAAAGTCAGAATAAAATCATTCAGAGCTGTAATGACCTTAGATTCACGTCCTCCTGGAGATGGTCTAGAATAGACATTTATGAGAACCAAATGCCTGTTCTCAGGCAAGTCCAGTATAACACATAAAATGTCATCAGATCCTGTTTGGAGTTGCCTGGCTTTAGCACCCAGATGAATTGCAACCCAGGTGCTAAGACCTCCAGAAGGTCTCCCCCTGCCACTAGATAAAGCCAGAATGCCAAAAGAGGCGAACCCCTCTCGTTGGTAGTTATCCATGGCCCATGTCTCTTGTAACAAACAAATATCAAAAGTGTCCATAAAATTACCCCACTCATTGCATATCTGTTTGTTCTTTAGGCCCGCTACATTCCAAGAGATAAGGTTGACATCAGTTTTGGGCTCTCCTATGGTAGGGGCATCTATGCTTAGGTTTGGAGAATCAGCTATAGAAGGAGAATTAGAGCATACGACAAAAACATTATCCCTGGTACAGGGGCCAATAGGGGAGCTCACAGGAGACACAATCTGTGGTAAAATTTTAAAATCCTCATCCGGATTTGAATATGGAGTCGGGCTTGGTGGTATGGTTTTAATAACTCCCATGTCTAGATCTACTTGGGAAGATGGTTCAGCGTAGAGCGACCCACTGATTGAACATGTATTTGGAACCAGTCAATCAACCTCGCTAAGACATCTGAATCGATTGTAATTCCCCAAATATAGGGAAGAGCCCTGTAGTTCATATCTAGTACTATGCCCATTACAGAATCCATTACGACCCACACGTGTCCACCCTTGGTCATAATCATGTTCCTGTTGTCTTCTCGGTGGGGGATAGAAAAGAGCTAGTGGGAAGGGCTTTATTAAAGATTCAGACCCCACATGAGGGGAGTTAAGGATGAAAGAAACGGCTCCCTTATCCCTCAGGGTTATAATCACACAATCCCCGATAAGATCTTTCTTAGTGTTACCCACCCAGTGGGCCCTACGAACCATCAAAATCTCACCCGAATAGTTTGGGGGGAGAGGTCTATGGTTTGTAAGCCAACTCACCACTTTATTCTTAAGCGATGAGAATGATTCGATGGTTCCTTCAGTAAGTTTAGGGACTCCCGTTAAAACTACAACAAACGGGGCAGCCTCTGGGGGGAGGTTTGGGGTAAGATGTACTCCAGCAATGGGAGGATTGGTAGTAATGGTCTGGTGGAAATCTGGCTCTACCCTTCCTAGAGAATTTGTGTTTGTCACCGTAGAGGAGGGAGGGATGAAGCTGCTGATAGGGAGTGTGGGAGCCTGGGCTGGCAATGTCGAGGATACGGGAGTATGTGTGGGTAATTGTAGAATTGGAGCGCTTGTACTCTGTAGTGCAGCGACATTACCCCGCTCCCTTTCAGAAGAGAATGGAACTATGAGGGGATTGGGGTAAGACTCAATTACCCTTGTCAATTTGGCTATTCTATCCTCCAATTGGTCCAGCTTGAAACAAAGAGGATCAAGCAAAGATTTTAATAAAGCCTTTACATCTTTGTGAAGCGGTTCAGTATTTGTGCCCAAATTAGTATTAGAAGTAGGGGTAACTAAGGAATGGAGGGAAGCCACCTGATCTGGACAAATAGTCATGGTAGATACAGATCTGCTTATTGCGACGGGAGACGCGCTAGAGTTTGAAGTGCTTTCAGGAACTGTATCAGTACAAGGGGGAGAAACTAATGGCTTGTGCAACTTGTTTCTCTTTATTGGGGGGCCTTTGTTCTTCTTAGGGATGGCTCCCTCCCTAACAGCTCTAGAACGCTTCCTACCAACCATACTGTTTTTAATAGTGGGATTAGGATTGGGGCTTGTCACGGGCGATGTCCTAGCATTAATCGTTCTCTGGGGACACTCATTATCGATAAGGCAGTTAAAAACAGGAGTAGCAGGGCTAACAATAGATAGTGTCTGTATGCCGGGCAGAGGGACATTGTCAGGCGTCCTTGCCTGGGCAATATGACCCAAAGAGGATCTTTTGGCATTTTCAATGCCTATAGAGAGGCGCTTTTCAAGGACCGTTATCTCATTATTTAATAGAGAATTGGCTCGAATTAAAAAAGCATCTAAAGTCCCTGATACAGACCCACTGCTTACAAGGCATTTACTACGGGTTTCCCTTGCTGCCATTTTAAGCTATGGTCACTGAAATGAAAGAGAAATGGCCCGGTCCGGTCTTACCCGGTCTGTAACGGGCTAGAACGGGCCCGCCCTTGGCCCGGGCTTCGCCCCGGACTACGCCCCGCACGCGTCCCGCTAGCGCGAGAGCAGGCAAGGATTAAATGGGCCGGAGTAAGGGGCGGGAAGAGGAGCCAGGTGCGAGTAATCAGCAGGAAAGAAAGCACTCTGGTCCTCGCAGTCCCGCGAATCACACAAAGTCAAAATTAAAACCCCCTGTAGAGTTCAGTGAAGATCCGTGCTGTCCTGCGCCAAGGTCCACTGCGGGAGACAGTTCCAGGTGAGTCTGAATGGGAGCAAGGTCCTGCGCCTGCGAGCGGCTCCCGCGAAGCGGGGGCCGCGAGGCGTGAAGTACTGGCCGGAATGAGGGGCGGGAAGAGGAGCCAGGTGCGAGTAATCAGCAGGAAAGAAAGCACTCTGGTCCTCGCAGTCCCGCGAATCACACAAAGTCAAAATTAAAACCCCCTGTAGAGTTCAGTGAAGATCCGTGCTGTCCTGCGCCAAGGTCTACTGCGGGAGACAGTTCCAGGTGAGTCTGAATGGGAGCAAGGTCCTGCGCCTGCGAGCGGCACCCCTTAATAATAAAACAAGCCGTATCCTAAAAGTACAATGTATAAAAGTGCCAAATGCAAGTTGTAAAGTGCAAAGTGCCAGTAAGTACCCTGGAGGGATATACAGCCTTGGTGAAATTGTCCGTATCCTCAAAGTGCAATGTGCAAAATGTCAATATAAACTAAAGAGCGAAATAGCAAAATACATTAGTATATGGAGGAAGGGGAATATAAAACTATCAAATATAATAAAACAGAGCTAGGTACGACAAATTAGTGACCCACGAGGATTAAAATAGGTTTTGTGTTAAAAAAAGACCAAAAATTTGGCATTTAGAAAAAAATTTAATTAAATAGCGCTAATCACCCCAAATAAATTCGATACTAAGCATATAATAAACAATATGCTACACATGGATAAAATTTAACCTATACGGTTGAACCGGTCTTAAAAATCCTATCTATAAGTACTTCAAGTAGCACAGACTACTTACAAACCCTCCTGACTACAAAGTCAAATAGAGTCACACAGTCTTGGTAGCCATCTACTGCAAACAAAAGGGACGGATCTTTATCTTAACAGCTCACCGTCGTACTGCTGAATCGGGCGCCAAAAATCAATCCACAGGATCTGAAGCAGTATTTAGGCCCTATAATCAGCAAACCAAGAGGGGTTGCAGAGCCTCTTTCCGCGTGCGTCCTGTGCTGCGGGAGCCCTGTCCGGCAATTAAGCACCTCCTGGCATGAAAGGGAAATGTTGGCGGCGTCCTCGCCACAAGGCAGGCCGGATATTGTGGTTCCTGTGGGCTTGGCTCCTTTGCTGTGGCAGCAACAGTCGCGGACTTGCTCGGCGCTCTCCCGCACTGTGGGAGCCCTGTTCGGCAATTAAGCGCCTCCTGGCACGAAAGGTAAATGTTGGCGGCGTCTTTGCTGCAAGGCAGGCCCGGAAATTGTGGTTCCTGCGGGCTTGGCTCACCCACTGTGGCAACGGTTGCGGACTCACTCAGCGCTCTCCCGCGCTGCGGGAGCCCTGTCCGGCAATTAAGCGCCTCCTGGCATGAAAGGGAAACGTTGGTGGCGTCCTCGCCACAAGGCAGGCCGGAAATTGTGGTTCCTGTGGGCTTGGCTCCCCTGCTGTGGCAGTAACCGTCGCAGACTTACTCAGCGCTCTCCCGCTCTTCCTCTAATCCCGTTCCTGTATAGTGAACGCTTGTATTTCACTAACCCTTCTAAGGGAAGTGATAGCTACGAGGAAAGCTGTTTTCCAGGTGAGGAACTGTAGCTCACATTTATGCATTGGTTCGAAGGGCGGACCCATTAGCCTTGTAAGAACTACATTTAGATTCCATACAGGGGAAGGTGGTGCCCTGGGAGGAATTACTCGTTTAAGGCCTTCCATAAAGGCTTTAATAGCGGGCACTCTGAACAGTGATAAATGCTGTCTGTTTTGTAGGTAAGCAGCAATCGCTGCTAGGTGTAGGCGTATGGATGAATATGCCAGGTTACACCTTTGAAGATTGAGTAGATAGCATATGATGTGCTGTATGGATGCATCTAAAGGGTTGATTGTATTGTTACGGCAGTAAACAACAAATCTCTTCCACTTTGCGGCATAGCATGCTCGAGTGGTAGGACGTCTGGCTTCCTTGATAATGTTCATGCAATCAGGGGGAAGGTTAAGGTACCCAAATTCTAAGATTTCAGGAGCCAGATCGCAAGGTTGAGCTGAGCTGGGTCCGGGTGCCTGATTTCTCCATGGTTCTGAGTTAGGAGGCATGGGGACAGGTGCAGTTTTTGATGTGGTACCACCGATAGCTGTAATAGTGTGGTGTAACACGGCTGCCTGGCCCATGTTGGGGCTACCAGAATGAGTGTGAGGGAGTGCTGTTGTAGCTTCCTGACCACTAATGGAATTAGCGGGAGAGGCGTATGCAAATTTGCCTGACCAGTTCATCCATATCGCATTGCCTTTGGACAACGGGTGTGGGTATCTGGCGGCGAAGCTTGGGCATTTTTTGTTTTCGTGGGTGGCGAAGAGGTCTATCTGAGGATGCCCCCACTTGTGGAAGAATGGGCGAAGAACTTGTGGATGCAGTTCCCATTCGTGTAGTTGTTGCGTTTGTCTGCTGAGCAGATCTGCCATGGTGTTTTGTACGCCTGGAACGTGCTGTGCCAGGAGAAAGATGTTTTGAGGAACTGCCCATCTCCATATGCTCTGGGCTAAGCGGGAGAGCTGGGGAGAGTGTGTCCCCCCCTGTTTTTGAATATAATACATTGCAGTCATATTGTCTGTGCGAATGAGGACTGCTTTGGCTGAAATCTGTTTTTGAAAGGATTTTAGGGCTAGAAAGATCGCCAAGAGCTCCAGATGGTTGATGTGGAGCGACTTTTGCTGTGGCGTCCATAGACCTTGCATTGTGCGGTGTAGGAGGTGCGCTCCCCAGCCGGAGAGCGATGCGTCCGCTGTTAGAATCACCTGAGGAACCGGGTCCAGGAACGGCCGCCCTTTGGAAAGGTTTGTGGTGTTCCACCACTGCAGAGAGTGATGGGTGCGGCCGTCCACCAACACCAGATCCGTCAGCTGTCCTTGGGCCTGGTTCCACTGTTGTGCTAGGCACTCTTGGAGTGGACGCATGTGGAGTCTTGCATGGGGCACTATGAAGATGCAAGATGCCATCATCCCTATGAGCTTCATAAACACTCTTCCTGGAAGAGAGTGCTGAGGAAGGAACGTTTGGCGCAAGGCTTGTATGCTTGCGATTCTGGCTGAGTTTGGATAGGCAATACCTTTGGAGGTGTCTATAGTGGCCCCGAGATATTGCTTTGTGTGAGATGGTACGAGGTGGGACTTTTGGTAGTTCACCATGAAGCCTAGCTAGTGGAGCAGTTGGATGGTGCTGTTTGTATGTTGCACACATTGGTTCTAGGACGCGGCTTTTATCAGCCAGTCGTCTAAGTAAGGGAAGACGTGAATATGTTGACGTCTGAGGTGTGCCGCTACTACTGCTAGGCATTTGGTAAACACCCGTGGTGCGGTGGTGACCCCGAAGGGGAGAACTGTGAACTGGTAATGTTGACCGTCCACCACAAACCTGAGGTACTTCCTGTGAGAAGGGTGTATTGGAATGTGAAAGTATGCGTCTTTCAGATCCAAGGTAGTGAGAAAGTCTCCTTGACATAGGAGCGGGAGGACTTGCTGTAGGGTGACCATGTGGAAATGGTCTGAATGTCTGTATGCATTTAGAGGCCGGAGGTCCAGAATGGGCCTCAGGGTCCCGTCTTTCTTTGGTATCAGGAAATACAGAGAGTAGACCCCTAGATTTTGCTGATTGACGGGGACCTGCTCTATAGCGTGATTTTGGAGGAGGGAGAGCACCTCCTGTTTTAGCAGTGTGGAATGTTCTTGATACATTGGACGGTGCCTTGGTGGGATATTGGGTGGGGTAGATGTTAGCTCGAGACAGTACCCTGACAGAATAATTTGGGTCACCCATTTGTCCGATGTTATGGATTCCCAGGCGTGGATAAAGTGTTGTAGTCTGCCCCCGACCGGAGTGGGATGGTCTGGGGGGAGCGGAGGGAAGTCATTGTGCGGGCGGGGTGGCAGAACGGGTGGTGTTAGTTTTGCCCCTGCCCTTATTGTTGTTGCCACTGTATCCACCCCTTTAGTAGCCCTTCGAGAAGGTATTTTGAGGAGGGGACTTGTAGGAGGTAGAGGCGCTATCGGTGGAGTAGCCTCTGCCTGTGCTACGAAAGGATGAACGCCAAAAGGAGCGTTTAGGGGTCTGTGATTGTAATGCACCCATAGACTTTGCTGTGTCCGTGTCCTTTTTCATTTTCTCCAATGCTTCGTCTACCTTTGGCCCAAAGAGATTTTGTTGGTCAAAGGGGTGATTTAGTATGGATGCCTGGACTTCTGGCTTGAACCCTGAGATCCTGAGCCAGGCATGACGACGAAGCAGGACACTAGTATTTATGGCTCTAGAAGCAGTGTCCGCTGCATCGAGGGCACATTTAATGGAGGTGTTAGTAATTAGCTTTCCCTCCTGTATCAGGTCATGAGCTTTACGTTTGTGTTTTTCTGGGAGGTGCTGCATAAGAGCCTCAAGCTCATCGTAGTGTGCTCTGTCATAACGCGCAAGCAGCGCTTGTGTATTCGCAATGCGCCAGATGTTCGCGGCTTGCGAGGCGGTGAGTTTACCAGACGTATCTAGGAGTTTCGATTCCTTATCTGGCGGTGGGGCCTCACCTGAGGACTGGGAGTTAGACCGCTTTCTAGCTGTGGACACAACTAGGGTATCTAAGGGAGCAGGGCCCTTAATGTATGTAGGGTCTGTGGGTGCCGCCTTGTACTTTTTTTCTATTCTAGGGTTTAAGACCCTGGCCCTGACAGGGTCTTTGAACACCTCTGCAGCATGCTTGGTGACACCCTTAAGCATGGGCAAGATGGCTGTGGACTTATCCTGAATATCAAATGTATCCAGTAAGAAGTCGTCTTCCACTGGTTCACTATGCAGTTCCACCCCATGGTAGTGTGCTGCTCTCTGCACTAAGTGGTGAAACCCTAGTGAGTCCTCTGGGGGGGATGGCCTGGATGGGTAGAGGTCATCTTGAGGCACATCCGGTATGTCAGGGTTTTGGTAATCTTCCCATGGGTCTGGGGTCCCCGGTGGTGTGGGGTCCATTGGGGCGTCCGCCGGGTCATAATCTGGATCCCCGTAATCCGGATCTGGGGACGGGGTCGGGGATGATGAGGCAAGGGTGGCGGAGACCTGGGAGGGAGAGGAGGTGGAAGAGGAGGAGGAGGAGGAGGTGTAGGAGGTGGTGGGGAGGGCACTCTGAGAGGAGATGTGGCAGAGTCCTTCTGCTTGGGCGGTGGAGGAGGAGCTGGTGTGTCAAGACCTCTTTTCTTGATAGTTAAAGTTAATAGCCCAGTCTTTGGATCCTTTGATAAGGTCTTTTGATAAGGATCTGGTGTAAAAAGGTCCGGTGGCGCCGAATCGTCCGCTGGCGCCGATGTTTCCGGAGCCGAGGACTTGGGTGGTTTCTCTGCGCCATGCCTTTTTGGAACCTCCGTTTTTTTCGGCGTCGAGGTAGGCTTCGGCGCCGGAGCATCGGTGCCGAGGGATTTGTGCTTGTGTTTTGTCGGCACCGAAAGTCCAGGCTTCGGCACCGGTGGCTTCGGAGTCGAGCTGGGCGCCACTTTCTTCGGTGCCGAACGGTGTTTATCGGCACCAGGCGTTGGCTGGCTCGAGCCCGAGCTGCCGTGAGACTTGTGAGGCTTCGACACCGGGCCCGAAGGTGGGGTGATAGAAGCTGCGTGTTTGGTTTTACCTAGGCCTGCAGGCGAGGGTGTAACCTGAGTCTCTTTGGTTTTGGGTGCGGGGGTGGGAGGGGGTAGAGTACTCACGACCCTCTGCGCCGGTGTGATGTCCTCCAGGTCGGATTCGGTGGCCTCGGAAGCGCTGACGACGTCTTCCTCCTGCTCGGTGTGTTGTTGCCCCGAAGCTACGGTGTCGTCTCCGAAGATGTCCGGTGGAGCCGCGGTCGATGAGTGCGCCATGGTGCGTCGAGCTCTTCGATCCCGGATGGTCTTTTTTGATTGAAAAGACTTACAGGCGGGGCAGTCTCTAGCCTCGTGTTCTGGAGAGAGGCAAAGGTTACACACCTGATGGAGGTCGGTGTGGGGAAATTTAGACCCACATTTTGGGCACTTTTTGAACGGAGTCCTTTCCATCGGCCGGGACCGGAGTCGAGGAGGGCCCGAAGGCCGGTGCCGATGTGTGGAATGGAGAAAAGTGCCGCTTCGAGAGATGAAGATAGATGATGAAACTCGAAGAACGATGATTTTCCGTCGAGGCTGGAACCGTAGAAGTTCGAAGCCGGAGCACGAAGTATCACATCCGAGCCCGATGGCGGAAAAAAACAATCTGAGGATGGGGCCGAAGCCCATGCGCAGTACGGACCGAAGGAGGAGTCACCAAACTCGTGACTTCCAAAGACTGTCCAAAGAACAAAAACAAACTGCAAACATCCGGGCCCAACACCAGATGGCGATCTATGCTAAGTGTACAATCTGCAGCTCATATGCCTCGAACATATATATATATATATATATATATAACATTTGAGCATCATCCGTTCAGTATTTATTGATTGCCTGAGACTGCAGATGTGTCTGTTGAGGTTTTGAGATGTGTGATTCCTAGGAGATAATGTGCTACTATTAAAAATGTAATTTATGCAACAATGTGTATTATTATATATCACATTTTAAAATCAGAAAGCGCATTGTAAGGAAATGAATATTATACATTCTAAAATGTGCTTTTCTTTTGTAGTACGCTGAGATTAGATAGTGGGTTTCATGTGGGGTAGTGTAACTTTTTGCTAACAGGGTTCTGCGTTTACAATGTTTATTTTCACACACTGGAGAGGATTCATTGGTGCATCCTTGCATCAAGGATGTGCCTACATAGGTGAGCTTGTCAAGAGGTGCTGTTTAACAGTCTCAGAGCATTGTCATTTTTGTTAAATCTGCATAGGGAAGCAAAATATCCTGCAAGTTAATTCAGCACTGTGAACTACGTCTTGGATTGCTTGTGTTCCGGTTCAGAGAAGTCCTGACTTGGCAGTTCTGGCTAGGCTGTTCATACTGGTGCAGGCTCAAGACTAATTTGCATATGCTGGATCTAATCTGAGGTGACATGGTGGGCAGAATAAAGGTGGGTTGGAATGCTACCCGAGAGATTGCCTGTGGTTAAACTTACTGCAAGCATCTTCCCATCATCTTTTGTGTGTTTGGTGTACTACTGTAAGTGGCCAAGAGTATATTGAGACCTGGATCCCATGCTCACTGTACGTCTGGAACCAAGCTGCACCTGACTGACAAGCCCCAACCAGGGCAAAAACGGTTTTGGGTTTCTTGTGTTCGGGTCAGGGAGGATAGACTGTTTCTACTTTAACTGGACCAAGACTGATTTGCATATGGCTGGGTCTAGTCTGAGATGGCAAGTTGGGAAAAATAACAATGGGCTGGAATGTTACCCTGAACGATTGCCAGAGGTTAGACATATTGTAAGCATTCCTCCCATTCACCTTGTGTGGGTTTAACATTATGGCAAATAACTAATGTATGTCTCTTTTCTGTGGAAAAACAAGCTTTGAAACCACTGGCAAACATTAACTATGAAGGCTTACCCATATGTACATATATATGACAGGAACTATTGGTACAAACACAAAGGGGACACACTGTAGGGTGCATGTTACAAAGCATAAGTGAATGGAATATAAAACATGTTTATACAGTACCTATAGTGATGAGCTGATCAAACCAAAATGATGTCTGGGGGAAGTGGCTTACGATGAGTGTTTGACTGGCTCCAAGGAGATCCAGAAGGACAAACAAATTCTGCAAGAATCAAATATCAGAAATTATGTATTTTAGAAAAATACTTGAGATTCAATACAACAGTGGAAGTTACTGACTAATGTTGAAGTTCCTAATCCTAGTCGTACATTTTCTTTAATTACATTTACCAATAACACTGTAAGAACATTAATACCAGAATTCGGCACAAACTACAACAGAGGGGCTAGAGGTGAGTGCACGCCCTTCTCTGTGAACCACAGTCTAACTCCTGTAGGCGACACATACTTGACCACTAGAGCTCCACTCCAAATGTTAGCTATGCCAGTGATGAGAGGATTTTGTGGTTTGTTGAAAATGGAAAATGTTTAGGACTTATAATACAAGAAGTAAAGTTTTCTAATTATCATCATCAAGAGAAAAGATTCCAAAGCAGAGGGAAAATAGGATAATGGTGCTACTCTAGGCCATAATTAAACAAACTGATGTGGTTATGGAGCACCACCTATCCCAACTAGGCTTCCACTACTGATTCAGGTAAATATCTCTCCTCAAAATACACCATTGGATTGAAGATCCATTACCCTCCAAGCACCACCCTATCACACATTTACAACTCAAAGCGGCCCGTCACCTTTACTCTTTACCACCCTCTGCCCCCAAGTTAACCTCACATGCAATAAGAGACGCCACTAAGATGTGATGACTGTTTGTGCATTTTGCTGATAAAACTGCTACAATCATCTTGTAATATCACATATCATCTTCTCCACCAACAATGGCATTTGTGAGGTCCAACGCATACTATAGCTTGAATGTACCGGTTGATGAACTTCACCTGTTTCTTTTGATGTAGGTAAGGATATACTCCCCTTAGCCTTTTCTTTCCCTCTTCCTCCACATGTCTTTTGCACAAATTAGTTTTTCTTCCTCATTACTTGGTTCTCTATATTCTCTACCCTCAATTCTACCTCTGCAGTTCCTTTCCTGGTATTCACATCACACCTTCAATAGATAGTATCCGCTATTTTCTTACAACTCTTTCTTGTATACCTCCATAGCCATGGCTTACTCGTACCACCAAATCTGGGAATTTCTGTAAACTGAACTATAACTACTCCCTCCTGACTTTGCTCACCTCCTCTTCCCAAGCATGCTATGATTCTCCTACTGGCAGTTAAGTGACACCAATGTCAATTTATTATCTCTTTTTTCCTTCATTCATGTACTTATTTCTACTTATTTAGTAGTCTTTTCTCTCAACGCTTACCTGATCTGGCTTTTCACTAACTGCTACCGACTTCGCTATATCTAAAACATATATACTTAAAAACACATGTTACCAATTTCCATTTAGAGATTCCTCCTATCATATTCTGCCCCTTTACCAACACAGGACTAAGTTTGTGTCTCTACTATACTAATCTTTCGCAATCCGACGCAAATGTCTCTCTTCAATAAACTTTCATGCCTCTGACCTATTGTCCTCTGCTACCCAAAGTATATTGTGCCCTTTCATCAATTTTCAGTAGCTCTTTACCTAAATATTTTCAACATGGTACTTGTGTCCGTGTGTTCTTAAAAAGCCTACAGTTGATACATTGTCTTCCACTATTTTTCTACCTGTTTTTTTCATGGTGTACATTCAAGTTATAAAAATCAAACTGAAAACAAAACAAAAAAGGCATGTGAAATATAGATACATCAAAAAAAGGATGAAAGGGGGACCGTGTACGTCTTCATATTAATTGAAGAACACGTATAGCAGTACTTGGGGAACATTCTGAAGAACTCTTCTGGGGGGTGTCTAGATAAGTAGATTTGTGTAGGAAATGGCTGCTACTGTTAATGTCTTGAGAAAGGTGGTGAAAAAGAACTAAAACCACCAAAAAACTGCATCAATTAACTAAGGATTATTTCTTCATGGTGCATATGGATTTGATGTTTACCCAAACTGTGCATTGATGAAGTACTACAGAATCTAAGAAAAACTTGTGAATATTGCTTTTAAGTTGTTAGGTTTGAGTGATAAATTGATTTTTGAGTGTTTCACATTGAAGGTAAAAGTGTATTAATTTTACATAAAAAGAGCCTTTTTAATAAAATGTATTTACAATGTTGATTGATAACAAATGCATATATAATAAATAACATTCTGGACATTATCAGTGGATGATAAATCATTGGGCATAAACAGAATGTACTGCCTCTTCAGCTTAAGAAAAGGTGGTTGGAGTTAGGGGAAGTAACATTTTGTTTGGACAAAGGCGGTGCTTTATTTGTGCCAAATATTGGGGCCTTAGTAAGCACAACAAAATTGCAAATTCAGTGCCTGGAAGTAGCCCTGAGCAGATGTCAGGGGACCTAATGGAATCCATAAGGAATGTTCAGAAATAATTGAAAATTCAAAAAGAAAGTCAAACTGAATGTTCTAATGGTAAATCAAACTACAGTTTACATTAGTTTGTATTCACAGTTACATACACATTCTACTAATCTTCATGAGAAGCATTGGCCGATCTGAAGTGTGGACATTACAGGACATTACAGGAAACCTTACTTCTAACTATCGAAAAGAAGTGCAAGATATAGTTAATAGTTTCATTTGGGCTCAAAGACACTCAGATTTTATTGCAGTAGCTATTGTGAGAAATATTATTTCTAATATGCTAGCTTATTAAGTGGACAAGATCCTGATCACAAGTACTATCTACATACCATAGAATGAGAATACGAATAACAAAGTTTGTTTTTTTAGAACCTCCTTTTCATCACATCAAAAATGTGCATCAATCCGAAATTGTGCATAATATGGAAACCTGGAAGTCAGTGTACCTATGCAAATCTAAACTTCTTCCCTAATATTCCATCTACCATGATCAGTACCATATTTAACATGCTTTGGAGGTTTGTGACATAGTTGCTCGTCGCCTTGAGCCTGAAATGAAAACAATTGCAATTTTGGTGAAAGATCGGTGGTTAGTTAGTACCCGAAACATCAGTAATACATTTTTTTTGCCAGTGTCCTTCATCACGGTTATCACGGTTCCCCAAAAAACTGGCATAGTAATCACTGAGATCTTTCTCGTCTATGTGGCATTTAGCAAGCATGATGAAGAAATAGTAGATGACTTTCATGATCAAGAAACCATATTGGCTAATTTAGACTATTTGTAAGACATAAATCCAATCACATACATCAAATGATTATAAAGAAAATGACAATCTCACCATAGACAATTTAGGTACATTGGCCATGATGATGAGATTATTTACAATATTAACTGGGCATATCAATTAGTTTGATTCAATATGTAGTGATTATTTTTTTACTTTCTTCAATGAGCCATTACGGCTTACCTCTACCATATACACACATCTTGTATAGTCACAGTTAGTTCCATCCAAGTTAAAATTCTTCAAGATACCTCTATATAGCTCAACATAAGCCAGTTGGGATTTTCCTATAGTTTGACTTTCTCAACTTTATGATCCCATTAAGAGAGCATGAAATTGAAAAGGGGATAATCTTGTCCAGCCTTTTAGAAGAAATCCATGGCCACACATGTTACTTAAAAATGAAAATGCAAAGATTGTCATTGCTGCTTCAGAAACAGCCTCATTCAATGAAGTGACATGTAGGTGAGTGACAGATATGCAATGTGTGAAGATGGTTGAAAGGATTTCTAGAGATTTGAAGCAATCTACTGGTAGTGCCGCACTGGTGTATTAACTGTGGGTGGCTTAGTTACAAGGGAGCTCAGGCTACAAATGCTAACAAATTCCAAAAAACAAAGGATATGTAGGTAGGAAGTGAAGGTGTGTAGAATGAGACTAAATTCATAGTAACATTTCAATATTAAAATTGAAAATGTGCCCCATTGTTTCGTTCTGTACCAAATAGGCTTTTGCGGAAAGCCCTATTCATGTCAATGTCAATTTCATCATTGGAAATAACTTGGGAACTGAACTATAGGAACAGGTTAATACCATGTACAGCAGCTGGAAATTTTCAGGATGTCCTTGGCAAAGTTCTACATGTATCTGCATAATTTTAATCTCACAAGTCACATATTCAATCAGATGGAAAGCTGTATACCCTAAAAGAGGTCAAAATATTGTGGCTTGTGGGTCCTGCACAATACTATTCTAAGCAGCAAACCTCTTTGATAAAAATGTCATTGCGGGCAGGTGTTATTTATTAAATTCATGTTGCTGTGCATAGAACAGAAACATGGATGAGCTAATCAGTAATTACAAGGATCAGCCACAATTCTTATATTTTGTAAGCCAAAATAACACATCCAGGATAAATACATTGTAATTTAACATATATGGTACAAAACAGTTAAACTATTATAAGAATCCAGCATTTATGTGTATTAATTTGTAAACTCCAATTACAAACATCATAGGACTCACTAGGAGTCTGTTAAGAATCAAAAAAAGTAGGTAATTACACATGCAGGGGATATAGGGAAGGAAATACGCTCTCCAGACTATCTCTCTGGCACACAAAAGGGCGCTGATACACAACAGGAACCTTTGCTCGCAGTCATACCCCACTATACAACAGGCTATAAAAAGTTTTCTGCAGCTGGAAGAATCAGCAGCTGCAATCTGCACTATGAAGACATCATTCTTCACTCCTTTCTTCTGTGCATCTGTTTTCAGCCTGGTTGTGGATATTTTTAAACTTTGGAGATGTGAGTACTATTCTCTGAGATCGGTTAACCCCTTAACTGCTGGGCCTTTTTACCCCCAGTGCTAAGACCTTTTTTGGCTATTTGGGAGTATCCACGCCAAATTAGCATCCTTTTTTCCTCAACATTCTGGGGGTTTTAAAGGTGCCCAGGCAGGGTTTGTAGATTCCCCTGGAGGGGACTGAGAAAGCAGGCAATGTAAAGATAAAATTTGAGTGTTTATTAGCGAAAAAAGAGCTCTGGATAAAAGTGTCTGTTTTTTCCATAAAAATGGCATCAACAAGTGACACGATCTCTGCCCTGTGTGGAGGCTCTTGAGGGACTATAGTGGGGCTGTCTTGGGGCCCCCCGCGCTCTCGGCTGGGAGCAGTGCTTGGAGAGGGCAGTTGGACTGTGAGCGGGCCCGGTGAGTGGAGTCCTTATTATATAGGCCCCTGGCAGTGTGGGGTTTCCGAGGTCCCCTTCCTCTCGTCCTCTTGCCAACCCCGTGATCGGCAGCCAGGCCGAACCCACTAGAGAGGACCCCCCTGATGGACACTAGCCCCTTGCATTGGGGTGAATTGACGTAACAATAGAGCTACGCAGCATCTATCCCCTGGTGGCATCTTGGGGTCCCACAATATCCGGACTACGCTGCACAGGGGGCAGGCACGATACCTCCTGGACCACAGGGGAGTCTCAGACTTGCCATGACGAAGGACCGGCCGGGTGGGGGAATCGACCAAGCAAAGTAAAATAGACAAGTTTACGGGCCATAAGGGCAACCAGCCTTAGGAGGCGCTAGGTGGCGCACAGCGGAATGGCTGCCTGTGGGTGAAGCTCCCGCAGCCCAGCGGCAAAATCCTGTTAAAAATCCTGCCTGAGAGTGGCGAATCGCTGCCAAAACGAGCCCTGGTGGGGTCCCGCACTCCGCTGCCGCTGCCGGGGCTTTGCCTTGCCCTGAGTACCGCGGCGAGACCGGACTGAAGAGCTGCTGCTGACCGCGCCGGCTGGCGTGCGCTATCGCCTGGTGCGGTGACTGGGGGACGGCCGCCACGCGAGGGCGGTGCTGCACACGCGATCTGAGGGCCTCACTGCACTACGGCCGCAGAGGACCTCCTGCTGCCTTTGCCCTGGCCTGACCCCTCTACCGCGGCGGCGGTTGCGCTGGGGGCTGGTGGAGGGCGCATGCCTTGACGGGGAGTGCTGCAAACGACCGCGGCGACCACGGCGATCGTCCCCCCCGGCCGTTCCTGGGCGTTGCGGAAACGCGGCGCTGCACAGCCTGCCTGGGCGCTGTGGGGACCCATCCACCCCCGCTGTGGCCCCTCTGCTCCCCCGCTGGATGAGAGAGTTTGGGGCCCGGTGAGACCGGCTTCGCTGGCGGCGGGAGCCTGGGACCGGCTCGGCGTTCCAAACCGGGAGGCCTACGTCTGGGAGCGCGCCGAGGCGGCAGCGAACCTGCAGGGCTCGCCATTGGCCTGGAGGCGCTGGATCCCGCTTCCCTCATCGACCTGGTTTCCTTTGGGGAGCTAAGGCTGCTACGAGTGAGTACCTGGGGGTCCCGGTTCGGGCCCCTCTGCCCCCCCCTGTCTGGCTCGAGACGATTGGTGGCCCGGAGTGAAGGAGATCCTGCTGCCTGCTGTCGGAGGGAGTTGTGGCCCCGGGTGATCGAGCGCAGCACTGGGCACTGGACCCGTCCCTGCTGCGTGGTCTCACCCCCTGTTGGAGGGGGTTGACAGGCGCTCGTGAGGAGATCACGGGGCGCGTGAGCCCGGATAGCTGGGGCGCTTCTGCCTCTGCGGAGCTGCGTTCCCCCCTTGGTTCCCTCGTGACCCGGCCATCCCGACTATATCCTTACCTTTACTGGGGTCTGTCAGTTGGTGTCGCCATGGGGAAACCGGACAGCCGCCAACCTCGCCTCACCTTCGAGTCGAAAAAGACCACCCGGTCCCAACCGGAAGCCGGCGCGGGGGGCTCGGCACCAGTGGACGCCCAGGCGGGCGACGACGTCAAATCCATCCTGCTGGATATGCGGCAGAGCCTGGCGACCATAGTGGACAAAATGGACTCCATGCAGTCCCGTATGGACTCAATAGTGCACAAGGTGGACAGTCATGGAGAGCGAATCTCAGAAACGGAGCGGCGTGTCTCAGATACCGAAGACCGCACGACACAACTATCGGACACCGTAGCGCGCATGGACAAAGTCCTTCTCGTGATAGCGGCCAAGAATGAGGAATTAGAGGCGCGCAGCAGGAGGAACAATGTTCGCCTACTTGGCATACCGGAGTCGACCCACACAGGCAAGATGGAGGACTATGTGGAGGGCCTACTGCGCGCGGTGGTGGGGACTGACTCCCTCTCCCAGCAGTTCATTGTTGAAAGGGCGCACAGATCGCTGGCTCCGAGGCCACCGCCGGGGGCCCCCCCCCCGCCCTATCATCGCCCGTTTGTTAAATTTCCGGGACCGGGATGCGGCGCTCCGAGTGGCGCGGGAGAAGAAGTCCCTCTCGTATGACGGCGTTACCTTTACTATATTCCCAGACTTCACTCCAGTGGTCCAGGAGGAGCGGAAAAAATTCATCCAGGTTAAACAAAAATTGCGAGCTGCTCAAATTGACTATGCGTTGCTCTACCCTGCTCGACTACGCATCACCCACCAGGGGAAGCAAATTTTCTGCACTAAACCCCAGCAAGCTGAGGAATTTTTGAAGCGGGTCAAGAGGCGAGATATGGATGGCCCGGCCTCGCCGGCCGCGGAGTGACAACGCAGGATCGTTGACCTGATGCTTCTGTGGCGGATGATTGACAGTTGGTAAGCTGATGCAGATGTATGCTGCCACGGACCATGATATGGGGACTTAAGGACCTGGCTGCGCTGTGGGTGGGGGGATGTCACCGGGGCCCTACCTCCTTTTACCGCGCACCTGACTCTCAGGACATATCACCTCGCTGGGCACTCCCTGTCCCTGGAGTGGGCTCGGTCCCTGGCCGGGCGCAGTCCTGTGGATCGCGGAGACACGGTGTATCCACCTAGACTGACCTCCGAAGGGTATTACCCCATTGTTTTCCTGTTTAAATGTTAATCCCTAATGGTGTTGGCCATAGAAAGGGTTGGTTTTGGGGTGGGGAGGATGGGGACTGTCCAGATGGCATGATTGGGATGCTGCTGTGGGTGGAGGGCGGAGGGGGGGGTGGGAATTTTTCTTTGCGGTTTGTTAGTGTTAATTGGTGTGTTGAAGTGTTTGCATTATTTCTTCTGCATCCTTTTAGGGGCGGTGGTGACATTGGCTTACTGATTCTGAGCACTGTTAATCCTTATGGGTGATCCACAGACACGCGGGGACTTTACTGGGCAACTTAATTTTCTGACCTGGAATGTGCGGGGGTTGGGGGACCCCAGAAAGCGTAGACAGATCCTGGCGTACCTAGATACACATCACATTAATGTGGCCTTCCTACAGGAGACGCACCTGGACCCGTCCAGGCCGTCACTGTTTGCATCTAGGTGGGCCATGCACCGTTCCTTCTCCTCTTATTCCACCTACTCTCGGGGAGTCGCAATTTTTATTAAGAAACACACCCCCTTTGTGTGCCTGGGTGAACTGACTGATAGGGAGGGCAGGTATTGTATTATCTGGGGTCGCATTGGTATGGACACGCTCACACTGGCGTGTTATTATGGCCCCAACTCGGATGATCCGCAGTGCCTTCGGGCGCTCTGGGGGGAGATCCTGGACATAGGCTCCACTCACCTGATTTGGGGAGGAGACTTCAATGTTGCTATTGATCCCATGAGGGACAGGGCAAACCCCAGCCCTCAACACTACTCTCGCTCACAGGCATATGTTCATGACCTTCTTACTGAGCGCCATCTGTTGGATGCATGGCGCTCTAGGCACCCGGCGACAATGGAGGGCACGCACTGGTCGGCCGCACACGCCACATGGGCAAGATTGGATTATTTCTTGATCTCCCCAGGCCTTGCTCCCACGGTCTGTAGGGTGGAACACCTGGCACGCACGTATTCCGACCATGCCCCGGTACTGATGGGTATGGAGCTGGTTGATCTTGCTGGCTCTCCGATGTCCTGGAGATTGCAACCTACTGCCCTGCTGGATGAGGTCTTTCGCTCGGAGATTGCACAGGAAACCTTGAGCTTCTTTCAGCGCAATGGTGGGACGGTGGATAGTGTCGCTGTAGTCTGGGAGGCCTTTAAGGCTACCATCAGGGGACTGTGCATTTCGAAGGGGGTGGGAGTCCTCAGGGACCTCCGTAAGAGCCTTAGCAAACTGGAGATCGCTCTCCGGGCCTTGGAGACCGCCCCTGGGTTCCCCACTGATGCGGAGGCGCAAGCCAAGTTCCGTGATCTCCTGTCTGACTATAAAGCCACCGCGGACAGGGAGGTTCGGTTTAGGGGGAAACACTTCCAAGCACGTAGGTACGGTGAGGGAGAACGGCCGGGTAAATTCCTAGCATGGGCGATACGACCGCCCCGTTTCAACAACCACGTACTGGAGATCCATGGATCTTCGGGGGCGCTCCACAGGGACACCCAGTCTATATTGCAAACGTTTGTTGCCCACTACACTGCATTGTACTCCTCTACCCATGCGCACAAGCCGGAACTGCACAGATATTTTGAGGACATCACACTAGGATGGCTTTCTGATAGACAGCGCCGGTTCCTCATGGCTCCTCTGGGGGTTGACGAAATTCGGGAGGCCATAATGCAGATGGCCTCGGGGAAGGCCCCGGGCCTTGATGGCCTCCCGATAGAGTTCTACAAGTCCTACATTGATATCCTTGCCCCGATTTTGAAAGAGGTGTTTGACGAGGCTCACACCCTGGGGAAGCTCCCCCCCTCCATGAGAGAGGCACTGATTACCTCCCTCTTAAAGCCGGGCAAGCCGGCGACGTCCCCAGACTCGTATCGGCCCCTGTCCCTCCTTAACTGCGATGCAAAGATCCTTGCTAAGACCCTGGCTAATCGCTTGTCGCTCCTCATGGCGGGACTGGTGCTCCCGGATCAATCGGGCTTCATACCCGGAAGGGCGACGTCGCATAACTTGCGTACACTGTTTGCGACCTTGCAGAATGTGGATCCCAGCCTACAGATGGTGGCGGTATTCTTAGATGCTACGAAAGCGTTTGATTCCTTGGAATGGGATTATCTGGTGGCTGCACTGACTCACATGGGTTTTCCCCTGGTGTTCCTGGGCTGGATAGCTATTCTCTATGGAGGTCCGTGCGCCAGGGTCCTGGTCAATGGCAGGGTGTCCGCACCCTTCGGAATTGCACGAGGGACCAGACAGGGGTGTCCACTCTCCCCACTCTTATTCGCCCTGGCGCTCGAGCCTCTAGCCTCGCGACTCCGACAGCACCATCAAGACCGCGCGCTGTTCTGTGAGCAGAGACAGATATTGCTGTCGATGTATGCAGACGATATCACTCTGTACGTGCGGGACCCACAAAATAACTTGAACCCTCTCCTCCGGGAATTCTTGAGATATGGGGAAATGTCGGGAGTACAAATCAATTGGTCGAAGTCTCAGATTTTCCATCTTACTGATGGTTCCCAGACCTTCCCGCTCGACTACCCCATAGAATGGAGTGAGTCCGATGTCAAGTACCTAGGCATTAGGATCTCCCGAGACAGGGAGGAGCTTATGCGGATGAACTACGGCACGACGTTGCTGCACATCTCCTCTTGTGTCGACCGCTGGATTGCGCTCCCCCTGTCGATGGCTGGACGAGCAGCCCTGATTAAGATGGTGGTGCTTCCTCGGCTCTTATACTTGTTCATGAATATTCCTTTTCCCCCGAGCAGGCACTTCTTTACTCGTTTGAGATCTGAATTGATACGTTTGGTATGGGGTGGGAAGAGGCCCCGCTTGAGGTGGGCTATGATGACTTCTCCATACTCGTGCGGCGGATTCGATATACCGGACCTGGAACTGTACTATCTCTGCGCTCAAGCGCACTATGCTTACTACTGGTTCCACCCGATCGCTTTTATGCCCCAGCTCGCAGCGGAGGACTGGCTAGCAGCGCCCCTGCCCCTGTCTGGCCTACTGCACAGTGTGCTCCCGTACTCCACTGCCAACTATAATGCTCTGCAGGGCACGGTGAGGGCTTGGCTGGAACTGTCGAAGCGAGTGGGAAGTCCGCTCCTGTACTCCCCTCTTCTCCCGCTTTCTTATCACTCACAGCTTCCTCTTCTCCAAGAGAAACTGTTTCAGGATTTGCTCCGCAAGCTGGGCTTCCATAGATGGGGAGATCTGTTTTCGGACGGGACCTTTCGTGACCAGGGTAGCTTCTTTGACGGTCACACGCCAACCCCCCTGGAGCTTTTCACCTACCTTAGACTGCGGCACGGCATGAAGACCATCTTGCCAGATTTCCCGTCTGAGCCTGACACCGTGGCTCCCTTGCACGGGGTCCTTCAGGCCACTTCGCCCTCTCATTTAGTTTCGATACTATATCATGCAGTCCGCTCTGATGCTACACCTGACGTATCCCGGGCACGTGGGGAATGGGAGCGAGAGCTGGGGCTGGACCTCGGGGATGACAGGTGGACCTACTGCTGTTTGCAGACGGCACAGATCTCGGCGAGCAGTAGACACCGCATTATACATTTTAAATTCCTGAACCGTCTCTACTGCACCCCGGCCACCAAATACAGATTTCAGCTCCAGGACTCGGACAACTGTGAGAGATGCCATGCCCCCCAGGCAGACTTCCTACATCTGTCCTGGATATGCCCCACTATCCAGAACTACTGGACGCAGGTGTGCTCCGCCATTTCACAAATGATAGAGCTGCCCTTCGCACCGGACCCCATACAGGCGCTACTGGGATACACCAAGCCTATCCCACGGGCGAGTCGCAAATTCGTTACGACGGCGTTACTGCTGGCGAAGCGACGCGTAGCTTGTCGGTGGGGACGGGGACGGGCTCCGAAATTTAAGGAATGGCTCAGGGACCTGGTGTACTGCCAGGAGCAAGTACTGACATACTCCGAACTGCTCCCTGACCGGTCCCGCCCCGCCGATATCTGGGGACCATTACAAAATTACTTATTGCAGTATCCGGAGGCTCTGACAACAGACGCCCCTTCCCTGACCGATGCTGGCCCGGACCCTACCCTCACTGATGGAAATCCTACATAGGGGAGGCTGTGTGCTACTGTGGACATGTGGGAGGTGGGTTGCGGCTCTGGCGGCCCCTCAGGGCCTTTCCATCAAGATGCTCCAGGGCGCGAGTACTGTCTGTGAGTGTATGTTATACGAGCCCGTTTGACCGAGGGCGCACTGCGGGGGTTGGGTAGCGCATGGCTTGCCTCTGCTTGAAGGGACCCTTACGCCCCTGCCAGGTGTTTATAATGTGTGCTCTGTATACAGGTTGTCAAAACTTACTCTATGGTACACGATTGCTCAATTGTTCCCTGCGACTACAATGGATCTGACGTTAATGCGATATGAGACTTGCACTGTCACCTGACCCTGCTTATGGATGTCCCTTTGATTTTGTATGTATGTATTGTCATGACATAAAACTTTCAATAAACAAAGTTTAAAAAAAAAAAAAAAAAAAAAAAAAGTTTACGGGCCATGCGGCCTCTGCAGTGGCATTGGGGGCACTCCTAGTGATGTGCCTGACAATGCCGCCCTCATGGCTGCCATCATCCAGTCGAGAGATGCCCTGGATGCCAAGATTGGGGCGGCTGGGTCCGACGTCATGTTGCTACGCCAAGATCTATGCAACGCAGTGGCACAGATTATGGAGACCGAGACGAGGGTCTCTGGGGTGGAAGACGTGGTCGATACCCTGCAGAAGCGAGTAGCCTTCCTGGAGACGATCCAACGTAGGCTGGCATCCCAGGTAGAAGATGCTGAAGGGAGGGCCCGGCGCAACAACCTTTGCTTCGTTGGATTCCCGGAGGGGTCCTAAGAGGGTGGTATGGAGCGGTTTCTCACCCAGTGGCTTGAGAGTTGGCTCCCTCCAGGGTCCCTGTCTAAATGTTTTGTGGTGGAGAGCTGCCACAGGACACTGATTCAGAAACACCCACCTGGTGCCCACCCGAGACCTGTAATCACAAAACTACTCAATTACCATGACCGGGACATTATCCTAAAACAGGCTCGGGCCAAGGAACCACTGCTGTTTGACATTGCCCGCATCCTAATATTCCCAGACTATACTAAACTGGTCCAGCAACGACGGCAGTCTTTTATGGCGGCGAAGGCCCGTCTCCGGGAGCTCAAACTTCCCTATGCCTTACTCTTCCCAGCCAGGCTGCGGGTGGTCTATCGATCCCGCACCCATTTCTTCGACTCACCAGAAGAGGTCTTCCAATGGATTGATAAGACAGTGCGTCTTCGCCCGCACACACCGCCCCGGAGGTGGTGCGGAAACAACCTACGCAGAAGGGGAACAGATGCTCCAGGTCCAGACGCAGATATCAGTCGCGTGGCACCTCATCCCAAGCTGCATCAGCCCAGTGACTGCCTACCTCATCAGACTAATCTTGGGGGGCGCTTTATTTCAATAGTTCCTTGATATGTTGCCTTTACCGGGGAAGCACAATTGAGGGCTTATATCCCTGTAACACAGCAGTTGACGGGGACAGGGGCAGCTGACAATGGGCTGTAAGTTGGGGATCCCTTGGCGGGCGGGGGGCCCTCCCATTGGGTCTGCCACTCACGCTCGCCGCGACAGATACTTCATCGTTTTTTAGGTATAGGGTGGGGGGGTGCTGTTGGGATGTTTGGGGGTAAGGGGGTTTTATTGTTTGATCGCACTGACCTACATTGCTTCAGAGTCGCCTTATCCAGACCACATATTCTTGTATAGACCACATTCGTACCTCGAACCTTCACATGGCGGGGTCCTCTGGTGATAAGCGGGATCCCTCTGGGACCCTTCAAATAATGAGTTGGAATGTCAGGGGGCCGCTAGACAAAATCAAGCGAGGCGTTATACTCAAACAGGCGAAGCGAACGCATGCAGACGTTCTCATGCTGCAAGAAACACATCTTATGGGAACTAAGGCGCTATGCTTTCAACGCTTTGGCTACATTCATGTATTTCACTCCGGGTTTGTGAGGGGGTCCCGGGGAGTTGCGAACCTGATCCATAGGTGGGTTCCATACACACACAAAGACTTGGAGGGACATGCAGGTTAGATATTTATTTATTCAGGGGACGATAGGGACTGAATCCATAGTACTGGGATGTGTATATGCCCCCCCCCGCCCCTGTCTTGGGGCATGGTGGAAAAACTCATGACCCTGTGGACAGACATGCCTGATGGGTTGGCTGTTGTGGGGGGGGAATTGTAATGACGTGCTAGACCTGGTCAGGGATCGTTGGCGACCTGGGGGCCCATTGGACGCAGGTCGGCATACTAAGTTACGTTAACTGGTGGCGGGTCTGGATTGGGTGGACCCTTGGCGACACCTACATGGGACGGCGCAGGGCTATACATACTTATCGGCTGTCCATGACTCCTTCTCCCGCCTTGATTATATCTTTGTCCCCCAAGCAATAGCTAACAGTGATTGCCGTTGATATTCTTCCGCGTAGACTCTTGGACCACTCGCCGATCACTCTCACGTTACGTGTGGGCCGGGCACATCAGCCGAATCGGTGGTGTCTATCGGCGTGGAACCTCCAGAGAGAAGATTATAGAGATCATATGGAAGATGCCATTGACCACTACTTGACATCTAACGTAGGGACGGTAGAGGGGGACGACTGCCTTTGGGAGGCGATGAAGCCCGTGCTCCGGGGTGTAGACATTTCTTTTTGCGCAGCAGCTCGTAGATTGCGTAGGAAGTCCCTCGTTCTGGCGATGGCGAAGCAATTTGAATTGGAATCTCGCAGTAGAGATGGTGCGGACCGGCAGGCTCGCCGCCAACTCCTATTGACGCAGCAGGAATATACCCATCTTCTTCTAGACGACGCCCGGCAGGCGTGGCTGGTGACCCGCAGTAGGATCTACCAGTGGGGTGATAAGTCAAGCAAGTTACTGCATAGGTTGTGTCAGAGGTCATTATGCTCCCAGTCCCTGCCGGGCGTTTTAGGCCCGGATGGGTCCTCTCTCACAGACACCTCCACCATTGCTGAAAGCTTTGCCATGTACTATGCAGACCTCTATGCCCCCAGGGAATGCCTCCTCGCAGCTGTAGTTGGTCGCTTCCTCAATGATCTGCCACCTAAGGCCCTTTCTGATGAAGTGAGTGCGGAGCTGGATCTCCCGCTCACGGAGGAGGAACTGGGAGCGGCGAGATGCAACCTGGAAAGGCCTCTGGACCGAAAGGCTTCCCATGTGAATTTTTTTAACGATATTTTTTGCAGCTGGGACCACACTTGTGTAGAGTGGAGAAGGAGGCCAGGGAGCAGGGTCGTCTGCCTCGCGATTGGAGACATGCAGAGATTGTGGTGTTCCACAAGCCTGGAAGACCTCCAGATCAGCATGCGTCGTACTGCCCTATATATCTTCTTAATGTAGAGGCCATGGTTTTGGCTAAGGCGCTGGCCAATCGCCTTTGTTCCCATATCACATCATTAGTTCATCCCGACCAGGCCGGTTTATGCCCCAGCGGGCGACCCGCCACAATATTCGACGCGCACATGTTGCAGTGGCGACTGTCCAGGGGCTGGGGGAGCTGACCGCGCTACTACTTGCGGACATGGATAGGGCTTTTGACTCCCTTAGTTGGGTATACTTATTTGCACTTCTCCGTAGATTACATTTTGGTCCACGCTTCTTGTCCTACCTGACCCTACTCTAAAAGGACCTGACTGCGTCCATACGGGCAGCGGGCTCTGTCTCCTCCGCGTTCTCCATTGGATGGGGCACCAGGCAGGGTTGCCCACAGTCCCCCTACCTATTTGCATTAGCAATGGAACCCTTAGCATCCTGGGTGCGGATTGACACCCAAGTGAGTGGTCTTGAGTGGGCGGCGGGTCTGTCGGATCGCATCGCATCGCCCTGTACGCTGATGAAGTACTCTTTTTTTCTCACAAATATAGATAAGACAGGACCATGTTTGCTGCGCATTATGCAGATCTTTGGGGAGACCTCGGGTGTATACATGAACCCTCGTAAATCTACTTTGTGGGTCCTTGGGGGAGGGGCGGGCCCCGGTTCCTGGGCCTCCTCCGTCCAGGTGGCCTCTGGGAGGTTGAAGTATCTGGGAGTGTTTTTATCGGATTCGCCAGTCACCTCTTGGGAAAGGAATTTAGCCCCTGTATGGGATTGTGTGCGGAAGGATCTTAAAAATTGGTCCCATATGCCCTTGCCAATATATGGCCATCTTTAAGATGGTATCGCTTCCCCGCCTCCTTTATCAGCTGCAAAACCATCCCTATCCGATTCCTCCCGGATGGTTCGGATGGGTTAATACGTCCTAGGGACAGTTTCTATGGGCTAGTGGAATGGCGAGGGTGGCACTGCGGACTTGCTTCCAGTCCACATATTGTGGGGGACCGGCAACCTCTGATATCCTGTCTTATTATATGGCCTCACATCTGCCGGTTCTCAATGAGTGGTGGTATGGGGACAGGGCCGACCCAGCCTACGCGGTCGAGAGGCAATGCATGGGGGATCACACCCTACACACTATACTCTAGTCCGCGCCACTACGCAACTCCTTGCCACCTGCCACAAAACTTATTTTCCAAATATGGCGACAGGTGTTGCGGAGGAACGGGTGGTGGAATAAGTTGATCCGGGAGACTCCTCTTTGGTATAATGGGCGACTGCCGCAACTAGTTGCATTGTCTGGTGTTCGAGGCTGGGACCGTATCAGCATCTCTACGCTTGGGGACGTCATGCGGGATCGGTTCTGAAGTCTTTTCAGGATCTACAGAAGGACTTTCCAATATATAAAACCCAATTCTTCCGATATTTACAGTTCCGACATGCCATTACTCCATACATTGAGCGGTTGGGGTCCCTGGCTGAGTTTAGTCCCATAGAGGCAAAGGTATTTATGGGGGATCTCCATGACCACAAGATCTCCAAGATTTATCAGTCCCAGTTCACCCATATCTCCCCCACCCTGCAGCGCCTTAGGGAGGCCTGGGAGGGAGACAAAGGCCCGTTGGAGGAGGAGGACTGCGTGGAGGCCTTGGCCTCCCCGCGGGGGTCAGCCATGGCCGTAAGCCTTCGCCTTATCCAGTTTAAGTATCTCCACCGGGTCTATTTAACTAGGGTCAGGCTCTGGAGGGCGGGATTGGTGGCCTCCCCAGTGTATCTTCGATGCAAATATGAGGAGGGTACTTTGCTCCATACATATATAGGAGGTAACATATACAAACGCCATCTTATGTTATTAGGGTTCACTTTGGCCAAATGGGATATTGCCAGAGCCTGGAAGGCTCAGAGGGCGCCCTCAGTATCTGTGTGGAAAAATGGCATGGATTTCTGTATGGGTATGGAGATCCCCATCTTTGTGGCCAGGGGGTGCCCACTTAAACATTATAAAATCTGGAGGCGATGGGCAGAGTACCGTGGCCTAGAGCTGGAACCTGTTTCAGTAGACCGGTCCCTTGTCTTGGCTTCCCTCCCATTCTAGCCAACAGGCAATGTCGCCCCTTGGGATACTGGTGCATCATGTCTGGGTAGACAAGTCTGTTCTCTTGTGGTGTTGCTCTGGGGTAGGTGAGAGTGCGATAGGGGGGTGGGTTCTGGGGTTTTTGTTTTAATTTCATTTTTGTTACTATTTCAAATGTATTGCTCTTAAGTTGTCCTATTTTGCTAATGGAAACTGTCAAAGTCAATTCAATGTACATTCTACATGCATGAGTTGCTGGGTTACAGTGCTCTGCGCTATATTTGGTATTTGACAAATAAAATCTGTTCTTAAAAAAAAATGGCATCAACGGACGTTTTGCTGTGCTAAAGTCACAATCTTCCCAACTTTCAGGAAACATGCAGTGCAAAATGAAAAACATAACTTTTTACCACAGTTCTGGCATTTTTCATAGAGGTAGCCAATTTTTCCTATTTGTTGTGCTCTTAACCTACTTCAAGTTTGTGGCGGAAGCCATTGTGAAACCCATGGGTGATCCAGGAAAGCTACATGTTTCTGAAAGTAGACATCATTTTGGATTCAGCAAGGGAGGGGTCATATAGCTATAGATCTCTCAAGGTTGTCCTAAAGAAACTAACTGCTGAATAAAGAAATATTGAAAATGAGTAGGAAAACACAGGCATTTATTACAACGTTTTACATCTGTAACTTTTTGTCACAACGGCCAATTTACAAAAGCAATATACCATTATGTCTGCTAGACCCTTCTGGTTGCTGGGATATACAGGGTTTGTAGGTTTCTCAGGAAATGGCCCAAAACGCAAGGTGGGGTGACTTGCATGGCTTAAAACAGTTTATTTTTTACCCAGAATCCCTTGCAAACCTCAAACTTTGACACAAAAACATTCTCACATTACTGTGATGGACAGTGTTGGAATCTGTGGGGAGCCACAAACGTCCTTCTTCCCCCCAACAATAATGAACACTTTAGGCATATAATGGTCCCTGTATTTCATTTTTTAAGTATCGGCCAACGGCAAAGGATAAATTGGAGTTGCCCTTGCAATTATTTTAATTAGGTTATATTAGCCATTGTATAGTATAGTGCTACCCCCATATCCCAAGAGCTTCATTAAATGATTGTTTGATTGAAGTACATGAGTATGTCCGCAATTTTCAAGCGGTCTTTGGTTTGTGCTGACTAGGGTAGTTTCTGAATGCTGCCAAGATGAGCATCTTGCTAAAGGCCAAAGTCTGGCCAGCATGTACACAAAGTGAAATTCAGTGTCTATGTGCAGTATTAAATTTAGATAATTAGGCGAACAGATATTCATACCCAAATAAGCAGCCAAATAGAATTATGATGCCACAAATATTAAGTGCTGTAAACCATTCAATGTTGAAAAAGCCACATCAATAGGATATATCCCAAGCAAGAAGTTGAGCCTACATGCCAATGTTAAAGCCCTAGCAAAAGGAGCTCAACACTAAATCTGAATCGTCAGGGGAATCAAAAATCTCAGCCTGGTGGGGTGTGGCCCAGTACCGACTACCATGTCCGCAGAAATCTGGGGCTCCCGATCCTGACACCGTAATCTGTCTCTATATCTGGCAGAAATTCCCACAATTGAGAAGAGAAGTACAGAGGAGATCATTGGGGACAAGTCTGTGAAATTTGAGCTCACTGAGGCAGAATAACGAGGCGCAACTTGATGCAGCCTTGCTGGGCAAAGTAGCGACAGAAGTAGCCCAGGTCTGAGGGGGTGGCCAGGGAGCCAGGAGTGCTGAGGATGGCTCAGAGCCCTTGTTGGCTCCCGGCATGGGCCGGTGGGTCCTGCACCCCTCCCCAAGGCAGATAGTATAGTTCGCCTAAAAAATTAGCTAAGGCAGAGCTGGCCGGGGGCCTGCACCTGCTCAAAAAACCTGATAGGCACTTTGTATGACCGGACACAGACACTGTGTATAATAGCCAGCTGGACAACTGAGATAGGCATCATAGCTTGAGACCAGGCAATAGGGACAGAGAAAGTCAACAGGCCACCAGTGGAGAAGACGAAGTGTAAATGTTTACTGGGACCCCCTTCCCCACCCTTCCGTGGTAGGCAGCTATGAGTATCTGATCCTGATTTCGCAGAGACCAAAGAGCTTTGTAAAAACCCGCCCTGAGATAGTACCATAATAGAAAAAAGGAAACCTACAATGGCAGAGAACGGTGGTACTCCCCTACCCACATAAATAAAATTGGGCAAGACAGAGCTGGAAAGCTGACCTCACAAAGCAAAATAGATTTCTATGCATTTCTGCGACATAGAAATATAAACAGCGAAGGAGAACTGGAAAAACCCCAAAACCGAGAGGAAAAAAGACAAAAGAAGATGAAACATCGCTAAAAGATATCATTATGGCAGTGAAATACATTAAACCATCATTAGAAAACAAAATAGACACTGTCAATAGAGAAGTCAACCTCTTGCAAACTGATGTCAATAAAATGAGTGAACGGATCGCATTGAATGAGCAGACAATCACTACGCTCAAGAAAGAAGTTAAGCCCTTAAAGTGAAGTGGACAATCTACAGAAGGACAATGCAGTCACTCGGGGAGAAACAAAATTTAAATTAAGTATATGCCAGAAAAGGGAAGAAAGCACAAGTGTAGAATTATTTGTGGAGAGCTGGATTATGAACACACTGAACCAAGGGGTTTATCAAAATTCTTCTTGGTGAATAGGGCACACGGTATTCCTATGCTATCGCCGAAACCTGGTGCACCACCCAGGACGATTATTGCCTGTATCTTCAAACACTGTGATGGAGACTGTATCCTTCAAGCAGCAAGAAAGAAGGGGCAACTACACTTTGAAAATACTACAATCAGAATCTTCCCAGGCTACACTCTAATGGTTCAGAGGCAGAACTTCAAAGCTGTAAGAAGAGATCTTAAAGAGCGTGAGATAAGATACATGATGCTATTCTACATCAAATTCGCATCATAGCAGAAAACGAGATATGGACATTCGAGTTACCTGAGGAAGCATGACACAATCAAGGATTGGCAAACAGTCTCAAAGAGGCAAACTCTGTTGAACAAGGGAGGACAACTACAGAAAACAGGACAAGATTCTTCAATGAATAAGCCACTGAGACGGGAGGAGAAGAGCTGCAGTGTCTTGTGAATATGAACAGCAGGACCCTTCTGGTCCCTGATGGACTCCGAAGGATAATGACGTAATCAGTTGGGTGTGGTTAATAAAGTTTATGCGTGAAGCTAACGGTTGCACTCAGAAAAATGAAGACGTGCAATACAGAGCTCCGTGTGTGGCAAGGTCATTTGCATGATACCAGGCTGGAGAGGATGCTACAACTGGCAATGAGTAGGGGATATGTGCTCAAAAGAAACTAGTCTGCTGTTTTTTAGATTTTGCTGAGGTCCAGCAAGCTGCTTGTGTGTGCCACGTGCGCCTCAGTCGAAGTGAAGCAGGCTAAGATTAGCGTATGTGGAGTCGAAGCGCCAATCTAGCCAGTGCAAGATTTTTGAAGAAAGTGAAGGCCCTACGGACTGGCCTATTCACAGTCGGCCAGGAACCTGCTGGTAAAGCCGAAAAAAGAGGTACTGTGCCATAATGTGCCACAGAGCCATCATATGTACAGAACGATAGCGCTGAAGGCAGCGACAACCAGGTACAGAGAAGCATTGAAGTCAGCAACAGCCAGGTGTGAAATCTCGCCAAAAGCAGAAGCATACAGATGAAAAGAAATGCTAAAGGCAATGAAAACTGTGTACAATGCAGGAGGTTGACAACGGTGACGACCAGATGCGATTCAAACCGTCACTCACTGCCAAAGATGAAAAGGAGGCCACACAACATCAGATTGGCATCGATAACACCAATGTAAGCATGTGGCCAGTGTTTACAGGAGGTGCAGGTCCAAGTGGGCAGCAAATGTCGCTGACGTGGGCCCCGCTCCCAACGTCAGTGAAGTCCACAACTGGTTATGATGCCGCCACCTTCATGAAACAAATGCTTCCATTTGATACCATCAAAAAGCAAAATATTGATACTAGATGGACTGCAAGGATCGAAACATTTGCTGATTTAATGGACGCATTAAAGTAACTGATGACAACAAAATTCATCAAATACTTGAAGGACCTCGCAGGTGACGGATTGAAAGAAGTGATATAGAAAATACCAGAAGCTGATGAAATATCTTACTGTCAAATTAAGGAGGTATTAGAATCAAAATTCAATCCGATGCTGAATGTCGACTATGAAAGGTTCATTTTCAACCAGGCAAGACGGCAAGCTGGTAAAATGATGGATGAGTTTGTTGAAAGAAGGAAGTGACCTCAAGTCAGTATATGTTCAGCCCTTCGTGCTTACAGGTCAACTCCCCATTCCACGACAGGCAAAAGCCCCATCACCTTCATGTTTGGGAGAGCCATTGGAACAAAATTGCCACACTGAACCACTAATAGGTCAACAGATGCTAACAAGATCTGTGCAACGGATTCCTTTCATAAGTCCAGAATAAAGACCTATGCTGGCAAACGCTGATGTGCTTGGGACTCATTCTTTTGTGAAGGAGACTGGATCCTGGTCAAACAAAAATGAAAACGCAAGTCTGATGCTACGTTTGCCGCTGACCTACTGAGGGTTGTGAAGAGCAAAGGACATATGGTGACCGCTCAACATCCCGGACAGTCCATCACGAGAGACTCCTCACCCGGAGAGGGGACGGACACCGGAACCTGAGGAGGAGACGGCGACCCTTGGACCCGCGGCGCGACGCGTGGAACCCACCCCCCCTTCCCCCCCCGCTCTGACCTGAAGGCTGCTGCACCGTAATCTGGCCTCCTTCGCACGGGCTCCCCGTGGACCGGCATGCCACGCCGCCTGCGGCCGCACTTGCGCTGACGAACCTCCGAGAGATTGGACCTGATCGGAGCTGCACAGGTGCCCTGCTCCCCTGGGACGAGACCTTTGCCCTGCGCTGCTTGGAGCTGCTAACTCTACGGCAGGTGAGACGTGGCTCCCAACGGCGATCCCGGAGACGCCGGGGTGACCTGTCGCGGCCGACGGGCCCCTGACGCACAACACCGGGGGTCATTAACTTGCGCTCGCCACCAGCCCCATGCCGGGAGGAGCGCGGACACGCACTGGATCGGGATCTGCGGTGGCAAAGGGGAGACAAACGAAAACGGCGCACAAGATGGATGCCGACCACGTGGCGGCGAAGCTGGACAGCGTCTTGGCGGCCATGGAGCGGATGGAAGAGTCGCTGCAACAGACGCGCGCCTCCCTGGAGACCAGAATCGATGGCGTGGCGATTGACCTGACCCACCTCCGCGCCGACCACAAGAAGCTGCAGGCCCGCACTAAGACACTGGAAGATGGAGTGGCAGCGGTTGAACCATTGGTGGCGCAAACAGACAAAAAGGTACATGACCTCCTCACCAGAATGGACCTCTTGGAGGGCAGGGCTGAGGATGCGGAAGGACGGGCACGACGAAACAACATTCGCCTCGTGGGCATCCCAGAGAAATGGGAGGGAGCGGATCCCGCACGTAGGGTCGAGGACTGGTTACGAGACCTTCTTCCAGCTGGCACACTTTCCCCCCACTTTGTGGTGGAGAGAGCCCACCGAGTGCCCATGCGGCCGCTCCCCCCGGGCTCTAACCCCAGGCCATTCCTCCTTAGAGTACTCAACTACCGGGATCGAGACGCGATCCTACGCGAAGCCAGGAACCTCGGGGAGGTCACCGTCGAGAACGCTGCGGTGATGTTTTTCCCGGACTACACTGCGAAAGTTCAGGGACAGAGACGCTCCTTCCTGGCTGTCAAGCGGAGGCTGCGTGAAGCAAACCTAAAGTACTCGCTACTTTTCCCGGCCAAACTACGAGTCGTGCTACGTGACAAGACACACTTCTTTATGAACCCTGAGGAGGCTGCGGCCTGGCTGGATGGAGGTATGCCTGACGCGCCGCGAAGGGCGCCGGGAGCCAACACGATAGAACAGTCCAGGGGCCCGGGACGGCGACGTCGCCGACGATCATCCACGCCACCGCTGCTCGGGGAGACAGTACGCCACTCCCCGCCGGCGGCTCTTGTCCAACAGGAGCAACGGGATGCTTTACGCAGAGTGGCGGAAATCAGCAACTCCCCGGCGCCGTCGCTCCACCCGGGCGCCAGCCCAGTAGCGTCTTCTACAGATGACGAGGCGATATATGGCTTGCCGGACACGCAGAGCTCTGGGGGGCCCCCGGAGGTCACACCCCAGACTGTGGATCTCTTTGGCTGACGGCGGCTGGGCCTGACTGCTGCCACCTACATGATGAGAACCCGCCAGGGCTTCTGCCTGACTGCCCCGCTTGGCCCTGGGGCTGTCCTGGACCTGCCAACGCTCACACTGCCGCTGCCCTGGGGAACCGAAATGCGGCACTGGCCACTGTAAGTACTTTACCTACTTGCTCATCTGCGGCTCACGCACCTCCGCTGCGGACGCGGGGGAGTGCTCTGCCGCGACCCGTAGCCGGCCCGCGGCGACTTGACCTGCCTGGGAGGAGGGGGCTTACACCCCCCCCGACACTCTTTCACACCCCGGACTTGTGCCTGGACATGCAGCTGCCGCAGCATGGAATAGGAGACACTGGGCGTCCGCTGGCCAGTGAGGGCTTGCATGCTGCACCCGGGAGGGACACTGGGCACACCCGTAACTGCATTGTTTTGTTTACTGTTTGAACGCAACCACAAGCACCCCCTTAGACTGTATAGTTCGCGAGCTCACTTGAGTGTTTGGACGGCGACCTGTTGTGTGGCCGACCTTTTGGTATTTGGACTTTGTTGCCATGTTAAGGCTTTTTGCATTCCCCCTGTTTCCTACCCCACTACCCTGTTGGAGATCATGGTACTGCGCATATGATACCTATGACAGTTGCACGGCTGGGACGGGCTACTGGAGCTGGAGGGCCTCTGACCGGGGGACCGCACTTTGGGAGGAGGGATGGCGCGCAGGCACGAGTAGCTGACATGACTAATATACAAATATGCACCTGGAACGTCAGGGGAATGCACACACCAACCAGACGCTATCAAATCTACTCTTACCTAAAGCGCCATCGCATCAACATAGCACTACTCCAAGAGACCCACTTGAACGGAGCTGAGGTGCAAGCACTGCGCCGTCGATGGCGAGGGCAGCTTTACGCCACGGAGTACTCCTCCTATGCGCGCGGCACACTGATATGGATCCGCCCTGGGACCCCCTGGGTAACTACGGAGGTGGCGGTAGATGGGGAGGGCAGATATGCGGCTGCGCAGGGCAGATTAGATGGCCAGCCTCTCACACTAGTGTCCCTCTATTCCCCCAATGTAGATCAGGGCGGCTTTCTGGCGCGGATCTCACAGGTTATGGCACCATGGCACGCAACCTCGTGGATAATAGGGGGCGATTACAATTGCACACTAGATACGGCGCTGGACCGCTCCTTCCCACCCCCCGCTAATGCCTCTACACAGGGAGCCACAAAAGCGTTACTGGAATGGGCTGCGCAGTGGGACCTACATGATGTCTGGCGGCAGCGCAACCCGGGGGTGCGGACGTACTCTTACTACTCCGGCGCTCACGACTTGCATGTCCGCCTGGACAGATTCATGGCTTCCGCTGCCCTCCTACCCCACGTGACGGACACGCAATACATGGGCCGCACGCACTCGGACCACAACCCACACTTCATGTCGCTGGCCTGGGCGCACCCGCACCCTCCTGTCCCCACTTGGCGCTTGCAGCCTGCGCTGCTGCTAGACGCGGCTTTCCGAGATAACTTGCTCACATGCATTGCGCAATACTTCGAGGACAACGCTGGCACGGCGTCAACTCCACAGACGGAATGGGACGCCTTTAAGGTGGTACTCAGGGGACATTGTCTACGCGCGCAGGGGCACATAAGGCTCCAATTGGAGAGGGACCTGACCAGCTTGGAGTCGGACTTACTGCCACGGGAAGAGGGGGCTGTGGCTGGCGACGGGGGTCCGCTACATGAGGCCCGCGCAGAACACGCACGCCTTCTAGAGCGACTCCGGAACATAAACTATGCCGCGCACTCGGCGAGGACGCATCACCTGGGCGACAGACCTGGCAAACTTTTAGCGTGGCTCATCTCTCAGGAGACCCGCTCGACACCAGTGGCGGCTGTACAGACGGGAGGGGGGGACTTAGTATACACACAGATCGGTATCCACGAAGCCTTCACGACTCATTATGCAGGGCTGTATCGCTCCCGCTTGGCGGCTCCTCCTATGGCTATCGCTGACTACCTCTCCCCCTGCCAATGCCGCACCTAACTATTGCGCAGCAGGACGAACTAGGTGCCCCCCTGGAGCCTGATGAGCTCCGAGAAGCCATCTTTAACCTGTCGAATGGTAAAACGCCGGGTCCGGATGGACTGCCGGCCGAGATGTACAAGGCCGGCTCGGATATTCTCATTCCGGAGCTGCTGAAGATGTACACCGCGGCAGCGGAGACTGCCGTTCTGCCCCCCACATTAAATGAGGCCACGCTGGTCTCTATTCTTAAACCGGGCAAGGATGGTACACAGGTAGGCTCTTATCGCCCATTGGCACTCCTGAACACAGATTATAAAATCTTGGCTTCTACCTTGGCTAGAAGACTGGCCCCCCATGTGCCCACCTTAGTACACCGTGACCAGAACGGGTTCGTCCCCACACGCCACACTTCCTTTAACATACGCCGCCTCTTCCGGGTGCAGGAGTACGCTACACGGCAGTGGCCGCGAGCGGGATGCCTCATATTGGATCTGGAGAAGGCTTTCGACTCTGTGGAGTGGCCGTACCTGCGGGCGGTTACAGAGAAATATCGACTGGGGGGGGATACCAGACTATGATTGGCCTGCTCTACGGCAGACCGACAGTCCGGGTTTGCACGGGCCGCCTCATCTCGGACACCATCCGGGTCTGCAGGGGCACCCGCCAGGGCTGCCCGTTGTCGCCACTGCTGTTCTCACTGGCCATGGAGCCATTGGCCACGACCCTCAGAGCACACGGGCTGGAATGGGGAATCCCGCTGGCGGATGGAATACACGCCGTGTCACTGTATGCAGACGATTTGCTACTATACGTCAGGGACATAACCGCCATCCCTGCCTCCCTCGCTGGCGTTTTCCGCACTTTTGAAGGAATATCGGGCCTCAGGGTTAACTGGGCCAAGTCGGGGGCGTACCCCTTTAACCCTGACGTACAGGAATGTGACATCCGGCTGGGAGGGGACAGGCTACAATGGCATCCCACCACTTTCCGATACCTCGGGATCCAAATCTACCGCACACCGGCGGATGTCTTGGAAGGGAACATTTGCAGAGCGATCGCTTCTATCCGAGCGCAAATTGGCTTTTGGAACACCCTACCCCTGAACGTGCCCAGCCGCGTGGCGCTAACCAAAATGATTGTGCTACCTCGCCTCCTCTACTACTTCGTGAACATGCCTCTGTATGTGCCCGTCAGGCTCTTTCGCGACCTAGAGGCACTGCTTCGTTCACTCATCTGGAACAAGGGAAGGCCACGAGTGGCGCTAACTAAATTATATATGCCCACAGACTCGGGGGGTCTGGCGGTTCCTAACCTGGAGCTGTACTACCTCGCGGCGCAGATGCAATGGGTGGCGGGATGGCTGAGCGGCAAACACCTCGAAGACACGGCCACACATATGGCTACATGGACGCAAACGCACATTAATGCACTGTTCCATCCGATAACCCGCGCACCCTGCCCCTCCCAGATCTACCTGGCAGTGGCGCGCAGATGCTTTCTGAGGAGCCTTCGCCTCACGCGCGCTACGAAACCTTATGCCCCTAGCGTACCACTTTTGGGTATGCCCAGCCCGACAGCCGCTCACGGAGACTCACTTAACTGGCTGGGACCAAGCGGGAGTGGCCACGCTGAGCGATCTATATGCTGATGGCGCACTGCTCACGTTCGCCAACCTGTCTGAAGACTCGACCCTCCCGGCGGGGCAGTTCCTCCTACATGCTTCCATTCTGCACACACTCACGGCTTCCTGGGGTGACATGACAGATGAGCCTCCGATGCATACCTTCATGCAATACCTACACGTTATGGGCCATGGCGCGCACGTCGTACACTGGCTGGCGCAGGCACTACAGGCGCACTCGCAGCCATCCACAATGGCATTGAGGGAGCGCTGGGCGACGGACAGGGGAAGAGACTGGGCGGACAAGGAATGGGCGATGATACTGGCCGGCCCAACGAACATCCCACGCAACCCCCGCTTTAAACTTATACAGTACTACATCCTACAGCGCGCATACCTCACCCCTGATAAAATTAACAGATATTTCGCGAGGACAGACGCAACCTGCCCGCGATGCTCCTTGCCGGGAGCGGATCTCTTACACATGCTATGGCACTGCCACGGAGATACAGGCATACTGGGGCACGGTGCTGCCACTGCTCGCGTACGGCGCGAATGGGCGGCTCCCGCACACATGGGAAGCATGCATTCTAGGACTCTACAGGCGCACAAAGGACAATAAGGTGCAGGCACGCTTTTGGGACATGGGTCTTATCACGGCCAAACGTATGATTACCAAGCACTGGAAGGCAGCAGTTTCCCCGCACGTACGCCACTGGAGAGCCTCCTTTGTTAATTGGGCGCAAGCAGAGAGCGCGGTGCTCCTTCG
The DNA here is from genome assembly GCF_964204655.1 of Triturus cristatus. Lineage (NCBI taxonomy): Eukaryota > Metazoa > Chordata > Amphibia > Caudata > Salamandridae > Triturus > Triturus cristatus. Next base: position 557,512,414 of record NC_140592.1, on the reverse strand, counting down.
CGAGGAAACGGCAGGGCTCCGGAAGTTCCCCATCGCACACCTCTGGGACACTCTCCTTGGGACATTCCAGAGGGCCTGCCGGGATAGGGGGATAACCTGAATCCCTGAGATATGTTGCACCTCTGCTGGTGGGACAGCGCCGGCCCTGGGGCTACTGGGAGGACGACTCTTATCTCCCCCCCCCCCCTTGCCCCTGCTTGCCCCTGACGCCCTGGGGAAACTGGTGGGCGGGTGCGGACGCGGACACTAGGGAGTCTCGACCTCCCTGAAAGCCCTCTGTCTCTTTTGTTCCCCTCTCCTGACTTGCGACCCCCCGCGCACGTCGCGCGGTCCTGCCGAGCCCAGCCTGACAGCCAATGACCCTCCTGCTCTGCCGCAGACCGATCTCCCCCCCCCCCCTTCACTCCCCCTCTCCCCCTCAGCCCTGTTTGAGTTTATGACCTTAACCCTAGCACATATTTTTGCTATGCATACACGGGATAGATAAGGACTATGATGCTGCATACCAGGCTCGCCAGCTCTATGCGCTGCCATATGTGTAGCTGTGAGCTATACTGGGTTATCCTTGCCGCGCTTCGGCCCGCACTCTGAGCGCGCTGCTGGCGTTCGACCACCCAGAGGCCTCTACATTCTGGGGACATGGCGACGTCCGCTGGGTCACTGGCTTGGGGCTTGGGTGGCAGCCGGCATAGCCGTGGAGTGGGCTAGATCACAGCGCCATCCTCTACCGTTGATAGCATGCACCTGAGACACCTCTAAAACTAAAAAGCACATACGTAACATTCCGCGCCTACTCCCTTCACAACGCACACACCCCCCCTTCTGCGCGCATGTCATCCTGAATAATGCCGCCGGACCTCCGGGTTGTCGGCTAAATGGCTGTGTTCTCATATCTGGAGATGTACGCTTTATTTAACTGCTTTACCGCCTGGACGGTGACTGTGCGTTGTAAGACGACATAAATGTGCACAATAAAGGTTTTCAAAAAAAAAAAAAAAAAATCACGAGAGACTCCTCACATTTCAAGCACCTGTCTCGATGTTCGTCGGCTCCAGGTGTTAGAAGTGAGACATGTCCACCTGAGAATCTGGAGAGCCCAACTCGTACACCTGCCTCTGCATCACCTGTACATGAGGTAAGCCTCTCTCCTAAGCCTCATCAACTTCACAAAACGAGATCTGGAAGAGTAGTTTGAGCACCTCGACGAATCATTGAGAACTATGATGTATATATGCAATGTTTGTGCTTTTATTTAACATAGGGGGAGATGTAGTGTCTTGTGAATATAAACAGCAGGAGCCTTCTGGTCCCGGGTGGACTCCGTAGGAGGAGATAGGTGTGTCTGGGTGTGATTAATAAAGTTTATGACGCATGGAGAGTGGAATAACAACTACCACATGGATTGCTTCGGCATCCATGAAGTGAGATGAACTCTGACAATGTACTGATGACACATTGTGTAACCTGTTGAATGCAACAAACAGAACCAAAAACCATTGGGAACCAACAACAAAAGAAAGGTGCTGTGGGTGGGAAAGAAAAGGACACGAGGACAGAGGGATATGATGGGATGTCCATACCCAGAGTTGCTCTCTTTACTTTTGTCTGAGACTTGGTCTTCCCCAGAAAATAAAGGAAATGTTGGGGTGGGCGGCAAGCGCTCGAAAATTGGGGGAAGCAGGCAGTTATGGGCCAGCAGCACAGAGAGGTGGGGATGGTGCTGGATTTTGGGAGGGGTAGTTATGGTTTTGCTTTCCTTTGTCAAGAATGGGGGGATGCAGAGATGGCATGGCACAGAACCACAAACTTACAAAAGAGGTACTGAGAGACATCAGGGGCACCTTCCAGCCACCACAAATAAGGAGGTGGTCACCTCCTTTTATTCAGAACCAGCCCGGTGAACCATAAACCTATTGTAAGAGGGATGGGAGGATGCATAGAAGAGGAGGCAGCTGTTATTTTCTCGATGATCCTTTATTTAAGGTCCTCTTTTTAAAGGAAACAATGTTGAGAATGATTCTTCAGATTTACACCCATAAGAATGGAATGGGGTTGTAATTCACGTCTCCTCTTCTCCTTTCTTCCTTTTTATAGGGGACTTCCAGGAGGTGGTACTGGCCGGGAGTCTTGGGAAAAGAGAAACAACAGCGGTAAGTATGGTGTTTTAGGATTATCTGCGCGTCCCTTCACCATGCACACACGTGCACAAAGAAAAAATAATTTACTCCTTTTTTATCAGAATATGGAGTCAAACATACACAGGGATGACTTCCCCTGATAGCATGCCCAAATATTTATTTAGATTTTCCCACACAAAGAAAATAAGTTCAAAAGGGGGTGTTGTGTTAAAACAAATGTCTGTGACATAGAATGAGGTAGCACGGGTATTTTGGACAGCGGTGGGTTGATCTCTGCCCCTTTCCCCGTATGCCCCTAATGATGTCTTAGAGCAGGGGTCTTCAATCTGTGGGGCGCGACCCCCAGGGGGGCCGTGGAGTCATAAAATTGGGGGTGCGCACTTCTGCCTGGAACTGGAGTCTAAAACACGCCTTTATTTTCACGCCCGCCCTTTCCCCACTGTTGTCTTTGGGATTCCTCTGCTCTGGCCTCGCTTTTAGCTGTTGCCATTCTCCGACCTCTGTTTGTCCGACTGGCTTGAGAAAAATCCACATAAGCTCTCCCGGGCTCGGGGTGGTAAGGGGCAGGGAGGCAATCACACTCCCACCTGCGCCAATGTAAGGAACAATCTTTTTAAACTAAAATGGGTTTCTTTAAATATAAAACTAGCCATACTTAACAATACCCAAGGACCAGATCCAAGAGGTAAATGCACTGACTATGTGCAAATGGAAATCCCCGTGTAGCTCACACTTCTCTGAGTGTTTGCTATCCCTGTTATCAATTACCCCAATCAGCTCAGTTCTTCCCGACTACTGCGTACACACCTTAAAACCCCACTATGCACGGTCCTTGTATTCCAAGCCAGTTACATTTGATAAATAGCATTAGTTTCACTTACTGATATCTGTTATTCTACTTATATTGCAAAGTTGTCCTACATTTTTTAAATTTGAAACTTCCATCTGTGCAGTCACATTCCCACCTGCACCACCGGAAGGAACAATCTTTGCAAACAAAAAGGTTTTTTTAAGACAAAACTAGTCATTCTTAACAAACCTCAATCATGTGTAGTTATTTTCATTGAGTATTCAACACATGAAATAAGGAGAATCCAACCAGAGGCGTCACATGTCATGTGCACTCGGACCCAAGCTCTCAGGGGGCTAGGGGTGTGCCTTTTAAATTCTTCCCAAGGCAGGGACAGTTAGGGCCAGACTGGGAACCAAAACCAGCCCTGGTGAACTGCTCGGTCGGACCACCTGGAGGGAAACGGGGGGGGAGCCATCAAGCTATTTGCTAGGGCCGGTTTGGGCCGATTTTGTTACAGGGGGTTTATAAAACGGCCCCTCAAGAGTCGAAAACCGGCCCCCACCCTAGCGGCCCATCAGGGAAACGCCCGTTGCCCGCTACAGCCAGTCCAGCCCTGGGGACAGTGTGGCTGTGTTGCAGGCTGCAGGTGCTCTTTCCCCCTTAGAAATGGCACTGCCATCATGCAGCTGACAAAAGGGTAGAGTGCTTGGTGGGGGCTGGGGGAAGTGGGGGGCTTGGAGGGGACATATCACTGAAGGGATGAAGGGGAAGAGCCTGGACACACACAGCACTCTCTGTGTGTGAGTATTAGGTATTGAGAGACAGTGCAAACATACTTTAACTGACAGAGATGTGGGATGGGAGATGGAGGTATGCAAGGCCGATTGGAAGGCAAGGAGAGAGGTGAGGAGCCAGTGGTGAGAGGCGGGATGTGGGTGTGAGAGGGGACTGGAGAGAAGGGATGGATGATGTGAGGGAAGTGAGGAGAGGCAAGGTAAGAGATGTGGAAGAGTGGGAGGGGTGAGAGGGGAAGATGTGAGAGTTGAGGAGAGATGAGGGTTAGAGGGGATGAGAGGAGACTGCCGAGAGAGTTGAGGAGGGTGGCAAGGGAGTCAGAGATGGGGAGAAATGGGAAATGGCGAAAGAAGTGCGGAAACGTAAGGGGAGAGGTGAGTGTGAGAGAAAGGTGAAGGCACAGAGGAGGGCTATTATTAAAGGGTGAAAGAAGATAGCCGAGAGGTGATCTGTGAGGTAAAAAGAGAATTTGCTGTGACTTGATTTAGAGCAGTTATATTTTTTAGAGACATTCACTTGGGAAGTAATAACCAGTTTTAGAAAATATTCTGGTGCTCTAGAACCCTCTGATAGAAATACTGATTATAAACAGTTAAGAGATGGTACCTTTCTTTCTTCACAGGTGTCCGATCTAATTAGGCGAGTGGTTAAATTTCGCGTTGATGCATTCCGTCTGCGAGAAGAGAAAAAGGCAGCTGATAAAGCTACAGCTGAGCAAACAGGTCAGGTCCCAGCGCAAGAAGAAGGAGCTACAGGGACAGTTACAGACACTAGTAATCCTGTAGTTACTGTGAGACTGATGCGAGTGAAGCTGCACCTTTGTATGTTCCCCCAAACGGAACAGTAACAAGTGATGATAAAACTTCAGATAATGCGAAAGGATATTTTATTTATAATTGGGTCTATACCCCTTGGAGTAGAGCAGACGATATGGCTCTTAAAGCTGCTTTGCCTGATCCACGCAAAAATCCAGCTGCTTTTTATGAAGAAGTAGAAGGTGCTATTAGCTCCTGTACTATGACATTGCCTGATATTGACATGTTCTTTGGACTTATTTCACCCCCCGACATGTGGAGATCAATTCGGAAGGTAGATGATAATGTAGCTTATGGTGATACTTGGGTGCATTTAGAGGAAATAGATGCCGATAGACAGCCTACGCAGAAACCACAACAGGTGATGTTAGAACTTCCCAAAGCTTTTGTAACTAAGTTGAAAACTCTTATACCCCCTAAGAAAATGGATTGGACGACATTAGCGTCTTGTAAGCAGAAAGCGGATGAGTCAGTTTCTGATTTCTTTACTCGATTCGAGGAGACGTTTCTTGACTTTAGTGGGCAGTCATTGACAGATGAGACGCGTAAGCATCTGTTCGTCGACAAATTTGCACAAACATGTTGCCAGGAATAGCTAGTCGCCTAAAGGCCAGTGAGAGTTAATGGACTACGTCTTCCCCGGTCTCCCTTTTTATTATGGCTCAGTATTATGAGCGTCAGGAATTGGAAGTAAAAGGGAAGGAGGATAAAAAGGTTAAGGATTTAAAAACGAAAGTTATGTGGGCTCAAGTCTATGGTCCCTCATTTAGAGATGGTGGTAGAGGCGGACGTGCGATGTACCGCTGGTGTACCCCCTTTCCCTCGAGCAATTTATCTTCTGATCTGTGTGCGTATTGTAAAGAGATTGGACATTGGTGTTTTCAGTGCCCCCTTGTGCAAGGTCAGCAGTATCAGCAGGGTAGAGGACGTATAAGAGGCCGCCCAGGGAACATAGGAAATAGGGGAGGCATGGATAATCGTACCAGAATTGAGGCAGTTGAACGCAATCCTAATTCTTTTAATACTTTTGATAGGCGCAATCAATACCAAATGTCATATTGCTTGGATGATGGCCCTAAGGAATCTGATTATGCATAGGAAGGCCTAGGATGGGATAAGAAACCGGTTGCGGTCCCAGTAGATCAGAGGGGTCCCTATGTCGATGCAAACGTCTTGGGTTCTACTGATCAGTTTCTGGTTGATACAGGAGCTACTCGTAGCACTCTGTCTAAACAATTGGTTCCTAGGGCTCCCCTGTCTGGCGCAACAATAACATCGATAGGATTCGATGGAACACCTTCCCTTAGCCCAATGTCACAACCACTTGCATTCAATCTAGATAAATTCACTGCAACATGTCCATTTCTGCTTTCCCCTAACACACCGGATAACATTGTGGGTATTGATATACTTGAACATTTTCGTGCTACAATACGTTGTTTCCCAGAAGGTGTGCGTGTTATTTTAAATGACAACTATCCAATGGTTGAGAGGTCTTTTCTTATTAAAGAGGATGTTGGTCTGGCATTGTTACCTAGCACTTGGTGGGCTACATCGGATACTGATGTGGGTCAAATGGTTATCCCACCAGTACATATTCAAGTGAAGGAAGGTGCTTCATTGCCTCAACTGCCCCAATATAAAATATCTTGAGAAGGTTAAGAAGCATTGATACACATTGTTCAGGATATGATCAGAGTGGGGGTTGTGGAAGAAGTCCCCTATAATACCTGTAATGGCCCTATTCTTCCTATTTTGAAGAAAGATACTGATTCGAAAGTCTATAGATTTATCATTGACTTGAGAGAGGTCAACAAGATAGTAGTGCCCCAATACCTGGTAGTCTGTGACATCACAACACTTCTTACTATGATTCCTCCTACTGCAACTACACTTAGCGTAACTGATTTGAAAAATGCATTTTTCTCGATACATATTCATCCTGACAGCAGGTATTTGTTCGGCTTCACTTTGGATAATCGTTCATTCAGATTTTGTAGAGCTCCACAAGGGTATACAGAGAGTCCTAGCATCTATAGCCAGGCATTGAAAAGGCAGCTCGATTCTTTCCCTGTGCCAAAAGGGGTGGCTCTTATTCAATATGTCGATGACATCTTGTTGGCTGCTGATACCCCTGAACAGTGTGAAGAAGGAACACTGTCATTGCTCTCATTTCTTGCATCACAAGTCTCTCTGAAGGAATTGCAGTATTGTAGACATCAGGTTACCTATTTTGGTCACCTCCTGCCTAGTCTCCTAGATGAAGAGAAACCTGGAATATGTTTCATAACAGAGACCTGGCTTCATGGCGCATCTTCAGCGAGTGTTGCCACAGCGTTTCCCTCTCAATATCATTTGACAAGACTCGACAGAGAATCGGGCAGAGGTGGTGGTATCGCAGATGCTACCAGGGCCCCCTCAGGGATCCGAGTATTAGAATCACTCTCTTCTGTAATGCTAGAGATTTTGATTTTCACCATTGACATTCTAGACTCGTAAACCTGGAATGTGGCGCTGATATACAGACCCCCTGGACTAAAGACGCAATTTGTTAACCAGCTCCAGCTGCTAGAAACTATTGCGCCACATGTATTAGCCGCAGATAATTTTATCTTACTTGGAGATTTTAATTACCATGAAGAGCTGCCGCTAGACCCTGATTCGGCCCACTTAATTGGGGCAATGCACACACTAGGATTAACACAGAGGGTAATCGACCCTACTCATTTAGCAGGCCATACATTAGATTTAATATTCACAAACTCCCTTAAACCAATTATTGAATCTCCCTGCCCAGTATTATGGACGGATCATTTTATTCTTAAATTTAGTATGCCTATAAACATACATAGGAAAACCAGCTCAAAGAAAAGCATCTTGATTCGGCCGTGGCGCAAACTTACAACGGACACTTTCCTAGCATACTTTGAACCTCCATTATTAGGTAAGGTGGTTGATACGGTGGATTCTGTTGTCAGTAACTTTGAATCTTCCATCTCTAAGGCTTTGGATAAAGCCGTTCCTCTTACTAGGGTTCAAGTAAAAAATAACGCCTCACCCTGGTTTACTGCTGCATTAAAAATTGATAAACAACTAAGCCGGGTTGCTGAACGTCAGTGGAGGAAAACTAAAACTGAGGAACATCGTAGAAATTATAAGCACCTTCACTCAACCTACATCAATAACATCAAATTAACAAAAAAGGCGTATCTCACTCAGCGCATAAACAATGCTGCACATTCCAGTTAAGAACTCTATAAAATACTGAAGGAATTTACCGCTCCCCAGGTCGAGCAATCCTCTGTCGACTCTGTTTCTTTGTTTTTTTACAACAAAATCAAAACAATATATGCCTCATTTCCGCATCAGGTTGATGACCATAGTTATCATATTACTAATGTGAATAATTCCATTTCTTTGTTGGAATCTTATAAGGCCCCTTTAATAACAGAGTTTGAACCTATAACTATCATCGAAGTAACGGAAAGTTTAAGTAGGATTAAATCTGGCTCCCCAGTCGATCCCTTTCCCCCCGCCCCTGTGTTAAAATGTTACCGCTGCTTGCTGATGCCTTAACTACCATTTTTAATATGTCACTGAATCAAGCCAAGGTTCCGCAAAGATGGAAATATGCACAGGTTAAGCCCATTCTCAAAAAAACCTTTGGCTGACCCCAGTGCACCAGTAAATTACCGTCCCATTTCATTGCTTCCTTATTTCGGAAAGGTACTGGAGCACTTAGTCAATAAACGTTTTACTGCCCATCTTGAGACCCATGGTCTTCTTGATCTCTCCCAATCAGGCTTCCGTGCTGCTCATAGCACGGAGACCGTAGTTATTGAAGTAGTGGATAACATCAGACTTGCTTTGGACCATCGCAAATCTGCAATATTGGTCCTTTTGGATCTGTCTGCGGCTTTCGACACCATCTCCCACAGAATTCTTGGGCATCGCATTTCGATCAGGGGTAATGGTAAAGTTGTTAGACACTATCTTATCCTCCAAGTTGGAGCTGATGATTGTGTCCATTGAATTGGCACACGATCATAAAGTATTAGGAGCAATCGTGTACTGCCCGCCGGGGGAAAACAAGAAGGATTTTTGCACTGCGTTACTAGAAATTCTGGCTCCATATGCCCTGCAAGTGAAGGATTTTTTCCTTTTGGGTGATTTTAATTTTCATTTGGACCTGCACTCTAACACAGACACTATCGATTTATTAACAGTCTTGGAATCATTGGAGTTGCGGCCTTGAGTGGTTGGCCCTACGCATTCGGCAGGTCACACGCCAGACAATATTTTTACTAATATATCTAGCCTGGTTATAGATCCTACCTTAGTGGTGAGTTGGTCTGACCACAGGGCCTTGAACTTTTCCTTCATGGCTCCAAAGGGTCTGCGAAAAGTGCAAGGACGAAGGTTGTTGCGCAGACATTGGAGGAAGGTCTCTCTGGAGAGTTTCAATACACTATTTTCTCCCCCCCAGCTCAGTCATTGCCAGGACATAAATTCTGGGCTAGATAAACTAGAGTCAGAGGTCAGTAGAACCTTTGATAAGATTGCCCCAATGAAAGCAGTCATAATTTATGACAAAAAGTGCCCAGCTCCATGGTATTCAGATACCTTAAAGACCGAAAAGGCGGCATGTGGGACAAAAGAAAGAAGGTGGAGGAAAACCAAAACTGATATAGATAGAATGGCATATAACATCGTTCACAGGAGGTACCTAAATAATTGTAACTCGGCCAGAAGAGCTTTTTTGGCCACTCGCATAGAGGGGGCAAAGGGCTCCTCTAAAGAACTATTTATGATTTTAAAGGAATTCACCGCACCCAGCGTAACCAATTCTTCGTGTCCTCCTACCCAGGAATTCTGTGACAAGCTAGCGAGTCATTTTAAAAACAAAATAGACAGTATCTATGACTCCTTTGTGTCGCTACCAGAGAACTGGGAGGAAACTCAGAACACTGAGTCCTCCGCCGGTGAGTCTGGAAGCGTTTTCAGCCATCACTCGGGAAAAGGTGCTACCAGTATTGAAAGGCCTAAAGTCAGGATCGCCGTCAGATATAGCCCCCCTTATGTGCTGTCAGATCTAGCCACAGAGCTTGTCAATCCTATGACAGAAGTCTGTAATTTGTCACTGGCGACTGCCTCCTTCCCGGCTAGCTGGAAGAAGGCTTTTATCAAACCTCTGCCAAAAACACCATCACTGGATTCTGCTGATCTGCAGAATTATAGACCCATCTCGCTCCTCCCAGGATGCTCCAAAATCATGGAGACGCTGATAAACCGCCAACTGTCGGATCATCTGGCTCAGCACAGCCTGTTAGATCCCTCACAGTTGGGCTTCCGTGCTGGTTATAGCACGGAGGCCGCGCTGGTGGAGGTAACTGATACCATCAGGCTCTTACTGGACGATGGGACCCCGGCTGCGCTGGTTCTACTTGATCTGTCAGCGGCCTTTGACACCATCTCCCACAGGATTCTTTTGCATAGACTGCGGGAGATAGGTGTCATCGGAAGGGCCTGGGAGTGGATGCGAAGTTTTCTATCAGACAGATCGCAGTGTGTGCAGATAGACTCTTTTGTCTCTCAGTCTACAGTAGTGGAGAAGGGGGTACCGCAGGGTTCTATTTTGAGCCCCACACTGTTTAACATCTATGTGGCTCCATTGGCTGCCATCATAGAATCCTGTGGTTTCCAAACCATCTCCTATGCGGATGACACTCAGGTGCTTATCCCCATAGAAAAGGATCACCTACTGACTAGGGAAAGATTCAAGAGCTGCATGACTAAAATCTCCAGCTGGATGAAAGACAACTATCTCCTACTTAACCCCTTCAAGACGGAGATTTTATTGTTTGGGAAGGCAGAGGAACTATGGACAGATGAGTGGTGGCCAGAGGCACTAGGCTCCCCACCTCTCCCAAAAAAATGGGTAAAAAATCTGGGTGTGATTATGGATAAGAAACTATCCATGGAACAACATGTCAAAACTTTAACAGGTAAATGTTTTGGCCTAATGCGCACTCTAAAGAAGATTTTTCCGTGGGTGCCCCTTTCTACTAGAAGGGTTCTGATCCAGTCACTGTTAGTTAGCAGACTTGACTATGGGAACGCTCTTCTGGTAGAAGTGAGGTAAGATCTATTGTCAAGGCTACAAGTCGTACAAAATACGGCAGCTCGCCTGGCTTTGAATAAACCTCCACGCACGTCATCTGCCCCTCTTCTGAGAGAGCTACATTGGCTACCAATCAGAAAGAGGGCCCTTTTTAAACTTCTTTGTCTAGCCTTTAAAGCACGGGTCGGACAGGGGCCGGCTTATCTCACAAAGAAACTAGTTTGGCACTCTCCGGTACGGTGCCTAAGATCGAGTGGCCAAAATTTTTTTCAAACGCCAAGAATTAGGAAGAAGAAAATGGGAGGTCATGCCTTTTCTTTTTTGGCGCCCAAGTATTGGAACCAGCTGCCTCGGTCTCTGCGCTCCTGCACAGACTTAAACATCTTCAGGAAGCATCTAAAGACCTGGCTGTTTAGCTGATCTGTTGGGGTCGTTCAAAGCCTGCCTTCATTTGCGCCGAGAGATCCCTTTGGGGATGATTTGTGCGCAATATAAATGTAATAATAATAATAATAATAATTCTTAAACATCGTCTGTGGGAGGTGGGCGTCAGAGGGAAGGCCTTGGACTGGTTTGAGAGCTACCTGGCTGATCGTTTTATTACGGTTTCTGTGGATGAGATGGTCTCCCGCACTTATCCAGTAACAGTCAGGGTTCCGCAGGGATCCATTCTTAGCCCCATGCTGTTCAACATATACTTACCACCTTTAGCTGGTATCATCAGATCATATGGCTTTGAGACTCTGTCTTATTCTGATGATACCCAGCTGCTTGTTACCTGTGATTCTGACCAGGATGGTGTTCAATCCCGTTTTAAGAGCTGTATGATCCGGGTCAATGATTGGATGAGCCTAAACATGTTGCAATTGAACGGCAGTAAGACAGAGGTTATCCTTTTTGGAAAAGCTGAACAGCTTTGGACCCGAGACTGGTGGCCGATAGAGTTGGGTACTTGTCCCCTGCCCAAGCTAGCAGTCCGCAATCTGGGTATTACCACAGACCTCTCCCTGTCCATGAATGTTCATATTAATCAAGTGCTTGGAGTCTGTTTTGGGATTATGCGAAAGATCTTTAAATGGTTACCCATTGAAGCAAGGAAACCGCTGGTCCAGGGACTTATCATTAGTCGTCTTGACTATGGTAACGCCCGGTTTACCGCACTTAATCAACATCTACTTTCTAAACTTCAAATCCTTCAGAATACGACTGCCAGACTTGTTCTCAATCTCCCCTCCCTTACTCCATCTGCTTCGACTCTTAAAACCCTGCACTGGCTTTCGGTTCGCCAAAGAGGACATTTTAAAATATTAAGCATTACACATAAGATCATACATGGCACTGGTCCTCAATATCTGGCTAAAAAACTCCAATGGTATGTACCCGACCGTTCCCTACGGTCAAGTACAAAATTCCTTCTTGTTCAACCACGCAGTCGAACGGTCCGCAATGGTGGCCGATCCTTCTCATATTTAGCTCCTCTGCTTTGGAACAAACTTCCATTGGAGCTGCTATCCATAAAGGAGCATTTACACTTCCGAAGAAAGCTGAAGACTTGGCTTTTTTCTCAATAAAGTTTGGTATTTGAGTACTTCGGTTACTGCCTGTCTCTCTGTCTTGGCTGCTAGCGCCCTGAGACCTTTTGGTGATTTGTGCGCTCTATAAAAACGTTTGACACTGACTCACACCAGACCGCATGCAAGCTATTTTAGACATGCCTGTGCCCCATACCCAGAAGGATGTTCATGCACTGATTGGTCTTACTTCTTTCTGTAGGCAGTGGATCCCTAGCTTTTCCTACATTGTTAAGCCCTTTTTAGCCCTTTTGACTAAAGACACTCCAATGCCTCTCTCATGGACTACTGAATGCCAGACTGCTTTCCAACAGTTACGCAAGCTCTTTGTTCTGCACCAGTATTAGGAACTCAAGACTACACCAAGGCCTTCACACTCTATGTACACGAGAGGGACGGTTGCGCCCTCTCGGTGTTTAACCCACATACACGGTGATAAGCAACGTCCTTGTGCCTATTTTTCAGCTGTCCTTGATGCAGTCGCTCGTGCGTTGCCTGGGTGTTTTCGAGCTGTAGCGGCGACAGCTGTGTGCATACGTCAGAGTGAGGGAATAGTCTTGTCACATAGATTGCTTGTGTTGGCGCCCCATTCAGTTGACACCCTTTTGAACCAAACGAAAACACGACATTTGACTAGCGCTTGCTTGACAGGTTATGAATTGACAATTTTGGCCCCTCACATTACATTGAAAAGATGTTCAATTTTGAATCCCGTGACACTATTGCTATTTCCAGCTACTCAGTCCCAATCACAAGAGTCACATGATTGTATACTTCTTACTGAAGAACAAACAAAGGGTCGTGTTGTCCTACAAGATACCCCCCTTTCTAGTTTTGACGGGGAATTGTGGGTTGATGGGTACTGTTTGAAATTGCCCGATGGCACGACATCTGCTGCTTATGCGATTACAACACTTCAGACAGTAGTTGAGACATCTCGCATCCCACAGAAGTCAGCTCAGGCTGCCGAGTTGATAGCGCCAACAAGAGCATGTGAACTTAGCACTGATCTGTTTGTTAACATCTACACCGATAGCCGATATGCTTTTGGAGTGGCTCACGATTTTGGGCTACTTTGGAAGGAAAGAGGCTTCCTCACTTCGCATGGGACACAAATAGTGCATGGGGAATTAGTACATAATCTCCTTACTGCTTTGACATATCCTAAGAAAGTAGCGATTGTGAAGTGTAGCGCACACAAGAAAGTGACTGATAAAATAGGACAGGGCAATGCCTTTGCGGATCACACAGCGAAGTACTACATCTATGTATGTGGTCAAGTCACAAGCTGAATGTTGGCATGATGCCAGGCAAGAGGTGCTGGACATGCAACGATCTGCCTCTGCTGATGAATTAGACCAATGGTCTGAGGAGGGAACATTGGATGATGAGGGCTGTTGGAGGAATAAAGACATGACTAAGTGGAAATTGCCCACAGCCTATTTACATCCTATGATTCACATGGCACATGGGCCGGCACATGTTGGTGCATCCTCAATAGCAAAACTACTTATGCAAGTTTGGGATCATCCAGATATTGCTGGCACAGCTAAAAAGATAGTCCAGTCTTGTCTGATTTGTCTCCAATATAATCCTGGAAAGGGAACACAAACTCCATCAGGAGGGTTTGCCATACCAACTGCACCTTTTGAGGCTCTGCAAATGGATTATATCCAGCTAAAACGCTGTAATAACCCGAAATATGTCTTAGTGGTGGTATATGCCTTTAGTAAGTGGATAGAGGCATATGCTACGAAAGATAATACAGCTCTTACTACAGCCAAGTTGCTCCTAAAGGAGTTTTTCCCCTGATTCGGCATTTGTCGAATCTTGTGGAGTGACATCAGATCCCATTTTATTGGGCAAGTTGTTGAGTATGTCTTAAAAGGATTGGGAATTAGGCAGAAGTTCCATGCTGCTTTCCACCCACAATCAGCAGGGCTATTAGAACCCTACAACTCCACGTTAAAATTGAAACTTGCCAAAACTCAGGCTTCCACATCTCTGAAATGGCCTGATGCACTGCCCTTGGCATTGCTATCCATTAGATAGATACCTCATACACGATCTGGCCTCACACCGTATGAGGTGGTTTTCGGGAGGCCAATGAATATTTGGGGGATTCCGAAGCCACGCCCTGTACATGATGTACCTTATGTATTGATGAATGACTACTTCTCTCAGTTGACTGACAGCTTGCTTTCCATTCATCAACAGGTTCGAGAAGCTCTTCTTGACAGGTCGCAAGGTGACGGTCATGATCTGTGGCCCGGTGACCAGGTAATGGTGAAGGTGTTTCAGAGGTCAAGCAGCCTGGAATCGAGGTGGCGAGGACCCGAGCAAGTACTTCTGGCCACCAGAACTGCAGTCCAAGTGACCAATCGGAAGAACTGGGTTCACTCCACCCACTGCAAAAGGGTGCCGTCTGCCTTGGTGGAACCTGCTGCACTGAAAGATCACGCGACATCCTGAACACCGAGAGAGGCCAAGCCACGTCACCTGAAGAACCTGGGGAAATCTTCCCAGACCATATGATCACTGGTACATCTCGATATCAGTTGCGACCCCGGAAAAAAGACACTTTGTTGCAGAAAGAGACTATTTGAGCCGCTGTCCTGGGTTAGTGAAAGTCTGAGTAGCAAAGGGGAGGACTCAGTTATACTCGTCTCAACCTCAGTGAAGAAAGCAACGGCTGCCCAAGACTTTAGGACATCATCTGTTTTGTTTTTCAACATCAAGATGAACATGCCTACGGAGAAGAGATCAACTGCTACAAAAGTCTGTGATCGAAAGACTATGTTCATTATTGGACTTACTTTTATTGTTATCATCATTGCTACGATAACATGGGTTATAGAGGGAGTAACTCCTGCTCGAAATCTACTGACTGTCACTACTTTGTCCCCATTGAGCACCACTACTAAACTCTCCCATATCATGAGCAGCCAAACAGGATGTATTACCTCAACAATACGTTCATTCAAATGTTGCATCACACCCATAATACTACAAACATCACCAACTGTTGGGTGTGTGGAATGATGCCAGCTCATCAGAAAAAGGGAGGATTGCCTTTCATTCCTCTGCCGTTTTCACACAATGATTCTTGCCAAGCCTGGTTTGCTTTGTTGTGGGCTTTTGAAATTGCCAACATTACTAATGCTGCTGTAGGTGGACTGAATGCCCAATTAAACAAGGTCTGTTACCCTGATGAGGAAGGAGATCCACAAGCTAGAGGAACTGTATGGGAAAGGGAGGAGTATCGCCGAGGAAATTACTCCACACGCTATGTTTTCCCTAATACTCGAACTGCCAAGGTTAATGGACCTCCTGTTATAGCGGTTACTAGAGCTCGAGCAGACCTGTGTGTGAACAGTATTGGTAGCATTCCTGTGGGAAAAAGTGACTGCATTAAAACATTAAACATTACTGGAATAAACAATAGCAGTTTTATGTCATTACACAACACTTAATTTATTTGCGGAAATAAGGGATATTATCATTTACCCATTGGTTGTCGGGAACCTGTTTCGTGTCCTTTTTACTACCACCTGTGTTTTTGGCTCCTGCATCCTACCACAAAGACTATGAATTGTACAATGACATTTTTAGGAGCTGATCAAAGAGAACAATAAATCATGATGAGGTGGATCAGACTGATACTGCACTGCAGCAATATGTTGATTTTAATTTGGGACTGTTCTTCTTCGCTGGTGCGGCCTTAAACAGCAGAAATTCAGGCGCTTGACACGTGTTGTAGAGGCTGTAACCAATCAGACAGCTATGGCACTTGGAAACATCACAGAAGAACTATAAATTGAGAGAATTGTGGTGCTCCAAAACAGGATGGTTTTGGTTGTGGTCCTGGCGGACCGTGGTGGAGCATGCCGCATCATTGGGAGCAGTTGCTGCGTGTATATCCCTGACCACGCCCCTTCAGTTTTTGAGACGATTTCTAAATTGCATAAAGTAGCCACTGAAATTCACAAGGAATCAGGAACAGGACTTTGATTGGGTGGATGTGGACTATGTTTACTACTTGGGGCTGGAAATTTTTGTCAGCTCTATGTATATCTGCTGAAATCCTTTTTTCCTGCTGTTTATGTATACAATGTGGCCCGATGCTGTTCCCCTTGTGCTTCTACCTATACCTATACCTCATGTATACCAGCCAAACAAAATGCAAATAATGTAAATGCCCGACTAGTAACTGACCAAGAAATTAGAGAACTTAATGTTCTAGCAGCACCTGCACAGGGCCGCCAAACCCCAGGGAATCGGAATCCGACTCTTTCTGCCGGTCGTTCATTTGTTCCCCTGTGAAATGGATGCAAAAAAGAAAAACACTTTTGCTGGAAATGCAGTTTTGACATTTTTCTATTCCAAAGTGCAGCCACGGAAATAAAAGGTTCAAAATATGAAAAATCAATAAATAAAGCAAGACGGAATGTTCTTACAGTGCCCAGATCGGTTTTATTCAAACCCCCAAAACATTAGCGTCACTTTACTCAGTTTGCCAGTGAAGCGCTGTTTTCCCCCGGTGGGGAAGTGCGCCAAACCTGGAGGTACTGCGATACCTGGTTGATGGGTGGATTGGAAAACAAAATGTGTACGGCGGCTTTGTGTTCACGAATGTGGTCTTTTTAAACCATACTGCTTACGTTTTGTAAGCATATAAGCAGTGGAAATTGAAATGGGTCCTTTCTGGGCCCTGTAGTTTTCAGGCAGAAGCACTCACTGATTTCTGAATAGTGAGTGTAAAAGCGTTAAGTTCACCATGTTGTTCCTGCTTACATTTCACAACCTTTATTTAATCTTTCATTCCCAATGAGTGTTTGCTTTTTCCAGGATGTTGTTACTTTTTCCTTTAGGGAGCATATTGCTCTTGCCAGTGCTTAATTTGTATTGAGTCGCATCCAGTTGTTTATAGCAGGTCAAATTGGATTGTAGTTGAAGGCAATGTGAATTTCTCTCAGTGGGGCAGTATGGTGTTCAGTGAGGGAGCGAATGTAGCACTGCGGGCAGAGCTGCCGAATTTCGAACTGAGGAACCAGGTTCAGCCTTCATGAGCAGTCCCCCAGACCACTCTCTTGAGGGAGCACATTCCCACGCTAGACCTTAGAAGACCCTGCAAATCCGGAAAAGCCCTGGTATCTTAACACCAGCAGGTGGACCCTAGCAGTGGCATGTGGGTTCACCTTGAAGGCTTGCCCACCACAATCCATACTGAAGTTCACCTCCAGTCTTGCTGGCAGGCCTAAGAAGTAGCAGACCCTAGAGCAACAGTGAGGTCACAGGACCCCTGAGAAGAGCTGGCACTAGGGTGATGCACCCGGTGTGACCGCAACGGGTGCTGACTTTGAGTGGGGGCTTTGTATATTATGGTTTTAAAAGCACTTGCTGCCTCCTTCCTGGCCTACAGCAATTTTCCGCAATAATAAAAATGTCATGATAACTCCGGTGAATAAACGTCTTACTAGAGCGAGATCGGAGTTTTGTCTAGTGGAAGTTTTGACTCATGGAAAGATAGCGCAGAGGGTTAATGTGCCTGCTGCTAAGAACATGTACCATGCCCATCACAAAGTGCACATATTGTAAATAGGTTATTGGGTTACTGATTTTGACAGTAAGATCCTTTTGCTACTTGCAGTTTATAAGTTAAAATCCTAACAAAGAACAGTGAGCTATTAGCTTTCATCTTAGAGCTGCATACAAACTGTAAGGTATAAACTAGAGCTTTATGTTTTTTTTCCTAAGCCTTTGATTATCCTAATGTTGCAAAAACTGTTCATTTGGATAGAAATCAATAATGATTATTAAAGGGAACCTCCAATCATGGTATTAAGTTTTAAATTCTGAGTTTGTGTTTCTCCAGATCAATCACTATTAAACTATACTGCCTACTAATATGGTTGTCATGTGACTCCTACACCTTGTAGTCCTTTGTCTGATGTAACATTTCCCATACAGTGATTTACACACGTAAAATTGAATGTCTCTGTGTATATTGCTGACAACAGAAAATCCGTGGCTCAGAAACAAATGGCTTGTTCTTCCACTTTTAAGCATATTTGGGACATTCTGTGATTAGAAACATATCCCACTTTGTGAATTTATTTTAATGTCAATAACTCATATTAATCGTTAAATAATCATGCGTATCCATTGGTTGAATTACATAACATAATAAGCTGTAAATGGTCAGTGAAATGCCAAACAAATACTAAAGATTGGGATGTTTTGCCAATCCTGGCCACACCTCTAACTCCGCCCACTGATCCAATCCTCAGGTTATTCCCGCCCTCTGATTCTCCGCCCACAGTTCCCCTACTTTTTTTTCCACACTCCGACCACTGGATACAATACATATTCGTGGCGGCCCCTGGCAGGGATTTGGCGGCCTCCGGCTTCCACTAACTTGCAAACACCCTGACTGTCACCCCCCCTCCTTCCCGCACCTGTGTTCCTCGTTCCTGATTCGCGCCTCTCCCGCAACAGTCGCGCGACACGCTCGCGGATGCCGCCATCTTGCTCTGTCTGTCTGGTCTTCTATTGTCCGTCCGCGGCTCAGGACTAAGCCTTTTACTGCTGAGCTGGTGGCGTCCGCGAGATCTGAGAGCCTCCGCATCCGGCTGAGCCCTGTCACAAGCTCTTATCGGCCTGAGGGCCGCATACCGGACCACGTCCGTCTGTCTGTCCACTCGGGACAGCGGTGACTGGATGCAGGTGAGACATCTGCCTTCCAGGCGGATGAAGCGGGCAACAGGCATGTGTGTCTCTGAATGCAGGGTTCCTTTACTCCCTATTTTTCTGGATGTGTCAGTGCTGTCTGTCATTTTGTCTTTCTTTTTGGGTCAGTAACGCTGCCTATTAGTGTTTCTGTCTCTGTGGGGACAGAGTGATGTGCGCAGACTCAACCTCCTCAAACTGCTTCCTGCGTGCGGCGTGGCGTGTGTCATCAGTCTGCATTCTTTCTGGTAGTCGGACTCGGACCGTTACAACGCGTGCGGTGCCATCTAGCTGTCACACATTGCCAAACTGTGGTAGGAAGGTGTGTCTCATTGAGTCTTACAATTTTTTTAATACAAAGAAAAAAAACATTTTAGGTGAAAAAGGGAAGAAAGGGAAGCATGATAGGTTTTTGGTAAACAGTAGGTAAACATGAGTAGTGCGTCACGTGCTGAGGTTGCGGAAATTTTTTTCTTTTGCAGTTTTCCTGGTGTGCCTGGGTGAAAACGAACCCTTATTTACTACATCGCTGCACGCGTATCCAGAGGACACAGGTCCTGTCATGGCCCTGCAGCCGTCTGTGCCAGTCCCTCACGTCGTGTGTCACAATGCCCTCCTCCTCCTCCTAAATGTTATCGTTCTGAGACGAATTCGGAAGGGTAGGAGCAGCCACAGGTACTGGTCATCTAACGCCTTTTCGGGACGTTTTATTAAAACACCTTCCTGAGCTCCGCCCTGCCCGGACCCCCCTCCTCCGGGGCCCCCTACCTACGCACCCTGCACAGGGCCACCATGAGCCTAGAGCCGCCCCTGGCACCGCTCTTTTCGATTCCTATGGACTCCCTCTCCTCATCTTTATTAAAGCAGGATGGGAGTTCAGAAAATAGTATTGCTTGAACAAATTGACCACAAGCAGCCAAGGGGTGAAGACGGCGGTGCGCACAACTACAGCGTAAGACAAGAGAGGAGTGAAGCTTATAATTTACAATGACACAAATTTACAAACTTACAAGTATCCTACACTTTCACTGCTTTTGCTGTATGTTTAATCTTTGTGCCTTTTTAAGATTCACAGACAGCCGATCCAAAAAACACTCAAACATTACACCAATGTCTAAGTGTAGGGGGTGCTATTCGGCAAAAGAAACCCACACACAAACAATTCCTTTCTTATTAGCAGAGACATTGAGACATTTTGGTGATTAGAAGTTATCTCACAAGATCCTCAAAATGAGGCATAAGATGATGAACATATAAAACAGACAATACAGACAAAACAGGGAACTATATCGTATTGGTGCCCTTTTTATCCATATTTTTCTTGTGTGTGGTCAACGTGTCATTTGTTGAGAACCATACGCCACAACATATTCTATCTTTAGCGGTCCTATGTTCCAGTGTTGTGTTGTCTTATTCTTCAATGTTCCCAAAATCATCACATTGATTTTACAAGTATTTACTTGTAGTTTATTGTCTAAGTTACATGAGTGCCAAGTCTCTGTGGAAAGCTGTTAGACTTCGATAATGCAATCCCCATATACGCTGTATAGAGATTAAATAGGATCGTGGCAAAATACAGCCTTATTTCGAGTCTTGGTGTATATTAATTTTCTAAGTCATTTTTTTGCCAACTCCTAGCTTAACTCGTACCTAGTAATTCAAGTACAGGGAAATTATTGTTGTGAGAAAGGGTTGTGAGATGCTCTAACTCTTAAGCTTAGACCATAATAGATAGCGGTCTACTCTATCAAAAGCAGCAGAACAGTCCACAAAGCAGGCAAACAATTACAGTGTTGAACAAAGTATCATATGTGATAGGTCTATAATGTTTTCTTAGGTAGAAATTTTTTCCTTAAATACTGTCTGATAGAATAGTATTATTTGTTCCACTTAGGCCCATTTGTCAAGTTCAGCCAATAATATCTTGGCATATGCTTTTGTTTCCACATCCAGCAAAGCAATCAAACGATAATTGGCTGGATCAGTGTTGTCACCTTGTCTAGGTCTTGCTGAGGCCAGCGCATGCGCTGCGAAAAATTTACTGAGTGGCTTTTGAAAGTGCTACCAGAGGCTTTTGCAGGCCTCAACCTTGCGTGCACGCATGCAACCGCCATGTGGGTTTCTGTCAAGGCTCATTAAGCCTTGCGTGCCTCTCTCCGCCTTGTTTTCTCAGTGCCCTGCGCACGTCGTGTTACTGGGGTGATTTATGGCGAAGTGTAATGCTAAAACCCTCTTCCATGGCCTAGAGAAAAACTTTGCACTTCACCAAGGATGAGAACTCGGCGCAGTGTATTTTCCAAGGAGCGCGAGCGTCAAGAATAATATATCACATCACCGAGCGAGCACTCTTCGAAGCGCGCGCCTTCCACTCCACGCTCCTGTGCATGTCCCGCGTGCCACTGCCAAACAAAGCACACATGGAGAGGAGGGCTCTGCTCAGCAGCTGCTTATAATGGTTGACAATTTTCCTTAACTTCTGCAATACTTGTTATTTTTAATCATCCATCTCCGTCGCGTTGTCCTTGCATGCTTCTGACGGAACCACTCCGTCATGAGCCACGGGTGCCGTGTGCTCATGACGGAGTTGTACCGTCATGCTGCGGCCATTGGCGGCCGCTCCTCCCACGCGGCGCTAATTCCCCGCCTGTGCGGGCGATTAGCGCAAGTGGGTGGAGTCATGATGGAACCACGCCGTCATGAGCACAGCTCGCCCGTGACTCATGACGGCGTGGTTCCGTCATGAGCATGGCGGCGCCGCAAAACCCCCCAGCGCTGCGGCGGAATTCGCGCCGCAGCGAAGGGGTTAACTGAGAAGCACAAACAAACACTGTGTGAATTTATTTTTGCTCGGAAGGTTTTTTTGCGGGTCAGGTCTTGCACGTTCCACTTAAACTTTGTGATTTTCAGGTCTCTGTGCTGCTCGATAGTGATTTCATCACAGTAAGCTGCATTCCGTGTACTGTTCCCCAGTATTGGTGTTTATAGTGCTTGATACCCATCGGTCACTTCAAGGCACCTCTGGGAGCAGGAGGGAGTGTGCCTGACAAGCCTCGCTGTGTAAGAGGATAGCAACAGGTCTGCCTCAGTTATGAAGAAGCAGTCGGAGAGTACTTATGTCGGCTTTCAAGACATTTTAATGTTTCTTGATAAGCGAGCTTGTAAGCGAGTAGTATTAATATTCTGCGCCGCCTCTGTACAGTTCCTGCTGTTTTATTGTAAGGAATTGGAACTCTTTAGGGAATATTTTATCTAGCAGCCTTTGTTAAAGCAAACTGTCACTTGGTTTTAAGGAAAAGTCTAACTGTTCCATTATTAGTTTCGATATCCACACATTGTTAATTTAAAACGAGATTACAGATGGCTTAGAAGACAAGCATTGGCAAAGCCAATAGGTCTCGCCTTTGGAACCTTATAAGTGTTTAGACATGCAACAGTTGATGTTGTTGCACCAAGGATATTGTACTACATAACTAAATACTTATAAGGTTCCAAAGGCGAGACCTATTGGCTATGCCAATGCTTGTTATATATTGAATCTTCTCCATTTTTCTGGTACCAGTGGATTGGTAAAGTGTAGAGTGGAGTGAACCACTTAGTTCAGAACTCAAGGTCTTCTTTGCAGGGGCGGCTTTTCCGTAATGGCGGAGAAGCCTGTGCCAACAGGCAATAAATAAAATTATAATAAGAGAATATTATATATATATATTTATGCTGAGCCCCTCAATAAAATCTGTATAGGGCAGGGCCGAGGAAGGGAGGAGTACTGTGCACTCCATTCCCTAGCTTAAATTATTTATTTAATTTGTTAACATAGCTCCATATTTCACCTGATTTGTATGCCCCAACAAGGAGAATGCCCAGAGCATGGCTTGATATTGTATTTTGCTTGTTTTAATCTCACTTGCAGCCTTTCATTTTTACTCTTTTTGAGTTGACTATGAGCCGCCCGCACAGAGATTTGGTATTTTCTTAGTTTTATAGTATACCAGGTTTTTTTTTGTTCTGTTAAATGATCTGTTTGTGTTTTGTTCCCTCCTTATGTGTTCGGTTTTAAACACTAATATAGTGTGGGTATTATGTTAGCCCACATTCCTTGGAATTGGTGTTCTGTGTTTCGTCTGGCATATTCATTTAAAATGCCTTTTTCCAGTTGTTGAATCGATCCTGAGAGAGGACACCCCACTTTATCCTTTTCACTAAATGGGTGGTTGACAGTCCCCCAGTATTCCAAGCTCCTCAGGAGTCTGGTTTTCCGCCAATAGATCGACAATCAGTGGATTGTGGTCGCTCTCATTGCGTTGTATGATTTAGAACTGTTCACAAACCGATAGTAGCAAGTCTGTGACAAATGTATAATCAACTGTTGTAATCCCTCAATACAAACTTAGAAATGGCAGTTTTTTGTTTGTGGTCTTATACCAAACTTGTAATGATGTCAGGTTTTCATCTGCTAATGTGATGTTGAGTTGTTTGGCTAACGGATCCAGTCCAGCTAATAGACACTGTCGGTCATAGTGTAAGGAATTACCCAAGTGATGCAAATTAAAGTCCCCCGTTAGAATCACTTCCCAATCTGCATAAGTGTGAAGGAAATCATTTGGAGTCGCTCATAAGTCTGACATTATTGTCCTCCGTTCTCCTCTATGTAAATTCATGTATGTGTTAACCAGTAGTTGTAGGAGAGTAGGTTCTGCTTCTTATGGTTACCCCCACTTTTTGCTGATGTTTCACTGTTTTTCGACTTAGCCAGACTGTAGCCCTGCTAATCAGGACCCCAGTCTATCTGCTTTCTACTCTAAATTGACTCCATGTACTTTAGGTACACTCCAGATTGGATTCTGGGGTACCCTTGTGAGTCCCTAGTATATGGTATACTATGTACCCAAGGCATAGGTACCCCAGAGGCCTACCAGGGGCTACAGCATGTATTATGCCACACCTGGCAAGCATTTTAAAATAACACAACAGGTCTGCTACTGCAGCCTGTGTAAGGTGGTGTATGCACCCCTTACTGAGGTATAGGTTCCATATGTCACTCCATATCACTGCACATATATACCTATTCAGTCACCCCTATGGCAGGCCTTAACAATCCTGAAGGCAGGGTGCTGGGTTTTATGTGAGAGGGTGCCCATGCATGAGCAGAGCCCCTCTTCATCTTTCGGAATATTTATTCCGGGGTTGTTTGTGATGCAGCCAAACCATATACTCTTAAGTGCATTATAACCTTGCGGTAAATGCTAACTTTGGGATGCCTGCATGGAAACATGTCGTGTTTGGTGTCAAACACCTTGGAATCATACCTCGACACCAGTAACTTGTGTGGGAGGTATGATTCCGCCCTACTAGAGGGAGAAACATGGTACAACCGGTATACCCGGTACCAGCTTTGCAAAGCCCTGGCATCACAAAATAGATGCTGCCAGCCACAGACACGAGTCTACCTCCCTGCTGCTGGATGAAAATCCAGCAGGGGAGGCTGGACAATAGGTTTCCTGTCACAGGGAGGTGTGACCACCTCCCAGACATCATTTAATGTAATGGGGCTGGGTGGGTGTACACCAAGAGTGCTTTGAAGTCTGCACTGGGGGCACATTTGGTGTCCCTGTGCATAGTCCAGCTCAAACCGGTTGCAGGGCCTACCAGCCCCTGCTCTGGCACGAAACTGGACAAAGGAAATGGGTGTAGCCACCCCTCTTTCCTGACCCTCCCATAGGTGGGTCCCCAGAGTTTGTCCTACCCCTTCCTTGGGTATAAAGAAGGAACCCCTGACTACAGGACTTTAGATTTACCTGGACGAAACTATGACACCTAATCCTGGAACTTCGACTATCTACAAGGTGCTAAATGACTGAAGAATCTCCCTTGGAGTAAAGGAGTTACTCCCCTGCTTGGCAGGCACCTAAGATGCATCTGACCGGTTTGCATCTCCGAAGCTCCCGCCGGACTCGGAAGAATTTTGCAACACAGGAGGTGGGTTTCTGTGGTCTCTGAGGTTGATCTGTGCACTCAGCAATTCTGAGGTCAATATCCCTCGTGGAAGACCGTGCAACCCGAACCCCTGGACACTGCGACCATTTGCATAAACATCAGCTTTGAGGCGACCTCTGAGGTTGAGCTTTGGGTTACTTGTAGCCCTGACCTCGAGCACCATGTGCACTGAAGATTGCCAGCCTACACTCCATGAGTACTCCGTGAGCTGGCCCTTTGTGTTTCCGCTCGAGGTCCCTTCGCGATCCCTAGTCCGTCGACTGGTGGGTCCCTGTGGGGGCAACCTTAACTCTGATTGGGCTTACCTGGTTGCTCCAGACGTGCCCTGACTCTCCATCGCTTGGGAAGTCCCCTGGACCTTGCTGGTGCGCACCAAAGCATATTTTCTCTGCGTGGGTTGCTGTTGCCAAGGCTTGTTGGGTTCAATCCGAACGCCGACACCGCAGCACTTGACATCCTTCGTGGGACAGCTCGAATACAGCTCCTAGTCATCGTTGACGCCTCCTGGTCTTCATGGCTGCAGAGTCAAGCTTCACCTCTTCATCCCTGAAACACCTGACAACGGTGGGCATTCGTCTATCGTGCCCCTGGTCACTGGCAAGTGACCCAGACTCTGTCCCCTTTGCTTTCAGGTTCTTCACATCTTCAATCCAGGCTTGAATCACACCAGACACTTTTCCTTTCCACGGCAGCAGCACTTTGCAGCAGATCGCCATTGAAATCAACAGCGATTCCCGACACCATTTGACACTTATGCACCCGGCTTCCCTGGGTAAGGTAACTCGAATACTCTGGTGCTCCCGTGGGTGTTGGCCCTAAGTCTAAAGGGGTTTGCTCAAAGTCCTCTCCTAAGTGTCCTTAAACTTTAAAATTCCAACTGCGACTTTCCCCATAGATGCTAACAGAGCTCGCGGCTGTGTTCTCACACTGCACACGTCCCCCGTGTGTCCCCTGTGTCACTACCTTGGGCGGTTCCTTGGGGTCCCGGCGATTCTACAGGCTCTAGGCCTTGTGTCTAGTCAAGTCGTGGTTCTTATACCACTTTCTTAATATATGGTTTGGTCCCCCCCTGGGGCCCATTGTATATTGTGCTATATTACTATCGTTTTGGTGCTTTAACTTTGTGTATCTTGCACTTTAATCTCATAAAGAGATTAGTAGTGAGTGTTTTACACTCCTTCAAGACTTAGCCTGAAGGCTGCTCTCCATAGCTCCCACTAGGATAGCTTTCAATAAAGGTTGTCTTTAAACCCATCATCGATAAGGGTTGTTTGGACTGGTGCAAGGTGCCCACTATAACTAGTGGACAGCATATGGCAGGCCAACTTCTCACAGTAGTGCTGTCTTATGCTGGTCACTAATCTTTAGGTGGTCAAACATTATAACTCGCAGAGCGGCGTGTTGGGTTGTCACAACAGCAGTTCTTATCCTTAATGCAGTGGATATGTAGATCCCCCCACCGGCTAGTCTGTCATACTTGCTGGGTTTTATGGCCTGCTGATCGATTGTATAAAATCCCTCTATGTGATTAGGGTGTGTGGTCAATGTTTCTTGTGCACAAATAATGTCAGTAGGTTTTTTTTTTTTTTAATTATCACTTTTGATGAATTCAATAATTGCTTTAAGGCAGCAACTCTCCATTAGATGACCTTCAAAAGTTTATGTCTTTGCATTTTAGCTTGTTTTACGATGTTTGTATTACGAATGAGTAGAAGTTATTAGTGTAGTGTAGAAGGCAGGCAGCCCCAACCCATATCTTGATATTACGTAGAGGCAATAATACATTTTCTTTCATTTTGGTTTGGGAAAATATATGTTTTTCACCGAGTACCAATGCTAACTGCTCCTGATTCCGCTGGGTTACAGTTTTTTTCTCATTACCATCCAGGGTTGAGAGTACTTTCAATTGAATCCTTAATATGTCTTCCGACCCAAGATGTTTAAGTGTGGGGATATGCTTTAGTAAATGGAGTATATAATATCTATTTAAAAAGTCTCTGCCCTCTCTTGAGAAGTACAGTGGATACAAATAAGTTTATTATGTAATTAATCATTACCCTCTGCGAGGTTACCCGCTGTCTTTTGGTTATCTGAAATCACTTGGCCATTGCTTGCCCACTTATGATCTGTTGAAGTGTTGTTGTTTTCAGTAGGCAGAACATTTGCTCATTTGATGTTACTCACATCTTCCCTTTGCAAGGATGGATGTTGTTATGCGTTTCTTTATTTTGGCAAACTATACTTCCTTGTTGTAGACTAATGCTTTCCCATGATGTATTGCCGCTGTTTTGTTCTATGGGATGTTGATGTTGTTTTATTGGTTTGTTGATCAGGCTGGGGACATTCCTTATTATGGGGCTTTGGTCCCTACTTTTTACACCAGGGTTCCTGCTGTTGATGTTGGAGGGTACTCCCGTTGGTGCTGATGCACGGACTTCTCGCTTCCGTTGTTGTTCGGGTTGTAAATTAATTAAATTGACTTAGCCATTCTTTCTATCAATAATTCCTGGTTGATTGGACTCTGTTTTCTGTGGGTTCGTTGAGAGTTTTCCTGGCTGTTTGATGGGGCCCTTAGCAAGAAACATTGGATAGAAAATTTGAATTGATTTATTATCAGCCGATTGTAATAATTTTTTAGTAAGTTGATCTTGACCAGTGGCCCTCCTAAGTTTGTTTTTATTCTTCTTTAATCTTTTTTTTGGTCTGCTAGTAAGCTTTGTGATAGTAGGAGAGTTGGTCCCAATTGGGCTCTAAATGAATTCCCCACCCTCCGCGTTATCAGTGTTTACAGTTGAAGATAGTGTTTCTGATAATGCCATCACATTGAACACAGCACTGCAGTTTTGTTCCAGGAATTTATTTCTAAGTGCAGAGGGCTGTGAAATAACTTCTCTTAATTGCCATGATCCTCTATACCCATTTGAGATGTGGTCAAATGTTGATTACACAACCACTTTAGATGATTTAGGAGAAGTGATACTAAGTCTGGTAAGGTGCACAGCTTGTCTACTATTGGTGGGCATGTGCAATTTGACATTAGATTGTGCGAAATGCAATAGTAGTATGAGGTCAGGCCTATTATTAGGTCTTCTCAATTGCTTATTTTATTCTCCATATTTGTTATACTTAAAGCAAGCGATTCAATAAATCGACCTGTAGTTCAAGCTTATGCGTTTGCAAGGTTAGAGCATGTGTTACCGTGAGGAGGGTTGAATTAATGCTGGCTAAAAGCACACCAGTTTCTAACTGTTCCTTGTGGTGGCCAGCCTATGCGGTTGGCCCTTCATTTGATCGGGTACGCTCAATTTCATCTAAACGTTTAGCATCTGTATCGCTAAAGGCAAAATTAGCTGTGTTATTTGTGTTCGCAGTTTTATGACCTATGTTGAAATAACTGCTAGGTCCTCCAGATACTTATAATTGTAGTAGTTATGAACCTGTGCTGTTGTTTTCACTGTTTTACAGTGCATAGAAGTTAAGGTGAGCTGTTGATGTGTCAACTCCTGTGTTATTTTGTTTGCTATTAATAAGAAGTTGCCTTAGAAAAAGAGGTGGAGGGTGATGTGATGTT
The DNA here is from genome assembly GCF_964204655.1 of Triturus cristatus. Classification (NCBI taxonomy): domain Eukaryota; kingdom Metazoa; phylum Chordata; class Amphibia; order Caudata; family Salamandridae; genus Triturus; species Triturus cristatus. Next base: position 557,483,890 of record NC_140592.1, on the reverse strand, counting down.
TTGTAGATATTGCTTTCTTGCTCCAGAAACTTTTGTAGCGTTATTGTTTTTTTGATAGGGTTTGCAGTGACTGCAAATCACTTTCCTCTGTTGTAATTGTGGAAACAAGTAGAGTGTCCAAATTGGTTGTCGCAGAGCTATTGTTCTTAAAATAGTATTTAATAATTGTCTCATCTTCTTGTTTGGCTATTCCCTTGGAGACGGTACAAGCCACTGGATCCTCTGCTATTTGGGTTCAGGTTGCTGATCATTGTCTACTTGTTAACACTCTGAACGTTTTGTGTTTTTTGCTCATTCTGCTTATAGGTGCCCTGACCAATTTAACCTTCGACCTCTGTAAACTCAACTCACATTTATATAGTCCAACAGCAGAAGAAATACTCAGAGTAATAAAAGCAAAGCTTATTCCAACAGTCTCCTACGGTCATTCGGCATTCCCTTCAACATTTTCTCAACTGATGGATAAAATTCAGTGCCCACCCTATCGGCGTATCGTTTGCCAACCACATACAGTCCAGGTATAGATACATCTAGAATTTGGTCTATTAGGACAGAATTTGGAATGCGAGTCATTCCTCATTAAATAATAATATCAAATAAAAAACTCTCAACTAGATACACATAAGATGAAGGTCCACGCTATCTTTGATCAAAAAATAATCCTTGATCAGATTATCTAAATTCAGCCATCAACAATCTAGACCTTATACAGGATTCCAACTTTCATACTATTCCATGAGGATCATTGAAATCTTTTATTAAAAAAGCATGTGTGAAGATTATCTAGGGAAGCAAAATTACAAATAAGATCTTGATTCGAAATGAATTGCAAATCATACGAGAAAGAACAGATGCAGACATAATTGAAAATGGCAGGCAATGTAGAAACCAAATTTTGCACGCAAGATTCATGGTTTTGCCAATTAAAGAGTATAAAGCCATTTGGAAAAGAAAAAAACAATCTGACAACGAGGGCTGCATATTTTGCAACTATGTAAGAGAATCGATAGCGCACGTGCTTTGTTGCTCGCTCGTTATGCTCTACTCAAGCCAATATTTTTTTTTAACGCAGTTACAACTTGCAGAGGTGCATTAACACTCTGCTTCACTACAAAGGACACCACAGAACTTGCACGGTATGGAAAGTTTATAACTATTGTAAATAATAAATTGAATTCCACATTGCCATGTTCTGCGTCAAGGTAATATAAAGGATGTTCGCTAACAACCAAAAACGAACTGATGATAAATATTAACACATTGAGTTTTTAAATAATGAATTATTTTATATTTAACATTGAAAACTGATTTAACTGTTTTATCAATGGTTATTGTGTACTGCATGTATTTATTGTAATGATTCTAATTAATCAAACCAATTAAATGTATTTATTCATTCACTGTTTACAGGTGAGGACTTTCTTTAGACAGCCTAATTAATTTTTGGTATTGTACTGTTGCTTTGCTTTTATTGAACTAATTAGGCTAATACACCTGAAAACAAATCTTTGTAAGCAGAAAGGTCAGGACTGGAGACAGTGTCCATAATGGCCTGGAGTGAGGTGGTCACCTTAGGAGCAGCATATGTGGGTTGCACAACGGAGGCAGCAAGAATGGCGACTGGAAGAGGCTAAGAGATAGGCATTAGAAATATACCAAACAGTCCTTCAGCTGTGCTCCCTATAGCCCTTCTTCAAGCCACGAGTGTGGGTGTAAGAAGTGGGGTCACTACTCAAACAGGTGATTTCCAACCATAACCAGGACTGTCATGGGCCTTACCATTTTCTTTATAGCTGCACCTGTGATGTATGGACTGGCTAAGCAGCAGCACATGCCGTTTCCTTCACTGTTGGTACTTTGCTAGTAGACAGAGAGGCCTGTCTTTCCAGAGGTCTGTCTGCTCACCAGAAAACTCAATTTTCTGGATGTATGTAGCCGGTGAGTCATTGAGTTAGATTAGTAAGTTACTTACCTCTAATAATGCTCTTTCTGGTGAATACTCTATTTAAACGCAGATTCCTCACTCTAAGAATATCCCCAAGTTCCAGACTGGCTCTAGGGAAACGTTCAACAAGGTTCCCACACGCTGATAGGCAGCACTGTCAGGAATCTGACTTTCTGAGTGGTCATCCCAGGCTTTTCACCTTTTGCTGGAACCTATATTTTTTCTGGCTTTAGAACGCTTTGTTCTTTACAGCTGCTAACCAGTTGTGCATTATCCCAAATTGGCACGTTTAATTTGCCTGTAAATCCCTAGTATAGAGTGTAAAAGTGTACACAGGGCATGTAAGTTAAATGTAGTCTGTGGACTGTAGCACTTATTGTACCATCCACCAGTGTGACAAGGAAAAATGGCTTCACGTCTACCACTGTAGCTTGACTGCTGCAATTTAACCCTGCTGTGGGACCTGGTTAAATAACCCTTTTTGACAGATAAAAACCTCCTTTTCAGGTCGCAGGCTACCAGATAGGTCTGTCTGGTTACTGAACACTTCTTGTGGACATTCTGAAAGCTTCTCTGGGAATGCATTACACCCATTGCTTACCATTGACTTTGTGGTTTGCAACTTACACATGCTTGCTTTCTATTTGCTATCTTTATTTATTTTTGGCTATCCAGCATGTCTTTCTCTCTCCCGTGGAGTATAGACTGTTTATCAGCTATTTTTCCACATGTGTCCACTCTCTGTACACAGGTCTTTAAATGTTGTTCTTATCTTGTTACATTTGCTGTGCATTCAAAGACAAAGGTCAAATGTCAGGTTCTGTCTTTCAAAGTGGCTTGGTGTTTACTTTTCTTTCTGTGACTTCAAAGTGAGAGAATGTATGTGACAATCTGGAGGTGTGAAAGGTAAGGCTTTTATTTAGCACACAACAAAATGTAAATGAACAGTGCAAATACCACAGAATATATCAGAATTAGGAAAGGACAAATTAATCTCATATGAGATTGCGCCTACCTTTGCTTCTTACTATAGCGAACATTATGCACAGCGCCAATGAGCTCTGCATGAAGAAACACAACCTCTGGTCGTTGAACTCTACTTGGCCATCCTCAGTGTGACAGACAGAAATTTCCTTGATCAATCACTTGCCCTGGAGGAGTGTGAGGAGGCCATCAAGTGCATGTAACTGGGTAAAACAGCAAGCCCAGATGGCTTACCAGTTGAAAACTATACCAATTTGAAATCAATGCTCTTTCCTCACCTTCTAAACCCATACTAGTAAGCCATAAAAGTTGGTAATTTTCCTGCAGAGCTGTACCTAGCCACTATTGAATTCCATCACAAAGCGGGGCGGCACCAAGAGAGCTGCTCATTTGTTTACCCAATCTCTCATATAAATGCTGAGATTAAAGTTTTGCTAAATCACTGGACAATTGGGAGCAATACGTTTTGTTAGAAAGATTAAAGAGCCAAGGAACCTTCAAGGCAACATGGACAATAATTATGATCAGCTGTCATAATAAAATCAAATTAAATGTATTTACAAAGTGAAAGGAATTGCGTTGTAGTTGCTTCCAGGAAACGGGTTAGAAAATACAGCTTTCATGGCAGATTTTTCCTTGACCAGACTGTCCGTCAACCCCTGCAAATGTCTTGTATTGGGGCATAAATCTTAAAATAGTCACACGGACTGCTGCTATTGTACAATTCACTCAACACCACCGACCATCTTTATCATGATGCTAGGCATGGACTTCACTATCAAGATACTTGGCTATAAAAATTACTTCCTCTCTATGGGCCGCCCCGGCCGAGGAAAAAACACTTAAAATCTGGAAAAGCTGAACACCTCTTAAACATATTAAGCTTTGAGTGGGGAATGCAAGTTTCCTGAGCAAAACAATAGCAGGATTATGCGTAGGTAATCAAACTTCAATTGCCCAGGCTTTCTTCCCATTGCTAACCCTATTAACATTAAACAAGACAACCTTCAATTTAACCTTCAAACTATAAGATATAAGTTCATAAACATATCAAAAGTGCCAAAGTTCAATAAAGACCTAATTTTATACCTACAAACAGACACGCTGACCAATAGTAAATATAACACCACAGAGAATAATAAAAAACAAAATTGGCATAAGGACAATCACGTACATCGTATTATAAAGATACTGGTTAAAAAATATCGAGGTGCCTTGATACACTGTCTTTTACCCTTCTGGGGAAGTTACCTAAACAGAATACCCCCCTAATTATATTAATTTCAGCATCATACTTAGAATTAAAGAAGATGGGCATGGGTAGCATACAATAGTGCAAATAGTGCATAGCGTGCCTCAAAAACCTAAAATGCTTAACTGATAAAAGGAGTTTGCGTAAATATATAGAAATAACCCCATGCCACATGTATAAAAACTCCTGAGAAGTACCTTTGTGTCTAAAAGCACTCTCTTTTACCCCCTCCTCATTGTGATTACTTAAGCACCATACAAACCACCCCACTTGCCAAACCATTAATTTGTCCAGCGTATTTTGACAAACAGAAAATCTTTTTTTTCCCCTTTTTTTCTTTTAGCGTATAAAGTGCCTAAGGTGCATGACGTGCCTAATGTGCTCAGCCCATAAGAATATGTGTGTGTGTGTGTGTGTATATATATATATATATATATATATATATATATATATATATTACCTACTGGCGGTCGCCAGTAGGTAGTTATAGTTAGGACCCTGTTTCCATAGGAAAACCGCAACATTCTATTTGGAATAACTTTGGCGCCGGTCGACGAATCCTCGCGAAATTTTCAAAATAGCTGGGGCGCTACGCTCCGCTCCTACCCTGAAAGTCTCGGGGGGATTCGTCAAGCGGGGGCTGAGAAAAAAGGGGGGTCCCAAAACGCGTTTTTCCCATGCATTTTTCCATAGGACCTTTAGACACAGCTACAGCCCGAACGGCTGAACAGAGTTACTTGAAATTTGGCAGAGAGGTAGTCCTCAGGTCAAGGAAGTGCCTTTTGTAGGTCTGGTGAAAATAGCATTTAAATCAATATATATATCTGTGGCAGCTTACGGTGCGCTTACGGTGCGCTTACGGTAAGCTTACCGTACGCGAATCTGATTGGCTGTTAGATCTTAGTAAACATTCGAATCGGTCAAAACCAGGAAGCGGCGGCCGCCATTTTCTCTCTCGCACTCTGAGGGGGGGTTGAAAAACAAAGGCCAAAAATATGTAAAGGGGCTATGTAGACAGCTCCTAAGCACATAGCCATGATGACGGAGTCCCCAAAGATCCCCCAAGGCCAAAAAGGCAATTCTAAATCTTTTGAAAATTTCGCCGATTACGCTTACCGTACGCGAACAGTAAAAATTTTTTAAAAAATAAAAATTATCCATACTCTCCCCACCCCGTGTGCAAATGGTGCCCGAAGGGCACCATTTCTGCATGGCATAAAATCTCTTGCAAGTAATTAAAAAAGTACCTTTCACAACGAAGCTCATAATATGTCCTCCATGTGCGCACGGTGCGCGAAGCGCATCGTGCGTACATGGCCCATCTAGCGTAACGTGGGCACGCGGTGCGCGTAGCGCACCGCGTGCCCACCGTGCGTGCACGCCACTAACTGCGTAAAGTGGGCGCGCGGTGCGCGAAGCGCACCGCGTGCTCACTGTGCGCGAAGCGCACCGTGCGCGCACGGAACGAACTGCGTTAAGTGGGCGCGCACGCCACGAATGGCGTAAAGTAACTTAGCATTTAAAAAAACGTACAAATTCACTGAAAAAACCATAGGTTTCACACACGTTATAGTTAGGAATTAGCATTTAAAAAACCTTGCAAATTCAGTGAAAAAACCATAGGTTTCACACATGTTATAGTTAGCTGGACATTTTACTGATAAAAAACCATTGAAATTCCCCCGTTATAGTTAGTGCAGGCAACTATAACTCACGCGACCGCAATCCTCTGCTGATGACATATGTGTCTTTATGAAAAAAAAATATTTGTAATATATGTATAGCTAAAATTTAATGGAAGAAGACATGGGCAAATAAGTGTCTAAATACAGTATTAGCATCAGCAGAGGATTGCGGTCGCGTGAGTTATAGTTGCCTGCACTAACTATAACGGGGGAATTTCAATGGTTTTTTATCAGTAAAATGTCCAGCTAACTATAACATGTGTGAAACCTATGGTTTTTTCACTGAATTTGCAAGGTTTTTTAAATGCTAATTCCTAACTATAACGTGTGTGAAACCTATGGTTTTTTCAGTGAATATATATATATATATATATATATATATATACATATACTTATAAAAACACTAAAGTGAAGCCTAAATGTTTCTTCTTTTATCCATTGACAACTATCAAATATTGGCTTGAGTTGTTTAAAGTAGAAACAGGGCCTTGCTAGGAATGCTAGAGATTCTGGGTGTAAAAAATATGGTGTTAATGAACAAAGCTCAATTTATAAACCATATTATTCCAAAAACTTCCACTAGGGCCTCCTTTTATTTTACTACCTCTAACCCCTTCAACCCCCTTCCTCTGGGACTGTGCCCAACCAGTCTCCCACTCATTGCTCCCGCCCTCAACCCAAAGGTGATCAACGTCATGCCAGGGCACTGCTACTCTATTTCACATTCCTGGTACTGGTTTTCCTGGACCACCCTGCCTCCATTGATTTCATTTGATTCCATTCCACCACCTCGTGCCCCCCCATTATAGTTTACAAGTATCCAACAATCTTCAACTTAGTCATCTCCTCTACTCAAACTTCCAATTGGATTAAATCCAATCTATAAAGGTTACCATATGACTTATCCTGCAGCTTTCAAATCCTTAAGTGCCTCTACAGCTTTCAAATCCTTAAGTGCCTCTTGCACCTGAGAAAAAATATGAAATTGCTCTTTTTAGAGAAATGTCAGTTTAGATATCTGTACAAACGAAGCCTGAGTGCCAGCAGTAAATAACAGAGGGATCATAGCCTGAACCCCTTTTGCCTGCGTGCCAGCAGTAAATAACAGAGGGATCATAGCCTGAACCCCTTTTGCCTGCATGCGGTTTTAATAGTCATACCTGAATAGAACAGAAATGAGAACTCATTTTGGACTGAGAAATCTTCTCCGTAATGGCTTTTGATAGGATGAGTTCTTTCATTCAATAATTCGCAAAATTCACTAGGATACTGTGTGGATGGTTTGCATTCACTGGGATATAGGATAGTACCCTGTGTTTTCGCATTATTGTTAAGTCTCGGCGCAGGTCCGGGAGAAAGCGAGTCCTTATCAAAGACACTACATATGAAATTGTCCCCGCATTACTCTCCTTTCTTTCTGGTATACCAGTATATTGTATATTTGATCGCTTTGACTGGTTCTCCAGGGACTTGTTTCTCTTGAAGGATTGTTATCTGCATCTCGTATTGTGGAGATTGGGTTGCAATAGTTTTAACTTATCTTTGCAACATGAAACTCGTTGTTCCAACTCCTCGCATCTCTCTGCGAAGTGAGTCATGTGTTCCTCAATGTTGCACAGCTGTTTAATCTTGTTTGCCATTTCCTTCTGCTGCATCAACTGGATCTCGCTAATGACCTCTCTCAGTACCAACATCAGGGAGCATGACCCCTTCTCACAAAAGCTTAGCTCAAGAGGATCTAGTTTGATGGATTAGTTCAAGATCCCTGCTGATTGGTACTGGATAGTCACATTATAATTGGTTTTATTGACCAAAATCTTAGAGGGTACTGATGGTTCTGATAAGTTTTGACGAAGGGGAGGAGGAGTCCTTGATGTTCAAATCTCATCTGTGGGATGCAGGAGAAGAGACCATCCACTGGCACAGACTCAGACGAAATTGCCTGACCCCCCCCCGGTCCCCAAACAGCTTTCTACATCCTCTACCCACTGGATAATGCAGACAGCCTTAGGTGAGACGTTATTTGCTAAACTATGCATTCACGCGGATGCATGCCGGGGGTTTGTGAACGTGTTTGCTCCCACAGCTCAGCCTCCGGAAACAGACTGTCCCCCATCAGGCACTGTTACTTTTTCATTTACATTGCATTTCAAATTAAAACTGGGGCTGGAGCTTAGAATGAGGCTGTAGCTAGATTAGAGTCCTGTCTGGCAGCAGCTAGAGGTAGCTGCAACTGATTGGAGTTAGAGGCAATCACACAGGGCCCAAAAATACTTCAGGCAGATTTAGAGAATATATCCTGTTGCTGCTTCCCGTTCTTTGTTGCTTTCGTTTTAGGAGCTTTCGGTGGTATAGGGGAGGAGGGGTTGTGGGAGGGGGTTATTTGTTGGAGGGGGGGCGGGGGTTATGGTCTTATATGTAAAGCCCTTCTCATTAGATGCTTGAAAAGATACTTAATTTTAATTTTCACACAGGTGGAATCCACTGAGAACACTTATGATCACTTATTGTAGACTTTTGCTCCAAAGATGGGTGTAACAATAAAAGTGCCCAATGTTTTATCAAATGTTGTCAAGATTGCCAGTGGCTATCACATGTCTACCCTGAGGATACGCACCCAAATATGAACCTCAGCAGGGAGTTTTATAATGCAGGCTTCATCACAATCACAATGCCTTTAACACACAGAGCTCTATATCTCCTCTCCTCACAAATGCAGTCATTTGATGAAATGTTCAGAATGCTTATGAGCTAAACTGACCATAGTCCTTTCAGCTTTTGTCGCTCGTTTCAGGCCCTCATAGCTGCCTACTACTGGGGTAGCCTCACCAACCAGTCCAGTCAGTCAATCCAGCTCCACACCTTACCGTCCACAACGGCAGCTTCCTTCTGAATAGCCTCCCGGTGAGAAAATATACCAGACCACTGCTACCATGGACTGCTGGCTTGAAGACCTGGAAAGCTCCCCAGTTTCATACACTGCAGCACGTAGTGTTCTGTAACCGTCTACTCTATCACTGCCTTTTAGCTGTGCAGGACCTCCCAAGAACTTCCAGAGCTGCAACCGAGCTGTGAAAGGGTCCATGTGGGAGGCTGTCAGGGGGATAATACTTGTAGCACGGGCTGTGCCTCATCAAAAATGTACAGCATGTAACACACCATCCACTCGCTGTCAGCTCCTTCAGCGCTGTTAGTGGAAGGGGACTCCAGAACTGTAACCAGGAAGGCGTGCCACTTACTCAGGCAGGGAAGCGCCGGCGTCCCTCATCTTCTCAAAGAACAAAACCAGTTGTTCTCAGATCCATATGTGAAGAGCAGAAACAAGCACTCTAGTAGAGTGCTTCGAAACAAAGAAACAAGGAGCACCTAACAAATAAACAATGGAAGGACAAAAGTAATGTGTGCATACTCCAGGAGAGAGACGTACACATGAAGATGAAGGAAACCTACAGCAGCTGACCAATAAGACGCAAGCAAATGAGAGTGACAACAAAATCAACCAATGATAAGTAATGGGTGGTCTCTAAGCCCACTGATGAAAAACAAAATGTATTGAAGAGACAGCGCAAGCGCAGTTCAGGCAAGACAAAGACTGACAACCTCAGACATTTTTTAAAGCTAGAGACTAATCAGAGAGGTATGCATTGCAGGAACATTCCTCACCAATATGCCCTGCAAAGATTCAACTATTGATAAAAACACAATTTCCTCACTTTCACACCATCCCTTGCTGCCAACATCAAATATTCAATCATCTTAGACCCTCCGGTATAGCTTCCAATCAGAGCAAGTTTTGGAACACATGATGGTAGGACATTACATGATGGTAGGACATTTGCTGTTGACAAATTTCATCTCCCATGTAAATATGAAACAATAGTGTTTTAGAACAATAATTAACGTCTGGGCGGCATTAGGGGTGAAGAAAACGTGCATGATATGTTTCTCTGAGTGCAAGGCTTCCCTAAGCCAAAATATACAGACTTCTCACCTCCAAATCTCACTGACAAAATGCATTAGTTAGTACACTGCACTGAGTGCAGTTGTGGTGTGTTCCTCCGTGTTGCAGTGTGCCACCTCTAGAGGTACAGCCTCACTTTCACAGATAAAAGTGTGGTATAGTTTTATGCAGGCCAGACACTAAGGCCATAATGGCCTGATCATGCTAACCTTCTGGTTAGTGGAAAATAAATCACCTCTTGTGTTTAGTGGGTGCCCGAGGGCGCAAAGTGGGAAGAAACCATACCACAAGCATTGGAAGTAGGGATGCAGGGGGGTGCTCCAGCATCCCCAAACTAAGCATTCTGAAGTTCAGAAGGTGAATAAGAAATAAAGATGCCTTTAAACTTTGTTTTTATCTTTTGAAATGCTTTCAAAACAGAGGTCTAATGTCCCGCTGCTTCTTATTCTTTTAACGTGGGGACTTTTTTCCCAGACTGCAAAGTGTGGGAGTATTTTGTAAAGTGCACTGACTGCCAAACTTTAGGGTATCGGAAATGTCAAAGGAAAGTCTGTAGTATGTCAGTTTTTTCTAACGCACATTTAAATACCAGTAAATGAACTGTAGAAATATCTCAAAACATAGCAGTTCGGAACGCAAAAATGAAGCACATTTTTTGCAACTATGAAGTGTGATGAAAAAGATTTTAATAAGTTTGAAACAGATCAAGACAATTTTCTTGGTGATTTGCAAATGCCAAAAATTTTGCTGAAATCCGATTTCCACAAATTATAATTTCTGCACAATATAGTTGGAACAGTAATGTTGCATGTCATTGCTAATTTTGTCAGGGGCGTGGCTTGGGCGCCGATGGCGATGGTCGCCTGAGAGCTCGGCTCCGGGACTGAGCCCGTGATTATCCTGTAAATCGGCGGTTGCGGGGCACCCCGACCCCCGCATTTTGGTGACCGGCCCGACGGAGGCCTGCCGGGGCCCCCGGCGCGATCGGCAAGAGCGGTGACCCGGGGAAAATCGCAGTTCAGGGAACTGCGGAGTGTGACCCAACATGGCGCCCGGACTTCTTTGTCCCCTTGGCCGGATCCGATAGACTGGAGGACCGTCGCTGACGGCGGGGCGCCCCCTGCTCGGCAATCTCCCGGTGGGGATTGAAGCTGGACATAGGTCAGAGTGGTCTCTTTCCCTGGGGATTGCACTCGGATGAACGGATGCCCTCGCCATAGCGGATCCCACGCGGGGACAACTGGGGATCCCGACGGTGGCCCCACTCCCCGCATCGCACTTGGCTACTTTCTCCTGGCTGACCCACTCCCATGGGAGGCGCAACCCTTTGGAGCCGCGAGTTATCCGATAGAGCTGGTGACACTCGCTCCGGGACTCGGTCGGCCGTGTGGGCCTGCACGGCCCGGCGACGATTGTCCCCGCCTCCTCCGCGGTGCCCCCGGACGACACGGTGGTGGCACGGGCCGCGGCTGGGACGATCCAACGGGCCCTGGAGACGGGGATCTCCGGCACTCGACCTGAGGCCTAGCACCCGAGGGAGTCGTAGCCGGTGCCGACACTCGGGGACGCCTGCTCCGGGGCCCGGACGGAGAGCGGCCGACGACATGGGGAAACCTAGAGGCGCCAAGGGGACTGCCCCGGTCGTCTCGGACCTGGAGACCCAGGACAAGGAGGAACGCGGGGGCCCAGAGGAGGCCGGCGGTGCACCTCTGCAGCAGCAATTCGACCGCGTTTTGGAGGCAATAGCGACCACGCGCTCAGCCCTCCAGCAGGACATTGCCCAGGTGGCGACGAGCCTGGGTCTCCTTAGAGCGGACCACGGCAAACTGTCGGACCGGGTCAAGGAAGTGGAGGGCTCGGTGAAAACCTTGGAGCCAGCACAGCGCACCCTGGCCGTGGAAGTGAAGGAGGCCTTATCCCGGATCGCGGTCCTCGAGCAGAGAGCGGAGGATGCGGAAGGCCGTAACAGGAGGAACAACATTCGTGTGGTAGGCCTACCGGAAAAGATCGAGGATGGCGACATGGTGGCGTATCTGGAGGCCTGGCTCCGAGACACGGTGGCCCCGGAGGGTCTGTCCTCCTTCTACACCCTGGAGCGTGCCCATAGAGTCCCGGCAAGGCCGCCGCAGCAGGGCCGTGCCTCGCGGCCGGTGGTGGCGCGGTTGTTGCACTTCAGGGATAGGGACCTGATCCTCAATGCCGCCAGACATAACGGACCATTCAAAGTGGCGAACAGCCAGGTGAACATCTTCCCGGATTACACCTATGAGACTCAACGCAGACGGTTCTCCTTCCTGGCGGTCAAGCGCGAGCTCCGGAGCGAGGGCATTCAGTACTCGCTCTTCTACCCGGCGAGGCTCCGCGTAATTGTCGATGACAAGACCCAGTTCTTCGACACCCCAGAGGACGTTTGTCACTGGCTCGAACTATATAGAGCGGGGAAAGGTGGACCCGGCTCCTCGCCTCGACGGATGGCAGAGCCGGGACAGAGGCGGAGATCCAGGAGGCCTCGAGGTCGTGGGGGCCGATCGGGGGGTCCCTCAACTGTGGAGACATCGACGGAGCGGAGGGGAGTGCTGGAGGTGCTGACGGCGCTGTCTGGGTCGCGGGACGATGCCACTGTGGAGGAAGGGGTCCCGGGTGACGAGGGGGGTTCAACGGACTCCGAGGGATCTGTGCCGGACAGTGGCCATACGCCGGAGATCACACCACAATCGGTGGAGGACATACTAGATGGACAGGGGTAGCAGGGTGTGCTTCTTCAGTTTGGGTGGGGGCCCGGCGGGGGGATGGCGGGGGACGGTAAGAGTTGCTGTCTATCGGGGTAGGATGGGTGGGGTGCCCTGGACTGGCCCCCTGGGGGTTTTTTTTTTTCGTGACACTGTTTTGGGCTTGCTCTAGTCCTGGTGGCCTGGGCGACGAGGGCCCATTGCCTCCGTCCAGCCCGCACCTGGCCCTTAAGGCCTTCCTGTGGTGGCGACTGCAGGATTAGTAGGGTGTAGTGGGTTGTTAGCGAGTGTGGTTTGGATGGGAACTAGATGGTGCTATTTGGGTCCTGTTCTGGGGAGGGTGGATGGGGAGTTGATTAATTTTTGGGTTGTTCAGTTTTGGTTGGGGACAATGGCCGCCATCAGTGCTGTGAGGATTGATGTCCTTGCATGGTTGGGACCCAGCTGGGGAGACTTTGCGAGACTGATATGGGACAATGGCTGAGGTTGCCAATCTGAAATGTGTTACTTGGAACGTACGGGGGCTTCATACAATGTCCAGGCGTCACAAGGTCCACGCTTACTTAGTGCGTAGGGGGATACAAATGGCGCTGCTACAGGAAACCCATCTGAACAAGGCGGAAGGGGCGGCGCTACAGCGTAGATGGAGAGGGCAGGTCTTTTGCACCTCGTACTCCGCGTATGCCAGAGGGGCGCTGATCTGGGTTAGGGCTGGGGTCCCCTTCCAAGTCACGAACACAGTGATAGATCCAGAGGGGCGCTATGTGGCCATTTCGGGGACTTTGGGAGGGAGAGACCTAAATGTTTGCTGTGTGTATGCTCCTAATGTCGACCAGACTGCCTTCCTTTCCAGGTTATCGGGCTCGCTGGCCCACTGCCTCTCCGGGCCCATCCTGCTGGGTGGAGACTTCAATTCTGTAGTGGATGTAGACAATGACCGCTCGCACCCACCCCTCCCTGACTCTCCGGTTCGTCGTTTGGCTAGGGACCGTCGGGACTGGCAGACTCACTGGGGTCTAACGGACATTTGGAGGGCGCAACACCCCACAACTAGGGACTACTCCTACTTCTCGAGCCTCCATGAATTGCACGTTCGACTGGACGGATTTCTTGGCTAGCCTGAATTGGTTTCGGCGGCGGTCCGGTCTGAATATTTGACCAGAACCATCTCTGATCATAACCCCCTCTTGTTGGACCTTCGCTGGTTTCCCGGGGTACCTGCGGTGCCCACCTGGAAATTGCGTCCCGAGACCCTTGAGGACAGTGTCTTCAAGGCGGATCTGGGTGACACGATCTCGGAGTACTTCGCGTCCAACGGTGGCACCGCGAGCACGAGAGAGTTAGAGTGGGACGCTTTTAAGGTGGTGGTGAGGGGGTACTGCATTTCTAAACAGGTCGGGGTGCGGCAAGTTATCCTCGCAGACCTGGAGACAGCGGATCGGAAACTCCGCGAGTTGGAATTACGCCGCCCAGGGCGCCCAGACTTACAGGTACGCACGGCGGAGGCGAGAGAGGCGGTGGCGGCGGAGGTCGAACGGCTCCGCTGTTTTGACTATAAAGCCTATACGGTTCGGTCCATCGCAGAGGGGGATAGGTCGAGCGTGCTGTTGGCTTGGCTGGCCAACCCTACGCGGCAGACTTCACTGACAACGTCCATGCGTAGGGGAGACGGAACCCTGGTGTATACTCAGCCTGCGATTCTGAGCTGCTACCGGCAATACTATGAGTGCTTATACCGCAGTCGCTCTGGCCGAGACCCTGACCTGCTAGATAATTATTTGCGGCCCCTAGAGATTCGAACAATGGAGCAGGAGGTGGCGAAAACCTTGGGGGCCGACATAGAACTGGGAGAGATCCGTAGCGCCATTAAAAAGATGGCGAGAAATAAGACCCCGGGCCTGGACGGGCTTCCTGTAGAGTTCTACGCGGCCTATGCCGACCTCCTAGCCCCTAGGCTGTTGGTGGTATATAAAGAGGCGAGGAGGCTAGGGCGTCTTCCAGGCTCGATGTGTGAGGCCTTGGTGGTCCCGCTCCTCAAACCCGGCAGGGACTCATCCGATCCGGGGTCCTACCGTCCCTTATCGATGCTGACGGTGGATTATAAAATACTGAGCAGCATCTTGGCCACGAGGCTGCTTGGGCACATGAGTTCCTTGGTGCATGAGGACCAGGCTGGTTTTATCCCCAGGCGTAACACGACCATGAACATTCGCAGGTTGTGCCGCCTGCTTGGGGAACCGCTTGCAGACGCCCCGTGCCCGGTCGTCCTATCAGTGGACTTAGAGAAGGCTTTTGATAGCCTGGAATGGGACTACCTTTGCACTGTGTTGCGGAGGTTCGGCCTCGGGGAGGGTTTCGTCAGATGGACCAGGGTGCAGTACGCCTCGGCGTCGGCCAGGGTCCGGGCGGGACCGCTGATTTCCTCACGATACCCGGTGGAACGGGGCACGAGGCAGGGCTGCTCGCTGTCCCCACTGCTCTTTGCGCTGGCGGTGGAGCCTCTTGCGTTGCATCTCCGGTCGGGGGCCCATTACGCGGGCCTATGGACCCTGTCGGGCCCGCACTACGTCTCACTATACGCAGACGACCTGTTGCTCTTCCTAGAAGACCCGCTTGCTGCTCTACAGGGAGCTGCGACGGCGCTCACGGAGTTTGGGGAGGTCTCGGGCCTCCGAGTGAATTGGACTAAGACTTGTCTTTTCCCGATTCGCAGGGGCACCCCTACACCTGCTTTAAGTAGGGAGATTAGATGGGAACCCGACTGCTTCAAATATCTAGGGGTGTATGTTTATCATGAACCCTCTGGCCTCCTCGATGGGAACATTGCCCGGGGCATCCGGGCACTTCGAGGCAGTATGGGCTTTTGGGCCACGCTGCCGCTCTCGGTGGCAGGGCGGATTGCTCTGCTTAAAATGGTGGCGCTCCCCCGGATGTTATATTATTTCCGGACACTACCGATCTGGATCCCACCGACCACGTTTCGACTATTACGGTCATTGATAGTCGGATTCCTTTGGGGCTCGGGCCGCCGGCGGGTGGCCCTCAAGACCCTGATGAGGCCGAAGGAGGAGGGTGGGCTGGCGGTGCCGGACTTCGAAAAGTATTACTTAGCGGCGCAGCTCCAGACCTTCACCCAGGAGATCGCTCGGGAGTTCCGGGGCCCCGAGGATAGGAGGGGAACGGGTATGGCCAGGCATGTTCTCTCCTTCATAGTGATGAGGCAACGATTGGCCTTGCAGGACTTGTCAATGGAGGAGCGGACCGTTCGCCTGTGCTGGAACCGAGCTCACGCCCGGGGCCACCAGCGAATACCGTATGCACCCGAAATACCGCTGGGGATGCTAACGGCTTTGCCCCATGGGGGTGATTGGTCGCGCTTGGCGACCTGGGAGGACGCCGGTCTGCAGCTCATCGGTGATCTATATGAGGACGGGACGATCCTGCCATTCCAGGAGCTCATTGATCGCTTCGGGATTCCCCGCGGCGACTTTTTGCTGCACTCGGCCCTTGTTCGAGCGATCCAGGCGCACTGGCGGTCCGGGCAGGCAGAACCCCCTTTATCCCCGGTGTGCCAATACGTGATGATGTCCGCGGGCACGGTAAAGGCGGTCACTTGCCTTTACGGTAGACTGCTCAACGAGGGGCTGGCTCCCCTCACCACCCTGAGAAACCGATGGGAGGAGGACATTGGCAGGGAGATCCCAGAGACGACCTGGGCTCAGTTGGTGCGGCGAGCCTGGAAGGGCACACGCCACGCCCGCTTTCAATTAGTCCATTATTATGTGCTCCATAGAGCATATTTGACCCCGGTGAAAATCAGGCGATATTTTGCTACGGCATCGGCGGAGTCGCCCAGGTGCCCGGCCCAGGAGGCGGACCTTCTCCACATGCTCTGGGCCTGCCCGGGACTGTCGGCCTATTGGGAGGAAGTGGGGAAGACCCTGGAGGAGACGACGGGGCGATCCCTTTCGTTGGATGCGGCGGTGGGTCTCCTGCACTGGTTCCCTCATACCCCCAAGAATAAAATATCTAGTAAATTCATTGATTTGGGGCTGCTCCTTGCTAAACGGGAGGTGACCAGGAACTGGAAGGCACGGGCCGGCCCGACGGGGAGCCGGTGGCACAGCGAATTTTTGAAGTGGGCAGCAGGGGAGAGCACGCTTAGATACCAGCTAGCTTGGAGGCAGCGTAACGAGAAGGCCGAGGAGACAGCGCTGGAGTGGGAGATGCTAGTGCAGGCCCTTAGGGATTATTGCGCCCCCGGCGACGCCGAACATGAGGAAGCGGCACGCCCCGAGTCCCATTAGATGGTTGCACTTCCCAGCTTTATTGTTTTCCCTATGGGTCCTCTAGAAGATCCGGTTGCGGTGGATGCCGCGCGCTGATGGCGGGGGGGGGGGAGGGATTTTCCTGGGATTGGGGTGTTTTGAGGGTGGGGGGTTCTTTTGGAGTTATAGGCTTGTTTAGAAAAGCAGATGAAGGACAATGGATCTTCCGGGCCAACCCCGACATCCTCCGGAGCCCCCATCGAATTTCGCCGCCCGACCCCAGGGTTGTGGGCTGAATGGCTGTGTAAGCAACATCTGGAGGGGGATGGAGGGTTGTGTTTCAATGCTTTGGTTTGGGATATAATGTTGGCCGATCATGTAACGATTTACTGATTCCTGCAATAAAAATAATTTAAAAAAAAAAAAAAAAAAAATTGCTAATTTTGTCACCGTTTCATTAGAAAGTGTCCGGTCTGTAAATTACAGTGTGCCACCATACTATGCTTTAGTAATATATTTGTAACGTGTGCTCCAAAATGCACTACTGGCTACACACCACACCCCTATTCCTCCCCTGTTGAATGGGCGTGGCTCATTTGTTATACTTCTTTGGGTGAGGCCTTTATTCTTCACAATCCTTATGGCTTCAGTTATATTACAGTGATGACACCACCCCTAATCTGAAATTTGTTCCAGCAACACTGTACATCCCTCAATCTGGAGGAGGGTCACTCCGGCTAAGCGAGGAGGCCTGGCTCCTCCCTCAGTCTTTTTATGTAGGTTAGGGTATAGCCCTAGCCAAGACCTGTATTTTTCTAAAAAGCTTAAACATATATACATACATACACAGATATAGGGGCTTTCAGTCAGCATCTTCATTCATTGCTCTGTTGTAGAGTCATTCACATTTAGGGTAATTCACATTTTGCTCCGGCCACACAGCATTCAGAATGGGGAAATGGATCCGCCAACTAAATCTAGAGCGGTCTTCAGTGTGAGTGACAGCATTTTGCTTATGCAAAATGTGCAAATCCATTTTATAAAAACGTATCCCTCAGCGCAAGTGCTGGTGAGCCAATAAATAACTTTTTTATATAAAACATTAGTGTCTACATTTTCCAGCCTGATTCTTTTATTTTCATACTTTTGTAAGGGCCTAGCAGCTCCTCACATACTGCTACCAGGACGCTCGCTGCTGTTTGCAGTACCCTGCATTCCATGTGATCACTGCTATGGCAGCCATCTTAGAATGAGGTTTCCCATGTATTTTGCATGCCCACACGAGCAGCCGTCATTTAATGATTTTTTAAATACTTTACCTTTTTTTTTCTGTTCCAAGATGGAAAATGCGTTTTCAAAGCTATGTGTTTTTACATACTTTTTTAACAATAATGAATGGGGTAACATGTCCTAAGATGGACCGACATATACACAAGCATTGGCAAAGTCATCATCATCATCATTATCCATATTTATTTCGCATTTGGATAAATGCATAAAAAGTACATAGAATCATTAAAATGTAATATGCATCATATAATACAGAAAAACAGATATAATGATAGTAGAAAGAGGGTGTCAAGTTCATAAAAACAACTATGAAAGTAAGTTTAAAAATCGATAAAACCCTATACGTAAACACAAAGTGCATCCACTAATAAGTAATAGTACAAATTCTAAAAGTGTGCCCCATGTGGATTAAAGTGCATTTTTCAGTTTTTAAGAATGTCAACTAAAAGGTTTGCAAGCATGAAACATTGGTACGGAGTTTCCCATAATCGGAAAGTTTCAAGGGCTTGTTTATGTGAGCGGGTACAGAATTTTTTCAGCAATGGGATTATGAATTTTACTCTCTACCTTATGGAATGAGCAAAAAACATAAAAGGTGTGAGATAGATTGGTGGAAGAGGCCGTCACAGGGGCACAGATATAGCTGCTTTGCCGAATATACTTGTGCCGGATAAGCTGCCATTAATGGTATGTAATTCAGTCTGAATCTGGTGAGTACGAAGCGCTGTCTGATGTTCGTGACAAATGAGATGTAGGATAAGTGACCAGTGCTCGTAGTTGGTGAAGCTAGGTATGTGGACACTGTGACTTTCTTTTGTTTTTTTTGCCACCTGTCTGAGTTGCATTTAGCGACATGGAGGTCTTTTAGTCACGATTTGGAAAAGGATATGCACTCAGAGGGTGAGTTAAACAAAAACTCCAGATCTAGTTCTCTGAGGGACTTTCACAAAAGCTAGCCAGCTGATGGAAGAAACAGGATCCAAGGTTAAGATATGCCTTAGTACTGAGTGGTTCAGGGGTACCAATTCCCTTTTCTAGACTGAGAGCCTGGCTAAAAGCGGGGCAATTTTTAACATATTAGATAGGAACGGAAAATCTAGTTCCTTCTAGATTAAAATGCTTGAACTAGAGGTTGGGATAGCTAAATATCTCTGAAAAAAATGTGTCGTCTATTGCTTGTAGAGTGTCAATATTTGCTTTTCCCCAAATGGCTGCACCATATAACACTATGGATCTTGTTTGAGCGTGACAGATTTCTAACATTTCTTTTACTGGTTTGTTCCCTATTTTTGCTGCAAATTTCTAAATACTGGTTATAAGTTTAGTCATCAAGAGGGCCCTGTTACTCAGCATGGTACACCATTTTAGTCTTTCATCTAAGAAGATTCCCAGGTACATGAAGTTGTCTACTCTATCCAGTCTTCAGCAGTTAGTATGAAAGCCCATTAGTTTCTGCTTCTTGTACCTACCTATGGCCATCACATATGATTTAGTTTTATTAACATGGAGGCCTAGCTCTGCCATGTAGGTAGAGCACGTCTCAATCAAGAGCTGTAAGGCCATTGGAGGTCTGGCCAGTAGGACGGCGTCGTCTGCATAAAGCACAATGGGTAAATGGTGTGTGCCTACCATTGGAACGTCCTTACATTTTTTGATCAGGACTACAGAAAGTTTGTTTGTATACAGGGAGAAAAGGAAGGTGCGAGTACACAACCCTGTCTTACCCCTTTATCGATCCTGAAAGATTTTGCTTACTCCCCTGGTTTTCCGTATTGACTACTGCCTCTGCATTTCCGTATAATTCTCTAATAAATTAGATTATGGATGGGTCCACGGCCAATGACTCCATGATCGACCACAATTTCTTGTGGCTCACGCAGTCAAAGGCTACTGACAGATCCATAAATGCCAAAAATAGCTGTCCCTGTTTAGCAACAGAGTATTTTGTGGCGATTAGGGCAAGGTTGAGGCACTGGTCCATTGTGTCCCTTTCCGAGCCCGTATTAGGCTTCAGCGAGGATTCTGGTCTCAGATGCCCACTCCTCCAGCCTAATTAGCTGCAGTATGCCCATTAATTTCGCTGTGCTTTCCAATAAAGAGATCAGGCGGTAGTTAGCCGGACCTGCGCCGCTCCCCTTCTTATAGATTGGGACTATGACGGACTGTCTCTAAGACGGCAGAGGGCTGGCTTTAGCTAAGGCGTTAAATGCTATTGTGAGGACCAGTACCCAGAGAGGTTTATTAGTTTTAAAAACCTCCAGTGGTACCTCATCTGGCCTGGGTGCCTTCTGCGCTGGTGATTGATTTGAAGCAAGTTCTACTTCATCGATTTAGAACTCCAGTGCTGGTGGAGTCCTCGAACATAGCTCAGATAGCTCTAATGTTTTAGCTGGTTGTTCCTGGAATATTCTTTGCAAATGGCCTATCCACGTGGTCTCATCTATATGGAGGTCCAGAGATGGCCCACTCTCCTCCTGGAAAAGAGGACTATTAACTATTTTCCAGAAAGATTTGCTGTCTTTAGAAATGGAAGCTGATCTCAGGTTTTCCCAGGCTTCATTGGCTATCACACTTTTTCCTCCTGCCTTGCGAATTTTTAAGCAGACCTGAGGATTCTGATAAGATTTGGATCTCTAGGTCGCGATTTGAGTGCTTTATGAAGATCCGCTGATGCTAGTGAGCAATTTTTCCCAAACCACTTTTGTTGTGAATGTGTTTTTGGGGGTATTTGACAGGTAAGGTGCTCCTTTATGGAAGTTAGAATACTGCTAAATGCTTCCATTGTTTGGTTAACCTTGTGAGGTAAATTCAAGCATAGACAGATCTCCTTATAGAAGGAGGACACTATTTTCAATAACTATTTTGAGGGGTCAATGTTCTCCCATTTTTAAGTACAGCTGTTTTTCCTGGCTAGTGTTGACTTGGGTAAGCAATTGGTGCACACTCTTTTGGGTGAGTGCCAGCTAAACGTAAAATGCAGAAAGGAGTGATCACTGAATTCAGACGGTGTGTCCTCAAAGTTATTGACGTTTCTGCATGAGGACATAGGAAACAAAATGAAATCAATACTTGAGGACTCCCCTGCCAGATGAAACGTTGCCACCATTTGTCCCATTATAGAGCATTTTGGATTAGCAATTTCCAAGTCCCATGCCAATAGTAAGCCATTTAGGGCCTTGCGGTAGTTATGATGGTTGAAATTAGTCAGGAGATGACCTTTTTCATCAACAATCCCACATACGTTAGTGTTTATGTGATTACAAGCGTGGGAGTTAAAATTCCCAACCCATACAATAAATGGCCTTCTGGTATAATTAGAAAGCAAGCCTTCCATTTTGTGACCCAGTTCTTCTATGACCTCTGCTGGATTTAAGAACGATAGCCATTTAGGAAAAAAGGTTTCTGTGCCCACATCTCCTGCAAACAAATTATGCTGATGTCACTCGGCTCCGATTCCCACACCGAGGAGCCTATTCCTTTTTAAAGCCTGCTATATTCAGTGAGATGAGTGAGACAGCTCCTTCATCAGGTTGAAATGAAAACTCCCTCCTAGGGGCAGTTGATGGTGGGGATAGTGGGTCGTGTAAGGCCTGTATGGTGGTAGGCGAGCAACCAGTCCTAGTGGGTCCTCCTGGCACAAGTTGTGTTCCATCAGCCTCGGGCTCTGAAATGCTGAGTGGGGATAGTGGATTATGGAGGGGGCAGAGTCAATCGCAACTATCCAAATCCTCAAATGCAGCATATCTGTTTCCAAACAATGGGTTATTCTCAAATAACTTGGGGGTGCAGATTGGGTTATTAGCTGCCAGGGGTACTACATTATTAGTCGTTATTTTGAGTTGAGGTAATGGTTTGTAAAAGAAACCTAGCGGGACTGTAAAGATCTGGGATTGTATGGTGGGAGCTGATGGTAATTGGCATAGTAGATACCTCACCAGACCACGATTGTCGAAATTAAGGACAATGCAGTCGTTGTTAATTTTAGCCCGTGACCCACCCAAGGTATTCTCCTGGCCATTATCAGGTGATTTTGAATTAAATGGCCTATGTTAGCAGCATTAGTTAACCAGTGTCTGGCCTTTGACATGAATTGGGTAGTAGTTTCGATTTGGGATGCTCTGAGTGGTGGAACATTTACCATAGTGATCACAAAAAGGCAAGCCGCGGGTGGTGGGTTGACATTTGGGGGGGCCACTGCTCTGCGGTGTAACAGGGAGGTGTGTACTAAATTTGTTAGCATTAGAATCGACGTTGGGGTTAGAGCTTGAGACTAAAGGGAGTATGCTTGCATTGAGATTAGTGGCTGCGAGATCTGCCCGGTGTTGGCCTCTATTGACCCCAGAAGGAGCTACGGCTGGCTGCTTTGTAACTCTGGCACTCTCTATGTGGGCGATGTTTGCTGTGGCGGAGTTTTTCCTTGCTTGACCCTTATGTGGATTACTGCTTATAGCATCCTGACTGAAGAGAACATGTCCTGGTACAACTAATGTCCCCGCCCCAACCTGTGATACATATTGTGTCCTCGGGTCTTTTGCTGCTAAGTCAGCCAGAGTTCGTTCAATTGTGTCTAGGCGAATGGCGATCGGATCTACGAGTTTTTTGAGGTGTACTTCAACCTCCTGTCAACTGCAGGTCGAGCAAGGTTTGTTCTGTGGGGAAGCCAGGGTTCTTGTTTTGTCATGAATAGGGTTGATCTTTCTTGTTTTTTTGGCTGTAAGAGTTTGAGCAGCTTTAGACGGGCCTCTTTTCCTTTTGGCGGTAAGGACAACTGCCTCAGGCATTAACTGGCCCCCAGCAATGAGACCTGGGGCAGGTACTGAAATAGGAGGGTGGGGGGGTTCGCATACAGTGATCTCACCGGTTGTGGGAGGTGTGGCAGGTGTAGCAGCTCAGCTAAGCGGTGCAAAGGGTCAGTTGAGAGCCCCACGGCTCACAGGGACAGCCTCCTTTCCGCATTCGCTATTTCTATGTCCAAGGCGCTGTTAGCTTTTGCAAGAAAGGTATCAAGTGCAGTTCTAGTTACCTCGTCTGAAGCTGTCTGGGTCACTTTCTTCTTCTCCACTCTCCTGGTATTCGTGAGGAGAGGACGTTAGAGGGGGGGCCCAGCCCAGCCTCCTCCTGGCTCTGACAGGCGCGGGATGGGCACGCCCTTGGCCCGGGCTTTGCCCGGGCACTGCTCGCATGAGTCCCGCACCCTAGGGCCGCACTGTTAAATTATGCACCTCCCGGCGCCCAGCTGTCGTTACAGGGACCGGGGATGCTGGGAGATGAAGTCCTGCCAGTAGTCAATCCTCTGAGAGCGACCGTTAAAGACCAGACCAATTAGTAGATAGGGAAGTCAGACAAAGAGTGACGAAAGAGACAAACTTAAAACCTTTACCTATCTGTTCTCACCCAAGTTATTTTCTATAGTTTGCATCACCAAGGAGGAACAGCTACTTTTGTTTGTGCGTGACTTTTCAATCAAACCAATATTACTCATGTAGTTCCTTGTCAGAGGTGTCCAATTAAACCTCATGCACCCCCAGGTGATGGGGGGTGCAGCTGGGGAGGGGTAGGAGGATCAGCACCAGAAGCTGATTTGCTTGACATGGTTGCTACTTATGAATAGTTCCTAGAGGAAATGGCCACATTTAGTTAAGCAAATGGAATGCATGAATGAATCAGCCGATCTTGTTGAAGCAGTAGTGTATATTACAGCTTAGGAAGCAACTGAGGAGAATGAGTCTTTTGTGTGATCAAAGTACATAGTCCAAACTTTCCTGTGGCAGGCACGCTTAGAAGCCTCAATGAAAGAGATATGTTCTGACTTTGGAACCTGGGACATGATTTTGACTTAGCACCGGACTGCAAATCATGTGATTCTAGGCGAATCACATCCGGGGACTTTCAGAATTTGGTGGAGTGGAAGCATGCTGCAAATCATTGAGGCTCACATCATGGCAAATTCTTGGTTTGCCTGCCTCATTTAGGGATGTGTGAAGTACAGGATTGTCACTGACAGGGCCTCAGCTGGCTCCACAGGTGGAATATCTGGACATTGCATTCCTTCTGCCACGTGGTCGCTAGGTCAGAGTGAGGGTCGACCCATTCCACTTAGTGTTGGCAACTGTCTCCAGATTCAACTGCTTGTTACTGCCACACCAGGCACAACCACGCTTGGCAGTGAAAATTAATCAATGGCCATACGTGCATGAAGAAAACTTGCTGCACACCAAGGCCATTGAGTGCTTCGCACAAAAACGCCAGCACTGGGACTTAGTTTCTATAGTATAAACAGAAATGCAGAACAGACCAAGAACAACATGGCGCCCTCTTTGCATTTCGCTGAGCCTACAGTGTAGTTGCCAGTGTAGTGGCTTCACTGTAGACTGGGACTGGCAGCAAAAGATCTCTAAATCAGGCAGTCCTTCACCAGGAAACCGGAGGCCGTGGTCTTCCTCGACCTGGCGCACAGGGGAACCTCTTAACCTCTTGTGTGCCACGCCCTTTCCCCGCCCTGTGCCGGCCGTTACATTAGCGGGCGGGGTTCATGACGAGCTGGACTCGTCATGGGCACAGCGCAACCGCGGCCCATGACGAGTCCAGCTCGTCATGGGCACTGAAGGGGTTAATCTCCTTCTACCTAAAAACAAATGAAATATTTAAAATGTAATATAATTGTGTAATTCAAATATCTACATCTTGCATCACCTCCCAATACTCTATATAATGTACACACACTGGTAATGCACCATGCTAGATTTACTCTATATAAATACCAATGCATAAGTACATACACACCATAGTTCTGGATTAGGTACCGTGCAAAGAAGTGGGAAAAATATCAATGAGAAACAAGGGCAAGAGCATGTATGTTCACTACAAAGAAGAACACCGAAACAGGTAAGTGTAGAATGAATATTTATTGGAGACCATAGTTTCATCAACGGTCTTAGGGCTGCTCCAAGTCTCAACTGCTGAACATGGAACTCTCCAAGGACTATCCTTTCAGAACTACAATAATACTTTAAAAAAAAAAACAGCAGCACATTCACTTCTACAGATAAATCCATAACCATAACACATTCCCTTCCCTCCAACAAAATAATAAGAGTTCAAGGCAAGAAATATGACAACACTAATAAACAAAAATAACCATGTAAAGAACTAAAGTAAAATAAATAATACCTTTAAACTGAAAACAACAAACAACAAAGTCTTTTCCATTACATGACATAATCCTTCCACCACACTGTTCTTCTGTGATGACGTTGACCAACTATACATTCTTGTTGACCAGTATTGGGAATTTCAGAGTTGAAATTTCCAGGAACCTTCTCACTACTCCACTTCACAAGCCTTGACATGTTCCACACATCCCCAATGTCCAGCCTGACAACATTTCTCATGACTGCCTGGATTACAAAAGTACCTATAACGCAGAACTACCCTTCTTTGAAAATGTGGGGTTTTTCACAAGTACAACAGCTACCACACACCACTACAAACCCCTTCACAAGCTTCCCACAATTCTTACAATCTTACCTCTGTTTATGCTTGGGCTGGCATTTCTTCCACAATTTTGACAAGCCTCTCTGCTCTACTTCAAATCTTTTCTCAGGCAATTGTCTATTCAACCAAGGAGGATTCAGCTTTATGTTGTCTACTCTTCCTCTAATGCAAAAAAATGTAGATCTACAGGTTACATTATTAGGAGTGGTGCGATGAGCCCACCACATCTCACCGAGCACGTCCGCTAAAGGTGATCTAACTTTAAGAGTCCTTTGAACACGTGATTCAACCATTCTGTTTATGCATTCAGCTAGGCCATTTGCTTGTGAAGAATACAACGCTGTCCTGAGATGCACAATAGAAAGACTACTCAAATACTCTTGCATCTCTTTGGAAATAAGTTGAGTACCACTGTTTGTGATTACATGATTAGGAATACCTGTTCTAGAGAATCCCCCTTTTAGAAAAAAACAATCACTACTCTGGTGTCTAATGAGCTCACATATTTAGTCACCACCCATTTTGAGATATAATCTACTAACAGTATTAAAGTATCGCTCATTGGAAGGCAATAATTGAAAAGGACCCATAAAGTCCAACCCCGATTTTTTCTAGGGTTCCTCCGGTACATCAATAGGAGACAAAGTGCCTCTAGCTGCTGCTTTACTCTTGTAATTCTTTGCATATAAGTCACAATCTTTAAACCCCTCAACTTGCCTGTCCAGACCTGGCCACCAATACACCTCCTTCATCTTGGTTTTAGTTACATTTCTTCATAGATGGCCTTCATGTTCCAGATTATTCAATTTATTTCTAAAACCACTAGGGGAAATCACTCTCAACCTTCTGAAACGCTCATGGCCAGACCAACTCAACTCTCACATTGCAATAATCCTTCAAAGCTTTAGGAAGACTCTTGTACTCAGGCCATCCCTTTACAATGAATTCTCTGAGTTCATTTAGTTCAGCATCTCTCTCTCTTACGGATTCCCACTCATCCTCATTGATGCCATCTTTGTGTACCTAATTAATGAACTGTACATCACACCCATTATTCCCCTTTTCAATTGGCATGCGGGACTAACAGTTTGCAACCTTATTCTTTACTCAAGATAGTAGTTCAACAACAAAATTAAACTCAGTCAACCCCTCCATCCACCTTCTGATCCTGCGGGTGACTTCTTCGTGTTTTCTAGAGGAAAATAGCTGTACCAGTGGTCTATGATCTCCCCAGATCACTCAAGGTAACCCCGCAGATAAAATTTGAAATGCCTAATTGTCCAAGTCCAGACAATGGCCTCTTTCTCAATAACAGAGTATCGTACTTCAGCACCCTTGACTAAGCGTGACGTAAAGGCTACAACTATTTCTTTTCCACCAATCACCTGTGACAGAAAAGGCACCAAGTCCTTCGAGACTTGCATCAGTAGTACCTATAGTGTTTTTTCCTCACATAAAAATGACCCAAAAAGGGCATGGTAATGATACTGCTTTTGATCGAGTGAAATGCTGCCTCACACTCCTCGGTCCAAGCAAACTTGGTGCCTGTAGGAGAGTAGGATCTGCACTTATGTTGCCACCACTTTTCTCATGATGTTAACACTGGTTTCTGGCTATAGTCAGGCTGGGACCCTGCTAATCAGGGCCCCAGCCTCTCTGTTCTCTCTAAACAACTTGTAGTGCACATTAGGTGCACTAGTGATTGGATACTTATGAGCCCCTAGTATATGGTACCTTAGGTACCAAGGGCATAGGTACTTCACAGGCCTACCAGGGGCTGAAGCATGTATTATGCCATCCCTGGGAAGCACCCTAAATCTGACACAACAGGCCTGCCCCTCACTGAGATATAGGTACACTATATCTCTACCTACACACACATATAAACCTGAGGGCAGGGTGCTTGGTTTCCATGTGAGGGGGTGCCTCTGCCTGAGCAGGGCCCCTCTGCAGCTCTCAGGGTCCATTCCCTGTGGCTGTTTGTGGATGCGGTTAAACCATATACTCTTAAGTGCATTATAACCTTGCGGTTAATGCCAACTTTGGAATGGCTGCATCAAAACATGTCGTGTTTGGTGTTAAATGCTTTGGAATCATACCCCCACACCAGTAACTGGTGTGGAGTATGATCCCACCCTTCTAGAGGGATAGACCTGTACCTACTGTGGAAACACGGTAGAATCCTGAAAGAGCAGTGGTATCACAAAATGGATGCCACCAGCACAGACACTGGGCTGCCCTCCTGCTGCTGACCGCAACTCGCAGTGGAGGAGGCCCAAAATAGGCATCCTGTCACAGGGAGGTGTAACAACCTCCCAGACAGGATTTAATGTATTGGGGCTGGGTGGGTGCACTCCTAGAGTGCTTTGAAGTCCTGCACTGGGTGAGCAGTAGGCTCCTCTGTGCATATACCAGCTCAAACCGGTTCAGGGGCTACCTGCCCGTGTTCTGGCGTGAAACTGGACAAAGGGAAGTGGGTGTAGCCACCCACTCCCCTGACCCTCCCATAGGAGGGGTCATAGAGCTAGCCCCTCCCTTCCTTGTAGTATAAGTTAGGGAACCCTTGCCATTGCAAGCTAGATATCCCTGGATGATGCTCTGAAGCAGAATCCTGGACCTTTGACGTTCCACTACCTCTGGAAGACTGAAGAATCTCCCTTGGAGTCAAGGAGTGACTCCCCTGCTTGGCAGGCACCAAACCTTTGCATCAACGGTCGCAAACCTTCCCGCTCCTGCCGGAGTCCAAAGTCCCTGCAGCCCAGGAAGAGGATTTCCTGACTTCTCCAAGGCCATCGTGAGTCCCCAGCGACGCTAAGGCAAGTGGACCCCACGAGTGACGAGGAACCGCAATCCCTGGGTACCGTGCACTACTTTCAAGTGCAACCCCTTCACGACGTTCTACGAACTTGTGCATTGGACCATGTGTGGTCCAAGCCTCCAGCAGGATTTCCACCGAAGATCAGAGGCCTACCCCGTCCCGAGGCGTCTTCGCGATCCCTTGCCGGTTGGCTCGTGGGTCCCCAGAAGACTTTTCCACAGAACCAAAGGGCTCCCCTGGTTGCTCCAGGCCTGCCCTGCCTTACCCTCACTGGGTGAGTCCCTCAGACCTTGCTGGTCTGCACCGCTGACTTTCTTCACTTTTTATGAGACTTGCTGTTGCGAAGGCTTGTTGGCTCCAATCCGGTAGCCGACACCTCAGTAACCTGCAAACTTCGTGGGACACGCCGAATCCAGCTCCTGGTCGTCGTCGACGCCTCCTGGACCTCGTGGCTGAAGAGTCAAGAAACCTGTGATCACCTGAAATCACCCGACATCTATGAGCATCCAGCTTCCTGGCCCCGGGTCACTGGCAAGTGACTTTGAACACGGTCTCCTCTGCTTTCAGGTCTTCTTTCTTCAGAATCCAGACTTGGATTCCACCGGACACTTCTCCAGTCTTCACAAGCAGCAAGTCTTCTTTGGCTCCCATTGAAAACGACGCCGCGACCCGACACCAAAAGATACCTATGCACTCTGCTTCCCTGGGTGAGGTAACTCCTGCACTATGGTGCTCCTGTGTTTGTTGGCTCTCTAACTACTTACCCTGTAAGTGACTTGCTTGTAGACTCTCCCGAAGTACCCTAGAACTTTAAAATTCAAACCGCGACTTGCTCCATTGAAGTCTATTGGGATCCGCGGCGGTGTTCTCACACTGCATGCGTCTCCCGTGGGTCCTTTACTTACCTACCTTGGGTGGATTAGTGAGGACCCAGCGCTTCTGAAGGCCCTAGGCCTTGTCCCTTCTCAAGTCGTTCTTCTTATACCTCTTTTTTAGTATATGGTCTGGTACGCCCCTAGGGCCCCAGCCATATAAGTGCTTAATTTGTTGTGAAACAATGATTTGTGCATATGTTCCTGACTTCTAATCTCATAAAGAGATTAGTAGAGTGTGTCTAGTAATAAATACATATATATTTTATATATATACCTGTGTGGTGTCCTTTCATTTAGTAATTCAAGAGATTATAAGGTAAAACACGCTGCTTTACATTCCTCTGAGACTTAGCCTAAAGGCTGCTCTCCACAGCTACCACTAGGATAGCTTTCTTTAAAAGGTTGTCTTAAACCTATCTACCACAAGAGTCGAATTGTACTGGTGCAAGGTGTCCACTAGAACTAGTGAACAGCATATACCAGGCCAACTTCTCACATTGGTGGGCAGCGTGTGGGATTCCAGCTTGCCATTGTTTTACCAGAAAATCTCTATTTGAGTTACTAACTGAAAACCACTATAAGTACTCAAGGTACATCAAGTTAAATTGGCCGCACACTGCTCATCACACCAGCAAGTTGCCCCAAGGAACTCTGGTCAATGTAGTGGCGACGGCGAGTACGCCTATGCCACAGTGTGTATAAAAAAGTATGTGTCGCATTAGCCATCCCTGGACACGTGTTTCGAGGTAGTTGCCTCTCGTCAGCAGGGAGCAGGTAAGTGTAAAGGGGTGCCGCGTGGACTGCCAAAAATTAAAAACAGGTATAGTACCTCTCATGGCGCGCAGGTGCTGATCCAGGACTCGTCAGCCCGGTGGCTCAAGGGAGCCGTAATATATCAAGTTAAATTGGCCGCACACTGCTCATCACACCAGCAAGTTGCCCCAAGGAACTCTGGTCAATGTAGTGGCGACGGCGAGTACGCCTATGCCACAGTGTGTATAAAAAAGTATGTGTCGCATTAGCCATCCCTGGACACGTGTTTCGAGGTAGTTGCCTCTCATCAGCAGGGAGCAGGTAAGTGTAAAGGGGTGCCGCGTGGACTGCCAAAAATTAAAAACAGGTATAGTACCTCTCATGGCGCGCAGGTGCTGATCCAGGACTCGTCAGCCCGGTGGCTCAAGGGAGCCGTAATATATCAAGTTAAATTGGCCGCACACTGCTCATCACACCAGCAAGTTGCCCCAAGGAACTCTGGTCAATGTAGTGGCGACGGCGAGTACGCCTATGCCACAGTGTGTATAAAAAAGTATGTGTCGCATTAGCCATCCCTGGACACGTGTTTCGAGGTAGTTGCCTCTCGTCAGCAGGGAGCAGGTAAGTGTAAAGGGGTGCCGCGTGGACTGCCAAAAATTAAAAACAGGTATAGTACCTCTCATGGCGCGCAGGTGCTGATCCAGGACTCGTCAGCCCGGTGGCTCAAGGGAGCCGTAATATATCAAGTTAAATTGGCCGCACACTGCTCATCACACCAGCAAGTTGCCCCAAGGAACTCTGGTCAATGTAGTGGCGACGGCGAGTACGCCTATGCCACAGTGTGTATAAAAAAGTATGTGTCGCATTAGCCATCCCTGGGCACGTGTTTCGAGGTAGTTGCCTCTCGTCAGCAGGGAGCAGGTAAGTGTAAAGGGGTGCCGCGAGGACTGCCAAAAATTAAAAACAGGTATAGTACCTCTCATGGCGCGCAGGTGCTGATCCAGGACTCGTCAGCCCGGTGGCTCAAGGGAGCCGTAATATATCAAGTTAAATTGGCCGCACACTGCTCATCACACCAGCAAGTTGCCCCAAGGAACTCTGGTCAATGTAGTGGCGACGGCGAGTACGCCTATGCCACAGTGTGTATAAAAAAGTATGTGTCGCATTAGCCATCCCTGGACACGTGTTTCGAGGTAGTTGCCTCTCGTCAGCAGGGAGCAGGTAAGTGTAAAGGGGTGCCGCGTGGACTGCCAAAAATTAAAAACAGGTATAGTACCTCTCATGGCGCGCAGGTGCTGATCCAGGACTCGTCAGCCCGGTGGCTCAAGGGAGCCGTAATATATCAAGTTAAATTGGCCGCACACTGCTCATCACACCAGCAAGTTGCCCCAAGGAACTCTGGTCAATGTAGTGGCGACGGCGAGTACGCCTATGCCACAGTGTGTATAAAAAAGTATGTGTCGCATTAGCCATCCCTGGACACGTGTTTCGAGGTAGTTGCCTCTCGTCAGCAGGGAGCAGGTAAGTGTAAAGGGGTGACGCGTGGACTGCCAAAAATTAAAAACAGGTATAGTACCTCTCATGGCGCGCAGGTGCTGATCCAGGACTCGTCAGCCCGGTGGCTCAAGGGAGCCGTAATATATCAAGTTAAATTGGCCGCACACTGCTCATCACACCAGCAAGTTGCCCCAAGGAACTCTGGTCAATGTAGTGGCGACGGCGAGTACGCCTATGCCACAGTGTGTATAAAAAAGTATGTGTCGCATTAGCCATCCCTGGACACGTGTTTCGAGGTAGTTGCCTCTCGTCAGCAGGGAGCAGGTAAGTGTAAAGGGGTGCCGCGTGGACTGCCAAAAATTAAAAACAGGTATAGTACCTCTCATGGCGCGCAGGTGCTGATCCAGGACTCGTCAGCCCGGTGGCTCAAGGGAGCCGTAATATATCAAGTTAAATTGGCCGCACACTGCTCATCACACCAGCAAGTTGCCCCAAGGAACTCTGGTCAATGTAGTGGCGACGGCGAGTACGCCTATGCCACAGTGTGTATAAAAAAGTATGTGTCGCATACTCAAGGTACATATAAAGTCAAGCTTAGTATCAATAAGTTCTACTGAGCTCTGTGTCAAGGGATAGCACACCCTTTCTACAGCTCAAGCTAGGATCAGTAGGCCACAAACTAGTGTAGGTTGTACAACACTGCACAACACTAGAATGTCCTCAAAGGGTGGAGCCAGTGGGTCCACTCAACCTCAGTATAAGGACATGACTTTCTTTGACTTGAAAGCCATGTGTGCTGCAAGGCACCTGAAGCTAGGACAGAGTCCCTCCACACTACACCTGATAGATCTGCTGACAGCAGATGATCTTAGATTAGCTCTAGGAGCTAATAGGTCTGAATCAGGGGGTGGGTCAATTACAGTGTCTGTGTCAGATGATGAAAATCAAGATGACCTGGACTCTGTGGTTGAAGGGCCAGATCCACAAGGATCTGAAAAGGACAGAGGAATGCTCCCTAAGAGAACTGACAGAGTGGATGAGAGGCCTAGATCCCCTTCTAGGGAGTCTGACCACTCCTATCACTCTGGCAGAGAATCTGTCCAGCAGAGGAACTCATACTTTAGTAGAAGAGAGACCTCCTCTGAGAGAATGTACAAACTGCTGCAGTATGAGGAAGCAAGATGTGCCCTCAAGACCAAGCAGTTGGCATTAGACAAAGAAGCCTTTGAACTCCAGAGAGCTTCTAAGAGAGAGGGGTTAGAACCCCCTGGTGGCAGCAATAGTGTCCCTAGAGTCAGAAAATACATCCCAGACCATAGGAACCTGTCCAGGGTTGTTCCTCCCTACCAGAGTGGGGATGATATCCACAAGTGGATAACTGCTATGGAGAGGGCCTGTAGAGTACAACAGGTCCCCCAGAAGCAGTGGGCAGCAATCTTGTGGCTCTCCTTTTCAGATAAAGGTAGAGACAAGCTCCTCACTGTTAGAGAAGAGGATGCTGATGATTATGAAGTTCTGAAGAGTGCACTGGTAGATGGGGTTGGCTTAACCACTGAGCAGTACAGGTTGAAGTTCAGAGATACCCAGAAAGCACAGAATGAGGACTGGGCTGACTTTGTAGATTGTGCAACCAAGGCTCTGGAGGGTTGGCTGGTTGGTAGTAGAGTTACTGATTTTAAGGGATTGTATAATCTTATGATGAGAGAACAGATCCTTAATAATTGCCAAAACCAGTTGTTGCATTAGTACCTGGTGGACTCTGATCTGACCTCTCCCCAAGAATTGGGAAAGAAGGCAGACAAATGGGTCAGAACCAGGGTGAGGCAGAAAACCCAGAACCAAGGGGGTGACACCAAGAAGCAAGATCCTAAAGGCTCTGAGAAAGGTGGGGATAAGTCAAAAGACCAGAAGTCTTCACAAGGGCCCCAACAATCTGCATCTGGTGGGGATTCACAGTCTAACAAGGGAAAAAGCCAAAAGAAGCCCTGGTGCAAATTCTGTAAACAGAAAGGGCACTGGACTTCTGATTGTAACAAGTCCAAAGACCAAACCACCACCACTCCTGCCCCTAAGGCATCTGTTCCCCCTAGTTCAGCTACTGGTGGAGGTGGTACACAGAATAAGGGTGTAGTAGGGTTGACCCTGGGTTCTGAAGTGGACTCTGGCCTAGTCAGAGTACCAACTAAGGCATTGCTGGTTTGTGATGGAGACATTGATATGTCCTTCCTAGTGAGCCCCAGTAATCTGGGCAAATACAAACAGCAGCCTGTAATAAATGGCAAACAGGCTTTGGCATTCAGGGACGCAGGTGCTAGTGACACCATGGTGGCAGAGGATCTTGTGGACCCTGGGCAGATCATCCTGGGTGAAATGTACCAGGTTACCAATGCAAGCAATGTCAGGACCAACCATAGTCTGGCAGTTGTAAATTTCTCCTGGGGAGGGGTAACTGGCCTCAAGAAAGTAGTAGTCAGTGCAGACCTCCCTGTCGAATGTCTTTTGGGCAATGATTTAGAGACTTCAGCCTGGTCTGAAGTAGAGTTATGGACTGAGATGTTGGGCATCCCTGCAGAGGTATTTGCTGTGCATCAAACTGAACCAGCTCTGGAGCCTGAAACTATGGACCAGTAGCTTCCCAAGAAGAGCAGTAGGGTTAGACAGTGCCTTCCCCTCTGTCTCAATCAATCAATCATAGCATTTGTATAGTGCCCTACTCACCCGGAAGGGTCTCAAGGCGCTGGGGGAGAGGGGTCCGTTACTGCTCGAAGAGCCAGGTCTTGAGTTTCTTCCTGAAGGAGAGATGGCCCTGGGTCAGCCGAAGGTGGATGGGGAGAGAGTTCCAAGTCTTGGCTGCCAGGTAGGAGAAGGATCTTCCTCCGGCGGTGGCTCTGCGGATGCGTGGTACGGCGGCGAGGGCGAGGCTGGACGATCGTAGCTGGCGGGTAGGCGTGTAGAAGGTCAGGCGGTTGTTGAGGTACTTGGTGCCCAGGTCGTGAAGAGCCTTGTGTGCGTGGGTGAGGAGCCTGAACGTGATCCTCTTGCTGACGGGGAGCCAGTGCAGGTCTCTCAGGTGGTCGGAGATGTGGCTGTGTCAGGGGAGGTCCAAGACGAGTCGTGCGGAGACGTTCTGGATGCGTTGGAGTCTTTTCTGAAGTTTGGCTGTGGTTCCGGCGTAGAGGGTGTTCCCCTAGTCCAGTCGGCTGGTGGCGAGTGCCTGGGTGACAGTCTTCCTGGTTTCGGTGGGGATCCATCGGAAGATCTTACGGAGCATGCGCAGGGTGTTGAAGCATGATGATGAGACAGCGTTGACTTGTCTGGTCATCGAGAGGGAGGAGTCCAGGATGAAGCCCAGGTTGCGTGCGTGGTCCGTTGGCTTGGGAGTGGCGCCCAGGGCAGGGGGCCACCAGGAGTTGTCCCAGACGGAGGGCGATGATCCCAGGATGAGGAATTCCGTCTTGTCTGAGTTCAGTTTCAGGCAGCTGTTCTTCATCCATTCGGCGACGTCTTTCATCCCTTCCTGGAGGCTGGTTCTGGCGGTGGCGGGGTCGTTGGTGAGGGAGAGGATCAGCTGGGTGTCGTCGGCGTAGGAGATGATGTTGAGGTTGTGTTGGTGTGCGATGGCTGCGAGGGGGCTCATGTAGACGTTGAAGAGGGTTGGGCTGAGTGATGATCCTTGTGGTATGCCGCAGATGACTTTGGTGGCCTCGAATCTGAACGGGTGGAGGCGGACTCTCTGAGTTCTTCCGGCGAGGAACGAGATGATCCACTTCAGTGCCTTCTCTTGGATCCCGATGTTGCCGAGGCGCTGTACTAGGGTGCGGTGGCAGACAGTGTCGAAGGCTGCAGAGAGGTCCAGGAGGATGAGGGCCGCTGTTTCCCCGTTGTCGAGCAAGGATCTGATGTCATCGGTGGCTGCGATCAGTGCGGTCTCGGTGCTGTGGTTGGCTCGAAAGCCGGACTGCGAGGGGTCGAGGGATCCGTTCGTCTCGAGGAAGGCAGCGAGCTGTCTGTTGACGGTCTTCTCGATGACTTTGGCAGGAAAAGGGAGGAGCAAGATGGGGCGGAAGTTCTTGAGGTCGGTGGGGTCCGCTGTTGGTTTCTTCAGGAGGGTGCTGAGCTCGGCGTGCTTCCAGCTCTCTGGGAAGGTGGCGTTGTGGAAGGAGGTGTTGATGATGTCCCGGAGTTGGGGTGCGATGATGGAGTCGGCCTTTTTGAAGAAGTGGTGGGGGCAGGGGTTGGTGGGTGATCCGGAGTGGATGGTGTTCATCGTGCGGGTGGTGTCTTCGGTGCTGACCGGGGTCCAGGCGCAGAGGGTGGTGGTGGGGGGCGTTGGTTCGGCGGTTGGGTGCGTGGTTGGTGCTCTGAAGCAGTTGTGTTTGTCGGTGATCTTTCGGTGGAAGAACGAGGCGAGTGAGTCGCAGAGGTCTTGTGAAGGAGTGATGTTGTTGTTGTTTCCGGCGCTGGGGTTGGAGAGCTCTTTGACGATGTTGAAGAGTTCCTTGCTGTTGTGGGCGTTGTTGTCCAGTCTTTCTTTGAATGCTGTCTTCTTGGTGGTGCGGATCAGCTGGTGGTGCTTGCGGGTGGCGTGCTTGAGGGCGGTCATGTTGTCTGTGGTCTGGTCGTGGCGCCAGGCTTTCTCGAGGGTGCGGCAGTTCTTCTTGGAGTCGGATCACAGATTCACCTCTTGAGGGGGGAAAAGCAGACCCTGAAGAAGGAACTGCCCCAGAGGGACTTTAACCTGATCAGGTTGAGTTCTTGGGGGTCGGGGGACCTTCTAAGGAAGATCTGAGTAAGGAGCAACAGTGCTGCCCCTCTCTTGAAACCCTCAGGAAGTAGGCTGCTGCTGAGGCTGCTGGGAGTGCTAGTGAGTCCCATAAAGTTTATTGTGATGAGGGACTCCTATATTCTGAGGCTAGAGAACCAACCCCTGGAGCCACCAGGAGATTGGTAATACCTCAGAAGTTTAGGGGGTTCCTGTGAGAAGTTGGCCTGGTATATGATGCTCACTAGTTAAAGTGATCACCTTGTACCATGCCAAGCAACCCTTATGGTGTGGTTGTAAGTCAACCTTTTCGGACTAGCTGCCCTAGTGGTAGCGTAGGCTAAGCAGTCTTTGAGGCTAAACTCGTGAAGCGTGTTAAGCAGGCTGTTTTACCAAATGTAACCCTCCTTTATACCAATGAAAGGACACCACACAGATATATATTGAAAATATATATGTATTTATTTCTCAAAGTAACCCCTAGTCTCTTTATGAGCACAGGAGCACAAATCGTCAAACAAGATTACAGTAGAATACACAGAAGTTGCACTTTATATGGATAGGCCCTGGTGGCCGCTCAAACCATATACTAAAATAGTGGTATAAGTACCACGAACAGAAAAGGGAAAAGGCCTAGGGCCTCTAGAATCGCTGGGCCTACAAGGAGCTAACTTTTGTTAGTGACCAGGAGGTCCACGGGTTGCGTGTGCAGAGCAAATAGTCACACGCGAGCTCCCATAGGTTTTCAATGGGTGCGTAAAAGTTACAAAGTTACTGCAAAAAGGATCTTCCGGATGGACTATGAACTTAAGATTGGAAACACAGACACTAGAGATGATTCTCTACACTTGGGCACCGGAGTGCCAGCTTTACCTCACCCACAGGAAGCGGGTGCATAGGCCTCGAAGTGCGTCGTGTTTCTTCTATCTGTTCAGTGGAGCCTGTGGACAAAGATGCTGCAGGCGGTCGGTCCGGAAGAGATGCGGTGGATCCAAGAGTGGATCGGAGTTGTAGAAGACCTGTAAGCAGAGGGGACAGTGTTCACAGTCACTAGCCAGTGACCAGCGTGGCACCAGGTGGGTACCAGGCGATGTCGGGTGCAAACAGGAAGAAAGGTGTAGCTTGTCTCTGCAGCCACGTGGTCCCTGAAGGTCGACGACGTCCAGGAGTCGGTTCACGAGCTGTCCCACGCAGGCTCTCGCTGTCGGCGGTGTCGGCGACTTGATCGAAGCAAACAAGCCTTGGCAAACGCAATTGTTGTGGAAAACGAAATAAGCTGATGGTTCTGACCAGCAAGGTCAGAGGGACTGCTCCTTTGGAGGGGAGCAAGGGCCAGTCTGGAGCAACCAGACCAGCGATGTATTTCTTGAAGTTCGTCGCCAAGATGGCCACTAGCCAGCGGGCCAGCAACCGGTCAGGCGCGTCGAGTGGCAAAATGCAGAAGGGCCCCACGCAGATCGTGGAGATGCTGGAGGGCTCACCTTTGGTGCAGATGCTGCTCGAGGGTTGGGCTTCTCAGATCCCAAAGCACAACTTGGAGGGAGCCTCGGTTGTTGCACTTGCAGCTTGTCGTGGTCGTTTCAAGATGGCTGGCTCCACGTGTCTCGTTGCCTCCACGGGTCTCTCTTTTTCAGGGACTGTGGATCGGGCGGTGAGAGGTCTGGAGGTCCAGGTCTTGTCAGTCTCTGGGCTCGGGCTCCGGCGGGAGGCGGCGGCAAAGCAGACGTTGATTCGCTGGATGGTGCTTGCGTTAGCAAGGTGGTCACTCCCTGACCACAGGGGAGATTGGCTTCAGTCCTCTGTGCGGCAGAGCGTCGAAGTTCCCGTCTTCTTCTTAGTTTCAAGTTGATTCCAGGATGTCTAAAGTCTTAGGACACAGCTCCTACCTTTAAGCGGATTCTAGGGGCCGGACTACCTGCTAGGTCCCTCCCTAAGGGTGGGACCAGGAAGGGGGGTGGTTACACCCCCAATCCTTTGTCCAGCTCGCCCCAGGCCCGGGACTGGTGTGCCCCAGGACCGGTTTGAACTGGCATATGCATCGAGGCTCCTTGTGAGCCTCAGGCATGTCTGGTTCTATTCAAGCCCTACCTGACCAATACACAAAACCCTGTCTGGGGTGGTGCACGCACCTCCCCTGGCAGGAAACCCTTTGTCCACACCTCCCAAGCTGGAAGGACTCCCAGCAGCAGGAGGGCAGACTTGTGTCTGTGGTGGCAGCATCCATTTTGTGGAGCTGAGGCTATGTCTGATTTTACCCGGGTTTCAGGTACTGTACATGTCGTGTCCCTCTAGAAGGGTGGAATGCTAACCCCGTCGCCAGAATTGGCGAGGGGTTAGTATTCCAATTCGTATGACACCTTACTCAACATGTTTTGATAAAGCCAAACCAGAGATAGCATTTAACTGCGAGGTTCATAATGCACTTAAGAGTATATGGTATGACGATATCTGGAAACAGTAGAAGGAAGTGGTTCCGACCACTGCAGACAGGCTCAGCTCATGCCAGAGCACCATCTCACATGGAACCAAGCACTCTGCCTTCAGGATTGTTAAGGCCTGCCATAGGAGTGGCTTATAGGTTAACATGTGTCCCATTTAAGGTTAGGTATAGGTATACTACACCTAAGTAAGAGGTGGTTACACCAACTTACCCCAGCTGAGTGATCAGCCAGTTGTGTCAAATTTGTTAGGCCAGGCCAGGGGTGGCACAATACATGCTTCAGCCCCTGGTAGGCCTTAGATACACCAATGCCCTGGGTACCTAGTGTACACTGTTACAGGGGCTCACAGGGTGTTCCACTTCCAATTGGTTATGCACCTAGGGTGCATAGTGTAAATTTAGTAGAGAGAACAGCAGGCTGGGGGTCTGATTGGCAGGCCCACAGCCTCACTATGTCAAAAACCAGTGAAGCAAAAAGCAAAAATTTGGGGTGACCATAGGATAGCAGACCCTACTCTCCTACACAACCCCCCCCAAACGCAGGGACATTAAACTAGCCTTGACCAGTCTCGTCTTCATGTCCTAAGTGGAAGTACCTGGAGAGACCATCTGCATTCCCATGGTCAGTACCTGGCCGGTGCTCCACTGTAAAGTCCATCCCCTGTAGGGAAATGGACCACCTAAGCAGTTTGGGGTTTTCACCCTTCATCTGATTTAGCCACAAGAGGGGCTTATGGTCGGTCTGAATCTTGAAGTGAGTGCCAAACAAGTATGGCCTCAGCTTCTTCAGGGCCCACACCACAGCAAAGGCCTCCCTCTCAATAGCTGACCAATTCTTCTCTCTGGGGGTCAACCTTCTGCTAATAAAAGCAATGGGTTGGTCTTGACCATCTACATTAAGTTGTGACAGCACAGCTCCCACACCCAACTCAGAAGCATCTGTTTGGACAATAAACTCTTTGGAGTAGTCAGGACTTTTCAGGATAGGTGCAGAGCACATGGCCTCCTTCAGGTCATCAAATGCCTTTTGACAGCTTACTGTCCACTGAACCTTTTTGGGTATCTTCTTGGATGTCAGATCATTAAGAGGAGTCACAATGGACCCATAGTTCTTAACAAACTTCCTGTAGTACCCAGTCAAGCCCAAGAAAGCTCGAACTTGAGTCTGGGTGGTTGGAGGAGACCAGTCCTTGATGGATTGTATCTTGCTCTCCAGTGGTTGAACTTGGCCTCCACCCACAAGGGGCCCAAATATACAACCTTACTCTGCCCTATCTGGCACTTAGTAGCCTTGATAGTGAGGCCTGCCCTTTGCAGAGCCTCAAGAGCCTTCTTCAGGTGGATCAGGTGATCCTCCCAGGTGGAGCTAAAGACAGCAATGTCATCAAGATATGCTGCGCAAAAGTCATCCAACCCAGTAAGGACTTGGTTCACCAGCCTTTGGAAGGTGGCAGGTGCATTCTTCAGACCAAAGGGCATCACCACAAACTGGTAGTGCCCACCTGGGGTTGAGAATGCTGTTTTGGCCTTAGACTCCTCAGCTAATCTGATTTGCCAATAGCCAGCTGTCAAGTCAAATGTGCTCAAAAACTTTGCAGAAGCTAGTTTGTCTATGAGCACATCTGCCCTTGGAATAGGATGTGCATCTGTCCTGGTGACAGCATTGAGTCCTCTGTAATCCACACAGAACCTCATCTCTCTCTTGCCATCTTTGGTGTGAGGTTTGGGGACCAGAACCACTGGGCTAGCCCAGGGGCTCTCTGAGGGTTCAATGACACCCAATTCCAGCATTTTGTGTACCTCAGCCTTTATACAGTCCCTGACGTGGTCAGGTTGTCTGTAAAGCTTGTTCTTTACAGGCAGACTGTCACCAGTGTCCACCACATGGGTACACCAGTCAGTTTGGCTAGGTATCAAGGAAAACATGTGTTGAAATGATTGTAGAACTTGTCTACATTCAGTCTGCTGATGATCAGTGAGGTTGCCTCCAAGGGTCACTCCTTCAACTGAGCCATCCTCAGGGTTCTGAGACAACAGGTCTGGGAGAGGGTCACTCTCTTCCTCCTGTCCCTCATCTGTAGCCATGAGCAAGCCCATGTCTGCCCTGTCAACATATGCTTTTAACCTGTTAACATGGAGTACCCTGTGGGGACTCCTGGGAGTTCCTAGGTCCACAAAGTAGGTGACCTCTCCCTTCTTTTCCAGGATTGTATGGGGTCCAGACCATTTGTCTTGGAGTGCTGCTGGGGCCACTGGCTCCAACACCCATACCTTCTGTCCTGGCTGAAACTCAACCAAGACAGCCTTTTGGTCATGCCAAGCTTTCTGTAAGGCCTGGCTTGCCTCAAGGTTTTTGGATGCCTTCTCCATATACTCAGCCATCCTGGAGCGGAGACCAAGTACATAGTCCACTATGTCTTGTTTAGGCTTTTTGAGAGGTAACTCCCATCCTTCCTTCACTAAACACAGTGGGCCTCTTACAGGGTGCCCAAACAACAATTCAAAGGGGCTGTAGCCAACGCCCTTTTGTGGGACCTCTCTGTAAGCAAACAGAAGGCAGGGTAGAAGGATGTCCCATCTTCGCCTGAGCTTTTCAGGTAATCCTTTGATCATACCCTTTAGGGTCTTGTTGAATCTCTCAACAAGCCCATTGCATTGTGGGTGATAAGGGGTGGTGAACTTGTAGTTGACACCACATTCCTTCCACATAGCTGTCAAGTATCCTGACATGAAGTTGGTACCTCTGTCAGAAACTACCTCCTTAGGAAACCCCACTCTGGAGAATACTCCCAGCAGGGCCCTGGCCACAACAGGTGCGTGGTCCTATGGGGAATTGCCTCTGGATACCTGGTGGCATGAATCTGAACGGGTGGAGGCGGACTCTCTGAGTTCTTCCGGCGAGGAACGAGATGATCCACTTCAGTGCCTTCTCTTGGATCCCGATGTTGCCGAGGCGCTGTACTAGGGTGCGGTGGCAGACAGTGTCGAAGGCTGCAGAGAGGTCCAGGAGGATGAGGGCCGCTGTTTCCCCGTTGTCGAGCAAGGATCTGATGTCATCGGTGGCTGCGATCAGTGCGGTCTCGGTGCTGTGGTTGGCTCGAAAGCCGGACTGCGAGGGGTCGAGGGATCCGTTCGTCTCGAGGAAGGCAGCGAGCTGTCTGTTGACGGTCTTCTCGATGACTTTGGCAGGAAAAGGGAGGAGCAAGATGGGGCGGAAGTTCTTGAGGTCGGTGGGGTCCGCTGTTGGTTTCTTCAGGAGGGTGCTGAGCTCGGCGTGCTTCCAGCTCTCTGGGAAGGTGGCGTTGTGGAAGGAGGTGTTGATGATGTCCCGGAGTTGGGGTGCGATGATGGAGTCGGCCTTTTTGAAGAAGTGGTGGGGGCAGGGGTTGGTGGGTGATCCGGAGTGGATGGTGTTCATCGTGCGGGTGGTGTCTTCGGTGCTGACCGGGGTCCAGGCGCAGAGGGTGGTGGTGGGGGGCGTTGGTTCGGCGGTTGGGTGCGTGGTTGGTGCTCTGAAGCAGTTGTGTTTGTCGGTGATCTTTCGGTGGAAGAACGAGGCGAGTGAGTCGCAGAGGTCTTGTGAAGGAGTGATGTTGTTGTTGTTTCCGGCGCTGGGGTTGGAGAGCTCTTTGACGATGTTGAAGAGTTCCTTGCTGTTGTGGGCGTTGTTGTCCAGTCTTTCTTTGAATGCTGTCTTCTTGGTGGTGCGGATCAGCTGGTGGTGCTTGCGGGTGGCGTGCTTGAGGGCGGTCATGTTGTCTGTGGTCTGGTCGTGGCGCCAGGCTTTCTCGAGGGTGCGGCAGTTCTTCTTGGAGTCGGATCACAGATTCACCTCTTGAGGGGGGAAAAGCAGACCCTGAAGAAGGAACTGCCCCAGAGGGACTTTAACCTGATCAGGTTGAGTTCTTGGGGGTCGGGGGACCTTCTAAGGAAGATCTGAGTAAGGAGCAACAGTGCTGCCCCTCTCTTGAAACCCTCAGGAAGTAGGCTGCTGCTGAGGCTGCTGGGAGTGCTAGTGAGTCCCATAAAGTTTATTGTGATGAGGGACTCCTATATTCTGAGGCTAGAGAACCAACCCCTGGAGCCACCAGGAGATTGGTAATACCTCAGAAGTTTAGGGGGTTCCTGTGAGAAGTTGGCCTGGTATATGATGCTCACTAGTTAAAGTGATCACCTTGTACCATGCCAAGCAACCCTTATGGTGTGGTTGTAAGTCAACCTTTTCGGACTAGCTGCCCTAGTGGTAGCGTAGGCTAAGCAGTCTTTGAGGCTAAACTCGTGAAGCGTGTTAAGCAGGCTGTTTTACCAAATGTAACCCTCCTTTATACCAATGAAAGGACACCACACAGATATATATTGAAAATATATATGTATTTATTTCTCAAAGTAACCCCTAGTCTCTTTATGAGCACAGGAGCACAAATCGTCAAACAAGATTACAGTAGAATACACAGAAGTTGCACTTTATATGGATAGGCCCTGGTGGCCGCTCAAACCATATACTAAAATAGTGGTATAAGTACCACGAACAGAAAAGGGAAAAGGCCTAGGGCCTCTAGAATCGCTGGGCCTACAAGGAGCTAACTTTTGTTAGTGACCAGGAGGT
The DNA here is from genome assembly GCF_964204655.1 of Triturus cristatus. NCBI lineage: Eukaryota > Metazoa > Chordata > Amphibia > Caudata > Salamandridae > Triturus > Triturus cristatus. The sequence goes on along the minus strand of NC_140592.1, from coordinate 557,440,531 downwards.
CCACGGGTTGCGTGTGCAGAGCAAATAGTCACACGCGAGCTCCCATAGGTTTTCAATGGGTGCGTAAAAGTTACAAAGTTACTGCAAAAAGGATCTTCCGGATGGACTATGAACTTAAGATTGGAAACACAGACACTAGAGATGATTCTCTACACTTGGGCACCGGAGTGCCAGCTTTACCTCACCCACAGGAAGCGGGTGCATAGGCCTCGAAGTGCGTCGTGTTTCTTCTATCTGTTCAGTGGAGCCTGTGGACAAAGATGCTGCAGGCGGTCGGTCCGGAAGAGATGCGGTGGATCCAAGAGTGGATCGGAGTTGTAGAAGACCTGTAAGCAGAGGGGACAGTGTTCACAGTCACTAGCCAGTGACCAGCGTGGCACCAGGTGGGTACCAGGCGATGTCGGGTGCAAACAGGAAGAAAGGTGTAGCTTGTCTCTGCAGCCACGTGGTCCCTGAAGGTCGACGACGTCCAGGAGTCGGTTCACGAGCTGTCCCACGCAGGCTCTCGCTGTCGGCGGTGTCGGCGACTTGATCGAAGCAAACAAGCCTTGGCAAACGCAATTGTTGTGGAAAACGAAATAAGCTGATGGTTCTGACCAGCAAGGTCAGAGGGACTGCTCCTTTGGAGGGGAGCAAGGGCCAGTCTGGAGCAACCAGACCAGCGATGTATTTCTTGAAGTTCGTCGCCAAGATGGCCACTAGCCAGCGGGCCAGCAACCGGTCAGGCGCGTCGAGTGGCAAAATGCAGAAGGGCCCCACGCAGATCGTGGAGATGCTGGAGGGCTCACCTTTGGTGCAGATGCTGCTCGAGGGTTGGGCTTCTCAGATCCCAAAGCACAACTTGGAGGGAGCCTCGGTTGTTGCACTTGCAGCTTGTCGTGGTCGTTTCAAGATGGCTGGCTCCACGTGTCTCGTTGCCTCCACGGGTCTCTCTTTTTCAGGGACTGTGGATCGGGCGGTGAGAGGTCTGGAGGTCCAGGTCTTGTCAGTCTCTGGGCTCGGGCTCCGGCGGGAGGCGGCGGCAAAGCAGACGTTGATTCGCTGGATGGTGCTTGCGTTAGCAAGGTGGTCACTCCCTGACCACAGGGGAGATTGGCTTCAGTCCTCTGTGCGGCAGAGCGTCGAAGTTCCCGTCTTCTTCTTAGTTTCAAGTTGATTCCAGGATGTCTAAAGTCTTAGGACACAGCTCCTACCTTTAAGCGGATTCTAGGGGCCGGACTACCTGCTAGGTCCCTCCCTAAGGGTGGGACCAGGAAGGGGGGTGGTTACACCCCCAATCCTTTGTCCAGCTCGCCCCAGGCCCGGGACTGGTGTGCCCCAGGACCGGTTTGAACTGGCATATGCATCGAGGCTCCTTGTGAGCCTCAGGCATGTCTGGTTCTATTCAAGCCCTACCTGACCAATACACAAAACCCTGTCTGGGGTGGTGCACGCACCTCCCCTGGCAGGAAACCCTTTGTCCACACCTCCCAAGCTGGAAGGACTCCCAGCAGCAGGAGGGCAGACTTGTGTCTGTGGTGGCAGCATCCATTTTGTGGAGCTGAGGCTATGTCTGATTTTACCCGGGTTTCAGGTACTGTACATGTCGTGTCCCTCTAGAAGGGTGGAATGCTAACCCCGTCGCCAGAATTGGCGAGGGGTTAGTATTCCAATTCGTATGACACCTTACTCAACATGTTTTGATAAAGCCAAACCAGAGATAGCATTTAACTGCGAGGTTCATAATGCACTTAAGAGTATATGGTATGACGATATCTGGAAACAGTAGAAGGAAGTGGTTCCGACCACTGCAGACAGGCTCAGCTCATGCCAGAGCACCATCTCACATGGAACCAAGCACTCTGCCTTCAGGATTGTTAAGGCCTGCCATAGGAGTGGCTTATAGGTTAACATGTGTCCCATTTAAGGTTAGGTATAGGTATACTACACCTAAGTAAGAGGTGGTTACACCAACTTACCCCAGCTGAGTGATCAGCCAGTTGTGTCAAATTTGTTAGGCCAGGCCAGGGGTGGCACAATACATGCTTCAGCCCCTGGTAGGCCTTAGATACACCAATGCCCTGGGTACCTAGTGTACACTGTTACAGGGGCTCACAGGGTGTTCCACTTCCAATTGGTTATGCACCTAGGGTGCATAGTGTAAATTTAGTAGAGAGAACAGCAGGCTGGGGGTCTGATTGGCAGGCCCACAGCCTCACTATGTCAAAAACCAGTGAAGCAAAAAGCAAAAATTTGGGGTGACCATAGGATAGCAGACCCTACTCTCCTACACAACCCCCCCCAAACGCAGGGACATTAAACTAGCCTTGACCAGTCTCGTCTTCATGTCCTAAGTGGAAGTACCTGGAGAGACCATCTGCATTCCCATGGTCAGTACCTGGCCGGTGCTCCACTGTAAAGTCCATCCCCTGTAGGGAAATGGACCACCTAAGCAGTTTGGGGTTTTCACCCTTCATCTGATTTAGCCACAAGAGGGGCTTATGGTCGGTCTGAATCTTGAAGTGAGTGCCAAACAAGTATGGCCTCAGCTTCTTCAGGGCCCACACCACAGCAAAGGCCTCCCTCTCAATAGCTGACCAATTCTTCTCTCTGGGGGTCAACCTTCTGCTAATAAAAGCAATGGGTTGGTCTTGACCATCTACATTAAGTTGTGACAGCACAGCTCCCACACCCAACTCAGAAGCATCTGTTTGGACAATAAACTCTTTGGAGTAGTCAGGACTTTTCAGGATAGGTGCAGAGCACATGGCCTCCTTCAGGTCATCAAATGCCTTTTGACAGCTTACTGTCCACTGAACCTTTTTGGGTATCTTCTTGGATGTCAGATCATTAAGAGGAGTCACAATGGACCCATAGTTCTTAACAAACTTCCTGTAGTACCCAGTCAAGCCCAAGAAAGCTCGAACTTGAGTCTGGGTGGTTGGAGGAGACCAGTCCTTGATGGATTGTATCTTGCTCTCCAGTGGTTGAACTTGGCCTCCACCCACAAGGGGCCCAAATATACAACCTTACTCTGCCCTATCTGGCACTTAGTAGCCTTGATAGTGAGGCCTGCCCTTTGCAGAGCCTCAAGAGCCTTCTTCAGGTGGATCAGGTGATCCTCCCAGGTGGAGCTAAAGACAGCAATGTCATCAAGATATGCTGCGCAAAAGTCATCCAACCCAGTAAGGACTTGGTTCACCAGCCTTTGGAAGGTGGCAGGTGCATTCTTCAGACCAAAGGGCATCACCACAAACTGGTAGTGCCCACCTGGGGTTGAGAATGCTGTTTTGGCCTTAGACTCCTCAGCTAATCTGATTTGCCAATAGCCAGCTGTCAAGTCAAATGTGCTCAAAAACTTTGCAGAAGCTAGTTTGTCTATGAGCACATCTGCCCTTGGAATAGGATGTGCATCTGTCCTGGTGACAGCATTGAGTCCTCTGTAATCCACACAGAACCTCATCTCTCTCTTGCCATCTTTGGTGTGAGGTTTGGGGACCAGAACCACTGGGCTAGCCCAGGGGCTCTCTGAGGGTTCAATGACACCCAATTCCAGCATTTTGTGTACCTCAGCCTTTATACAGTCCCTGACGTGGTCAGGTTGTCTGTAAAGCTTGTTCTTTACAGGCAGACTGTCACCAGTGTCCACCACATGGGTACACCAGTCAGTTTGGCTAGGTATCAAGGAAAACATGTGTTGAAATGATTGTAGAACTTGTCTACATTCAGTCTGCTGATGATCAGTGAGGTTGCCTCCAAGGGTCACTCCTTCAACTGAGCCATCCTCAGGGTTCTGAGACAACAGGTCTGGGAGAGGGTCACTCTCTTCCTCCTGTCCCTCATCTGTAGCCATGAGCAAGCCCATGTCTGCCCTGTCAACATATGCTTTTAACCTGTTAACATGGAGTACCCTGTGGGGACTCCTGGGAGTTCCTAGGTCCACAAAGTAGGTGACCTCTCCCTTCTTTTCCAGGATTGTATGGGGTCCAGACCATTTGTCTTGGAGTGCTGCTGGGGCCACTGGCTCCAACACCCATACCTTCTGTCCTGGCTGAAACTCAACCAAGACAGCCTTTTGGTCATGCCAAGCTTTCTGTAAGGCCTGGCTTGCCTCAAGGTTTTTGGATGCCTTCTCCATATACTCAGCCATCCTGGAGCGGAGACCAAGTACATAGTCCACTATGTCTTGTTTAGGCTTTTTGAGAGGTAACTCCCATCCTTCCTTCACTAAACACAGTGGGCCTCTTACAGGGTGCCCAAACAACAATTCAAAGGGGCTGTAGCCAACGCCCTTTTGTGGGACCTCTCTGTAAGCAAACAGAAGGCAGGGTAGAAGGATGTCCCATCTTCGCCTGAGCTTTTCAGGTAATCCTTTGATCATACCCTTTAGGGTCTTGTTGAATCTCTCAACAAGCCCATTGCATTGTGGGTGATAAGGGGTGGTGAACTTGTAGTTGACACCACATTCCTTCCACATAGCTGTCAAGTATCCTGACATGAAGTTGGTACCTCTGTCAGAAACTACCTCCTTAGGAAACCCCACTCTGGAGAATACTCCCAGCAGGGCCCTGGCCACAACAGGTGCGTGGTCCTATGGGGAATTGCCTCTGGATACCTGGTGGCATGATCCACTACCACCAGTATAAATCTGTGCCCAGATGCAGTGGGAGGATCCATGGGACCCACTATATCTATTCCCACTCTTTCAAAGGGGACCCCCACCACAGGTAGTGGTATTAGGGGGGCCTTTGTTGTGCCACCTGATTTGCCACTGGCTTGGCAGGTCACACAGGAGCGACAAAACTCCTTGGTATCTTCATTCATGTGAGGCCAGTGAAAGTGAGGGACAAGCCTGTCCCAAGTCTTGTTCTGGCCTAAGTGTCCTGCTAAAGGAATATCATGGGCCAAGGTAAGAAGGAAGCCCCTAAATTGCAGAGGTATAACCAACCTCCTGGTGGCACCAGGCTTGGGGTCTCTAGCCTCTGAATAAAGGAGCCCTTCATCCCAATACACTTTATGGGTACCTTGAGCATTCCCAGCAACCTCAGCAGCAGCCAGCTGTCTGAGGGGTTCAAGAGAGGGACAGGATAACTGAGCCTGCCTCAAGTCAGCCCTTGAAGGTCCCCCTGTCCCCAGAAACTCAACCTGATCAGGTTCAAGCTCTTCAGGGACAGTTCCTTCAGGGTCCTCTAGATCAGCTTCCTGGGAAGGTTGATCATCACTCTGAGGCAGGGGGGAAGGCACAGCCTTGACCCTCCTGTTCTTCTTCTTGGTAGGTGCTTGGTCCATTGTTCCAGGATCCAAGACCTGAGGTTCAGTAAGGCACTTTTTGGCCTGTGACCTGGTCACAGCCAGGACATGTGGTGATATACCTAACATCTCTGCATGTGTCCTGTACTCCACTTCGGACCATAGAGAACTCTCTAGGTCATTGCCCAACAAACATTCTACTGGGAGGTCTGCACTAACCACAACCCTTTTGAGGCCAGTTACCCCTCCCCATGAGAAGTTAACAACTGCCACACTATGTGAAGTAGTGGCATTGCTGGCATTGGTCACCAGGTAATTCTCACCTGGTATGTACTGTCCAGGGTCCACAAAGCCTGGTGTCACCATAGTGACACTGGCACATGTGTCCCTGTAGGCTTGAGCCACTTTTTCATTAATTAAAGGAGTCTGTCTGTACTTGCCCGGGTTACTGGGGCTCACAGTCAGGGACAAATCAATGTCCCCATCACAGATCAAGACTGCCTGTGTCAGGGTTCTGTCTAAGTCAGAATCTCCTTCAGTTCCCATAGTGATTCCCACTACACCCTTTGTCTGGGGACCAACACTGCTAACAGTAGTACTGGGAGCAGGTGCCTTAGGGGCAACAGTGTTGGGGGCTCCACCCTTTTTACAATCACTAGTCCAGTGAGTTGTATTCTTGCAATGATTGCACCAGGGTTTCTTTTGACCTTCTTTCTTCTTCCCTTTAGGCTGGGACCCACCCTCTTTAGAAGTAGTTTGGGGCCCTGTTGAAGACTTCTGGTCTTTAGATTTCTGATCTCCACCCTTTTGGTCTGTTTTCTTCTGATCACCCCCTTGGCCCTGGTTCTGGTTCTTTTGCTTAACCCTGGTTCTGACCCATTTGTCTGCCTTCTTTCCCAATTCTTGGGGAGAGGTCATATCAGAGTCAAACAAGTGTTGATGCAGTTGCTGGTTTTGACAGTTATTTAAAATCTGTTCTCTCATCATCAAATTGTACAATCCTGTATAATCAGATACCTTACTTCCCAGCAACCAACCCTCCAAAGCCTTAGTGGCACATTCAATGTATTCAGACCAGTCCTGAGTCTGTGTCTTCTGGGTGTCTCTGAACATTAACCTGTACTGTTCAGTGGTTAAGCCTAACCCATCAACTAGGACACTCTTCAGGGCTCTGTAATTTCTGACATCCTCCTCCCTAACAGTGAGGAGTCTGTCTCTGCCTCTTCCTTCAAAGGAGAGCCAGAGGATTGCTGCCCACTAGTCTTCAGGAACCTGCTGTACTTTGCAGGCTCTCTCAAGAGCAGTCATCCATTTGTGGATGTCATCCCCACTTTTGTAGGGGGGCACAACCTTAGACAGGTTCCTATTATCAAAGACCCTATCTTTGTCCTTAGGGACAATGCTGCCACCAGTGGGTATAGACCCACTCTCTCTAGGTTGCCTAGACTTGTTCCGTTTCTCTTCCATCAGGGCTACCTCTAGCTCCTGCTTCCTGATCCTCAGCTGGGCTTCCTGCATTCTGGCCTCATGCTCCCTCCTCTAAGGGGTGGTCATCCTTCTCCTGGAGTGACCTTGAGAGCCTCTAGAGGCATGAGAAGCATTGGATTCACCTGAGTGATTTCTTTGCCTCCCAGACCCCTGGTTAAGTCCACTAGGGAGATCCAATGGGATGATCCCATTGTCAGTCCCCAGTAGCCTTAAGTTAGCTGGGCCACGTATAACACTTGGCACTGGGCTATTTCTCCCTTCACCCTCACTCACTTCTGTATCCCCACCACTTTCCTCCTCTGTAGTATGATTCTCATCTAAGGGATGGCTATTGGAAAGGGGTACTTCAGTAGCATCTTCAGAAGGGGGGCCTCCTGTTCCTGACCCTAAGGGGCCTAACTGGGAGGCTTTCCTGAGAGCTTTCTGATCTTCATCAGCCTGTAAAAGCTCCCTGAGTTCAGAAGAAGTAGGATTCTTGGGCTGTTTAAGGCCCCTGATATTTGCCAACTGCCTGAGCTCGTTTTGATTAAGGGTAGCAAAGATGGATGGTGCCCTCTGGGGGTCACTCTCAACAGTGATGGGTACAGTGGACCCCTCTGCCCCAGCCATTGCTCATAAGTGAGGGTGGATGTGTTGCAATCTACCTACACTTGGGTTTACCTACTAAACCTATCTAGTAGTTGTAGTCAGGGTGTGCTACTCCCTTTGCTCTACAACACTAAGTTCAGTAGAACTTAAGTATATCTAATCTTGTTTTATATGTACCTATAGGTACCTATGTGATCTTTCAATTGGTAACCAAGAGATTACAATGGTAAAACACAGCAAGCTCAAATCCAACCGCTGCTCACCAATGTGAGAAGTTGGGCTGGTATATGATGCTCACTAGTTAAAGTGATCACCTTGTACCATGCCAAGCAACCCTTATGGTGTGGTTGTAAGTCAACCTTTTCGGACTAGCTGCCCTAGTGGTAGCGTAGGCTAAGCAGTCTTTGAGGCTAAACTCGTGAAGCGTGTTAAGCAGGCTGTTTTACCAAATGTAACCCCCCTTTATACCAATGAAAGGACACCACACAGATATATATTGAAAATATATATGTATTTATTTCTCAAAGTAACCCCTAGTCTCTTTATGAGCACAGGAGCACAAATCGTCAAACAAGATTACAGTAGAATACACAGAAGTTGCACTTTATATGGATAGGCCCTGGTGGCCGCTCAAACCATATACTAAAATAGTGGTATAAGTACCACGAACAGAAAAGGGAAAAGGCCTAGGGCCTCTAGAATCGCTGGGCCTACAAGGAGCTAACTTTAGTTAGTGACCAGGAGGTCCACGGGTTGCGTGTGCAGAGCAAATAGTCACACGCGAGCTCCCATAGGTTTTCAATGGGTGCGTAAAAGTTACAAAGTTACTGCAAAAAGGATCTTCCGGATGGACTATGAACTTAAGATTGGAAACACAGACACTAGAGATGATTCTCTACACTTGGGCACCGAAGTGCCAGCTTTACCTCACCCACAGGAAGCGGGTGCATAGGCCTCGAAGTGCGTCGGGTTTCTTCTATCTGTTCAGTGGAGCCTGTTGACAAAGATGCTGCAGGCGGTCGGTCCGGAAGAGATGCGGTGGATCCATGAGTGGATCGGAGTTGTAGAAGACCTGTAAGCAGAGGGGACAGTGTTCACAGTCACTAGCCAGTGACCAGCGTGGCACCAGGTGGGTACCAGGCGATGTCGGGTGCAAACAGGAAGAAAGGTGTAGCTTGTCTCTGCAGCCACGTGGTCCCTGAAGGTCTACGACGTCCAGGAGTCGGTTCACGAGCTGTCCCACACAGGCTCTCGCTGACGGCGGTGTCGGCGACTTGATCGAAGCAAACAAGCCTTGGCAAACGCAATTGTTGTGGAAAACGAAATAAGCTGATGGTTCTGACCAGCAAGGTCAGAGGGACTGCTCCTTTGGAGGGGAGCAAGGGCCAGTCTGGAGCAACCAGACCAGCGATGTATTTCTTGAAGTCCGTCGTCAAGATGGCCACTAGCCAGCGGGCCAGCAACCGGTCAGGCGCGTCGAGTGGCAAAATGCAGAATGGCCCCACGCAGATCGTGGAGATGCTGGAGGGCTCACCTTTGGTGCAGATGCTGCTCGAGGGTTGGGCTTCTCAGATCCCAAAGCACAACTTGGAGGGAGCCTCGGTTGTTGCACTTGCAGCTTGTCGTGGTCGTTTCAAGATGGCTGGCTCCACGTGTCTCGTTGCCTCCACGGGTCTCTCTTTTTCAGGGACTGTGGATCGGGCGGTGAGAGGTCTGGAGGTCCAGGTCTTGTCAGTCTCTGGGCTCGGGCTCCGGCGGGAGGCGGCGGCAAAGCAGACGTTGATTCGCTGGATGGTGCTTGCGTTAGCAAGGTGGTCACTCCCTGACCACAGGGGAGATTGGCTTCAGTCCTCTGTGCGGCAGAGCGTCGAAGTTCCCGTCTTCTTCTTAGTTTCAAGTTGATTCCAGGATGTCTAAAGTCTTAGGACACAGCTCCTACCTTTAAGCGGATTCTAGGGGCCGGACTACCTGCTAGGTCCCTCCCTAAGGGTGGGACCAGGAAGGGGGGTGGTTACACCCCCAATCCTTTGTCCAGCTCGCCCCAGGCCCGGGACTGGTGTGCCCCAGGACCGGTTTGAACTGGCATATGCATCGAGGCTCCTTGTGAGCCTCAGGCATGTCTGGTTCTATTCAAGCCCTACCTGACCAATACACAAAATCCTGTCTGGGGTGGTGCACGCACCTCCCCTGGCAGGAAACCCTTTGTCCACACCTCCCAAGCTGGAAGGACTCCCAGCAGCAGGAGGGCATACTTGTGTCTGTGGTGGCAGCATCCATTTTGTGGAGCTGAGGCTATGTCTGATTTTACCCGGGTTTCAGGTACTGTACATGTCGTGTCCCTCTAGAAGGGTGGAATGCTAACCCCGTCGCCAGAATTGGCGAGGGGTTAGTATTCCAATTCGTATGACACCTTACTCGACATGTTTTGATACAGCCAAACCAAAGATAGCATTTAACCGCGAGGTTCATAATGCACTTAAGAGTATATGGTATGACGATATCTGGAAACAGTAGAAGGAAGTGGTTCCAACCACTGCAGACAGGCTCAGCTCATGCCAGAGCACCATCTCACATGGAACCAAGCACTCTGCCTTCAGGATTGTTAAGGCCTGCCATAGGAGTGACTTATAGGTTAACATGTGTCCCATTTAAGGTTAGGTATAGGTATACTACACCTAAGTAAGAGGTGGTTACACCAACTTACCCCAGCTGAGTGATCAGCCAGTTGTGTCAAATTTGTTAGGCCAGGCCAGGGGTGGCACAATACATGCTTCAGCCCCTGGTAGGCCTTAGATACACCAATGCCCTGGGTACCTAGTGTACACTGGTACAGGGGCTCACAGGGTGATCCACTTCCAATTGGTTATGCACCTAGGGTGCATAGTGTAAATTTAGTAGAGAGAACAGCAGGCTGGGGGTCTGATTGGCAGGCCCACAGCCTCACTATGTCAAAAACCAGTGAAGCAAAAAGCAAAAATTTGGGGTGACCATAGGATAGCAGACCCTACTCTCCTACAGTTCCTCTTGACCCTAGCACATGACATCCCTTTAGCAAGTCACTTGGGCCAAAACAAGACTTGGGACAGGCTTGTTCCACATTTTCATTGGCCACATATGTAAGAAGACACCAAGGAGTTTTGTCGCTCCTGTGTCACTTGCCAAGCCAGTAGGTAAGGATTGACATTGTTGGTCCCCTTGACCCTCCAACTGCATCTGGGCACAGATTTATACTGGTGGTAGTGGATCATGCCACCAGGTACCCAGAGGCCATACCCCGGAGGACCACCACAGCCCCTGTGGTGGCAAAAGCCCTCATTGGAGTTTTCTCCAGAGTGGGTTTCCCCAAGGAGGTCATATCTGACAGAGGTACAAACTTCATGTCAGGATATCTAAAGGCAATGTGGAAGGAGTGTGGTGTAACTTATAAATTCACCACCCCCTATCACCCACAATGCAATGGGTTAGTTGAACGTTTCAACAAAACCCTTAAGGGAATGATCAAAGGCCTCCCAGAAAAGCTTAGGCGAAAATGGGACCTTTTACTTCCCTGCCTTCTGTTTGCATACAGAGAGGTTCCACAGAAGGGGGTTGGTTACAGCCCTTTTGAACTTCTGTTTGGGCATCCTGTAAGAGGTCCATTATGTTTGGTGAAGGAGGGCTGGGAGTTAGCTCTCAAACCCCCCAAACAGGATGTGATGGACTATGTACTTGGTCTCCGCTCCAGGATGGCTGAATACATGAAGAAGGCAACCAAAAACCTGGTGGCCAGCCAAGAATTACAAAAAAATTGGCATGACCAAAAGGCTGTACTGACTGTATACCAGCCAGGACAGAAAGTATGGGTGTTGGAGCCTGTGGCCCCAGCAGCCCTCCAAGACAAGTGGAGTGGCCCCCATACAATTGTTGAGCAAGAGGGAGAAGTGACCTATCTGGTGAATCTTGGAACTCCCTGGAGCCCCCTTAGGGTGCTCCATGTCAACAGATTGAAACCATATGTTGACAGGGCTGACAAGGGCTTGCTGATGGCAACAGGAGGAGAAGAGTGATCCTCTCCCTGATCTGCTCTCACAGAACCCTGATGATGGGTCAGTAGATGGTGTTGCTTTGGCAAGCAGCCTCACTGACCATCAGCAAACTGAGTGCAGACAAGTTCTGCAGCAGATCAGACATAGGTTTAGCCTGACCCCTAGTCAGACTACCTGGTGCACCCATGAGGTGGACACTGGAGACAGTCTGCCTGTCAAGAGTAAAATCTACAGGCAACCTGACCATGTCAGGGACTGTATCAGGACTGAAGTCCAGAAAATGTTGGAGTTAGGTGTGATTGAGCCTTCAGATAGCCCTTGGGCTAGTCCAGTAGTCCTTGTGCCCAAACCTCATACCCAGGGTGGTAATAAAGAAATGAGGTTTTGTGTAGACTACAGAGGACTCAATGCAGTCACCAGGACTGATGCCTATCCAATTCCAAGGGCAGATGAGCTCATTGATACTTTGGCCTCAGCCACTATCTGAGCACATTTGACCTAACAGCTGGCTACTGGCAGATTAGGTTAGCTGAGGATGCCAAAGCCAAAACAGCATTTTCAACCCCTGGTGGGCACTACCACTTTGTGGTGATGCCCTTTGGATTGAAGAATGCACCTGCCACTTTTCAGAGGTTGGTGAACAAAGTTCTGACAGGGATGGAAACGTATTGCTCAGCTTATCTAGATGACATTGCTGTCTTTAGTTCCTCCTGACAGGATCACCTGGTCCACCTCAGAAAAGTTTTGGAGGCCCTGCAGAAAGCAGGCCTCACTATCAAGGCCACTAAGTGCCAGATAGGGCAGAGTCAGGTTGTGTACCTTGGCCACCTTGTAGGTGGAGGCCAGGTTCAACCACTACAGAGCAAAATCCAAACCATAATGGAATGGGTAGCTCCAAACACCCAGACACAGGTGAGAGCCTTTTTAGGCCTGACTGGATAGAATAGGAGGTTTAAGGGATATGATCTATAGTGACCCCCTTAAATGATCTTCCCTCAAAGAACATGCCAAAAAAGGTTCAGTGGACAGCTAGCTGTCAGAAGGCATTTGGAGACCTTAAGCAGGCCATGTTCACTGCCCCCATCTTACAGAGTCCAGACTACATTAAGGATGACAGAGGGTTTGTTCGTTTCCATCCATCCTGCCACAGTCTACAGCCGTCACGTAGCAGTAAGCCTCTCTGTATGATGACTCCCACATCCCTTTAAATACTCCATTCTGACCGCACACGGACTCATGCTTGGCATTTTTTATCTTTCTGCTCCAGATTGAGCACTGCCCTTTGACAATCTGGGATATGTTTCAATACCACGAGGAGCGGTGAGTCTTTCACAGACTCTGTCCATTCTTGGCCTTTGTATCCTAGCGCTCCAGGCACCATTGGGCAACTATTAATTATTCCATGCCTGTTCTTATTTGCCCTCTCTCCACAGATTCTTTGCCCTTGTGTGCACAGTATTCTGGTGGAAAGAGCAGGTATTTCATCATTTCTTTAGTATGTACGAGGTAGTTGGTTAATGCTTATGTAAGAACAGCAAGAAGTCCATGTAGTTTTTGGTTTTTTAATTTCCCCCCCCTCCCCTCTTGATTCACAGATTTGTGCTGTTTAGTCTCTAGCTGATGCATTTTGGCAGGACCTCCCTAAGAATGTGGGTGGGACAAGTCTGATTTTTTCGGACTAGCATGACTGCCCCTGATTTATCCTGTGGCATTTCTGCTTTGTAACCTCTGATCCCTGTATACAGTTGTGGGACCCAGATTTGTAACTATGCCTTATTTCTGCAGGTGCAGTTTTTCCACTCTCGCTTTCTTGGAGTCCACGGGCCCGCACTCTTGCCCCACCACAGCCCTGTCTGCAGGGCTACCACAGTAATTTCCAGGGACCATCTGGCCCCTAGTTTACTGTTTTTTAATGTTCTCTTCCCGTTGAGGTGCTCACTCTAAAACTCCTTTCAATTCAATTCTAGGTGCCCTACACAGCCCGTCCCCTCCACAGTCTTGATGAAGACCCCCTCGTAAGGTGCGACTAAACCTACATCCAATCGGGGTCGACACTCCTTTCTGAGCCAGCCAGAAACGACAGAGATTGCTTCACTGTGTTTTTTCAGTTCTTAGACCTGGCTACAAAAAATCATGTATATTATGGTGCACTAATGGCGAATATCAAACTTAGAATCTTTTGTTGACTACTATGATTTAATTGTCTGCACAATTACCTCTTGCTCACACACTTTACCCTCAGGGAATCACTTCTTTTACGATCCCTTCTTTTCCCTGTCACTCTGGGCACTTTGTGAATTAATTTTGATTATGTACTAGACGTATTTGAGAACATGACAGTGTGAATAAATAACACTGTTTAATCTTTCATTTCCATGTATGTTTTTTCTAAATCTGTGATTATACAACATAAGCTTTGTGGCAAAGTATATTTTACTGGGACCACTCCTCCTTGTATTGCTTAAAACCCAGGTCCCAGTACCATTGAGTCTACCCATATATATAACTAGTTTGTCCACTTGGGCATTCATCGATAGCTTGGAGTCCATGGTCATTCGGAGGTTTCTTACTTCTTTTGATACTTTAGGCGGTGATCCCAGTTCATCAGGCCAGGCGGCAAGCGGGTCATAATGTTTCCAATCGCCACACGTGAGTATTTCCCTTTTGGAAGCATTCAATTTGAGATGGCTCCAAGTTATCCACTGATCCAAGGCTCTGAGACAACTGAAAATTGGGGATTTTCCAATGTCTTTGGGGCATTCCAGTTGAAGGAGTATTTGCGTGTCATCTACATAGTTATAGCACATGAGGTGAAATTGATTGCTCAGTACCAGTAATGACTTCATGTAGATGTTAAAAAGCATAGGCGAGATGATGGAGCCTTGAGGGACCCCTGCTTTTGTGGAGTATGGTTTGGATGAGAAGAACAAGTTACAAGTTTTTTCTGGTGGATACAGTATCTGCCTGTGGATTCCTCACCCCCTGTCCTTTGTGCAGTTCAATGCAAACACTTGAGTAGCGATGGAATGATACACCAAAAAAGACAGTTGCATTAGGTGAGAGAAGAATACTTCCTTGAACAGAGCCAAGACACAACTTACAAAACAAGTGTTTGATGCAAGTCAATGGTTAAAAAGGGACTATTCAAAACACACTCAATGATACTGTTAACAATAGGTCTTTAACCCCTTTGATGCTCATGACGGAATGGTTCCGTCATGAGCATCGGTGCTCCTGTGCTCATGCCGGAACCATTCCGTCATGAGGACAGGGGCAGGAAATCCCTCTGCTGTAAACAGCAGAGGGATTTCCATTTATTTTTGTGCCTCTGGAGGTGGGGAAGAGCTTCCCCAACCTCCCGAGGCCCATCAGCTGTTTTCAGTCTAATGACGATCACGCGCATGGTGCGCTGTCGTCATTAGACTGAAAATGAAAAAACTTAGTTTCATTGATTCAGTGCTCGTGGGGCTATCTCAGCCCCCGAGCACTGAAACACTTAGGAGGGGTATTGTTGGAAAGGGAAGGATCTTCCCCTTCCAATGGCACCCATCCCTAGTGGATCCCCAAGCAGGGATCTACCTACTAGCCACCAGGGAGGAGGGAGCAGCCTCTTGGGCAAGGGCCTTTGCTCCCCCCATTTTTTTGGGGCATAATTTCAGTCTTCCTGCTCCCCTGGGGGGCAGATGGGGGCTACAGCCGAAAGCCCACTAGAACCAGGGGATTTTTTTATTAGGAAAATTAGGGGTGGGGGCTGGCCAATATGGGCACGCCAATGCCCCCTTCCATCCCCCCACAAAATTCCAGTCTTTCTGCCCACTAGAAATGTTGGGGCATCCACGCAAGCCATACTTCCCTGGAATCCCCCGGGTGCCTAGTTTTCAGAAATGTGTGGGTTTGGTAGGTTTCCCTAAGTGGCCGCTGAGCACTGGGCCAGAAACCCAGGTGACCCCCCTTGCAAAACCAGGTTGTTTTGTGATAAGCAATTTTGATGTCGCCTCAATTCGTTTTGGGCCCTTGCCTGTCGCGAGTACTTGGGCTTCCCACACGAGTGAGACACCATTTTTATCGGGAGACCTGGGGGAATGCTGGGTGGTACGAAATTTGTGTCAGCCCGTGATGCCACAACTTTCCCACACAAAAATGTGTAAAAAAAGTGATATTTTTTCAGCTAATTTTCAGGTTTGCAGGGGATTCTGAGTAAGAAAACGTTGGGGCATCCACGCAAGCCATACCGCCCTACAATCCACCGAGTGTCTAGTTTTCATAAATGTGTGGGTTTGGTAGGTTTCCCTAGGTGACCACCGAGCCCCGGGCCAAAAAGTCATGGGACCCCCTTTGTAAAACCAGGTTGGTTTGTGATAGGTGATTTTGATGTCGCCTCAATAGGTTTTGGGCCCTTGACTGTCGCGGGTACGTGACCCACCCACACAAGTAAGGTACAATTTTTCTCGAAAGACTTTGGGGAACGTGGGGTGGATGGGTGGAATTTTGTGAATCCACGCAGATTCGAGAACTTGCCACCACTGAAATGTGAGGAAAATGTGGGTTTTTTTAACCGTTTTTAGGTCTCGCCTACGCAGCATGCATTTGCTGCTTAGGAGGGCCTTTAGCCGTCGCTCTGCTGTTTTTGGGAGGGGCGCGCGCTTGTTGTTCAGTCTCCCCGGCCTTCCCCCTCACACCCGCTACCCTCTTATCTCTTGCCTCTTGTACTTTCCATTCTTTTCTCGCTGTCCAACCTCCATAGCTCGCGCTTTCCATTCCCTCTTCCTCTCACTTTCAACGCCCGGACCGAAAGCCTCTTCCTTGTACTCCCAGGTTTCTCTTCCTTCCTACCCTCTTTCAATCGCACTCTCTCCTCTTTCCTTGTTCATAATAAGCCTCCCATTTTACAACACCATAGTCCCTCCCTTTTCCTCTCCGTGTGTCTCCAGGGACCTGGGCGTCTGTCAAACGGCAGCGGATGTCCTGTCTGCTCTATGTATAGCACCCAGAGGCCTAGTCACTGCTGCTTGGCGCATGACCCGCCTCCAGCAAACTTGGAATCAGGCTGCCAGCCTCTAACGCTATGAGGACCGAGTCTGTGCACTCTTTCTAACTCTTGCTGTGTGTGAGAATGTATCCACGCTGTCTTTGGAGTTAAAGAACAGCGGGCAACCTTTGAAAAGAGGGTCAGTGGAGGTCACGCGTGTTCATCTGCACAAAGGCAGCAGCAGAGCGCGCTGTGCTGGCATCGGTTACAGTCGTGCAGTGCATGGAAGGCAGACTTCGTGGCGCCCTCTCACAGACCCCACTGAGGTATGGACAGCGCCTTGCAGTAATAACAGCTGCTCTCTCAGCGCTACACAAATCCTCACTACAACGGTGTGCAATGGAAGCCGCAACACTCACTAGATATAGTGCCTAGAGGCAGCACACGTACAGCACACCGTATCAGCGGACGATACGCTCACAGCTAGAAAATACTCTAAATTAATAGCACCACTTAGCAATGCTTCCGATAAACACAGCTTGGAAGAGTTTTCTTGAAAGAAATCTACTTTCTATAAGTAGGAACCTGAAAGATGCTGGTTGGCCATAGTGTGTTTAAAATATCACTACCAGCAATGCAGCCTCGCGATTATCTTTAATGTGGGTGATGGATTTTAGTATTCTTTTTCTTGATTTTTTTGTCAAGGGGGAACAATTGCTAGCAACATTTTAGACTTCCACAACTCATTACACACGTGGAATTTTGTAACTTCCTCTTCTAAAACCTTACTTGTTGAATAGTGCTGTGCTTTAGGGGAGTTTGGCCTTGAATCTGATTGCGTCATTGAGAATTGGTGAGGCTGCACGGTACCGTTTCAAAGTGCGGCTCTCGAGCCATTCCACTAACTTCTATGGCATGGTTGCAGCCCCACCCCCCACAGAGCCTACTCAGGATCCTTACTTAACCTCCACAGCCTATCCTACGGCTTCCGGGGCTCAACGCGCACGCCTGGCCAAGACACCCTTTTAAATCGTGTTCTTTGCTGAGGTGAGATGCTGCTTAAATCATGCACACTTCTTTTTGCTATTTATTTTTAAAATGTATACTGTGCTTTGTGTTCTGCAGTGGGACAAGCTTTGTAGTCGCTTAGAGGCCCAGCATGATTGACTTTGCACATCCCTCACTCGTATATACTTACTGTAACTTCCTAACACAATTGCAAAAACAGATGCGTATGTTTCCTACGGCTGACTTCGGGGTTGATCCTTTTACCCCCCAAAAAATAAAAAATGTGACTATGTAGCCACCACAGAAGCTTGAAGGCAGGCTGGCGCTCCGAAGTACATCTGTTGTAAACACAAGTAAACAGTTAATGTCAGGTGCAATGTGTCCGCACCACGAAGCTGTGCATGGACCCCAGTACACTAAAATTCCAGCCTCTGGCAAACATAGCACTGACATATCATGTTCGCTGCCACATTTCGGTTTATCCAGTATGTACATTTATTTAAAATGGATGTCCCTAATACTTATTAATCCATGGGTTTAAGTAATCAATTAATTGCCTCCAATCGCAAGTGAATGAAAGTTGTGAATCAGTTTTCACTAATGACTTTTAAACAATTTTTAGCTGTACTTTGGGTTGCTTACACGGGGGCCGACACAGAGCATTTGGGAGTATGGGAAGCAGACAGTACAACAGGAGTACTTTTTAACGTAGTATGGAATGTCTTAGTGATTTGGCCCAAAATGTCCAACTCCTTTTTAGAACAAGCATTGCAATGCAATAGGTCTCGCATTTACGCGAGTTTGAGCTATTGACATTACAAATAACAATGCCTTTTATTTTAGTTTTTTTAAAACATAAATAAATGTCATTGGCATTTACAATGCCAATAACTTAAACTCGGGTAAATGCGGGACCTATTGCATTGCAAATGCTTGTTTAGGTTTGCATGGGATTCTGGGTAACAGAACCTGGTGAGAGCCAGTCAAGTCACCCCATGCTGGATTCCCCTGGGTGTCTAGCTTTAAAAAATGTATAGGTTGGCTAGGTTTCCCTAGGTGCCAGCAGAGCCAGGCTTAAAAAACTACTGCTATGCACATTCCCAAAAAAGGGTCATTTTTCACTGTGAAAATATGGTGTGTCCACGTTGCGTTTTGCTCCGTTTCCTGTCACTGGCACTAGGCCTACCCACACAAGTGAGGTACCATTTTCCTCTGAAGACTTTGGGGAACGCGGGGTGGGTGGAATTTTGTAGATCCACGCAGATTCCAGAACTTTCCACCACAGAAATGTGAGGATAATGTGACAATTTTATAGGTTTGCATGGGATTCTGGGTAACAGAACCTGGTGAGAGCCAGTCAAGTCACCCCATCCTGGATTCCCCTGGGTGTCTAGTTTTCAAAAATGTATAGGTTTGCTAGGTTTCCCTAGGTGCCAGCAGAGCTAGGGTTTAAAAACTACAGCTAGGCACTTTGCAAAAAAAGGGTAATTTTTCACTGTGAAAATGTGGTGTGTCCACGTTGCGTTTTGGGCAGTTTCCTGTCACGGGCACTAGGCCTACCCACACAAGTGAGGTACCGTTTTTATCGGGAGACTTAGGGTAATACAGAATTTTAGAGCAACTGTTATTACTTATTAACTTTCGATGCATTTCTGCCTTCCAAATGAAAGACAATGTGTAAAAAAGAAGTCATTTTGAATAATGACCTATAATTCTCATGCTAGTATGGGTACTCCCAATTTCGGAAATGTGCAAATATCTGTTTCTAAACTCTATATTTTGTTCCCATTTCAGAAATACTTAGGTGTCTTTCATACCGATTTTTCCATGTATACATTTTCCCAGAGTAATTGCTATATACCCAGTACATAATAAAAAACAATTGCAAGACGCTGCTCAGTTATTGGCTCTGGGTTCGTCGGGTTCTTGGTGAACCTACAAGTCCTATATATCGCCACAACTAGAAAGGTCCAGCGTATGTAACGGTATATTGCTTTCAAATAGCTGACATAATTAGAAGAAGTTACTGGTGAAAACGTTTACACAAATGCCTGTTTTTGTCAATTAATTTTCAATTTTTCCTATATTTAACTGTTAGTTTCCATAAAGAAAACTTTTAGGATCTACACAAATTACCCCTTGCTGAATTCAGAATTTTGTCTACTTTTCAGAAATGTATAGCTTTCCGGGATCCATTATTGCTTTCATACCCATGTCTACCATTAACTGGAAGGAGATTGAAAGCACAAAAAATAGCAAAAATAGGCTATGTCCCAGAAAAATGCCAAAACTATGTAAATAATTTAGATTTTCTGACAAAAGTCTGCTCGTCCCTGATAGCTGGGAAGATGGTGATTTCAGCACCACAATCTCTTTTTTTATACCATTTGCAAACAAAAAACTAGACACTTTCATCTGTAGCCCTTTTTTCGCATTTATCCCAAAAAAACCAAAATGTTGCTGTATTTTGGCTAATTTCTGGGTCCCCTCTAGGGGAATTCACAAACCCTGGGTACCTTTAGAATCCCCATGATGTTAGAAAAAAAGGACGCAAATTTGGCGTGGATACCTATGTGGTCAAAAAGTTACAGGGGCCTAAGTGCGAACTACCCCAAATAGCCAAATAAAAGCCTTAGCACAAGGGGGGAAAGGCCTAGCAGCGAAGGGGTTAACTGAAGTACAAACTCAGACCTAAAGATAGATGCAAAACAGAATTGAGGTACTTGAGTAGGAATGCTCCCACAGACAATGGGATTGCAGTATGGAACGTTTTGTTCTTCTGCATTACATAGCACCCTGGTCCACACAGGTTGGGTTAGAGAGATTTACATGCCACACTCAAATTTATTAAATAAAAATCAGTATACCAACAAATCTACATTGTATTCAGGAGACTAGGAACTCAATTAAGCTAAATAAAAATGGTCATCTTCAAATACCAACAAGCTATAGTGATGGTCTTATGGATATAATAACTTAGAATATTTAATGTTACCCCCAAGTCAGGGTTTAGTAAAAATTAATGTCTTGAAGTACGTCTCCTGTTATGTAGGCATGCTTGCAGTGAAAGACAGCTCTTTTTGGGGTCATATACCACTTTTATCTGTCAAGTAAACTCTTATAGAGTAAAAAGAAGCCTTTGCTACATGATGGAAACAGGAGCTACTACATCAGCACTCAGTGTTCATTCAAAGAGCACACCAATAAAGGCAAGAATGGCACTTGAAAGAGCAACTCAGTTGTAAAATGGGAATCTGTAGTATATTTATGGACCAACAAACAGAACGTCGATATGCCCTTAGCACATCAATGCAGAGCCATGAACCCTCTTACAATGTATAAGGTGCTACACTGCAATGGTACATTCACAGCATGACATACAACACAAAAAGATTTTTCAAGCCATATCGTTCCACTTCCTTTTGGTAGGATGTCACTTCATCTACACGTCAAGTCCCTTCTAGGATATGTAATCAGTCATCGAAACGTACTCAAAAAAGATGATACCATGTTTGCTCAACTACATATGTGGTTGATCTGTGGCTCAATGTCGGTCGGTCAAATGCTCATTTACTCTTTCTCATAATCACTTTTCATTTTCCATTGCACCTATCTGCAAATTTATTAGACTGTCATATCCCAAAGCCAGCTCCAAGCTCACTATTATATCCTACCTATTTTATTGACACGCATCTCCAACACGCAAATAACTGTAGAGTTATCAGAGTTTGTAGGTTCCGGCTTCTAATAGATCGTTAAATATCTCAACCTTCATGTTAGGTATTTCCCAAACTGTTTATTGTTTGATCTCATTTACTCAGAGGTTAAGACTTGACATCGAGAGACTCTCGAAATGACTGCTTTGTTTTTGCATCCTATGCCTTGTGTCACATTTGGCACAACTTTGAAGTTGTATTCTGAAGGTTGGACTGTTCTTTTAAAAATGGAATATTAGAATCACTCACAGCTGGTATATTGTTTTCTTTCTTCTATGAATCAGATCCGGTATATCATAACTAGAAGGACCAACAGGGTTCACTTCCTACCACTCTATTTGCATGTTTTTCACATCTATGTGGAATTTTAGCTAACTATTGCTCTACTACTCACTTGGTCACTTTACCCTTACTCTTGGCTTTCACAAGAATGCCACTGTTATTTTTTGGTGACACTCGGTGTAGGTTGGGTACTATTTGCTATACATTTTTTCACTCAACAAATGTAACAAGCATTTGCAATGCCATAGGTCTCGCATTTGCAAGAGTTTAAGCCATTGGCATTGTTAAATGCCTTTTATTTATGTTTTAAAAATCAACACATAAATAAAAGGCATTGTCATTTACAATGACAATAGCTCAAACTCTCGTAAATGCGAGATCTACTGCATTGCAAATGCTGTTATTGTGTTTCTCTCACATTTGCCCTGGCAGTGCAAACAATAGTTATAATACTTGTTATGTAGAGCTTTATATCGCAATTCAGACATTTCTAGGAGCTGCAACTATCATCTCTTACTGTAACTTATTTATTTATTCGAGAGTTATATATGGCGCTAGCTAGACCCGAAGGTATCAGAGCGCTTTATAACAGTAAATGTTCACATCAATGATAACAAATCTTTACCTAAGGCCTCCTTTTCCCTCCCTAGTTGCTGTTGTCATTAAGCAGCGCACTCTGGACGAAAAATATAAAATACATTTTATTTCAGGTACTATTTCTAGGTGAGAAGCCCCCTCAGCCAGGCTCGGTTTCGAAGCCAGTTCCTTGGGTTGACAATTTGGATGGGCAGTGGGCGGGGCTTGATATCAGCTATGCGGCTCGCGCCTACTACCCCCTGAGCGGCCTGATGTAATGGTCCAGACCACAGCCCCCAGGCCTTTGAACATTATCAGCGCCGCCGTACACTAGAATGTGATTAAACAGCCCCAGTTGTGTTAAGTGCAAGGGTTGGATCGCCGTGCAAAGCTATTATTATTCTCTTTAATAAGGACCACATGAAAGGGAGCATGCAGCTGGGCTTGGACGCGAGTCAGACATCTGGTTGAGATTTCTGCCTGCAGGAATGCTAGTGATGCAGATACGGAGTTCTAAAACACATTACGCTCATTAACCTAATAACGGAGATAAACAAGGCAATTTACGTGGACGGAGCAGGAAGCCGCGGCTGCGCTCATGAAAAGAAAGCGCGCTATCAGTTTAACGAGGTGCGTGTCTCTGGTTACCTGTGGAGTTCACCCTCCTCGGGGTATAACATCACACCGTGGGCAGCCATCTTCCTGCTTTGTCCTCTGTGATGATGTGATGTGTGTCGAAGAGCGCGGCCGGCAGCGCAACACTGAAACTAACTAGGAGGGAGGGAAAGTGAAAGTGCGCCATGCGCGCGCTGTGTTCACGCGAGGACAGGAGATGTGCACGCGTACAGAGTGTACATCTCCTGTCCGCGTGTGCCACCTCCTGCCTCCCTTCGGCAGAGAAACCGGCGACTATAGGTCTCGCCAAGGCGAGCAGCGCATGTGCCGCGTCGCTAGGCGAGACCTAAAAATGGTACGGTTATTTTGTTCTACACAGGTCTTTTATTACTACACAGCCTTGAAAAAGTCACTTTTGGGATGAAACACGTGTTCGGCTGTTGTCTATCACCGAATATTGCAGTGTCAATTGAACTCGGAAATTTCATCACCACATTGTATAGTCCTTGTACCTTTTTTCTGTAAAAACTGAAATGTATCACCTATATGTTCAGTGGGGTTAATAAACTGTTGAGAAAATGTAAAATTTTTCTGGAATTTGTAAACGTTTGAAAAGTAAACAATTGTGTTTGGCAACTTCTAAATATATATGACTAAATATAACTGACTTGTTTGAGTGCAGGAGTATACTATTTGTGAAATATTGTAACACAATGGCCTTGTCCACTGTGCATGCACACCTAAGGTAGTAGGGTGTGGTATTATCGTGAATGTCATCTTTACCTTAATCTGGTCAATTTACTTATAGCTTTTCAACCTTTACTTATACCTTTTCAACACTATCTGCCCCAAAAACTGGTTTGTTTTACTGTAATTTGAAGGCCTGCTTTGAGAATGCATTGTCCAGCGCCGGTTTCAAGGACACTGCGGGCTGCTATGTGAAGGCTGGTATTGGAGATGCTTCACACTGCTGTGGTTCTGAAGTGTAGCTGTGAGAATATGTGTCGCACTGCATTGCATCTGCTCACAGGACTACAGCTGGGCTGGCAGAGCACCTTCAGGCCCATTTACAAGGGTCCAGGACTAGGGTGGCACCACTTAGGGGGCAAGAATTACAACAAGCAGAGTCCATGTGCTGGGTACAAGGTAGTTGGAGGCTATTCTGCCCGTTAGGCTCTGATCAGGAGGCCAGCCAACGAGCCCTTGGAGTCACTCTGGTGGTCCTGGATTCAAGAGGCAGGTCCAGTCCTTTTCAGTCAGACAGTAACATAGCAGTCCTTCTTGCAGAGCAGCAAGTAGTCCTTCTGAGTCTTCCACAGGTCCCGAGGTGTACTGAGTAGTTGCATTTGATGGTTCTTTATTTATACCTGGTGCCCACTTTGAAGTAGGAGATGGTTCTGGAGGTTTCCAACGCCAGGAGATGTTTGAACTAACCTGCCTCCCCTTTTCTGGGGAACAAAAGACTAGTGTGAAACCCTTTATGAGTGTGCTTAGGCAGAGCCTTTGAGATGTGCAAGTGTGGTGGGTGACAGCTCCCCCCCGCCATCAAGTCAGATAGCCCGTCCTGCCAAAACCTACCTAGATTTCCGGTACTTATGGATTAGAATGTATTTGCAATCTTGCTAATTCTCCTATGTAGAAATTGGTTTGCTCGCCAATATTAATGTCAATATTCGAATGCATATTACGCCTGAGATTACTTGTATTTTTTTGTTTAAAATGTAATTACACGTCACGCATACATGTCCTGCCAGACGATGAAGTCTGTCTTCATGTTCAATAGTACATTTAGCTATGCCACGTTCCCGAGCGTCACGTGTCGGTAGAACGTCCTGCACGCCCCCGTCGTACAGTCCAGTTTATATAGAAGCCGACCCGGTCTCAACCGGTTGATCCGCTTCTCAGACCTACACGGAGTAATACGGTGAGTGCTGCTTCATTTCTCGTCTCAATGGCCCTTTATCTACAACGGAACGGGCCACCCAACATATCGATTCATTTTTTCGTCGCTGGGCACGACCCGGTCTCCCCACAATTACTAACACTCATCATAGGCATTGTTGGGTCTACTAGAAACGTATGATCAATATTAGACGATTCCGTTAAACACAATATTAACGTTGCATGTCCGCATTAACATCCACGTTTTGGCATCAATTATTTTCTAGCTTTGCACATTATCGATATACGCGCGCACATTAGCTTACTCATGTGCTCCTTTTTACCACCACCGGAACACGGAACCGGCTATCACTATTAAATTTAGTAAACTATGGCCAACCAACACAGCTGTTTTTTAACACACATTAGTTGTTTTAGTTATGCTCACTCCCGGGCCACCCCTTGAACCTTGTTTTCGCCGATACCACCAAGCGGGCGTTTTTTATGACTTACTATTGAGACTGCACTCGTTCTTTTTAAATTACCACCACACCCATTGATCAATGATGATGCACAGTACGTGAGCATGTGCATATCTCTAGACTCACTTTTCACTACCGGGGCCGCTGCGCATTTATCGCCCATGCAGCCATGGATGCTTTTACCCACCGGGTCCTCTCTTCCTTTTCTACCCTCTGTTTTGATTAGATCTGCAGACTTCCCTGATTCATTCGGGCATTCTGATTTTGCGATTTACACGGATTCGCCACTACTTTGCCTGTGATCCATACTTCTTCTGGACCAGTTAAAATACAACACTAGAAGTAAGTGCGTTTTCCCAGAGGTAATTTCTCTCTTGCCCCATTATTTATGATATCTCAAACCGGCTGATGGGCAACTCATTTCTTGCAGGTTTTTTTTTTTCTCACTCCCTCCTTCCGACGTTTGGGAACCACTGAGTCCTTTGTGCCTCCACCAGTCAATTGTGAGAGGCCCCATCCCCAGCCATTCACGGTAACTACCTCAACCAGTACCCTTGGGTTAACTGGTTTTACTCTGTTTTTAACTTAATTTAGGGTCCTAATGTACCATTCTTTTGTCCTTGTCAGGTGGCCCCGCACTCCCTACTTCCGTCCTGAGGAAGACCCCGCTTGTAAGGGTCTGAAGAACCTACACACACACAGGGGTCGAAACGTCGTTTTTGCCAGTCTTTCTCATCAGTAATCATTTTACTGTGGATTTGTACGTGACATGGCTAAATATGCATAGACGAACTGTGATTAATACCCGATTGACTTTTGGTCGTGCAATTTGTATATGTCCTATTGTTGAACTGAGATATTGATATCACTATCTATATTTCATTTACCTCACCACCGCACACAAATCACTTTCCCGCCGATCCTCCTTCCCCTTGGGCACTGTTATGATGATTTTGTTTCACTAAAATATATGGCGATTAATAATTGTTGAATGACTTGTCATGTGGTTTCAGTGTGATTGAATAACACTGCAATAACTTACCCAGTCTTGTTCGAACATTTTACTTCAAGTACGATTGTCTAGTTTTTCTTCCCCTTGCACATGATGCTTTGAATACTGGTACCACCATTATAAATACTGCCTTGTACCCAGGTCCCAGGGAATTTTGGGTTTACCCGCTATATTTAACCCAATTTAAAGTTAGCGCTTATTAAATGTAATAAGTTAAGCCAATGGTATCCTATGGGAGAGGTAGGCCTTGTAGTAGTGAGAAATTAATTTAGGAGTTTTTCACTACTAGGACATGGAAAAGTTAAAAGTACATGTCTAACGTTTTAAATTCGCTGCACCCTGTCCTATGGGCCATATAGGGCCTACCCTAGAGGTGGTTTTTAAAAAGGAAGCTTTAGGCCTGGCAAAAGGTTTATTTTGTCAGGTCAAATTGGCAGTTTAAAACTGCACACACAGTCTGCAATGGCAGGGCCCGACACATATTCAAAGGGCTACTTAAGTGGCTGGCACAATCAGTGCTGCAGGCCACAAGAAGCATTTAATTTACAGGACCTGGGTGCATGTAGTACCATTTTACTAGGGACTTACAAGTAAATTAAATGTGGCAATTGGATGTAAGCCAACTTTACCGTGTTTAGAAGAGAGAGCACACGCACTTTAGCACTGGTTAGCAGTGGTAAGGTGGACAGATTGCTGTGGTCAACAAAAACAAGATCATAAAAAATGGGGGGGGGGGTAAGGCAAAAAGTTTGGGGGAAGGCCATCCTCGGGCTGTCAAGTCTAACACATGTTACCCCAGCTGAAAGGTGGGAGAAATACCCAACCTCCTGGGAGTTTATCACTAAGGTAGATGAACTTAGAGAGACCATCAGCTTTGACGCTGTCTGACCCAGGATAGTTTTCCACTATATAGTACGGACACCTCAACAGATTGGGATTCTAATCCCTCATTTGCATGAGCTATCGGAAGGGCCTGTGGTCTATTTGAATTCGGAAGTAAGACCCAAACAGGTATGGTCTTGGCCTCTTCAGTGCCCGGACTACGGCAAAGGACTCCCTATCAATAGCACTTCACCCCTGCCCCTGGGTAAGTAATCTCTTGCGCCAAGAGACCACCCTGTGAACGAGCGCTTTAGAAATTATCAGTAACATAACATAACATGAAGGCTTCAGGTTGGTCTAGGCCCTCCTCATGTATCTGTTCTCAGACAGCCCCTATGCCATGCTCTGAAGCATCCATCTGCACAATGAACTCCTTGGAGAAGGAAAGTGCTTTGAGTGCAGGTACTATACACATCGCTTCCTTGAGAGAATCAACAGCTATCTGACAGGCCTCTTCCAGATCACATTTTTATGCTCATTCTTGGAAGTCAGCTCCGTTAAGGGTGCAACAATGGTAACATTTCCCCCTAAACAAACCGGCAATATCCTGTGAGGCCCAGGAAGGCTCTCACCTCAGTCAGGGGGTTGCCAGGCTAGGATGGTTTTGATCTTGCCCTGGAGGGGCAGCACCTTGCCCCTTCCCACCATGGGCTCCAGATAGACCACTGCACCATGCCCTATCTGGCACTTTGTGGCCTTGGTAGACAGGCCTACCTACGGCAGGGCCTGGAACATCTCTTGAAGGTTGGACAGGCCTTCACCCCAGATGGAGTTGAAGACAGCTATGCCATCTAGGTAGGCGTCACAGAATGTCTTCTTTCTAGCCAGGACCTTGTTTACCAATCTCTGAAAGATAGCAGTGGCATTCATTAAGCCAAAGGGCATTATCCTGAACCAGAACTGGCCCTCTGGGGTTGAGAATGCAGACCTCTCTTTTTTACCCCCTCAGTCAGAGCAATATGCCAGTAGCCTAATGTGAGATCAAGAGTCCTGAGGAATTTGGCATTTTTGAGCTCATCTGCTCGGGGATGGGGCGAGCGTCAGTCTTGGTGACTGAATTGAGTCCCCTGTAGTCCACATAGAGCCTAAGTTCCAGAGTGGCACCCAGTAGGGCAGGCTTGGGTACCAGCATCAATGGGTTTTAACCAAGGATTGCTGGAGGGTTCAATCACCCAGAGGCCAGCATTTTTTAGACCTCCTCTTTGATGTTAGGTATCACCTTGTCCGACAGCATGCACATTTTGTTCTTTGCAGGTATACTGTCTCCAGTATATATGTCATGGGTACACAAATGTGTATGCCGAGGAATGAGGGAGAACAGAGAAGAAAATTGACCCAGTAACTGGCAACATTTATTCTGCTGTTCTGGGGTCAGAAGAGAGGTTAACACCCTCTACTGACGATACTTACTCCTGGAGGAGGTCAGGGAGAGGATCACGCTCCTCTTCCACCCTGTCATCTGACACCAAGAGCATGGTGACTTCAGATCTCTCAAGGTGGGTCTTGGGGTGGTTTATGTAGAGCACCCGTAAGGAGTATCTAGGGGCCTTAAGATCCACTAGGAGGGTGGCATCCCCCTTCCAGTTCTGCACCACATATTGTATTGTATTGTAATTGCATTTATATAGCACTTACTGTCCCTGGCGAGGCGCCAAAGCGCTTTTTCTGTGAGTAGCACGTCTCTTCAGAACCCAAAAAGGATTAGTGGTGAATTAGTATAGTGAAATATGAGATTAATTTGAGCGGTGGATATGTTAGTCCGTTATTTGGATTGAGGAGGAGAGTGGAGGGATAGAAGAGGAAAGGGTTTGCATTTATATAGTGCTTGCTCCCCTGAGGGGGTGTTGTAGCACTTTTCGGCGAGTAGCAGGCTACTCTGGAACTCAAAAAGGATTAGTGGCGAATTAGTGTAGGTAAATATGAAATTAATTTGATTTGAGCTGTGGACATGTTAATCTGTTATTTGGATTGTAAGAGGAATAGTGGAGGGAAAGAAGAAGAAAGTGTCTAGAAAGTTTTCTTTTTTGGGGGGGGGGGGACTTCCTAGCAGTAGGAGGGGGTTTGGGTTGAGTAAGGAGATGTGGAGCGGGAAGAGTCAGAGGGAAGGGTTTAGAAAGGCTTGTTTGGGAGATGTGAATAGTAAAAGAGGTATGAGATGATGCAATGAGTGGTTGAGGAGGGAAAAGTTTAGCAAGGGTTATTTCTTGGGTCACAGTAGTGGTATGGTATGTGGGATGAATTGGAAGAGGAGAGGTAGAGGATATATTGAAGAGAGGTATAGGGTAAGAAATAGGATAGTGCATTGGAAAGAGTAGTAGAATGAGGCTTGAGATGAGTCAGAGTTCAGGAAGCGGTTCTTCAATGTTAGAAAGTGTCAGAGCGATGAGATTGAGTGCGAGCTCGGGCGACGATGAGGGGGTGGGAGAAAAGGGGTTCAGTGTTGGCCGGAGATGGAAGCCTGAAGAGTGGAAGGGGAGAGATGACGTGGGGGTGGGCGGGGGGGGAGGGGGTGGAGTCAGAGGAGAGCTAAGGACCGAGAAGCCGGAAGAGACGATATGATGGACTGAGGGATGGAGGGGAAAGTTACAGCATTATGAAGGGGGGGGGGGTGAAATTCAGAGGTGGCGATATTGGTGCAGGGGGGGAAAGAGTCGGAAGTACTAGGTGAAGGGGCCGGGGCTTAATCAGATCCGCTTGCGTGGGGAGAGTGCAGTTCAGAGTGGGAAGCTCAGTGCGAAGTGGCCAGGGCAAGATCACAAATAGTTGCGGGGGGGAGAGTACAGTTCAGGGAGGGAGCTATTGGCGCAGGGGGCTGAAGGTGGAAGTTCAGGGTGAACGGGTCCGGGAGTTGTAGCGAGGTTAGAGGTAGTGAGATGGGTTTGAGAGTGTCAGTCGTTAGATAAAGCGTGAGTTAGGGTGATGGAGTGCGCAGGTGGGGTGCCATGGGGGAGTGGGCTCGGGGGGGGGGGATACCAAGACAATAAAGAGGAAGAGGGGTTGGGGCTGGTTTGGATAGATGGACTGCCATGGGACTGTAGTCGTGGTCAAAGATGTTGAGGTGGTGTTCGGATGCTTGAAGGAGGATGTTACCGGTTTTGAATATGGAGCTGTAAATTTCTACGAGAAAAGATGGGGATGGGGAGGTAGATAATTTGAAACCATAAGGGATTTTGTTGGATTTAGTGACTGTAAGATGGCCCAGGAAGATGTTTTTCATTTTGGAGGGATGTTTGGAATAGAAAATAAGGTTCATTTTTATAGGAGAGGTGATGCTATGGTAGGTATCAACTATAAAAGTTTCAGTGTGACGAGTCAACAATTTATGTTTAAAGTTTTTCTTGGCATTTTCGGAAAGATTGGACGGATATACGATGTTCCAGGAATTGGGACCATGTCTGGATAGGGCAGTATCTGGGGGTGAGAGGATGGGATATGAGGGGGGGGGGGGACATGATCGGTTATAAGAAGGGGGGAAGGGGAGGACGATAAAAGAGGGGGGTGAGACAAAAAGAAATGAGAAATAGGCGGAGAGTGAGAGGGGAAAACCAGAGGGGAGAATCGCAAGAGAGAGAGGGGAGTAAGTGGTAAGGGGGAGGGGTAAATCAGAGGGGGGGGAAGTGTCAGTGGTAGAGTAGAGAAGGTGTTAGGCGGGATGCCGGCAGGGTATGTAAGAATATATATAGATTACAAAATATATAGGGAGAGAACAACAGCATTTAGAAACCTGGACGTATTAAGAAGTTAGATGGGACTGGGGGAAATGTAGAGCGGAGAAGGGATAGAAGAAGGAATAAGTGGGGGTGGGTGAATATTGTAGTAAGAGTGTATTAGGGTGAGAGGTGGAATGAAGGGGTAGGAGAGTCTAAATATAGGTGGAATAGAGTATAGCATTGAGAGAACAGCCAGATAACAAATTAGTCAAATTAAACCCAGATTACGATAATTACCATGATAGAACAGCACCAAAGCTAACTTCTGGGACGGCACAACATTTGTCATATTAAACACAGAATAACGATAAATATAGTACTAGAACACCAACACTCAAAATTAAACAGAAATTACAATAATTATGGGGATAGCTCATCCACATTCATATTAAACAAAAATTACAATAATTATAGTGATAGCACATTGAAAAAGAGAACTTTGGGAAGGCGCAGGCCGAGTACAAAAGTTAGTAGTGGGACCATATCCAGTTCAGCCGCAGCTTAGGAGGGACAAGTCTGGGGGGAGGGGGGGGGGGGGGGCGGCGGCAGGATAAAGAGCCTGAGTTACAGCTGTCACTTCAGGGGCTGTAGTTGCAGGGCGCAGGTAGCTCGGAAGCGCAGTGCGCAATGAAGGTTGGGGGGCATTAGTCTGACAGCAAGACTATATGGTCAGGATGGAGGGTGGTGTTTTGAATTGGAATCAGTTCTTGACCATCGGGGGTGGCTTGGCCGGGGTTCGCTGGACTCTTTCCCAGTTAAGAAGGGGGTACGTTGATTAGGCAAGTGGCTACATGGTCTGTGAGAAGTTGGCTAGTTCTAGTGGGCATCTTGCACCAGTCCAAACAACCCTTATTGATGATAGGTTTAAAGACAATCTTTATTGAAAGCTATCCTAGTGGTAGCTATGGAGAGCAGCCTTCAGGCTAAGTCTTGAAGGAGAGTAAAGCAGCTTGGTTTACCAGACTATAACCTTTTGAATAACTAAATGAAAGGAAAGCCACACAAAGTATATATAAAATATATGTATTTATTACTAAACACTCACTACTAATCTCTTTATGAGATTAGAGTGCAAGATACACAAAGTTAAAAAGCACCAAAACGACAATAATATAGCGTAATATACAATGGGCCCCAGGGAGGGACCAAACCATATATTAAGAAAGTGGTATAAGAACCACGACTTGACACAGGGCCTAGAGCCTGTAGAATCGCCGGGACCCCAAGGAACCACCCAAGGTAGTGACACAGGGGACCCACGGGGAACGTTTGCAGTGTGAGAACACAGCCGCGAGCTCCGTTAGATTCTATGGGGAAAGTCGCGGTTGGAAATTTTAAAATTTAAGGACACTTAGGAGAGGACTTTGAGCAAACCCCTTTTGACTTAGGGGGTTCTAGGGCCAACACCCACAGGAGCACCGGAGTACTCTAGTTACCTCACCCAAGGAAGCTGGGTGGATAGGTGTCAAATGATGTTGGGAATCGCTGTTGATTTCAATGGCGATCTGCTGCAAAGTGCTGCTGCAGTGGAAAGGAAAAGTGTCCAGTGTGATCCAAGCCTGGATTGAAGATGTGAAGATCCTGAAATCAGAGGGGACAGAGTCTGGGTCACTTGCCAGTGACCAGGGGCACCATAGACGAATGCCCACCGATGTCAGGTTATTCTGGGATGAAGAGGTGAAGCTTGACTCTGCAGCCACGAGGACCAGGAGGCGTCGATGACGACCAGGAGCTGGATTCGAGCAGTCCCACGAAGGGTGTCGAGTGCTGTGGTGTCGGTGTTCGGATTGAACCAAATAAGCCTTGGCAACAGCAACCCACGCAGGAAGAGAAAATATGCTTCGTGCAGAACAGCAAGGTCCAGGGGACTCCCCAAGCGATGGAGAGTCAGGGTACGTTTGGAGCAACCAGGTAAGCCCAAACAGAGTTAAAGTTGCCTTCACAGGGACCCACCAGTCGACGGACTAGGGATCGCGAAGGGACCTCAAGCGAAAACACAAAGGACCAGCTCACGGAACACTCATGGAGTGTATGCTGGTAATCTTCGGTGCAAATGCTGCTCGGGGTCAGGGCTACAAGTAACCCAAAGCTCAGCCTCAGAGATTGCCTCAAAGCTGATGCTTCTGCAAATGGTCACGGTGTCCAGGGGTTCAGGTTGCACGGTCTTCCACGAGGGATACGGGCCTCAGAATTGCGGAGTCCACAGATCGACCTTATAGACCACGGAAACCCACCTTCTGTGTTGTAAATTCTTCAGAGTCCGGCGGGAGGTTCGGAGATGCAATCCGGTCAGATGTGTCTTAGGTGTCTGCCAAGCAGGGGAGTCACTCCTTTACTCCAAGGGAGATTCTTCAGTCATCTAGTGCATTGTAGATCGACGAAGTTCCAGGATTAAGTGTCAGAGTTTCGTCCAGGTAAATCTAAAGTCCTGTAGTCAGGGGTTCCTACTTTATATCCAAGGAAGGGGGGGAACAAACTCTGGGGACCCAACTATGAGAGGGTCAGGAAAGAGGGGTGGCTACACCCATTTCCTTTGTCCAGTTTCACGCCAGAGCAGGGGCTGGTAGCCCCTAAAACCGGTTTGAGCTGGACTATTCACAGGGACACCAAATGTGCCCCCAGTGCCGGCTTCAAAGCACTCTTGGAGTGCACCAACCCAGACCCAATACACTAAAGCCTGTCTCGGAGGTGGTCACAACTCCCTGTGACAGGAAACCTATTGTCAAGCCTCCCCTGCCGGAGTTTCGTCCAGCAGCAGGAGGCAGACTCGTGTCTGTGGCTGGCAGCATCCATTTTGTGATACCAGGGTTTTGCAAAGGTGGTACCGGGTGTACCAGTTGTGCCATGTTTCTCCATCTAGTAGGGTGGAATCATACCTCCCACCCCAGTTACTGCAGTGGAGGTATGATTCCAAGGTGTTTGACACCAAGCACATGATTCCATGCAGCCATTCCAACGTTAGCATTTACAGCGAGGTTATAATGCACTTAAGAGTATATGGTTTGGCTGCATCACAAACAACCCCGGAATAAAAGATTCCGAAAGCTGCAGAGGGGCTCTGCTCATGCATGGGCACCCTCTCATATGAAACCAGGCACGCTGCCTGCATTATTGTTAAGGCCTGCAATAGGGGTGACTGATAGGTTTACATGTGCAGTGATATGGAGAGACATAGGGAACCTATCTCTCAGTAAGGGGTGCATACACCACCTAACACAGGCTGCAGTAGCAGACCTGTTGTGTCATTTTAAAAGGCTTCCCAGGAGTGGCATAATACATGCTGCAGCCCCTGGTAGGCCTGTGGGGTACCTCTGCCCTGGGTACATAGTATACCATATACTAGCGACTCACAAGGATACCCCAGAATCCAATCTGGAGTGTACCTAAAGTACATGGAATCAATTTAGAGTACAAAGCAGATAGATTGGGGTCCTGATAAGCAGGGCCACAGTCTGGCTAAGTCGAAAAACAGTGAAACATCAGCACGAAGTAGGGGTTACCATAAGAAGCATATCCTACTCTCCTACACCCCCCCCCCCCGCCCCACCCAAAGGCAGGGACATTAAACTAACCTTGACCAGTTGAGTCTTCATGTTCTAAGTGGAAATATCTGGAGAGTCCATCTGCATGGTTTCTCCCAGGTCTATGTTCCACTGTGTAGTCCATCCCCTGTAGGGAAATGGACCACATCAAAAGTTTGGGGTTTTCACCCTTCATCTGTTTTAGCCATAAGAGGGGCTTATGGTCTGTTTGAACAATGAAGTGAGTCCCAAACAAGTATGGCCTCAACTTCTTCAGAGCCCAAACCACAGCAAAGGCCTCCCTCTCAATGGCTGACCAACGTTTCTCTCTGGGGGTCAGCCTTCTGCTAATAAAAGCTACTGGCTGATCCTGTCCCTCATCATTCAATTGTGATAGCACAGCCCCTACACCCAACTCAGATGCATCTGTTTGGACAATGAATTGCTTGTAGTAATCAGGACTTTGCAGAATGGGAGCAGTGCACATGGCCTGCTTCAGGTCATCAAATGCCTTTTGACAGCTAACTGTCCACTGAACTTTCTTTGGCATTCTTTCAGAAGTAAGGTCATTTAAAGGGGTCACCATGGATCCATAACCTTTTACAAAGCTTCTATAGTACGCAGTCAGGCCCAAGAAAGCTCTGACCTGAGTCTGGGTGGTTGGAGCAACCCAGTCCATGATGGTCTGGATTTTGCTCTGCAATGGTTGAACCTGGTCTCCACCCACAAGGTGGCCCAGGTACACAACCCGACTCTGCCCTATCTGGCACTTAGTGGCCTTGATAGTTAGGCCTGCTTTCTGCAGGGCCTCCAAAACATTTCGCAAGTGGACCAGGTGATCCTCCCAGGTGGAGATAAAGACAGCAATATCATCTAGATATGCTGCACTATAGGCTTCCAGACCTGTAAGGACTTTATTCACCAACCGTTGAAAACTGGCAGGTGCATTTTTCAAACCAAAGGGCATCGCCACAAATTGGTAGTGCCCACTAGGGATAGAAAATGCTGTATTTGGCTTTGCATCATCAGCTAGTCTCATCTGCCAGTAGCCAGCTGTCAAGTCAAATGTGCTCAGAAACTTGGCTAAAGCCAAAGTGTCTATAAGCTCATCTGCCCTTGGTATTGGATGGGCCTCAGTCCCAGTGACTGCATTGAGACCCCTGTAGTCCACACAAAACCTCATCTCTCTCTTGCCATCTTCGGTGTGAGGTTTAGGCACAAGGACTACTGGACTTGCCCAAGGGCTATCTGAAGGTTCAATAACTCCCAAATCCAACATCTTCTGGACTTCAGTCCTGATACAGTCCCTGACATGATCAGGTTGCCTGTAAATCTTATTTTTGTAACAGGCAACCTGTCCCCAGTGTCCTCTTCATGAGTGCACCAGGAAGTCTGACTTGGAGTCAGTGAGAACATATGTCTGTACTGGCTGAGAACTTTTCTGCAGTCAGTTTGTTGCTGGACAGTGAGGCTGCCTGCCAAGGCTACACCATCTACTGATCCATCATCAGGGTTCTGAGAGAGCAGGTCAGGGAGTGGATCACTTTCTTCCTCCTGTCCCTCATCAGTTGCCACGAGCAAGCCCATGTCAGCGCTGTCGACATATGGCTTGAGCTTGTTGCCATGGAGCACCCTATGGGGCTCCTGGCTCCTCGGAGTTCCAAGGTCCACCAGGTAGGTAACCTCTCCCTTCTGCTCAAGTATTGTATGGGGGCCACTCCACTTGTCTTGGAGGGCTGCTGGGGCCACAGGCTCCAACACCTATGCTTTCTGCCCTGGCTGGTAAACAGTCAGCACAGCCTTTTGGTCATGCCAGGCCTTTTGCAATTCCTGGCTAGCCTCAAGGTTTTTACTTGCCTTCTTCATGTACTCAGCCATTCGGGAGCGGAGACCAAGTACATAGTCCACAATTTCCTGTTTAGGGGGTTTGAGAGGTAATTCCCATCCCTCCTTCACTAGACACAATGGACCCCTAACTGGATGTCCAAACAGAAGTTCAAATGGGCTGTAACCAACCCCCTTCTGGGGAACCTCTCTATAGACAAAGAGAAGGCAGGGCAAAAGTATGTCCCATATGCGGCTAAGCTTTTCTGTGAGACCTTTGATCATGCCCTTGAGGGATTTGTTGAACTTTTCAACTAATCCATTGTATTGTGGGTGATAAGGGGTGGTAAATTTATAATTTACTCCACACTCCTTCCACATTGCTGTCAAGTAACTAGACATGAAGTTTGCACCTCTGTCTGATACCACCTCCTTAGGGAAACCCACCCTGGAAAAGATCCCAAGTAGGGCCCTTGCCACCACAGGAGCTGTAGTGGTCCTAAGGGGAATTGCCTCTGGGTACCTAGTGGCATGGTCCACCACCACCAGGATAAATCTGTGCCCAGATGCTGTCTGGGGATCCATGTGGCCAACTATATCAATCTCCACCCTCTCAAAGGGAACCCCCACCACAGGTAGTTGTATCAGGGGGGCCTTTGTTGTACCACCTGCCTTACCACTGGCTTGACAGGTGACACAGGAGCACCAAAACTCCTTGGTGTCTTCAGACATGAGGGGGCCAATGAAAGTGAGGGACAATCCTGTCCCAAGTCTTACTTTGGCCCAGGTGACCTGCTAAGGGAATATCATGGGCTAGTGTCAATAGGAAGCCCCTGAAATTCAGAGGTATAAACAACCTCCTGGATACTCCAGGCTTGGGGTCTCTACTCTCTGAGTACAGGAGTCCATCATCCCAATATATCTTATAGGTTCCACTAGCATTCCCAGCAGACTCAGCAGCAGCTTGCTGTCTGAGGGGTTCAGGATAAGGGCAGCTCAGCTGCTCTTGGCTCAGATCTGCCATGGAAGGGCCCTCTGTCCCCTAGAACTCAACCTGATCAGGTTCAAGCTCCTCTGGGACAGTTCCTTCTTCAGGACTGAGATCAGCTCCCTCAAGGGACTGGTCTGGAGTCTGAGTCAGGGGGGAAGACACTGCCTTACCCCTACTGCTCCTTTTCTTGGGAGGCGACTGGTCCATTCTTCCAGGATCCAGGGTCTGTTCAGTTTTAAACATTCTTGCCTGTGATCTGGTCATGGCAAACACTTCTGCAGGGATGCCCAGCACTTCTGCATGGGTCCTGAGCTCCACTCCAGCCCAAGCTGAAGTTTCCAAATCATTTCCAAGCAAGCATTCAACAGGGAGGTCTGCACTCACCACAACCTTCTTAGGGCCAGTTACCCCTGCCCAGGAGAAATTAACAACTGCCAAGGAATGGTCTGTCCTGACATTGCTAGAATTGGTCACTTGGTACATTTCACCAAGTATGATTTGCTCAGGAGCCACAAGATATTTTGTCACCATTGTGACACTTGCTCCAGTGTCCCTGAATGCCAAAGCCTCTTTTTGCATTCATCAAAGGCTGCTGTCTGTATTTGGCCAGACTACTGGGACTCACAAAGCAGGACATATCCATGCCTCCATCACAGATCAGTACAGCCTGAGTTGGAACTCTGACTAGGCCAGACTCCACCTCAGTACCCAAAGGTTAACCTTACTACACCCTTATTTTAAGTACCACCACGGAGCTGCACTAGGGGGAACAGTTGCCTTAGGTGCAATGGTGGCTGGAGTTGAGTCTTTGGACTTGGCACAATCACTTGTCCAATGGGTTTTCTGCTTACAGACTTTACACTATGGTTTTTCTGGCCTTTTCCTTTGTTATATTGGGACTCCCCACCAGATGCAGATTTTTGTTGGCCTTGTGAAGACTTCTGGTCTTTAACCTTCTCTCCACCCTTATCAGAGTTTTTAGAATCTTGCTTCTTGGAGTCACCACCTTAGTTCTGAACCTTCTGCCTCACCCTGGTTCTGACCCATTTGTCTGCCTTCTGACCCAATTCTTGGGCAGAGGTCAGATCAGAGTCCACCAGGTACTGATGCAACAGCTGATTTCGACAATTATTAAGGATCTTCTCCCTCATAATTAAGTTGTACAATCCTTTAAAATCACACACCTTACTGCCAAGTAGCCAGCCTTCCAAAGCCTTAGTAGCACAATCTACAAAGTCAACCCAGTCTTGAGTCTGTGTCTTTGGGTATCTCTTAACTTCAACCTGTTGATCAGTGGTTAAGCCAAGCCCATCAATCAGTGCACTCTTCAAGACCTTGTAATTGTCAGCATCCTCCTCTCTAACAGTGAGAAGCTTGTCTCTACCTTTGTCTGCAAAAGAGAGCCAGAAGACTGCTGCCCACTGCTCCCGAGGGACCCTCTGTACTTTACAGGCCCTCTCAAATGCAGTTATCCATTTGTGGATGTCATCCCCACTCTGGTAGGGAGGGACAATTTTTTTATGTTCCTATGATCAAGAGTATGTTCTCTTCTGTTTGCAGTTTGTTTTTCCTCTTGGAAAGTCTTTGGAAGTCACGAGGTTGGTGACTCCTCCCTTGGTTCGTATTGCGCATGGGCTTCGGCTCCATCCTCAGATTGTTTTTCGCCAACAGGGAAAGATGGAGCGAGGCGGGTGGGCGTCTGTAGATCTGCAGCTCTACATGTCAAGAACAGATGCATACTGGTAAGTAGCATATTCCGTTCGAGGCATATGAGCTGCAGATTACACACTTTTGCATAGACTATATAGCAGTTCCCAACCCTAGCGGCGACCACCGGTATCTGTTGCAGTGGTTTGAAATAGTGTTTTTAGTACAGCCTGGCCCACACTAGCTTGTTGCTTGGTTTGCACATCTACACAGTAATGTTTAGTGAAAGTGTGCGGTGTTGACCATGTAGCTGCTTTGCAGATATCATCTAATGGGATGTTCCCTAGAAAAGCCATAGAATCCCCTATCTTTCGTGTAGAGTGGGCTTTAGGTGGAACGGATAGCGTTCGTTTTGCCTTGTGGTAGCAAATCAGTATGCATTTTACAATCCACCTAGCTATCCCTGATTTAGAGATGGGGTTGCCTTTATGTGGTGGAGAGAAAGAGACAAACAGTTGTTTGGTCCTTCTGAAAGGTTGTGTTCTCTAGATATACTAAAGTAAGGCCCTTTAGACATCTAGCGTGTGTAGAGCCCTTTCTGCAACAGTTTGAGGTTGCGAGAAAAAAAACGGTTATTCTACCGATTGGTTTAGATGGAAGGGGGAAATGACTTTGGGTAGGAATTTTGGGTTGGTACGGAGGACAACCTTGTTCTGGTGCATTTGGAGAAAAGGTTCTTGTATAGTAAGTGCTTGTATCTCACTGACCCTTCTAAGGGAAGTGATGGCTACAAGAAAAGCTGTTTTCCATGTGAGAAATTGCAGTTCACATTTATGCAAAGGTTCGAAAGGCGGTCCCATTAGCCTTGTGAGAACTATATTTAAGTTCCACACAGGTGAGGGTGGTACTCTGGGGGGAATTATTCGTTTGAGGCCTTCCATGAAGGCGTTAGTGACAGGCACTCTGAAAAGTGATAGGTGCTGTCTGTTTTGTAGGTAAGCGGCAATTGCTGCGAGGTGTAGCCGAATGGATGTATATGCTAGGTTACACCTTTGTAGATGGAGTAAGTGGGATATGATGTGCTGTATAGATACGTCTAGAGGGTTGATTGTGTTGTTATGGCAATAAACAACAAATCTTTTCCACTTTGCAGCATAGCAGGCTCTAGTGGTAGGGCGTCTAGCTTCTCTGATGACGTTCATACAGTCAGGGGGAAGGTTAAGGTATCCGAATTCTAGGATCTCAGGAGCCAGATCGCAAGGTTGAGCTGAGCTGGGTCCGGGTGTCTGATCTCTCCATGGTTCTGGGTTAGGAGGCATGGTGAGTGGTGTAACTTTTGGTGTGGCACTACCGAGAGTTCCAGCAGCGTGGTGTACCACGGTTGTCTGGCCCATGTTGGAGCTACTAGAATCAGTGTGAGGGAGTGCTGTTGTAGCTTTCGCACCACTAATGGAATTAGTGGGAGAGGTAGAAAGGCGTACGCAAATTTGCCTGACCAGTTCATCCATATCGCATTGCCTTTGGACAATGGGTGTGGGTATCTGGCGGCGAAGCTTGGGCATTTTTTGTTTTCGTGGGTGGCAAAGAGGTCTATTTGTGAATGCCCCCACATCTGAAAGAACGGGCGAAGAACCTGCGGGTGAAGTTCCCACTTGTGGATCTGCTGCGTCTGTCTGCTGAGCAGATCTGCTATGGTGTTTTGGACTCCTGGGACATGTTGGGCTAGGAGAAAGATTTTGTGTGGAATTGCCCATCTCCATATGCTCTGTGCTAGTTGAGAGAGCTGTGGAGAGTGTGTGCCGCCTTGTTTTTTAATGTAGTACATGGCCGTCATGTTGTCTGTGCGAATAAGTACTGCCTTGCCTAAAATCTGTGTCTGAAAGCATTTTAGGGCTAGAAAGATTACCAGTAACTCCAGATGGTCGATGTGGAGTAACTTTTGTTGCGGCGTCCATGTGCCCTGCACTGTGAGGTGTAATAGATAAGCTCCCCAGCCGGAGAGCGATGCGTCTGTTAGGATTATTTGTGGAACCGGGTCCAGGAACGGTCGACCTCTGGAAAGATTTGTGGTGTTCCACCACTGCAGAGAGCGATGGGTGCGACCGTCTACCAACACCAGATCTGTCAGTTGCCCCTGGGCCTGGTTCCATTGGCGCGCTAAGCACTCTTGGAGTGGACGCATCTGGAGTCTTGCATGAGGCACTATGAAAATGCAAGAGGCCATCATCCCTATTAGTTGCATAAACACTCTTGCTGGGAGAGAGTGTTGAGGTATGAATCTTTGACGCAAAGCCTGAATGCTTGCAATCCTGGCAGGATTGGGGTAGGCTATGGCTTTTAAGGTGTCTATGGTGGCACCGAGGTATTGCTTTGTGTGGGATGGTATTAGCTGGGACTTTTGGTGGTTCACCGTGAAACCTAGCTGGTGAAGTAGTTGGATTGTAGTGGCGGTGTGATGTACACATTGGTTGTAGGACGTGGCTTTTATTAGCCAGTCGTCCAAATATGGGACGACTTGAATGTGCTGTCTTCTGAGGTGTGCCGCCACTACCGCTAGGCACTTGGTGAATACCCTTGGTGCTGTTGTGACCCCGAATGGGAGCACCTTGAACTGGTAGTGTTGCCCGTCCACTACAAATCTGTGAGCATGGTGTACCGGAATGTGAAAGTATGCGTCTTTCAAGTCCAGTGTGGTGAGAAAGTCGTTCTGGGAGAGGAGCGGAAGTACCTGCTGAAGTGTTACCATGTGAAAATGGTCCGAATGTATGTATGTGTTTAGAGGCCAGAGATCTAAAATAGGTCGTAGAGTCTTGTCTCTTTTTGGTATCAGAAAATATAGGGAGTAGACCCCTAAATTTTGCTGATTGGCAGGGACTTGTTCTATGGCATGTTTTTGTAGGAGGGAGATTACCTCCTGTTTTAGTAACGTGGAATGTTCTTGTGACATTGGGTGTTGCCTGGGTGGAATGTTTGGGGGGGTAGATGTCAATTCTAGGCAGTACCCTGAACGAATAATTTGGGTCACCCATCTGTCTGAGGTGATGGTCTCCCAGACGTGAAGGAAATTTTGTAGCCTGCCCCCGACCGGAGTGGGATGGTCTGGAGGGAGCAGGGGGAAGTCACTGGGTAGGCGGTGTGGCAGAGCAGGCGGTATTTGTTTTGCCTCTGCCTTCATTGTTATTGCCCCTATAGCCGCCTCTTTGATAACCCCTTGTGAAGGTGGATTGAGCAGGGGATTTGTAGGAAGTGGACGCGCTATCTGAGGAGTAGCCTCTGGCCGTACCCCGAAAGGAAGAGCGGCGAAAGGAGCGCCTAGGAGGGTGTGACTGCAGGGCTCCCATAGATTTCGCCGTATCTGTGTCCTTCTTCATCCTCGAGGGCCTCATCTACCTTTGGGCCGAATAGATGTTGTTGATCAAATGGATGATTCAATATGGAGGCCTGTACCTCAGGTTTAAAGCCTGAAACTCTCAGCCAAGCATGGCGACGGAGGAGGACGCTAGTGTTAATGGCCCTGGAGACTGTCTGCTCCGTCTAAGGCACAGCTTATAGAGGTGTTAGTTATCGTCTTACCCTCTTGAATTAATTAATTGGCCCTATTTTTTTATTTTTCTGGGAGATGGTGCATGATGGTTTCTAGTTCATCATACTGCGCTCTGTTGTATCTGGCCAATAGCGCTTGAGTGTTGGCGATACGCCATATATTGGCTGCCTGTGACGCAGTGCGCTTTCCTGATGCGCCCAGTAGCTTTGACTCTTTGTCAGGTGGTGGTGCTTCGCCTGACGCCTGGGAGTTTGACCTCTTCCGTGCAGTGGAGACCACTAGGGAATCTAGTGGCGCTGGCCCTTTGATATAGGCAGGATCTGTGGGGGCAGCTTTATACT
This sequence comes from Triturus cristatus, assembly GCF_964204655.1. Classification (NCBI taxonomy): domain Eukaryota; kingdom Metazoa; phylum Chordata; class Amphibia; order Caudata; family Salamandridae; genus Triturus; species Triturus cristatus. The sequence goes on along the minus strand of NC_140592.1, from coordinate 557,398,200 downwards.
TTTTCTCTATGCGTGGGTTAATGACCCTAGCCCTGACTGGGTCTTTAAAGACCTCTGGCGCATGTTTTATTACCCCCTTGAGCATAGGTAGTATGGAGGTAGACCTATGTGCGGTATCAAAGGTGTCGAGGAGGAAATCTTCCTCTACCGGGTCAGTGTGTAGCTCTACCCCGTGATAATGTGCCGCCCTCTGAAGTAGGTGGTGCAAACCTAATGAGTCTTCTGGTGGAGATGGCCTGGATGGATAAAGGTCATCTTGTGGGACATCTGGAATGTCTGGATTATTATAATTGTCCCATGGGTCTGGGGATACTGTAGGGGTGGGGTCTTGTGGCACATCCCCTGGATCGTAGTATGGGTCCCCCTGATCATCATGGTCTGGAGACGGGGTCGGGGAGCGATGAGGCAGGGGTGGAGAAGGCGGAGGTGGAGAGGGTGGAGGAGGTGGGGAAGGCACTCTGAAAGGGGAGGTAGCAGAGTCTTTCCACTTTGGAGGTGGAGGCGGAGCCGGTTTGTCCAAATGTCTCTTTTTAGAAGAGAGTGCCAAATGTCCAGTTTTTGGATCCTTGGTAAGTGTCTTTTGCAAGGGATCCGGTCTCAACAGTTCCTGAGACAATGTTTGTTCCGTCGGCGCCGAAGGTTTCGGGGGCGATGACTTTTTAGGCTTGTCCGTGCCGTGCTTTTTTGGAACCTCCGATTTCTTGGTCGGCGCCGAGGTAGGCTTCGGCGCGGGAGTGTCGGTGCCGAGGGCCTTATGGTGTTTGGTCGGTACCGAAAGGCTGGGTTTCGACACCGAGGACTTTGGTGCGGAGCTCGTATCGAGGTAGAGGCCGGTCTCTTTTTCGGTGCCGAAGTGTGTTTATCGGCACCGCTGGCAGGCTGGCTCGAGCCCGAGCCGCCGGAAGGCTTATTAGGCTTCTTCACCGGGCCCGAAGGTGGGGTGTTTGAAGTAGTGTCTTTGGTCTTGCCTAGGCCCGGAGGCGAAGGCGTGACCGAAGCCTTTTTGGGTTTCGGTGCGGGTGTGGGAGGGGGTATAGTACTCACGACCCTCTGCGCCGGAGTGATGTCTTCCACATCCGAGTTGTCGGCTTCGGAAGCACTGACGAGGTCCTCTTCGGTGTGCTGCTGTCCCGGAGCTTCGACGTCCTCCCCGAATATGTCGACTGGAACGGAAGTCGAGGAGTGCGCCATGTTTCGTCTGGCCCTTCGATCTCGAATAGTCTTTTTCGATCTGAAAGACTTGCAGGCGGGACAGTCTCGAGCCTCGTGTTCAGGGGAGAGGCAGAGGTTGCACACCTCATGAAAATCGGTGTGGGGGAATTTGGACCCACATCGAGGGCACTTCTTGAATGGAGTTCTTTCCATCAGCCGGGACCGGAGCTTGGATAGGCCCGAAGGCCGCCGTCGACGGCTGGAATCGAAGATGTGTGGAAGAGAAGGTGATTGAGGAGATCTAGATCTGAACAATACCGCGATGAGCGAGGATTCCGCTTCGATCGTCAAACTGGAAATGTTCGGAACCGGAGCGCGAAGTATTACATCCGAGCCCGATGGCGGAAAAAAACAATCTGAGGATGGAGCCGAAGCCCATGCGCAATACGAACCAAGGGAGGAGTCACCGACCTCGTGACTTCCAAAGATTTTCCAAGAGGAAAAACAAACTGCAACCATCCGGGCCCAACACCAGATGGCGATCTATGCAAAAGTGGGTAATCTGCAGCTCATATGCCTCGAACAGGGGCCTTCTGGTCCCTTCTTCCTCACCTTTAGGAAAGATTGGATTGTCCAGGTTGGAATCATCTTGTTCCTCCTGGCCAGCTTCCGAGACTGGGTCATAGTAGTGTTCACTACCTGGCCTTTCCTCTTCTGCAGCCCCACCCACCCTGCCTGCCTCATCAGACCCTGGGGTCTTTCTGAGGTCATCTAAAAGCAAGGCCTCTATGAGGCGTTGGGTGTCTCCCTGTCTTCACCTTCCTAGAGGTACACGTTTCTCAATTCTTGGAATGAGAGATGATCATATCTATTGGGGAGACATACTAGTGTGTTGTGGTGTTGCACCTACCTACTCTAGTGGGAGCTACTAAACTCTCTTGAGTTGTAGAAAGGGTGTGCTAAGCCCTTGGCACACAACTCTAAGTTCAGTAGAATGTACTGTATTCTAGGCTTGATTTATATGTACCTATAGTGGTTTTCATTTAGTCACTCAACGAGATTATCTGGTAAAGCAATAGCAAGCTTGAATCCAACCGCTGCACACCAATGTGAGAAGTTGGCCTGGCATATGCTGTCCACTAGTTATGGTGGGCACCTTGCACCAGTCCAAACAACCCTTATTGAGAATAGGTTTAAAGACAACCTTTATTGAAAGCTATCCTAGTGGTAGCTATGGAGAGCTTGAAGGAGTGTAAAGCAGCATGGTTTACCAGATTATAACCTCTTGAATAACTAAATAAAAGGAGAACCACACAAGGTATATATAAAATATATGTATTTATTACTAAACACTCACTACTGATCTCTTTATTAGATTAGAGTGCAAGATACACAAAGTTAAAGCACCAAGACGACAATATTATAGCACAATATACAATGGGCCCCAGGGGGAGACCAAACCATATATTAAGAAAGTGGTATAAGAACCACAACTTGACTAGATACAGGGCCTAGAGCCTGTAGAATTGCCGGGACCCCAAGGAACCACCCAAGGTAGTGACACAGGGGACCCACGGGGGACGTGTACAGTGAGAGAACACAGCCGCGAGCTCCGTTAGCTTCTATGGGGAAAGTCGCGGTTGGAATTTTAAAGTTTAAGGACAATTAGGAGAGGACTTTGAGCAAACCCCTTTAGACTTAGGGTGTTCTAGGGCCAACACCCACGGGAGCACCGGAGTACTCGAGTTGCCTCACCCAGGGAAGCCAGGTGCATAGGTGTCAAATGGTGTCGGGAATCGCTGTTGATTTCTATGGCGATCTGCTGCAAAGTGCTGCTGCCGTGGAAAGGAAAAGTGTCCGGTGTGATCCAAGCCTGGATCGAAGAAGTGAAGAACCTGAAAGCAGAGGGGACAGAGTCTGGGTCACTTGCCAGTGACACCATAGACGAGTGCCCACCGATTTCGGGTGTTTCAGGGATGAAGAGGTGAAGCTTGATTCTGCAACCACGAGTACAAGGAGGCGTCGATGACGACCAGGAGCTGGATTTGCGCTGTCCCACAAAGGATGTTGAGTGCTGCGGGGTCGGCGTTCGGTTTGAACGCAACAAACCTTGGCAACAGCAACCCACGCAGGAAGAGAAAATATGCTTTGGTGCGGACCAGCAAGGTCCAGGGGACTCCCCAAGCGATGGAGAGTCAGGGAACGTCTGGAGCAACCAGGTAGGCCCAAACAGAGTTAAAGTTGCCTTCACAGGGACCCACCAGTCGAAGGACTAGGGATCGTGAAGGGACCTCGAGCGAAAACACAAAGGGCCAGTTCACGGAACACTCGTGGAGTGTACGCTGGCAATCTTCGTTGCAAATGCTCCTTGGGGTCAGGGCTACAAGTAACCCAAAGCTCAGAGGTCGCCTCAAAGCTTATGCCCACCTCCTGTGTTGCAAAATTCTTCGGAGTCCGGCGGGAGCTTCGGAGATGCAAACCGGTCAGATGCGTCTTTGGTGGCTGCCAAGCAGGGGAGTAACTCCTTTACTCCAAGGGAGAGTCTTCAGTCATCTAGCGCCTTGTAGATCGTCGAAGTTCCAGGATTATGTGTCAGAGTTTCATCAAGGTAAATCTAAAGTCCTGTAGTCAGGGCTTCCTACTTTATACCCAAGGAAGGGGTGGGACAAACTCTGGGGACACACCTATGGGAGGGTCAGGAAAGAGGGGTGGCTACTCCCATTTCCTTTGTCCAGTTTCGCGCCAGAGCAGGGGTTGGTAGCCCCTGCAACCGGTTTGAGCTGGACTATGCACAGGGACACCAAATGTGCCCCCAGTGCTGACTTCAAAGCAGTCTTGGAGTGCACCCACCCAGCCCGAATACACTAAAGCCTGTCTGGGAGGTGGTCACACCTCCCTGTGACAGGAAACCTATTGTCCAACCTCCCCTGCCGGAGTTTCGTCCAGCAGCAGCGAGGCAGACTAGTGTCTGTGGCTGGCAGCATCCATTTTGTGATGCCAGGGTTTTGCAAAGCTGGTACTGGGTGTACCGGTTGTGCCATGTTTCTCCATCTAGTAGGGTGGAATCATACCTCCCACCTGGGGTGGAGGTATGATTCCAAGGTGTTTGACACGACATGTTTCCATGCAGCCATTCCAAAGTTAGCATTTACCGCGAGGTTATAATGCACTTAAAACTATATGGGTTTGGCTGCACCACAAACAACCCCAGAATAAAAGATTCAGAAAGCTGCAGAGGGGCTCTGCTCATGCATGGGCACCCTCTCACATGAAACCAGGCACCCTGCCCTCAGGATTGTTAAGGCCTGCCATAGGGTTGACTGATAGGTTTACATGTGCAGTGATATGGAGAGACATAGGGAACCTATCTCTCAGTAAGGAGTGAATACACCACCTTACACAGGCTGCAGTAGCAGACCTCTTGTCATTTTAAAAGGCTTCCCAGGGGTGGCATAATACATGCTGCAGCCCCTGGTAGACCTCTGGGGTACCTATGCCCTGGGTACATAGTATACCATATACTAGGGACTCACAAGGGTACCCCAGAATCCAATCTGGAGTGTACCTAAAGTACATGGAATCAATTTAGAGTAGAAAGCAGATAGACTGGGGTCCTGATTAGCAGGGCCACAGTCTGGCTAAGTCGAAAAACAGTGAAACATTAGCAAAAAGTGGGGGTAACCATAAGAAGCAGATCCTACTCTCCAACATGGACATCATTCGAGACAAAGTTGCCACTCACCGTGCCCAGCTGTGACGAGGGTCATGCGGCGGCAAGGGCATAGAACCTGATCTAGAGCTGTTGAGGCTGTTCAGGATGGAAACCAAGCGGAGGCGTCATAAAACGGTCAAGGGCAGAGCTCAGCTGAATCAATTTAGGTAGTCAGGCCTGGCCACCGTGGCACACTTGACAGAGGCTCGTGAGGTCGACGGAGGTCAAGGGCAGCCCTGAGGCTGGGAGAGAAAAATTTAGGCCCAAGATAGCTTGAAGCAAAAGTCCGATTGGCCGCACTCTGCTCGTCCTACCAGCGTGTTACCCCAAGGCATTGTGGTCCATGAAGTAGCGTCGGCGAATACGCCTGTGCCAAAGTTTTAAGTGAAAGTGTCCAGGGATGGCTAACGCGACACTTACTTTCACTTAAAACTTTGGCACAGGCGTACTCGCCGACGCTACTTCATGGACCACAATGCCTTGGGGTAACACGCTGGTAGGACGAGCAGAGTGCGGCCAATCGGACTTTTTTTTTTTTTTTTAATAGCTTGAAGCAATTCAAGAGGAATATATTGAGAGAGTAATAGGGTGAGAAATAGGGTAGTGAATTGATGTTTAAGATGGGTCAGAATGGAGGTAGAGGATATATTGCGAGAGATATAGGGTGAGATATAGGGTAGTGCACTAGATATGCTGAACAGCACATGGAAGGTATATATGCATAAGGAAGGTAATATGTAGATTAAAGTTAAACTCAGACTTTCAAGTGTTGCTGTATTTTGAATTAATCTATTTTTTATAATTGTATTTTTTATATCAATAGTGAAGCAATTGTAGATAGATAGTAATGATAAAAGATGTATTTATTTATGTATGCTGTCACTTATATGCATGGTAAACATAGAATACTGTAACTATAAGATGTACATTTGTTAAGCAGAACGGACGAATGTCTATATCTTTAAAAACATAATTATTATACATGTTTATACAAAGCAATACCCATATGTAGGTACACATCTATAGTCCAAATAAATGCTTATATACAGAGGGATATGCAGTATATTTAAGTTTGAGTATGGTGGTTATTGTGGGGCAGAGCCAATTCTTGAGTAGTCTTCTGAAGATAAGGTGGTTATCAGTCGATCTTATGTTTAGGGGTAAAGAGTTCCATATTTTGGCAGCTTGAAAGGAGAAGGATGTGCCACCCATGTATTTTTTCTTATATGGTGGGATTTTGAGGTTAGGTGCCACTCGAGAGCGGAGGTTCCTTAGTTGAATGTATTTTGTGATTTTATTTGTGATGAAGAGCGGTCCTGTTCCATGTATTGCTTTGTGGTTGGTACAAAGCACCTTGAAAGTGGATCTTCTGGCACGTTGTAGTCTTTTCATAGTTGTTAAATGTGAACTGTTGTAGAGGCTATTGGCATAATCAAGTTTGGACAGAACAAGAGTGATAGAAGCTTGGACTTTGTGTGGGAATGCCAGGCAGGGGAAGATGCATTGCAGAGGTTTTATAGTAACAAAGCTTGATCTTGCTAGTTTGTCTACTTGGGCATTTATTGACAGCTTGGAGTCCATGGTCATTCCAAGGATTCTAACTTCCTTTGATACTTTAGGCGGTGTTCCCAGATCATCAGGCCATGAGGCGAGTGGGTCATAATGTTTCCAATCGCCACATGTGAGTACTCCCATTTTTTATGAAGCATTCAATTTGGGATAGCTCCACGTCATCCATTGATCCACGGCTCTGAGACAACTAAATATTGGTGAGTTTCCAATGTCCTGACATTCCAGTAGAAGGAGTATTTGTGTCTCATCTGCATAGTTATAGCATGTGAGGTGAAATTGATTGATCAGTGCCGGTAATGACTTCATGTAGATGTTGAAAAGCATGGGTGAGATGATAGAGCCTTGAGTGACCCCTGCTTTTGTGAAGTACGGTTTGGAAGGGAAGGGGTATGGATGACATTAGTTCTGTTGTGAAGGTAGGATGAGATCTACTTGAGAGCAGTCTCCTCTATTCCGGCTTCATAGAGTGTTTGTACCAGAGTGTCTTGGTCAACCGTGTCAAAGGCAGCTGAGAGGTCCAAGAGGAGTGTGAGAAGTTGGCCTGGTATATGCTGTCCAATAATTATAGTGGGCACCTTGTACCAGTCCAAACAACCCTTATTGATGAATAGGTTTAGGACAACCTTTATTGAAAGTTATCCTAGTGGTAGCTACAGAGAGCAGCCTTCAGGCTAAGTCTTGAAGGAGTGTAAAGCAGCTTAATTTACCAGATTATAACCTCTTGAATGACCAAATGAAAGTATATATAAAATATATGTATTTATTTCTAAACACTCACTACTAATCTCTTTATGAGATTAGAGCGCAGGATACACAATGTTAAAGCACTAAAATGACAGTAAAATAGCACAATATACAATGGGCCCCAGGGGGGACCAAACCATATATTAAGAAAGTGGTATAAGTACCATGACTTGATTAGACACGGTGCCTAGAGCACGTAGAAGCGCTGGGACCCCAAGGAACCACCCAAGGTAGTGACACAGGGGACCCACAGGGGACGCGTGCAGTGTGAGAACACAGCAGCGAGCTCCGTACGATGCTATGGGAAAGTCGCGTTTGGAATTTTACAGATTAAGGACACTTAGGAGAGGACTTGGAGCAAACCCATGGAGACTTAGAAGGTTCTAAGGCCAGCACCCACGAGAGCACCGGAGTACTCGTGTTACCTAACCCAGGGAAGCTGGGTGCATAGGTGTCAAATGGTGTCGGGAATCTTCGTTGTTTCCAACGAAGAGTTGCTGCAAAGTGCTGCTGCCGTGAAGAGGAAAAGTGTCCGGTGTGATCCAAGCCTGGATCGAAGATCTGAAGAACCTGAAAGCAGAGGGGACAGAGTCTGGGTCACTTGCCAGTGACCAGGGGCACAATAGACGAATGCCCACTGATGTCGGGTGTTTCAGGTGTGAAGAGGTGAAGTTGACTCCGCTGCCATGGGGACCAGGAGACGTCGACGACGACCACAGTCTGCAGGCGAGCTGTCCCACGAAAGGATGTCGAGTGCTGGGGGGTCAGTGTCCGGATTGGAGACCAACAAGCTTGGCAACGGCAACCCACGCAGTAGGAGTAAAAAGGCTTCGGTGTGGACCAGCAAGGTCCTGTGTCTCCCCAAGCGATGGAGAGTCAGAGCACGTCTGGAGCAACCAGGAAAGCCCGTGGAAAGTTAAAGTACCCTTCTCAGGGACTCACAAGTCGACGGACAAGGGATCGCAAAGGGACCTCGAGAGGAATCACAAAGGGCCAGCTCACGGAACACTCGTGGAGTGTAAGCAGGCAATCTTCTGTGGAATCGCTGCTCAGGGTCAGGGCTACAAGTAACCCAAAGCTCAGCTTCAGTGGTCGCCTCAAAGCTGATGCTTCTGCAAAAGGCCGCGGTGTCCAGGGGTTCGGGTTGCACGGTCTTCCATGAGGGATACAGGCCTCTGAGTTGCTGAGTGCACAGATCGACCTCAGAGACCACGGGAACCCACCTCCTGTGTTGCAATATTCTTCAGAGTCCTTAAGAGCTTCGGAGTTGCCAACCGGACAGTTGAGTCTTTAGTGCCTGCCTTGCAGGGGAGTAACTCCTTTACTCCAGGGGAGATTCTTCTGTCATCTAGCGCAGTGTAGCTCGTCGAAGTTCCGGCATTCTGTGTCAGAGTTTCGTCCAAGTAAATCTAAAGTCCTGTAGCCAGGGGTTCCTACTTTATACCCAAGGAAGGGGTGGTAGAAACTCTAGGGACCCACCTATGGGAGAGTCAGGACAGAGGGGTGGCGACACCCATATCCTTTGTCCAGTTTCTCACCAGAGCAGGGGCTGATAGCCCCTGCAACCGGTTTGAGCTGGACTATGCACAGGGGCACCAAATGTGCCCCCCAGTGCAGACTTCAAAGCACTCTTGGAGTGCACCCACACAGCCCAAATACATTAAAGCCTGTCTGGGAGGTGGTGACACCTCCCTGTGACAGGAAACCTTTTGTCCAGCCTACCCTGCCGGAGTTTCGTCCAGCAGCAAGGAGGCAGACTCGTGTCTGTGGCTGACAGCATCCACCATTTTGTGATGCCAGGGTTCTGTTAAGCTGGTACCGGGTGTACCGGTGTGGCATGTTTCTCCCTCCAGTAGGGTGGAATCATATCTCCCCCGCCAGTTACTGGCAGGGAGGTATGATTCCAAGGTGTTTGACACCAAACACGACACGTTTCCATGCAGCCATTCCAAAGTTAGCATTTACCTCGAGGTTATAATGCACTTAAGAGTATATGGTTTGGCTGCATCACATCAACCCCGGAATAAAGGATCCGAAAGCTGCAGAGGGGCTCTGCTCATGCATGGGCACCCTCTCACATAAAACCCAGCACCCTGCCTTCAGGATTGATAAGGCCTGCCATAGGGGTGACTGATAGGTTTATATGTGCAGTGATAGGAGAGACATAGGGAACCTATATCTCAGTAAGGGGTGCATACACCACCTTACACAGGCTGCTGTAGCAGACCTGTTGTGTCATTTGGAATGGCTTCCCAGGGGTTGCACAATACATGCTGCCGCCCCTGGTAGGCCTCTGGGGTACCTATGCCCTGGGTACATAGTATACCATATACTAGGGACTCATAAGGGTACCCCAGAATTCAATCTGGAGTGTACCTAAAGTATATGTAATCAATTTAAAGGGGAAAGCAGATAGACTGGGGTCCTGAATAGCAGGATCCCAGTCAACTAAGTAAAAAACCAGCACAACACCAGAATAAAATGGGGGCCACCATGCGGTCAGATTCCACCTTCCTACAAGGAGTAGTCCAGCAACCCCATTCCGGTCAACCATGCTCTTAAGGTCATCCCAGATGGCAACAAGGGCAGATTCTGTGCCTCTTCCTGGACGGAATCTCGTTTGGAAGTCTGAAAGTCTAGCATTATCTTTAATGAATTGTGACATCTGGACGAATGTTGCTCTTTCTATCAGTTTGCCCAGAAAAGGGTTATTTGTAACGGTCTATAGTTGTCGGGGTTCAGCCGGTCCAGGTTTGTTTTCTTCAGTAATGTGCGTATGTATGACTTCTTTAGTTCTTCTGGAAATATTCCGGTAGTTAAGGAATCGTTGATGAGTCTTTACTGGTAGCAGAGGTTGTTAGAAGAATTCGCTTGAAGGTTTGTGGTGGACAGGGGTTAGACAAGGCTGCCAACAGGCCTGCTTGCTTTGACCAGGTCCATAAATTCATAGTGTGACATTTGTTGGAAGAAATGGAGAGGCAGGGTTAGCGTATTCTTGGATTGTTGTTTTGGAAAAGGGTCGGTGATGGTGGTTTTTATTTATTTTAAATAAGAGTCCAACATGTCTGCTTTGGCAGTGTTATGATTCGCTAGTTTGTCTGGGAAATCTTGAGTAATAGGACAAACTTCTTCTAAGCAATTTGGTTTGCAAAATTCAGTGTGAATTTTGTAGAATTCTTTACTTGCACATTTAGCCTTTTGAAATCTGTCTGATTAGTACATTTATTTTTGCTTTTTTGATAGCTGACTTGTATAATCTGTTAAGTTTCTGTAGGCGAAGCTTGTCTTGATTGGCGTTTGTTTTGAGCCAGGCTCGTTACAGGTTTCTAATTTGCTGTCTTATCTCTTATAGCTCTGTATTTCTCCAAGGTGCCTGTTTTCTATTCTGTTGTGTTGTTTTTAGTGATATTAGGATATCAAAAGCTTCCTGCAGCCACTAATATAGTTTTTGAACTGGATTTATTGTGTCTAGATTAGTACTGGATGGCAGCTGTGTTTCTAAGTGTTCAAAATTGAGTTTGTATCACGGTCGATATGTGGATGCACGTAAGGTGGTTTTAGGTGTGTCGCTTAGTGTTGTTTTATGTTGGAAAGCAACCAAATGGTGGTCTGACCATGTGAGTGGAGTCACTGTTTGAAAGGTAACTAGTTCTGTATTTGCAAACATGACATCTAGGATGTGTCCAGCAATGTGTGTGGGTTTGTGGATGATCTGATGCAAGTTCAGTGCGTCTAGGCCAGTGATGATTGCTTTTGGATGGGGCATATTGGGTTTGTCAAACCCAATGTTGAGGTCACCCAGAATGCATGAGTTGGAGTGCAGTGTGATAAGGTTTGAAACCTGGGGGGCTCGCTCAGGCTGTACTTGCTTGACCCCAGCTCGGATATGGCCTTGAAAGTCCTGACATAGAACGTCAATGGCCTGGGAAGTAAGATTAGAAGCACAACGGTACTACAGTACCTCCGTAGGCAGGCTACTTATGTGGTTCTCCTGCAGGAGACGCACTTGAAAGGGAACCAGTGTGAGCCTTGGCTAGGTATGGGTACAAACTTCTAGCTCATGCAAGATACACATCAGGTTCCAGGTGGGTGGGTATACTGATTTGGTCATCCTTCCCATTTAATCCCAGGCAGAGATGGCACGACCAACTGGGTAGATATGTTGCCCTGACAGGTACATGGGAGGGCAAGATGCAGAATTTTTGCTCGCTGTACGCACTACCACGACTCCACAATGATACCTTACCGGCACTGGACGCTCTCTTGCTAGAATTGCCACAGGGCACACTGGTTCGGGGGGGCGATATGAACGCAGAAATGGATCCTGGGGTGAATAGACTATCGGGTGCAGCGAGGAGCTGGCCCAGAGCCTCTGCTGGGATTTGTGTTGGCAATGGGGCTACTGGACCTGTGGTGTGAACACAACCCCACATCGCGACAATATACATTCTGCTCAGTCACGCAAGGTAGCTATTCCAGGCTCAATTACATTCTCACATTCCACGCGGGTCAGTTTTGCAGTGCTGCTCATAAAGCACATGGCATCTCAGATCAATCGCCCGTCGAGGTACAGCCCCTAGGAACGGCGAAGGATGTCATCTTACCCCAGGGACTGGACCCCTGGCACTTTAGAGACAAAAATTTGCCCAAAAGATCAGGAAACGTACTGTCCAATACTCCCAGGAAAGCGAGGGGTTGGTTCAATCAGCCTGCTCCTTGTGGGAGGCCCATAAGACGGTGATCCGACGGTCCGCTCAGGCACAAATCAGTATACGGAGGGGGGAGTGCGAGGAGCTAGAGAGAGATATCTGCCTGATGGAGGCCCAGCTCTTAAATGGGGGGGGGGGGGGGCTGGAATCGCCTTCATGGCAAGGGCTACGTCTTAAGCAACAGGAGCTGAGGGACTTAGTCGAATGTATGGCACTTGCACAGGCGAGAGCGACTCAGAGGAATCGATATGATGTTAGGGACAAGGCCACTAACATGATAGCCTGGTTAGAAAAAGAGACAAGGACAGAAGCTGGGTACTGGAAATCCGCACATCTGAGGGTAACATTTACCGTACAGGGTGGGATATAGCGGAGGCGTTTGCCGCTTACTACAAGTAGCTTTACACTACCTCCTTGACGCAAACTGAAGCGGACTGCACGGAGCTGCTGAGAGATCTCAAACTCTCTATCCTATTGGCTAAAGATAGGTCTGCAGTGGATCAGGACCTAACAGTAGAAGAAATAGCCGGGCCATCTTTGACCTGCAGTCTGTTAAGACGGCCAGTTCCAATGGGCTCCCGGTAGAGCTTTACAAGAGTTTAGCTAGTAAAATCGCTCCACACATGCTCAACATGTTCCAAGCCGCCAGGAAAGAGGGAGGTCTGCCCCATGACCAGAGACTGGCCACCATAGTGGTCATATTCAAAAAAGGTAAACCACCGGACGACTGTAGCCCCTATAGACCAATATCACTACTGAACCTCAAAGCCAAGGTGTTGGTGGAGGCCCTAGTGACTCGGCTCCAAACTGTAATCTCAATAGTGGTTCACCCAGACCAATTGGGTTTCGTACTCTAAAGAAGCACACAGTTAAATCTGCAACGCTTACACCGGGTGCTCCATATGACTCGAGCTGTTCAGAGTGAAGATGGCATGTTGCTCTCACTAGACGCACAAATGGCGTTCAAAAAGTATCATGTGGGCGTACATGTTCGCGGCCCGAGACAGGCTGTTCTTTGGCGCAGGTTTCTGTGCATGGGTCAAACGCTTGTACCAGGATCCACAGGCTAGGGTGCGAGTCAATGGAGTGGTGTCCCGATTATTTACTCTCCGTAAGGGTACAAAACAGGGTTGCCCACTCTTACCAATGATTTTTGCACTGGCGCTCAAGACCCGCTAATATCAGGCATACGGGGGGATGGGAAGAACGCATATACCTATACGCAGATCATATACTTTTGTACGCTACTAATCCCTACTGATCGGTGCACAGGGTGCTCCACGTATTGCAACTGTTCGGTAGCTACTCCGGATACAAGATTAACTGGAAAGATCCCTCCTATTCCCCCTGGTGGGAGAGATGCCCCCCGGAGGTGGCAGGGAGAACACCGCTAATGGTTAAGGATAGGTTTACATTCTTGAGCATCCCGATAGCCAAGAAGCGCAAGGACTTTTTTGGTATACAACTTACTCCCAAAACTAAAACGACTTTAAAGCGATGTGGCGCACTGGAGGAAGTTACCAGTGTCTCTGATGGGCAGGGTGGTTCTATTTAAAACGATGGCCCTGCCTTGCCTATTGTACATATTACAAAATACCTCATATAAGAAACCAGTGGAATTCTTTCACAGTGTCAACAGTGAGTTGAGTAAACTCCTATGGGACAAAGATAGCTCTAGAATAGCATTGCGTAAACTAAAGAGGGAGTTCTTCGAGGAAGGACCGTGGGTCCCGGACATCAGAAACGACTGGGTATTTGCAAACCGCCATTAGCCTGCTTTTCGAGCGGACCGCCTGCCGATGGGCAACGGAGGCTAACCTGCGGTGCTCTACCACAGGAACCAAGAACGGCAGCTTCCATTCCATACTCAAACAGTGGTCCGGGTGTGAGGGGAGACAATGAAATTCCTGGGCTGTTAGGGCAAGTTGACAGTGAGAACCCCACTATCGGACAGCTATTTGTTGAAGCAGGTGGGGAATCTAAAGGGAGTTTAAAAGTGGGGACTTCTGGGCATTGACTGCCTGGGCAATGTCTGGCGGGGTCGGTCAATGATATCCTTTGATGACTTGAAAGAGGAATACACAATGTCAGAAACTGAACAGTTCAGATACTTACAAGTGGGACATGCTCTATGCAGGCATCTGCTTGAGGGGGAGCTACTACCTGAACACTCAACCCATGGCTATTGATGGACCCTATGGTAGCCAAAGCCACCTTCGTCACATACAAGAAGCTTACAAACAATTCACGGGACCCCCTGGGGCCCCTAAGAGAGGCATGGGAGACTGATCTGGGGCTGCTGGAGGAGGATGATTGGGTGGAAGCACTCCGGAAGGAAGCTATTCTGGCCTGTTTTCGCCTCATCCAGTTGCGGTTCTTTCACAGAGCCTACTCCTCAATAGCACTCATGTACAGACTGGGCCGTTGTGATCGGGATGATATGCCAGGGGCTATGAAGAAGTGGGCTCCTTCTTTCACATACTTTGGGCCTTACCCGATATCCAACACTACTGGAGGGAGGTTGCACAAGTTATGGTTGAGGTCACGGGACTCGAAGTCCAGTTGGAGCCACGTTGGCATATCCTTTGTGTAACAAGGGAAGCGACATGGCCTAATTAGCATGAAATATGGCTCAAGGTAGCAGAAATTGTAGCAAAACAGAACATGGTCAAAGCCTGGGCTGCGAGCCACCCAACGGTACTGGTGGAGTGGGAAAATGACTTAGACTGGTGCTGTGGGACTGAAAAAGTGGTGTACAAGGGTAGAAGCTGTCTACGCAAGTGAGAAAAGGTCTGGGGCAAGTAGATGTTGTATCGGGGATATTGAACACACACCCTGGGGTGGCTTTGAGAACATGAAAAATGCATAATGCTGACTGTTTCTAGGACCTGGGGGCAGGTGCCCTAACTGTAATGAGTTCTGTGCCCGGAATTGGTGGCCGATATACAGGCGGTGGGAAGTTGTACCCCGGTTCTCCTGTCAACAGGGACAAATGTGTTTGACTATCACTCTACGATAAGGAAAGGAGGGGCTGACCAACCGTTCATTAATAAAGGGGTTGAGGATAGGGGGAACAGGGTGGGGACTCCGTGTTATCGCAAGAAGGGGTTTGATATCACCGATGGAAAACACAGCTCCTCTCAAGGGACCGTTGAAAAGGGGGTGGGGGGGGGGGGGGGGGGGGTGGGGGGAGATGTGATTTCCTATGACTGAAGTGTGTACTGTGCAATTGCCTCGCTTACTAAAGCGGCTGTACGATGAGAAAATGTAATAAAAAGGGGTTTAAAAAAAAGAAAGTTATGTTCTGTTATTTTAATTTATAGCACGCACGGATACTCACGGGTGTCTCGGCGCGAAGCCTACAAGAGAGGTGAGTGTCTGATTAAATGAAAGGAATATGCTACTTACCAGTATGCATCTGTTCTTGGCATGTAGAGCTGCAGATCCACACACTAGCATAGTAGATCGCCATCTGGTGTTGGGCTCGAATGCTTGCACCTTGTTGTTGTCTTTGTAGTCACGAGATAGGTGACTCCTCCCTTGGACGATAGTGCGCATGGGCATCGACTCCATCCTTAGATTGTTTTTCGCCATGATGGGAAATGATGGAGTTAGTAGAAGAAAAAGAGATGTCCATGTGTGTATATCTAAGTAAGATACAACTGGAACAGATACAGGTCCCGGGGAGGTGGGTGGGTGGGTGTGGATCTGCAGCTCTACATGCCAAAAACAGATGGATACTGGTAAGTAGCATATTCCGTTCGAGGTATATGAGCTGCAGATCACACACTAGCATAGACTATACAGCAGTATCTCCCCTAGCGGTGGTCACCTGTATCGGTTGCAGTAGTTTGAAATAAAGTTTTAAGGTCAGCTTGGCCCACAGAAGCTTGTTGCTTTGCTTGTACATCAACACAATAGTGTTTAGTGAAGGTGTGTGTTGTAGACCATGTGGCTGCTTACAAATGTCTTCTAAGTGAATGTTCCCTAAGAATGCCATGGAAGCCCCTAGTTTGCGTGTGGAATGCGCTCTAGGGGGAACTGTTAATTTGCGTTTAGCTTTTTGGTAGCATAGTTGGATACATTTAACTATCCACCTAGAAATCCCAGATTTGGAGATGGGGTTACCCTTATGTGGTGGAGAGAAAGCTACAAACAATTGTTTTGTTTTGCGGAAAGATTTAGTTCTGTCAATGTAATAAAGAAGGGCTCTTTTAACATCTAAGGTGTTAAGAGCTCTCTCAGCTACAGAGTCTGGGTTTGGAAAGAACACTGGTAACTCCACTGATTGGTTAAGATGAAAAGGAGCTATGACTTTTGGAAGGAATTTTGGATTTGTCTTAAGAACCACTTTGTTACGATGTAATTGTAAGAATGGTTATTGTATGGTTAAAGCCTGGATTTCACTCACTCTTCTAAGAGATGTGATTGCAATAAGGAAAGCTACTTTCCATGTGAGGAACTGTAGTTCGCATTTATGTAGAGGTTCAAATGGGGCTCCCATAAGCCTAGTAAGAACAATGTTTAGATTCCACACCGGAGAGGGTGGTAATCTGGGAGGAATAATTCTTTTAAGTCCTTCCGTGAAGGCTTTGATCGCAGGGACTCTAACGAGTGACAAGTGTTGTCGATTTTGTAAGTAAGCTGCGAGTGCTGCTAGATGCAGACGTATGGATGAGTATGCTAAATTACATCTTTGCAAATGTAGTAAGTAGCACATGATGTTCTGGATGGAGGCATCCAGTGGGTGTACATTATTGTTAGTGCAGTAAATGGCAAATCTTTTCCATTTTGCAGCATAGCAAGCTCTAGTAGTAGGTCTTCTGACTTCTTTGATAATGTTCATGCAGTCTGGTGGAAGGTTAAGGTAACCGAACTCTAGGACTTCAGGAGCCAGATCGCCAGATTCAGTTGACCTGGATCTGGATGTCTGATCTCTCCATGTTTCTGGGTTATTAAGGACGGGGAGAGACGCAGTTTTTGGTGTGGAACTAGTGAGAGTTCCAGTAGTGTTGTGAACTACGGTTGGCGTGCCCATGTGGGAGCTACTAGGATCAGTTTGAGAGATTGCTACCTGAGCTTGCGTACCACTAGTGGAATGAGTGGGAGAGGCGGAAAAGCGTACGCAAATCTGCCTGACCAGTTCATCCATATTGCATTGACTTTTGACTCCGGGTGCGGAAATCTGGCAGCGAAGGTTGGGCATTTTGCGTTTTCGTGTGTGGCGAACAGATCTATGTCTGGTTGGCCCCATTTTAGGAAAAAGGGCAGTAGAACTTGGGGATGTTGTTCCCACTCGTGAATCTTTTGTGTCTGTCGACTTAACAGATCGGCAATCTGATTGTGAACTCCTGGAAGGTGTTCTGCAAGTAGGTATATGTTTAAAGGAATGGCCCATCTCCAAATGTTCTGTGCGAGTTCGGACAGCTGCAGAGAATGTGTGCCTCCTTGTTTTTGTATGTAATACATGGCTGTCATGTTGTCCGTCCTGATGAGGACAGCCTTGTTCTGTACATGTAGTTGGAAGGATTTTAGTGCTAGAAATACTGCTAGCAGTCCTAGGCGATTGATATGGAGCACTTTCTGTTGAGTGGTCCATTTGCCCGGAGTTGTGTGTCCGAGGAGGTGGGCTCCCCATCCTGTGAGTGATGCGTCTGTTGTCAGCACTATCTGTGGAAGAGGCTCGAGGAATGGCCGCCCTTTGGACAAGTTTGTTATGTTACACCACTGTAGAGAGCGAAGTGTGCGGCTGTCCACCAACACCAGATCTGTAAGTTGTCCTTGAGCCTGGTTCCACTGACGCACTAGACATTCCTGTAAGGGACGCATTTGAAGTCTTGCATAAGGCACAATGAAGATGCAAGATGCCATCATGCCTATGATCTGCATGAACACTCTGGCTGGAAGAGAGTGTTGGTTTTGAAATTTTGTGGTAAGAGTTTGTATACTGGCTATCCTGGCTGGACTGGGATATGCTAGCGCTGTGGAGGTGTTTATGGTAGCTCCTAGATATTTTGGGTATATGAGAGGGCTAGAGATGCGACTTGGAGTAGTTGATCGTGAACCCCAAGTTGTGTAACATTTGGATGGTTTGGTGAGTGTGTAGAACACATTGGTGGAATGACTTGGCTTTTATTAGCCAATCGTCTAGATACGGGAAGACATTAATTTGTTGTCTTCTGAGATGTGCTGCTACTACCGCAAGACACTTCGTGAATAC
This sequence comes from Triturus cristatus, assembly GCF_964204655.1. NCBI lineage: Eukaryota > Metazoa > Chordata > Amphibia > Caudata > Salamandridae > Triturus > Triturus cristatus. The sequence goes on along the minus strand of NC_140592.1, from coordinate 557,380,091 downwards.
TCTGGGTGCGGTGGTCACTCCGAATGGAAGGACTGTGAACTGGTAGTGTTGTCCGTCCACCACAAACCTTAGGTACTTCCTGTGATAATGTGGAAGTAGGCGTCCTTGAAATCTAGTGTGGCAAGCAAATCGCCTTATTGTAGCAGTGGGAGCACTTGTTGAAGAGTGATCATATGGAAAGGATCTGAATGTATATACAGATTTAGGGGTCTGAGGTCGAGTATTGGTCTCAGAGTCCCATCCTTTTTGGGTATTAGGAAGTACAGTGAGTATACCCCTGTTCCTTGATGCTCTAAGGAAACTGGCTCTATTGCGTGCTTTTGAAGCAGTGAGAGAACCTCTTGTTTGAGGAGCGTAAGATGGTCTGCGGACATTGGATGCTGTTTGGGTGGTATGTGTGGGGGGGTAGCTGTAAGTTTCAGGCAGTAACCATACTGGATAATTTGCCTTACCCACCTGTCTGTGGTGATGGAATTCCATACAGGTAGGAACTGTGTTAGTCTGCCCCCGACTGGAGTGGAATGGTCTGGGGGGAGCGGAGGAAAGTCACTGTTTTGTGGCAGGGGAGGTGCGAGTGCTGTTATTACCTCATCCTCTTCCTTTGTTGTTGTTCCCTCTGTATCCGCCTCTAAAATATCCCCTACTGGGGGATGTTTGTGTAGTGGCTTTGAATGTAGATGAGGTGTCTGCGCCCATGTTTTTGGAGGCTCCTCTGTAGAAGGAGCGCCGAAAGGAGCCACACGTTTGTGGAGACTGTAATCCTCCCATGGACTTAGCAGTCTCGGTGTCCTTTTTCATTTTTTCAAGGGCAGTGTCTACAGCCAGCCCAAATAGCTGTTCTTGGTCGAATGGCTGACTGAGTATGGTAGTATGGACCTCCTGCTTAAAATCGGACATGCGTAGCCAGGCATGTCATCTAAGGAGTACACTGGTGTTGATTGATCTAGAGGCAGTGTCTGCTGCGTCAAGTGCACATTTAATTGACACATTTGAAATTAGCTTGCCCTCTTGGACAAGGTCATTTGCCTGGGTTTTATACTGGTCAGGCAGATGTTGTAATAGATTTTCTAACTGGTCGTAGTGTGCCCTGTCATATCGTGCCAGCAGTGCTTGGGTGTTGGCAATACGCCAGTGATTAGCTGCTTGTGCTGCTACTCTTTTGTCAGAAGCTTCTAGCAGTTTGGATTCTTTATCTGGGGGTGGTGCATCCCCGGAGGTCTTGGAGTTGGCGCGTTTGCTAGCATTGGAAACGACTAGAGAATCCAAAGGCAACTGTCCTTTGATGTAAGTAGGATCTTCAGGAGCAGGCTTATATTTTCTATTCTAGGGTTAAGTACCCTGGCACGGACGGGATCTTTAAATACTTCAGGGGCATTCTTAATGACTCCTTTGATCATTGGTAATATTTGCACTGACTTTTGGGATTGTTCAAAAGTATCTAAGAGGAAATCTTCCTCTGGTACGTCGGAGTGCATTGTAACACCATGATAAAGTGCCGCTCTATTTAATAATTGGCCAAAACCCAAGGTGATCATCTGGGGGAAATGGTTTTGAGGATATGGCTGTGGGTCTGGGAGGTCTGTTGGGATAGGGAATGCCCAATCATCTAGTGATGAGGTATCTGGATCCGTGAACGGGTCATTAGGATCACCCCCCTCCAGGTCATCATCATCATCTGGAGGTGGTGTATGTGGTGGAGAAGTCACAGGTAAGGGTGGTGTAGGCAGAGGAGGTGGGTTTGAAGGCAGTGTAGGAGAAGAAGGGGGCATAGGCGATGTTGCAGAGTCCTTCTTGTGTACAGGAACTGGAGCAGATGGTGTGTCCAGTTTTCGTTTCTTTTACATGGCACAGCCGTGACATGTCCTGTTTTTGGGTTTATATAAATCTTTTTCTGCCTTGGATCGATAGGATCTGGGTGAAAAAGTTCTTGTTCCTCAGGTTGTCATTGGGATTTAATTGATCTGGTCTCCCACCTCCAGTGTAAGCAAGGTATCCCTCCCCACGATAGGCATGTGTTTCCAAGGTGATGACCTCCAAAACTCTTCTGACATCCTTTACAAGTTAAGGGCCACCTCATAATCAGAAACCCACTTGTCTGTGTCATCCCCAATTACATAGCTGAGCACCAATCCTTTGGGATAGAGAATCACTTGTCCCCCTCACACACACTGTGTATGCTGCCACCATTACTTCTGGAATCTACCTGCTTGTCTCTCAGCTCCAGCTCTCTAAGACTACGCTCATGGGCCATTCCTCTCGCCGCCATAGGCAGTTTCTTTTCCTCCAGGGCTATCTCTTTTTCCATTTTGAACTTAGCCATCTGCAGCTGAAACGGTCTCTCTCTCTGGTGACAGGCCTTGTGAGGACACACTCGGCTGTGACAGGGAGTTGCAATTCAGGAGACAAGTTATTGCTCTTCCCAGAGTAATGCAAATCAGGGCTTATATTCAGGACTTGCTTTGGCACCTCCAAGTCATCCTCCTCATGTCCATTCTCTGTTGCTGTCAGTAATTGGTGAACTTCTGTCTAGGCCCTCAGAGCTTTATGTAGCTCCAACGTCTTGGTGCCTTTCTTGGTTGGCAGTCCCTTTTCCTTACAGTGCTGCTTGAGCTCAACCATAGCGTAGCTGTCCAGGTTGGCTAGCTAAAATTCCATTACTGTAGGTATGGTCATAGACAGACAAGCAAAATGAGAGTGGATTTGGAAAAAACAAAAGGGTCAATCAAGGAGAACTTAAAACAACTGAAATTGGTATCAAATTATTTATCTTGGATTTTTAGTGAAACACAAAATCACTGTATGGCACTGCACAAACACAAGTCCTCATCTCACCGCTGGATGCCACTGTTGAAAATGGGGTTACTGGTTGAGGGGGATGAAATCCTATTCAAGCAGCAAACACAATTCTTGTCAGGGTGAAACACAAGCAAACCCCAAATTCACCTGTGCTTAACCCTCTAGTAGCTTTGCACAAAAGCAGTGAGGCTTAACTTAGAGGCAATGTGTAAAGTATTTATTCAGCACTTCAAACAGCAATAAAGTGAAAACATAACACAAGGAAAACCCCAAACCAATTTAGAAACATTGAGTGAAATCTAATAAATTATTTGAGACCATAACAGCAAAACTTCAATCACGAGAACCAGAGATATGCAGTTTTAAAGATTTAAGTGAAAACAGTGCTTAGAAGCACAAAGCACCAACTGTGGCTATCTGGTCACGCCGGAATGAGACAAAGTCACAAGATAAGGCCGACCTCGATAAAGCGCGGGCAGGGTACAGGAATCCAGATAGGCCCACTAAACAAAGTACCTTAAATCCTGGTTATCGAGCGTTGGGAGATTCTAAATCAAGACTGCGTTGCGACGGCAGCAGCAGTTCTGAGAAGCTGCTGGGCTGCGATGCGGAGTTCTGCGTTGTCGTTCAGGGGCCTGCAATATGAAGTCTGGCATTGGACAAGCGTTGCGCAATGGCGGTTCCGAAGAAGCCTGGCCTAGGAGGTGCGCTGCAGCGGTTATGGAGCGGAGCTGTGTGAATATGTGTTGCGCTGCATTGGTTATGCTCACAGGACCACAGCTGGGCTGGCAGAGCACCTTCAGGCCCATTTCCAAGGGTCCAGGACTGGGCTGGCACCACTTAAGGGGAAGGACCTATAGCAAGCAGAGTCTATGTGCTGGTTACAAGGTGGCTGGAGCTTTTTCTGCACTGGAGGCTCTGATCTGGAGGCCAGCCAATTAGCCCTTGGAGTCACTCTGGTGGTTCTGGGTTCAAAGGAAAGGTCCAGTCCTTTTCACCCAGGCAGCAGAGTAGCAATCCTTCTTGCAGAGCAGCACAGCAGTTCTTTTGGGTCTTCCACAGGTTTAGATGTGTACTGAAGGGTTGGGTTTGAGGGTCCACTATTTATACCTGGTATCCACTTTGAAGTAGGAGAAGGTTTTGGAGCTTACCTCCCTCCAGAGGTGTTTGGAATTTACTGCCTCCCTGTCCTGGGACCAGCTTGTCTGCGGTTATAGAAAACTGGTGGCAAACCCTTTGTAAGTGTGCTCAGGCCAAGCCTTTGTGATGTGGAAGTGTGGAAGCTGACAGTTCAACCCCCTCATCAAGTCAGAGATGGCCCATCCTGCCAACACCTATTCCCCTTTGTCTCACTGTCTGGGAGCAATACACAAAGACCAACTGCCAACTACACCTAGTTATGTGATACACACACCAAATAGTTGGAACAAGAAAATGGCAACTTTCTAAAAGTGTGAGATCAAAAAGGACTAGCCTATTTGTGAATTTACATAGACTCAAGACCGTAAGGCAGGTACAAACCATTTTGTTTCTTCATGAAGCCCTCACCCACCAACCTAGTTGGTGGCATGCTTCATCATCGGGCCCACCCAGTGACACCGAGCGTGTCCCAGGTGTGCTTCGACGCCTGGATACAGCGGAGCAGGTCCAGTCGTCTCTGCGGTCTCCGTACAGAGGCCGCAGAGACGACTGGAGGCTCAACGCAGACACTGACCGAAACTATTGGTTCCATTCCTCTGCCGGACTACTCCATGGGGCATGTTTGGCAACAAGCCAACTAATGCTCTAAGAGGGAATCCCCCTCTCACATATAAAGCACCTTAGCAAGTGCTACACATTTCTCAAAATTACACAATCACTTAAATCTAAGTAATTTGCACCTACACACTTTGGTCCTGAGGAAAGCCAGTTTTAATCATAAAGGCCTGGCTGAAACATGTAGACCACTCCTGGATGTAGGAAACCCTAATTAAGATTCCTATAACATCCACCAGCCTTTTTAAATGCTAGCAGTGACCCAGGTATTAAAATATAACTTACCCTCGGGCACTGGGATCCCTGCATAGCTTTTAAATCGTCACCTTCACGTCACTACACTGCACACTCAGATGCATACCTGCTCCGCTGTATCCAGGCGTCGAAGCACACCCGGGACACACTCGGTGTCACTGGGTGGGCCTGATGATGAAGCATGCCACCAACTAGGTTGGTGGGTGAGGGCTTCATTAACAAACAAAATGGTTTGTACCCTGCCTTACAGTCTGTAAATTCACAAATAGGCTAGTCCTTTTTGATCTCACATATAAACCCCGGGGATACGGACTAGCTACCTAGTCCTCTCTATCTCCTTTGATAGTGATAACTTTCTAAAAGTGGCATTTTCAGAAATGTGACTTAAAATCTGACTTTACCATTAAAGATGGCTTTAAATTACAATTCGATGTCAGGACTGGAGGCGAGGATTAGGCTTTACTTTCAATGCTTTATTTTCACCAGCAGCCATCTTGAAACAAGTAACCAACACTACATTTTCCATCAAACTGTGGGATAAGAAAACAAGTCAATACACCAATCAGAGCATCACTACTCCATCAACAGTGTCCATAGCGGCTCTAGCCTCCTCTTTATTTGCTGCTCCAGCAGCCACAGATGTGTGTTTCTTCATTTTGATTTAAATAAGAACTTATTGGCTTCTTTTTCACTTCTATTTCATTGTTGCATTGTTCCCAGGTGGACGGTGTTTCGTTGCCATAGCTGTCAGCCCAGCACAACGAAGCACCGCGATCGCGGGAATGGCTTTTGTTCTTCCGCAATCGCGCTCTGTCTCTCTGATCGGCTCTACACAAGGTGCATTCATTCGACCGCTGGGGGACCGCGCCTATCAGATTACGTGCTCAGTGCGTTAAACCCCATGGCGGCGGGCACGCTCGCTATCACCCGACTCGCAACGTGGAGTGTAGCAGGCCCGGCCCCCGTGTGTTTAACTCTGGGGAAGACCGTGTCCAATTACTTCTGGGCTTATTTAAAAAAGACGACGCCTGGAGCGTTCCACCCGCGTTGCGGAAAAGATAATTATTACACACATCAGGGACTTGCCCAGGCGGTTGTATGACAGTTTCACTGCATACTCATAGGGGGAGACAGTCCCCAGGCCGCGGGCCTTTATCTTAATTACTGGTCTTCCCCAGAGTTTCTACCCCTGTTGCCCCACATACTCCCTATCACAGAACTAACAACATGGAGGAATATGGGGATTATTATAAGGAGGAGGAGGTGCAATTCCTACCCATTGATGATGAGTTTTGTGAGATTATGTATGTGTCTATATTTAGGGCTGTTACCCAGGTAGTTAATGAGCTACAATGGTTCTGTCGGACATAACCATTGTAGCTCATTATATACATACCCAGGTTCTGAGCGACACATGGTCGCCCCATTGTTGTCATATTGTTACCCAGGTAGTGGCGCCCCTGGAGAGGAGAATCCAGGAGCTACAAGCTCAGTGCTCCAGACCCCTTGAGCAAAAGAAAGAACCTACTGGGTCTCAGGCCCCTTTACCTCAAGGGCAGCCCACACCCACCATGTCACCCAGTGCAAGCTCCCAGTGGATAATGGCATTGTTCGACACACCTTCGCCCAACTCAAAAAGGTGTTCATAGGATCCCAACCCTCCACCCACGCCTTATCAGACTCTTTGGGAGGTTTCTCCTTTCTCGACCTCAAACCTGCAACGAAGGCGGGGGGGGTTCTGGGCGCCCTGGAGACCGTCTGGAGTCTCACAATCCGTGGGGAATGAGGCTTTCAGAGATCACTCGGTGGCCCCTCTGATATGCCTGATACAGAGGACCTTTTGCACCCGCGTTACGCTGAGTGGGCCACGGTCCCGAAGGTAGGTGCCTATATAGCGGGACGGCTGCGCAAGCCATTAGACCTGCACAGCTGTCTCTGGGCAGAATGCCCCAGGCTGCTTCTCCCCCGGCGATTTACCACAAAATAATGACCTTTCTAACAAAATTTGTACGCAAACCTAAAAAACGTATAGATCGGACTTGGCGATCCTGGCAGGATAAACTACTGGATGTGATCGGCCCGCTATCCAAGATTTTGGATATAGCAGAAATGTGAAGACCTCTGGGTCACTTATTGCCCCGGAAGCACTGTCTAGCTATGCCTAGAAGGCCATTATTCTGCTAGAGAATGCGAACTGTGCACTTTCTACCGAGCGTTGCAAGTCTCAATTAAGATTAGGGCTCCCGGTTTTATGGTATTTATTTTTTTGCCATTTCCGTCTGTATTTATCCATATTTATTTTTTGTTACTTTTATCTGTATTTATCCATATTTATTTGGGGTTTTGTGGAAAAATTAAGCTGAAATTAGTATATTTCCACATTTATTTAACCGATAAATATGCGCTCATGCTTGAATGTCTGCCAGGTTTCAATGCTGTGAACACCCGCAGAAGATAAATCAGTGCATTGTATGAAAATATGCTAATTTCAGTATCAACCTTGTGCATATCTACTGCTGTTAAAGCCTCTTTACTAAAATTCCTTTCTTTTTTAACCCCCTTATCTATCAATCCACACATCTATTGGCCTGGCAGTCATGGCAAACAGTGTTTAGAATTACTCAAAAAGCAGCCCATTTTCCGTTTTTATCCACATTTAAAAATAAATACAGACAAAAAAATAAATGTTTTCTGTCTGTATTTATCTGTAAAAATCAGTAAAAACGGAAAACAGGGAGCCCTAATTAAGATCAACCCCAAGCTGGGGGAGCTTGCTAACTCGGAGGCAGCTCCCATAGCCAAGGGGAATTTATTTGGAGATCCTTTTATTAAGGAATTGGGGAAATTTGTGAACACATTCACATCCCTAGAGAAAGCCCGAACTTCCATTAGGCACATCTTCACCCGTGTGTTTTTGCCGGTTCCAGTCGTGGCAAAGGGCGCTTGACCAGCTGCACCTCTTGTCAGCCCTCAGCCAATGGGGATAATCGCTGTAGACAGTGGCAGGACCCAGCAAAGTTTGGGACCTTCTACAAGACCCTAACCTATCCCCGACACCATGGGTCAGGAGGAAGAGGCAACAGTACACATCAAGCCCAACAAGGTGAGAGTTCAATCTTCCTTGGGGATGCGCTTGGGGAGCAGGTTGGGTGTCTTCCTCCACAACTGGCAGAACCTCACCTCGGACGCCTGGGTACTTCAAACAGCCCAAGGATTCCAAATCGAGGGTGCTGGTTTTCCCCTCCAGCCGACTCGCCCAATTCCATTGAGTTTTTCTCCAGACCAGGCGGCTCTGATGGAGGAGGAGATTTTCTAATTGCTAGAAAAGGGAGCCATCATCGAGACCAACATCCATCCCCATTGCTTTCTCAGCAACCTACTTCTGGTGGAGAAGAGGGATAGAGTGTACCGTCCGGTAATCAATTTGAAGGAGTTCAATGGGTGGTTAGTCTAGCAACACTTCAAAATGAAGGGTATTCACCTTCTCCCGGATCTTCTGCAACCTCGGGATTGAACGGTTCGTTTGGACCTCAAAGAAGCTTTTACCTTACGGTTCCGGTTTTCCCTCCTCACCGGCGGTTCCTTCACTTCCGATGGAGGTCTCAGGTTTTCGAGTTCACCTTCCTTCCTTTCGGTCCAACATCCACTCTGTGATGTTTCACCAAGGTTATGAAACCGGTGATCGAACACCTGCGAACCCAGGGAGTCAAGTTGAACATCTATCTTGCCGATATTCTCATAATGAATCAGTGCCCCTCTCGTCTAATCCGACAGCTACAAATATCAATAGACCTCCTGAAGTCTCTGGGCTTCATGATAAACGAGAAGTCTGCTTTAGTCGCTTCGCAATCAACCGTGTTTTTGGGATTTGTGGTGGACTCTGTGACAGCCACCCTCAGTCTTCTGTCATGCAAGCTGACGAAGATGAAACATGTACTCCGCCGGACAGGTCCAAGTCCTCAATCACCCTACGCGACTTAGCTCGAGTGGTGGGCCTGCTTTCATCTTCAATACAAGCGATTTTCCCAGGTCTCTTACACTACAGGGAACTACAACGCCTGAAGATTGCCCATTTACATCCGGTCTCAGTTACTCCCATTCCATTTCTCTTTCGGAAGAGGCGAAAGAGGAACTACGGTGGTGGATAACTCATGGTGTCGTTTGGCACAGCGGTGCTATTTTCGGCTCCCAACCCGATCTGGTTATAGAGTCGGATGCCTGCGGATCGGGCTGGGGAGTCCGCTGCAAGGAATTCTCCACTGGCAGAAAATGGTCATTCACTATACAATGCCTCCACATAAACTGTTTGGAGTTACTGGCGGGCTATTTTGCGGTAAAATGTTGGACTAGGGATAGGGCTCACTGCTGCGTTCTGTTAAACATGGACAATGTGGCAGCTGTTCGATACGTCAACCATCTTGGAGGCACCAGGTCGAAGGCGCTATCGTATCTAGCGCAGGCCCAGTGGGACTATTGCTTGACCAACCATGTGTCTTTGTCTGCAGAACACCTGCCGGGTCAATCCAATCAGGTAGCGGATTGGCACTCTCGCCATTGATGGGACTACAGTCTTTGGAAGCTTCAACTGGCGGTGTTCCTCGCCCTTCAACAGAAATGGGGTCCTTTCTCTATCGATCTGTTTGCCTCTTGGCTGGATCATCAACTGGAGAGATACTGCAGTTGGAAGCCAGACCCCAATGCAGTGGCATGCGACGATTCTACAGGACTGGAGCAAGGACGATGGATATGCCTTTCCCCATTTGCGATAATCATGCGGGTGTCCACTCAGGTACACCAGCAGAGCGTGGACCTAGTACTGATCGCCCTGATATGGAGGTCTCAAGTCTGGTTTCCAGTTCTGATGGATCTTTCTTGGGATTTTCCAATCCCTCTACCCCAGTTTTAAGATCTCCTTTTGGATCCCCAAGGAAACCATCCCCTGGTACTCTCTCAGACCCTCCATCTCATGGGGAGGTGGATTACAGGGAACAATGGAAAGTCCTGGGCATTTCATTTTACTTACTAAGGCCTTGGCGGATGGCACACATAAGTGATACCGATCTGCCTGGTTCAGATGGTCTGATTGGTGTCATCAACGGCAACTTGATCCCATTGGGGCATACGTTGTGAGTATTCTGAATTTTTTGGCAGAACTGGTGGCTGACAGTTTGGCCTATCAGTCGATCAATGCCTTCCGCTCCACGATCTCTGCGGGTCATGGTTTCGTAGATGGACATACAGTTGGGGAGCATCCCCTGGTATGTTAACTCGTCAGGGACATTTGGTTGTCTAATCCTCCAGCACCGGGGGGCAGAGCTTGCCTGGCTCCAAGATGGCCGCATTCTAGCGCAGCTCCATAAGCCATGGTTTCCAATCCTACAAAGTCCTCCTTTTCAGCCTGTGCTACTAGATGGAACTGTAGCAGATTGTACTGCGGAGTGAAGGAGGCGAAGGATTCCTGCAGCGCGGATGTCTGAGCTCGCTGGATGCCAGAAATCGTGCTTCCTCTCCAGCCTAGTGTGGAGCTGCAGAGCGAGATGAACAGGCGGCGTACGTCTGCGCTGCGTTGACCTGGCCCGGAGTGAGCCCGCGCCGAGCACAGCATACAACAGCTCCCAGGAATCACCATGTCCTGTCTGCCTCTCCCAGTGTTTCCCGGGGGGCTGCCTGCCAAGACACGGGGATATACTACACTTTGCAGCACCGGAGGCCTCTCCCAAGGTAAAGTGTCTGCCGCTGCAATGGGGGAGTCCGCAGGCCACAGCGAGCTGTAGGGGTGACGGGACCCTAGGGAACAGATCCTTTGTCCATGCTGCTTGCCGTAGCTGTGCCTTGGGATGATCAGAGCAGCCCCTAGGCCTTGCAGTGCATATGATGTACAGAAATAGAGTCCTGCTCTCTGTTGGACGCTCTGGAGGAGTACTGGGTGAGAACGGGGGGTACAGCTGGTGTCTGGTTCGCTCGCTGGAGGCCTACAACTGGTGGGATCACAGCGGAGGGCACGGTTTCCTAGAACCTGCTGCATTGTTCGGCTGAGGGGACGTCTGAATCTGCTCTGAAGGTCTGGGGGCCTGTAATCACACCGTGGGCAATTCTTGCAATATTCACCTGAGTGGGGGTGCAACATGGGAGCCCTTTCCTACTTGATTGTGGTCCTTGGTCCCAGATTGGGCAACTCAGTGTCACAGCTGTAGGTCCAGGCGCAGGGTGCCTCAAGTGATCCTTGCATTTCCCCTTGATTGGTAGCGCAGGCCTCATCTGCTGGATATTCACCGTCTGCCTCTGGGATATTCCCGGTATTGTTGGCGCCTTGTGGGCACTTGGCTATTGCTCTCCTTTGGTCTGTGGGCTGAGTGTCCCCGCTTACACCCACTCCCAACTAATAGTCAAGGTCTACATAATATAGGGGCACATACCACCAATACACCATGGGGCCCACGGACAAATCACAATCTAAACTGCAGTCGAGCCCTGCAAGACGCCTTGACGGAAGGAGCTGGATAGGAACGCCTCCGAATCTGGCTCTGAGGTGGGTGACCCTATTGATGAACCAGACTTGAAGTACATACTTTCGGTGATGCAGAGTAGTCTGACCAAAATTGATAGCAAAATTGACGCGCTAACATTTCAGATGGATGGAATGTCTGAGCGCCTTGATAAACACACGAACGGCTTGACTCCGTTGAAAAAAGGGTCTCAGATGCAGAAAATGGTGTGGCGGCAGGCTCGCTCACCCAAGCCAAGGCAGACAAGATCCTACAAGTGGTGCAAAACAAGGTGGAAGATTTGGAGGCACGATCCAGGAGTAATAACATCCGTTTGCATGGTATAGCTGAATCCACCTACGTTCGACATATGGAACATCTCTTGGTCACCCTCTTCGGCAGGGACATCTTCTCGACGGTGTTCATTGTAGAACGGTGTGGTAAATAATTTAATTACCGGGACTTAATTTGATGCGGAAAATCTATAACAATAGCTCAGTAAAATAAGAGGCAGAATCCGTGGTATTAGAGGTTCGGAACGGGCTTTATTCCAGAATCAATTTAAATTGAGGAGCTCCATATTCCATCACCACGAAGGTTCAGGAAGTGAAGAACACCACTTTATTGACAAGTAATCATTTTTATACAATAGGCATTACAGTGAAACAGATGGAGGAAGCGTAACAATTGATAGTAAAGATAAAACATACATGCGTAGCAAAAGTGGGTGTAACTGGGTGTAACTAAAGAACGTCATCAGATATGATGTCATAATAGGGTGGTTCCATGAAAGAATTTCGCAATGTCAGCAGAAATACTTGGCAGAGATGCGCGCGCAGCAGCATGACGTGTGATTGACGTGCAACTAGGGGGTGAAGGGGACTTGACATTTAGCTCTACATGTGGCGACAGAAGTCTGGAGGGTCAAGTCAACCTAATCCCGAATCATATCTAACATCCTATGTTTAAAGAACTGTGTTATCCAAAAAGAAAGGTCTCTTAGGATAGAATCTTATTCTATACTGACTATACTGACTGTTAGTGCGTGTACGAGCGTCTAAGTGTCTACACTAGAAGCGAGGACAGAAATCTTCCATAGTAATAGGGCTATGAATTACTTGCATGAAGACAGAGAAGCCGGGCCTTTTGCTCGGTAGCTGGAAGAATGTTTACTTAAACTACTAGACAGGAACGCATTGGATAGGGAGCGGAGCAAAGCAGATAATCTTGAAGGTGAAATACAGTTTTTGGCAGGCAACAGGCTGGAGTCAGGCACCGTTAGCCGCGCAGGGAGTAGGACAAAGTTCATGGATACAGATGCGAGCTCAGACTGGAGCTTTCAGAGGAAGAAGGCAGGAAAAGGCTTAACGGCAGAATCAGGGCCTACTCGCCTGGACTGAAAAATGGGATAAATGAACCATATAAAGCCGGTGGCCTTTCATACTTAGAAATAGAATATCCGGCCCATTCATGGCGGATCTGAAAGAGGACATGTTGACGGTGGACGCACAAGTGTTTGCGTCTTCATAACTGGAACTGGAGGGAACATACATGTACTTGTGATTTATACATGAAACCGTTGGGGTCCAAGATAGGGGACATAACTGATCATAAAAATCCATATTTCCACATTCCCTCCTTGTCCCCTACTTGCCCTTAAGAGATATCAATCTTCATCAATCCGTTGATCTGTTCATATAACATCATTTGTTCTTCTTTTTTCTTCCGGGATGAATGAAATTTTGGTGGTGGAATACACGATGTGGCACACAGACCACAAATCGCTGGTCCACATTGTAGGCATAAGCAGCAACTGAATAGTATGAGAAAGCCAATACCTAGGAAGGATAGGACCCTCCGTCCAAAGGTAGATAATACACTCCAAAACCAACCGGACCAAGTCCAGGTGCCTGGATTCTGGTGTATCTGGCTTACAATCTTATGAAGGCGAGTTATGGCTTTATATACAGATGGCGAATTTTCTGGTATGAAAATGCAACAGCTTGATCCGATGACCCTACAAGCTCCGCCCCTATCGGCCAGGATGACGTCAAGGACAAGACGATTTTGAAGCACAACAATCCGCATAGCAGACTGCTCTTCTGTTAAATTGCCTAAGGCGGAGATAGTTTCGTTCACTACTGCTTCAAGGGTTCTGGTTAATCTACGTATCAGCTTACTATTGGTAACTGTACCTATATAGGGAAAGAGACCTTTATTGAAATCTGTATATTTTTCCCATGCTGTCTCAGTGTAATCGACTATTGGGAGATCTCTCCTTTCTCTATTATGTACTAAATGAGTATTTCTGTGATAATCAGGAGGAGCTAGGAAAACAGGTGGCAAAGGAATCCGATGTAGCAGGTACCATCCCAATCTAGTGGCAAACGTATGTATGCCGTCTGACCACATATGAAGTAGGAATGGCGAGTAGCTCTAAATGTAGACTTGCCTTGATCACTAAATTCTATTACAGTGGTGCATCTACTATGGCCCATATGTATGGAACCATTCTTTCTTACACATAATTCACCTTTTACTGGAAATACTGACATGACGGGCAAAATTGGAGTAGCTTCGGATTCGACATTCAAGATCATGAGATTGAGCGTAAAATTACCTAATCCATATACTTCATTTTCTAGATCAGTTCCTGTTCTTTTGGGAAGTCCCTCCTTGTTAGGGTAACAGGCTTTAAGCAAGACTAAGTTCAGGTTTCCCCATACCCAGTTGTCTTGATAAACTGCGGAATTCGAATCTAGGGAATTAATTAAACTGAACCATGCTCCACAGGAGCCATTGTGTGTGAACGGGTATGGAAAGAGAGGTAGAATTCCTTTATAGTTCTGATAGGGAGGGAGTCGGCCACATATCCAACAATTTGTAGCATTGCTAACCTGATGGGAATGATGTAACATACTAATAAAAGTGTTATTGCGCAGCGCAAATCTGTATGATAACTCATGCGGGGGAAATTCACTAAAAGAATGTTCAGCAGTAATATTATAAACATGTCTAGAAATAGGATAATATGTGTGCAACAATATACTTGCAGTAATTATTAAAAGACTTAGGAAAAACAAAATTAATAACGTCACTGTGCAATGACTACGCAGTGATTTACAGTATGCATGTCGTTTCAACTTTATCCTTCTGTTTCTTTCTCTATACAGGTCTAAGGGATACATGTCAGAGACAAATTCGACCGATTCACCTAGGAGAGGACTTAAACAATCAAATTGCCTGACTTGTTAGACCTAAGTTTTAGTTTGTATTGTTCATGGTTATTCAATTCAACCAAAGGAAGTTTAGAGTCACTCGGGGAAGACACACAAGGTGTGTCGTTTACGTCTGACGGTAGTCCATGAAATTTCTTGATATGACTTGAATGTATCCAGCCTTTTCGTCCTTCGATCTTTACGGCTGTCCTCGTCGTTAGCAATACGAGTTGAGGCGACTTCCACCTAGGATCCAGCTGAGACTTCCGATCAAAGTTCCTCACTAGAACTAAATCCCCTGGAATTACGTCATGGGGTTTCACCTCGGTGTTGTCGGGAAAGGCTGCAGCTACCTGTGAACGACAAGATTGTAGTGCAGACATCAAGGAAGCCAAGTAATCTGTCAGCATATTACAGTCAATATCAGTTATTTTGCGTGGTATAGGCGTCCCCCACATATTTGGTGGTCTACCGAAGATCACTTCATAAGGGGATAGCCCTGTTCGAGAATGTGCTACCATTCTCATGTAAAAAAGTGCAACGGGTAAGGCTACTACCCAATCGACACCTTTTTCTCTGCATATTTTGGACAATCTAATTTTCAGGGTCTGGTTATGTCTTTCCACGAGACCTGCTGCATCGGGGTGTCGGACACAGTGAAATTTCCACTGATAGCCTAACAAAAGTGAAACGTGTTTCATTAATTCGGATGCGAACGGCTGGCCGTTATCTGAGTAGACAACACGTGGTAAACCGTACCGTGGGAAGAATTCTCGAACTAACTGTTTGGCAGTAGTCGGGGCAGTGTAATCTGAAACCGGGTATGCCTCTGTCCAACGGGAAAGAGCACAGACAACTACAAGAACGTATTTGAATCCTCGACATCGTTCCATCTGGATATAATCCATCTGGAGGACTTCAAAAGGGTGATCAGGAGGCTGAAATCCACCCTGTTCTACGGGAATGCTTTTACCTGGGTTAAACTGACAACAGATCATACAGGTACGGACTTTTTGTTTAGCTGCTGCTCGTAAATGTTTGTTGAACCAAATGTGTTGGATGCTGTCTAGCATAGCTTTTTCTCCTAGATGCGCTGGACTATGTACAGTGTTAATAACGACTTGGACCATTGAATCAGGAAGGAACCACACAGATTTTTCCTTCGTCATCCATCCTTGATCAGTTTGGATCCCTCCTAACTCAGCCCATTTCTTTATTTCTTCTGGTGTAGCATGTGTCTGTATGTCAATTACGTCAAGAGCGGGATCCTTAACCATCATGCAATGTGTTGGTGTCGGAACTATTGTCTTTGTCATGTCAGATGTGTGAGTTTGAGCAGTCTGTTTAGCTGTTCTGTCAGCTAAATCATTGCCTTGGGAAATGGTATCAGTAACTTTCGTATGAGCTTTACATTTCATAATTGATATTGCAGCGGGTAGATGTATTGCATCTAATAGAGCATGAATGAGGGGTCCGTGCTGAATGTGGGCACCGTGAGAAGTTAAATAACCTCTCTCTCGCCACAGTACGCCGAAGTCATGTACAACTCCGAATGCATAACGTGAATCAGTATATATGTTGACTTTTTTATTTGTGGCTTGAATACAGGCTTGTGTCAGAGCGACGAGCTCTGCTACTTGAGCGGACAAGGTATTTATGCGATTTGTTTCAATAACTTCAGTATCTGTTGTGACTGCATACGCGGCCACTAACTCTCCTGTATTTGTTCTCATACATGACCCATCTACATACAACGTCAGGTCTGGGTCTGACAATGGGACGTCTGTCAAGTCTTGTCTAGGTTTCGTCGTGATAGTGATAACTTCAATACAATCATGTGCAAGTGGGTCTGTTCCGTTTACTGGTAACAGTGTGGCAGGATTCAATGTACTACAACGTCTGATTTCTATATGTGGCTGAAACAATGTTAATTCGTAACCAGTGAGTCGTGCTATAGTCAAGTGTTGTGTTTGTGTGCGGTTCAAGAGAACCTCTACTGCATGTGGTACTTGTACTGTCAATTGGTGTCCTAACACTATGGCATCGCTTTGTCTAATTGCTAAAGCTGTTGCTGCCACTGATTTCAGGCACGCAGGCAGAGCCTGAGCTACGGGATCTAATGTACTAGAAAAATAAGCACACGGTTTGTGTGATCCTGCTTGTTCCTGAGTGAGTACTGACAAAGCAGTACCTTCGCGTTCTGTAACAAAGAGTGTAAAATGTTTATAGTAACATGGTGTTGCTAAAACGGGTGCTTGACATAAAGCTTTCTTTAGGCTTTCAAAAGCTTGTGTATGTTCCTGAGTCCAAGGGAGGACAGTCGATGTGGCTGCCTCCTGTGTTGTCAACTGAATGAGTGGTTTTGCTAGAAATGCATATTGAGGGATCCACTGCCTACAATATGAAGTGAGGCCTATAAAAGCCCGCACCTCCTTTTGTGTCTTGGGTATTGGCATGTTAGCAATTAACTGGATGCGATCTGGTGTAAGCTGCCTTCCCTCCTTGGACAGCGAGTGACCAAGGTAAACAACTCGCTGGACACAGAATTGCAGCTTAGAAGGGGACACCTTGTGCCCCTTTTCGGCCAAAAAATGTAAAACCGTCAGTGAGGCTTTTTCACATTTAGGTTCGCTTCTAGCGGTGATCAGCAGATCATCGACATATTGAAGCAGGGCAGTGTTGACTGGCATGTGTATACTGTCAAGTTCTCGTTTCAGTGCTTGGCTATAGATGCTGGGGCTTTCTGTGAATCCTTGAGGTGCGCGTGTGAATTTAAAGCTTCGTCCATTTAAACTAAATCCGAACAAGTATTGGCTTTCCGGATCTATTGGAACGCTGAAGAAGGCATTCTTGAGATCAATTACAGTAAAGAATGTTGCTTCGGAATCAATAGCTGTCAGTAATGAAGAAATGTCTGGAACTACGGGGTATTGTGGTACTATGCATTTATTTAATTCGCGCAGATCAATAACCAATCGGTATACTGGCGGGGCTGTTGGATCAGTTCGTTTAAGAATCGGAATTATCGGCGAATTACATACATTGGAGTCGGTTTCCACAACCACTCCTTGGCCAATGAGCTCGTCAATGATTTGCAGTAAAGCCACTACAGCATCTGGGGGTAACTTGTATTGTCGCATTCGTGGTAGTACCACTCCTGCCTTTAGTGTGACTCGGTATGGTGTAATGTTCATGCAACCAACATCTGTAGGGCCTTGTGCCCATAAATGTGTCGGTAAAGTCTGCAGTCGGGGATCCATGTCTCGGGACACATAGTGCCCTTTGAAATCACGTAAAAACAATCTTACTCCTTCCGGAGAACAACATATTATAGCTCCTAGAGCTTTCAATGTTTTGATACCTAACAGGTTTTCTGGACATGATTTAGTAAGCAATAAATCTGTAGTTCGTGTCAAAGGACCAATCGTAAGGGGAAGAGGCTGTGATACTTCGTTAACGATAGGTTTTCCTGAAAAGCCAAGGGAAATATTCTGTGAGCCTGAGAGGGGTGCCCCTGGAACTTCACTACGTTTTATTGTTGTTCGGCTTGCCCCTGTATCAAGTAAAAATTTTCTATCTTGGCCTAATAGTTCACTGTGTACATAAGGTCCTTCTTGATCTACAGGGACCTCGATAAGGGGTAAGCCAACTTCCCTCTCTAGGCTGTTTCATGAGTATCGTTGATAATCAGGATAGTCATACTGTGCAGTCTGGTACATCTGTCGTGTCGTTGTTGGTGTAGCAGCAATAGGCTGCGGTGGTGGAGCTGGCATAGACTGTTGCGGAGCTGGCATGGCCTGTGCATGCTGCGGAGCTCCTTGTTGGCTCTGATCCTGTCTAGGTGGTCGTGGTCTTTCTTTAGTATTACCTATGGCGATATTATGTTTTAAAACTGGGCAATCGTGTACATAATGACCTGGCTGTTTACAATAGTTGCATGTCCCTTTTACAGGACCTGTTGAAACACTGGGCTGTGTCATACCCTTTTTATGACCGTCAACTGGCACTGTCTGGGAAACTAGCATTTTCATTTTCGTGTCTTTCATGCGTCTATGTTCATGTTCTTGTTCTTCTCTAATTCTATTGTGATGGTACTGTAGCATTTGTAACATTTGTGACGGAGTGTTACCTTGCCAGGTACTCTCGAATTTCAATACTCTATTCTTAACTTGGGGCAAAGAATTTTCGACTAACTTTGTCACAAACAGATGTGGATACGATTCGCTGCTTGCTTTTATTCCACTATTTATACCAAAACATTTTTCGAATCGGGCGTAGAAATCACTAGTGTCTTCATCTTGCTTTTGTTTACAGGCTGAGATTGCACCCCAATCTTCCTTTTTCGTAGTTAATAAACGTGGCAGTACCTGTACTAGTAAACCTGGTAGTGCTTTGATCTTGTCCCCGAGCCCTGAACCTGGACCTCGAGCTTTTTCTTCGTTTTCTAATGCTGTCCAATCTATCTTCTGGTCTCCCACCTCCCAATCCTTTTCCTTGAGTTTTTCGTAAATGCCCGCAGGCATTAATACCTTCAATATTGTCATAATGTCGGGGTAGGTATATTCTCCCATGAGCAACATGTCTTTAATTTCTCGGTGGAAACCCGCTGGGTCTTTGTCATGACTGGGTACCACTTTCTTCATTTCGAATAGTTCTATTTTGGATATGGGTGTGTATACAAACACACGTTTAAACTCATTGTCATCACCCTTTATCGGGTGCACTTCGCGTAAGGGATTCTGTCTATCCATATAGTACGTCGTTCTTTCCTTGATGGGCAGTGAGACATGTTCGGGGCATACAAAAAGAATATACTGCTTTCTGGATTCTAGTATTTCTCTAATTAACTCAGTACCTGAACCTCTCCATTTATTTGTGAGTAATTCAGTCAATATATTAGGTAATGGACCAGGATCGGAATGTTGGCTTTTATACAGTATAAGGAGTTGTTGAATCATATAGACACCAGCTAAACGCTGTTCATCTGGGGTGAGGTTCAAAAACGTGTGTGCTAGTGTATCATCACTATATTTTCCAGGACTATCAACCCAGTGAACGGCTGACCTGGCTAATTCTTGTTCGTCCATAGAATCGAGTATATGATAACCCCTCCGTTCTCGGAGCAGGTTGTCAGCGGCTTGGAACGAATGTTCGGGGGACCTTATATTTATTATAGGAGTTTGGAAATTTCTGCTATTATCTGGACGTACCGGACGTATCGGATCAGTGAAGCATCTAGTATTATTGCAAGATCTTCCTCTACTTACATAGGCCATGGTTTCTAACTGTCCTGTGGGCAGTTCTAATTCTTCCTCGTCTTCGGTTTGTTCAGGTTCGTCTACTGCTAATCTTTCTTCGTGTATTCGTTCTATTTCTTTGCGGATCTTTCGGCACATAGCTACTATACATGATCGTTTATCATGTCTTCCCTCTGATATATTCTGACTCCATGTGGTAAGAATTTGCATTTCTTTCGGATTTACCCCTGGTTGGTCTTGATTTCTGATCACACAATTTATGAGGAAACGTAACAGTTCCCCCTGTAATTCCACCTTTTGGTACTCCATGGCTCTGTTAATACTCTCAGAATCTCGCCCTGACTGGACAAAGTGATATATATTTTCTAAGTGTGTAGTCATTCCTGGTAGCTTCCCTAAATATATTGCAGCTCGTCGGATACGTAATGATGCCAGCATCATTTCGTCCCCTTTTCCGGGCACAGGGTCATATCTACAGTCTATTAGAAGTTCCTTGAGCGTGTTGGGAGTTACTAGTTTGGGCGTACGTTGGTGGGCTACTTCTTGAAAGGAAAGTTTATTTGTTCTGGGTGGCGTAGAAAAAATGCTTGATGTACCTCTGGTAGCACCACCTGGGGTGCTGGATGTGAAAGGATTCGTTGAACGTGATATAGCCACTATAGGTGTGGATACAGATGTCGAAGCAGATGTGCTTGCCTGAACTTGTGTCGGAGTTTGCTGTTGTGGAGGTACAGACGGAAGAGGGTCTTGGCGTTGAACCCCCTCGGCAGGCGGTCTATGTGGCGCAGCATTAGCATACTCGGGAGCTGCGTCGTCCAAATAAGAGGAAAGAAAAACATCTTCTGCGGTTCTGGGATGCCCTTTGGGAGGTGCTTTTATCGGAAACAATGGGGGTGGCAAGTCTCTTGGTATCTCCGGAGTAGCCTTAGGTAGTCCTTCGGCCAGAAGAGGATACATACCATTCATAAGGGCATTTCGTTGTCTGTCTACTTGTTCTGATTTTACTCGAGTACCTTCTTCAATTAATATATTTTCTCGAACTTTATTTAAATTCTCCTTACTCTTCTCTTCCTGTCTACGTGCTTTTTCTGTACGTCTATACGATTCTTTACGCCATAATTCAATGGCGTCTTTCTGTGATTGTCTAGCTTTCTTTTTCCATAATTCTTCTTCTACTTTCACGATGCAATCTGCATCCCAGGTCCCAGCTGCGGGCCACCTCTGACTTTCTGGTAATTCCTTGGTGTAGTCTACCCATAAATCAAGAAATAATATGGCGTCTAGGCCATGTTTATGATACATAAAGTACCCTGGAGTGTCCCTAGGAGGAATGGGAACAGCTTCTTCGAGTACCCCTTTTCTAGTTTTGATCTGTCTTAATTTCGAAAAGAGCCGCATTTTGAGAACTGACCTGATCTGATACCTAATTTTGAACACGTTTAATACAACGAAACACAATAATGAACAGTCATTCACACCACAATATGCAGAACGTATTTAAAAAACATTTAACATTTAACATTTAATGAACAACAATGATGGCCGTTCACTAAGCATAATACTCGATACTAACTAGATAATTCTGACTTCATATACTAGACATACTTGATATACTGCTAAACAGTACAGATACACTGCTGAAACAGTGCAGACCGGATTTGTGTACCCAAACCCGTCTTGACCGGCACAACCTATGTGCACGTCAGAACGCCTCCCCGACAATGGTACTCACCGGGTAGCTCGGAACGGAAGGCCTCGGAACTGAACTGAACTGGACTCGGACCAGACTGGACTCGACTCGATACTTCGGAACTTCGGAACTGGTGGGCCTCTGTATACCTCGGATCTTGCTCTCTCAGCTAGGCTCTGGTCGGGATACTTCGCACTTCTCACCGCCTCGTCTGGGTGTTGATCGCAGCCTCAGTTACCCCCGCTCGGCAGGAGGGAGATACAGGAAATCCTGTGGGTACGCGTTGTTGTCCGTCCAGCTGTGACAGGAGACCGGACCTGCAACGCACCTCCGGCGCGTGAGATGAGAAAGTGTCCCTGTTCGGGCGCCATTTATGTGGTAAATAATTTAATTACCGGGACTTAATTTGATGCGGAAAATCTATAACAATAGCTCAGTAAAATAAGAGGCAGAATCCGTGGTATTAGAGGTTCGGAACGGGCTTTATTCCAGAATCAATTTAAATTGAGGAGCTCCATATTCCATCACCACGAAGGTTCAGGAAGTGAAGAACACCACTTTATTGACAAGTAATCATTTTTATACAATAGGCATTACAGTGAAACAGATGGAGGAAGCGTAACAATTGATAGTAAAGATAAAACATACATGCGTAGCAAAAGTGGGTGTAACTGGGTGTAACTAAAGAACGTCATCAGATATGATGTCATAATAGGGTGGTTCCATGAAAGAATTTCGCAATGTCAGCAGAAATACTTGGCAGAGATGCGCGCGCAGCAGCATGACGTGTGATTGACGTGCAACTAGGGGGTGAAGGGGACTTGACATTTAGCTCTACATGTGGCGACAGAAGTCTGGAGGGTCAAGTCAACCTAATCCCGAATCATATCTAACATCCTATGTTTAAAGAACTGTGTTATCCAAAAAGAAAGGTCTCTTAGGATAGAATCTTATTCTATACTGACTATACTGACTGTTAGTGCGTGTACGAGCGTCTAAGTGTCTACACTAGAAGCGAGGACAGAAATCTTCCATAGTAATAGGGCTATGAATTACTTGCATGAAGACAGAGAAGCCGGGCCTTTTGCTCGGTAGCTGGAAGAATGTTTACTTAAACTACTAGACAGGAACGCATTGGATAGGGAGCGGAGCAAAGCAGATAATCTTGAAGGTGAAATACAGTTTTTGGCAGGCAACAGGCTGGAGTCAGGCACCGTTAGCCGCGCAGGGAGTAGGACAAAGTTCATGGATACAGATGCGAGCTCAGACTGGAGCTTTCAGAGGCAGAAGGCAGGAAAAGGCTTAACGGCAGAATCAGGGCCTACTCGCCTGGACTGAAAAATGGGATAAATGAACCATATAAAGCCGGTGGCCTTTCATACTTAGAAATAGAATATCCGGCCCATTCATGGCGGATCTGAAAGAGGACATGTTGACGGTGGACGCACAAGTGTTTGCGTCTTCATAACTGGAACTGGAGGGAACATACATGTACTTGTGATTTATACATGAAACCGTTGGGGTCCAAGATAGGGGACATAACTGATCATAAAAATCCATATTTCCACAACGGGCTCACAGATCCTTGGCCCCTAGTCAGTACTGGGGTCCCCTTCAAGACCTATCATAGCCAATCATAGCCAAACTCCTCAATTACAGGGATCGGGATGAAGCTCTTCGTAAGGCTAGAGCGCTCCAAGAGTTACAATACGAAGGCATGGCCATCTCCATATATCCAGACTTTACGCAATAAGTCCAAGATGCCCATCAACAATTTCTACCCATCAAGAGGAAATTATTTGACATGAACCTAGACTATAACATGATGTATCACGCTAAACTACGCATTCAAGCATATGGGAAATCACAAGTTATGCATTTCCTGAAGAAACAAGAACAAGGTAAAACACGGAAAGAGGATCCACGTTCAGCAGGGTTTGCAGGAGGAATGGACACAGAAAATACTGAGCAATACTTTGTATAATGTATACTGGTTATTATGAGCTGCTGCAGCCCCCACTTGTTGCTCTCTCAATCACTCCATCTTTAATGTCGGTTAGCGGGTTGACTGTCTTGCTCTCTATAGCTGTTGATCTGGGGAACAATGAGATCAACATGTTTGTGGGCTGGGAATATGCCCAGTACTTGTCACAATGAAGTTATATAATACGCAGGTTGCTAATGAGTATGCAAAATGTTGGCTTGGTTGCATGTTTATCTGTTGCTGGTGACGGAGACATGGACCTAGGATATGCTTACTCCTATTGAGTTCCGTCTAAACTTTCCAGGCTATGGCCTGTTTTACTTAACTATTTGGGAACTGCTCTACCTTAGTGCCTCTCGTCATTGGCTTAAAATGTTAAGGCTGAAATGTTTTTTCACTGCATCACATGATTGGAGCCGGCAGAGTGGGCAAATGCCTCTGAGAACATCCGCCCCTGTGTGTTACTCACTTAAGAATGAGCCTCTTATTTTTCTTTGCTTTAGTATAGGTTCTGAGAAGCCCATCAAAGATAGCCTGGTAGCATCCCAAAGGAAATGGCATTCTAGAACCTACTTTAGTGTATGCTCTGGGGGGTCTAGATTGGTGTTACAGGGAGAAATCCAAAAAAATTGCAAATTATGCAACCAGTCAGTGTATGACCCGTGGAATCCACTTGGGAGCAGCAGAGGAGAAACTCATAATAAAGGCACTATACAACCATGCAATACTTCAAGGCACATTGCTTAATTTGGTATGTCCATTAGCCAACTTGATCATGCCAATTAAATGAAGGCTAATGCAAACACAAGCATGCACTTTTCGGCAACAGCAAAGTTTCATGTCAGATGCATTATATCCACACACTTCAAGCTTAAGAACAAAATATTTAAGAAAACCGGATACATTTTAAAATTATGGATGCGCATGAAAATGCACACAACATACAAAGTTACTTCACCAAACCTCGATATATAAAGGAAAAGTAAACATCTTGAAGTGCTGTACATTTGAAAGAGGACATTAATGTGGCTCTAGACTAACGAGTCGTGATCTGTGGCTTGTCATACTAAAGGTGAAGGAAGCACACAGGCAGCCTATCTATTTCTGACAGTGCATTTTCTAATATAGAGTTCATTACAAACCACAAAGACTGCTTTTGTAGTACAAACACTCAAAAACAAACTTCAACACCGACTACAGAAGAGACGATATTGACAAGCAAAGAATTATCATGGAAATGTAACAACTTTTTCCATGCATTCCTCAATTTCGCGGGCACTTTTGTAAAAATTGCTGCAATTTTACCAAAGTGCTGATTTCGCGCCAAACCGTGAACTCCTGGAGGGTCTGTTTCTTCCCCTCCTCCCTTCCCCCTCCATTTTTCTTCTTTTGTTCTCCTCATTTGCTTTGTGATGTTATTGCTTAGAGTCAAGTTTTATTTGTGGAGGGTGGGCAATGCATCGTCTATGCCAGGTTGGGGTGGGCATGACGTGAGTGGGGGGTATTGTTCTGCTGTTAACTTTGCAGCGTACACATTGTGGAGACAAAGTTCAGACATGGCCAAAGATGTATAGAGAATGGGGGTGAGCACATAAGGATGGCATACTAGATGGCAACTAATACAATAACACCTGCCTCGGGTGGGAGGATACAATTCCTGACCTGCAACGTTAGAGGCCTCAACGACTTTCAGAAAGTACGCAAAGACATAGCTTATTTCAAGTGACATGAGGCAGACGTTACACTTATTCAAGAAATACATTTGCCCCCCAATAGCAATATGTTAACACATAAGCGCTTACGGAGTCACTTTCATGCAGCAGGATTCACCACGCACTCTAGGGGTGTCCTCACATGGGTGAAACCAAAGAGTTAGATATTGACCCGAATGGTAGATACGTGACCACTCGCTGTCATGGGCAGGGCGTGAGCGTACACTTAATCGATATTTATGGACCAAATTACGACGACCCACACTTCTATCACTCACTGGTGGGGCAACTGTTGGCAGTATCAGACATACCACAGACATGGGGGATGATTTAAATTGTGTCCTAGACTGTCAATTGGATCGCTCAGGGGGACCACCTTCTCGTTCTTCAGCGGCTGCTAGGGCTATTGAGGACATTATTGCGCAGCTGGGTCTTAGAGATGTATGGCGTTCTAGGTTGATTGGCGCAGGAGGCTTCACACATTACTCTGCGCCGCATAACATCCACACCAGAATCGATTACTGGCTGATCTACATGTCACTTGCGCCCCGGGTGGTAGCCTGCAACCCGCTCCCTGCTCATTGTCGGATCACTTCCCAGTGTTGCTGGACCTTAGAGTTCCCCCCAAGAAGAACGCTCCATTTACGTGGAGGTTGCCCCCATACTCTCTATTAGATTCTGTTTTTAAAACGGAACTAGCCACTGCGATAGAAGACTTTTTCGCTACAAATGTTGGCTCGGCTGATCACTTCTCTACGGTGTGGGAAACATTCAAAGTATTTATTAGAGGAGTTACCATTTCTAATCATGCCGGCGTACTCCGATCGTTGAGAAACAGATTGACACTGCTCGAGGGACAATTGGCTCAGATGGAGTTACTCTTACTAAAAGGACGGGACGATCAGGTCTTAGAGAATAAAAAAAAACCACTAGAGAAATATCACGAACTCGCTGACAGCGAGGTGAAGCACATGGGCAAGTAAACCACAGTTCGGGTGTATGGCGAGGGTGAGAGACCTGGCCCACTTCCCACGGCTATGCAGACGTGCCGCAGAGAAGCCACTTCAATAGTAGAAATGTGAAATGAGGATGGGGAAATGCTGTGTGAACCTCTGAAAATCGCGGACCTGTTCTGCAGATACTATGCAGAACTGTATAGTTCCAAAATTGTCCCAGACACTGTCATTACGCAGGAGTATCTAGAACACATACAAATGCCATGGCTCACTAACCACCGTAGAGAGCACCTTATGGCCCCTCTCAAATAGGCTGAACTCCGTATTGCACTCCAATCTATGCGAGATGGTAGCGCCCCTGGCCAAGATGGGTTCACAGTGTCCTTCTATAAAGCATATCAAGATTTGCTCATACCGCGTCTCGTCAAGTTATTTGAAGAAAGGGTGGAGTAATGCCCCCCTTGATGAGAAAGGCGATGATTGTGACCTTACTGAAACCGGAGAAACCTCCTAGTGAATGTTCGTCCTATAGACTGCTGTCACTTTGAAATGTTGATACCAAGCTATTTGCCAAATTTTTGGGGAACAGACTTGCCCCCCTGGTCCCATACTTGGTGGGTCCGGAGCAAGCGGGTTTTGTTCCGGGACACACACTAACATATAATCTAAAAACTGTGTTCGGTGCCATTCAACATTCCAATTAAGAGGTCAAAGCCGGCAGCACCGTCTTCCTAGATGCAGTGAAGGCTTTTGATTCGGTTGAATGAGAGTTTATGAAGGCAGTCCTTCTCCGGGTTGGGGTGAGAGACGTTTTACTTAAATTGGTCACACTCTTATACAACTTGCCAGAGTCAGGGTCGGGGATGCTGTCACGTCTCCTATTTCGATCTCAAGGGGAATGAGACAGGGCTGCCTGTTGTCTCCCCTTTTGTATGCCACAGTGGCAGAACCTTTAGCATGCGCCCTACGCGAGTACCATGGGCATAGAGGTATCCGTTTTCCAGGATACAATCTCACTCTATCATCATATGCCGATGACATGTTGTTGTACATCCGAGACCCAAGCAATAACTTAACTCCTGTTCTTAACGAGGTCCTTTGATTTGGTGCCATATCAGGACTTTAAGTTAACTGAGCCAAATCCGTGATTTTCCCACTAACCCCTGCTATGACTTTCCACTGCAATGGACCACTGACCCGTACATTATTTGGGTATACGAGTACTCACGAACTCGGACCTGGTGATCAGCGAGAACTATGGGAAGGGGATCTCCCAGCTTAAAGAAAATGTTGATCGCTGGATTCACCTCCCTCTGTCACTAATAGGCTGTATTTCTCACATGGAAATGATTGTTCTACCTAGATTTTTGTTTTTATTTCCAAACATTCCAATAGTACTTCAGAAACCTATATTCCAGAGTATCTGTACATTACTAATTAAACTGGCTTGGGCGGTAGAGAAACCTACAGTCAGTAGGTGCACCCTTACAGTTCCATACTCTATGGGCAGCCTCAACGCCCCAGATTTAGAATTATATTGTAGAACTGCACAGAGTACCCATGCCCATTACTGGATTCACAGCCCACAAAATCTCCCGCACTTACAGATCGAGCGGGTGGCAGTGGACCCTCTTACTCTCCCACAAAGGTGGTTTGCTTCCCCCATTAGGAAAATTGGTACGCTGGACTCTATTAATTCAACTGTACATGAATGGCACGATTTATTTAACAGACAGGCTGGGGTGCTTATGCATTCTCCCCTAATACCCATGGAGTGGTGCCTCTGCCTTTCAGTGTGCATGGACAAAGAAGTCATACAGGCGATGGCGAAACTGGGCATACACAAGATTGGTGACATATTCACAGATGCGGGGTTGCGGGAGTGGGCGGATATAAAGACTGATGGACAGGTTATCACTCCCCATACGCAATACCATTATTACAGAGTATGACATGCTTTACATGAGTTACTTGGGAAGGACATTCAGGAACCTCCGGAACTACTCCCTCTGACTTATGTGCTGCGCTGGGTTTCCCCTTCAAAGAATATCACTATTATTTATGACTTCATGCCGGAGTCCTAGAGAAGGCAGAACACATAGGCAACGCTTGAATGGCAAGGTGACCTGGGGATAGTATTAGATGACAGTACCTGGAGGAACTGCTGTGAGGTGACTAAACACATCTCACTCAATGGTAGGCATCGCCTCATAAATTTTAAATTCCTGAATAGGGTCTATTACACTCTAGAGAGGCTATATCGTTGTGGCATCAGAGACTATCTGTGCGATGGAAAAGCTGGGTTCCTCCATGTGGCTTGGCAATGTACAAAGATCGCAGATTTTTGGGATAAGATCATTGGCACACTTAATGAGGTTACAGGACTCACACTAGTGTTAGATCCACAACTCGCTTTATTGGGTTTCACTAAAAATCTTTACAAAGATGTTAGACGGCTGGTGGCCATGGGACTACTACTCGCTAAGCAAAGAATTGCAATTTGTTGGGCAAAAGGGCCACCCCAAAAATAAACAATTGGTCCAGGGATATGCTGTACTCTAACACACAATCTGAAATTTACAATAAGTTATTACCACCACAGAGTCGCCCTAAACATTTCTGGGGATTATATCAACAGTATTTAGTTGGAAAGGAAACTGGGGAAGAGGAAGGAAATGTGGTTGCTTAGACGGCGATGAGGTCTTAATCGTTTTCTCTCTTTTGGGTTGGAGACACGGGTGATAAGCGGGGAGAGATGTACTTTATGTCACTGATGCAACTGTAGTTAATTTTTTTGTATACAGTTGACGAATAATGTAATACCACCATGAGAACTATTATATGTATGCTATTCAACAATCTGCAATATGTTGATGTAACTGACGGCCATTAATGTCATATTCTGTAAAGTACTAATGATATACTGTGAAAGTTTTAAATAGAATAATAAAAAATCCTTCAGAACCGTGTTACTCTCAATTGTGGGACGTTAATAAAGTTCTTCATTTGTTCAAGTCATGGCCAGCCATTAAATACCTTTCACAGAAACAGATGTTGGCGAAACTGGCTACTCTGCTCTGCCTCATTTCCTGCTGTAGAGTGTCAAATGTGAGGATGCTGGATCTTACCGGTAGAGTATTTACCCCGGAAGGGGCTACTTTTCACATATCTAGACGCAAGAAATTTATCCCGGGAGTGGAGTCTTATCCCGCTTTTCCTGAGGTAACTAAATTGTGTTTGGTAAAGGCATTAAAAATGTATGAACCTATGACTGAAGATATCCGCCCTCCGGGTGAGCAACAATCGTTTATTGCACTTACAAAACCTCAAAAAGCTGTTTCCTCCCCTACCATTGCTAGGTGGGTCAGATGGGTTTTACTAGAAGCGGGGATTGATGTTTCTAAACTTGGAGCTCACTCGGTATGGGGAGCCATGGCTTCCAAGGCCTTCTCGTTTCGTTAGGAGCACGTTTGGAGGACATCCTCAATGCAGCGGATTGGTCCACAGATTCTACATTTGAGAGTTCTATTTTAACCCAATTACACATTTGGCATCTCTGGTGGAGGAGAAGCTTTAAACTAGCCTAATCCTCGCCTTCGGACGTAGAATGAAAAATTTACTAGCTACCGTAAAGGAAAATTTCAACTTTAATAAGGACGCGGAGGTGAGGATTGGCCCAACCGATTGGTTCGTATCTCACTCTTCCCACCCTAGAGTGTTTATTCTTCCTATGGGCGAAAGATGTAACTGATTGTCGAATCTGTATATGTTTTCTTTTTGATCTTAATATCAAAATGATGTTGGTATTACAGGAAATGTGTTTCTTGGTATAAGCACTGTTAAGTATTTGAATGAGTTATAGTGTTTTATTTCTGTTCAGTTCTTGCTATTGGAGGTTGTTTCTTGTACCTCACATATGGTGTGTTTTCTATCCGTAGGGATGGGCACGAATAAACAGGATTAGTTCCCAACAGGATTGGCTGTGTTCGCAGAAAGAAAAAGGAGGCTAGAGCAGCTACGGACCCTGTTGATGGACTAGTGACGATCTGATTGGTGGATTGCCTTGTTTTCTTATCCCATGGTTTGATGGGAAACATAGTGTTGGTACCTTGTGTCAAGATGGCTGCTGGTGAAAATAATGAATTGAAAGTAAAGCCTAATCCTTGCCTCTGCATCATTAATAGAATTGAAAATTTCCTTTACGATAGCTAGTAAATTTTCAATTCTTTAGACAACTAACTCAATATTCCCACCCGCACCAAATGAAAGTTAAGTAAATTAACCCATGGTTATCCTATGGGAGAGGCAGGCCTTGCAGGTGTGAAAAACGAATGTAAGAGTATTTCAACACCAGTACAAGTAAATGTTAAAAGTGCATGTGTAACTTTTTAAATACACTGTATCCTGCCATTAGAGAAGAAACTGATAAGTGGTATACAGAGGTGGAGCGAACTGTAACTATTTCAGAAGTGCATTGGATACATTTAAATACGTTATTTGAAATTATTGTCCCAAAATATTTATGGAAGGAGAGTAAGTCAGTCGAAAATTGGCCAAATGAAGAGCCCCAGATGAAAGTACTAAAGGATAAACCATCTCCAATGTTTATGCAGAATTATGAAGGGGTGTTTGGGCATCTGAAAACAGCGGTTTCCCAGAAACAAGCAAACTGGTCAAAGATCATGAGAGCGACTAAGATCCAGGTGAATCAGTGGGTACATCGATTAATCAAAATGATGTTGACTACCAGGATTTTACTCCATACAACACACCAAAAATACAGTACAGATAAACTTCATAGATAAAAAATGTATATAGAAAACACCAATTAAGTACAAAAAGGAAAAAAATGAGTTACTAAATAATCATTGTACGAAGTATTTAAAAAAAACACAAAAAAACACTGCTTCCTTCGAATCTATACAGAATATACAAACTTGCTAAGGCCAAAAACAATTAATGCACTTGTATCAGACAAACACTCTAGATTCAGTAAGATAATGTAATAATGTATAAAAGAACAAGTTACTTACCTTCGGTAACGAGACAAAGGTTAGTTGTAGATTCCTTACCTTAGAATTTCCCCCCAGGCGTTGGAGTGGATCCGGAGAATTTTTTCTTAGCAGTACCCCTTCGGTAAGCGGCGTCGGTCAACTCCGCGTACGTCGTTGGTGTCGTGGACACCGGGATGACGTCGCATGCCTTTTTTTTTTGTTTTTTGTCCTCATTTGCCTTACCCTCAATATAGGAGATTCCAACCACGTTGCACAACGCAAGGGCGTGAGTTGTTATATTGGTGGCAGAGATGTCCCAAAACCAGATGGGCTTTCGCTGACTCCATCTAGGTATATTCCAACCTGCAGGACCATTATCGTAACTAGGCTAAACCCGGTCCAAGGAGTGTTCGTGGCATAATCATAGGACCCGGGGGAAAAAAAAAAAGAAAAAAAAAAAACGGAATACTATCTCCATTTGATCAGCAGATACCAGAAAGCCAAGTTACGTCTGCTGCATGATCTATTGAGGTCAGCTTTAGATGTTTCATATAGAGACGAAAGCCACCCAGAGTGTAATGGGGCTGTTTTCTCTACCCAATGTATACAAATTTGCCTTCTGGCCAATAAAATTGCATAGAAGAGGAAGGACCTTGCTTTGCCAATGATGTTATCTTCCAACCCAAAGATGACAAGTGGTAGAGTTATTGAAAAGGATGCATTTAAAATAGAGTTTAAGGTATTCTTCACTTCCTCCCAGAATCTGGCAATGTCAGGGCAGTCCAAGAACATGTGAACGTCACATGCTCCGATAAAATTACATTTGTTGCACTTTTTGTCGGGGAGAAATTTAGACAGTTTCAACGGTGTTATGTATGCACGATGAACTGAAAAGAGATGATTTCGTCTTAACCATGATGGTTTCACGATTTTATGAAGAAGACCGAAGGAGTTTAGCCACATCTCTTCGCATTGAAGGCCAGTCACCTCCCCCCATAACTCATCTGGAAGGAGTAACTCCCCATCAATTTCCTCCAACAACTGCCAATACCATATGGCTACTTCTTTCCCTCCCATTGGTCGTTCCACTAACCGTTGCTCCAGTATGCTAGCCTTCCCAAGGTGGGCGTCTATACGGCGTTGGGATCTCGCCCAGCTGTCCAGTTGAATATACTTAAATCTAGAAAGCCCAAGGCCAACGTGGCCATATAATTCATCCCAGGCTATTAGTGATCCTTCCTTAAATAGCTGACCCCATCTTGTGATCCCAGCTTGTTCTATTATGGAAGACAGACTATCTCTCAAACATGGTGGTAGACCAGGTGAGTCCCAGATTGGGGAGAAATTGGAATAGTAGGACAACCCCAATCTTTTTCTAATGATAAGCCAGGCTTTAGTCCATGACTGTAAGGTTTTAAGTTTAATTTTTTTAAAGAATTTCTGACTCCCAAATTTGAACATGAATCCGTCTACTGCTAGATTCGCCCCCGTTAGCATAGCACTATACATTGACCCAGTAGGAAGAATAGATGGCATTTTTAAAAGCATCCTAGAGTGTGACATCTGGAAGGCCCATGCATAGTACAATAGATCCGGCAGAGCAAGCCCACCCTTCTCTCTTCTTCTCCTCAACTTTTTCCATGCTATTCTGGTAGATTTGTAATTCCATATGAAGGAGTTAATTTCTCGCTGACATTTTTCAATTGTTTTAAGGTCAAATGCCATGGGGATAGCATTAAAAATGAACGTGAACTTTGGGAGAATACATATTTTGACCAGGTTTACCCTGCCCATTATGGAGAGTGGCAAGTGAGTCCAGGATTTTAAAAGTCTTTTACTCTCACTGTATATTCTATTCAAGTTGGTTTGTCCAATGCTGCCCACTTCTTGGGTGACTCTTATCCCAAGATAACGCATGGAGGTTGAGATGTTTACCCCAAGCTGTATATCTGATAGGTTCCATACCATTATTTCACTTTTACTAGAGTTAATATCATAACCCGAAATATGACCAAACTCTTCTGCCCGCTTAATAATGACTGGAAATGCCTTTAATGGGTCAGATGTAAAGACCAGGATATCATCTGCATAGAGTGCTACCCGCCTTTCCCATTCGCCAAAGCTAAAAGATGGAATGTTAGCCTCCTCCCGCAACAACTGGGCAAACGGTTCAATATATAAGTTGAAGAGGAGGGGGGAAAGCGGGCAGCCCTGCCTTGTACCTCTGGTTATATCAAAGGCATCTGTCAAAACCCCATTGACCAACAACCTGGCCGAAGGGGCACCGTAAAGCTGGTTTATGGTTCTGCGAAAACCGTCCCCACAATTAAATTTTTTAAGTACGTCATTCAGATAGAGCCAATTGACTCTATCAAAAGCCTTAGTTGCGTCTAAGGTTAGGGTAGCTAAAGGTAGGGAAAAAGCTGTGGCGATGTCTATGGCCCCTATCAATTCATGTGTTAAGTCTGATAGTTGTCGACCTTTAATGAATCCTTTTTGATCTAAATGAACTATAGTACCAATAACACTAGCCAGTCTTACTGAAATATTTGTTGTAAAAATTTTATAATCATTATTTAGTAATGATATTGGTCTATATGACCCGCACTCAAGGGGAGATTTCCCTGGTTTCGGGATAAGTACAATTGTAGCCTCCCTCCAAGATTTAGGCGGTAAATCTCCTTCTATTAGGATACCATTAAATAGGGCCGTCAGTACGGGGGCGATGACATTTTCCAATGATCTATAAATCTCCCCCGGCAGACCATCTGGACCTGCCGCTTTCCCTTTTTTAGATTGACGAATAGCTTTTTTCACCTCAGCCTCTGTTATCTCAGACTCTAAGGACTTACTCTGTATTGTTGAGAGGGTTGGAAGCGTAATAGCTTCCAGCCATCTATCCCTTGCCTGCTGGTCATTGGGAAGATCTTCCCTATATATCGCCTCAAAAAATTCAAAGAAGGCTCTACCTATATCTAGGTTAGTGGATCTTGCCGTGGCCTCTCCCTCTATCCTGATTTCCTTAATATATTTGAGGGCTTGGTCAGATTTTATTTTCCATGCTAACACTTTCCCTGCAGTGTCTCCGAATTCAAATTGGGAAATCTTGGTCGCTTCCCACCTTTTACTCTCTCCTGTAGGATATTTTCCAGTTGTGATTTTAACTCGGCCAGTTTTCCCTGTTCCTCTGGTGTTCCTGAGGACGGGTCGATCTTTAACTCTAGAAGTTTCATGTCTTGCTCTAGGCTAGCTACCCTTTCTCTATACATTTTTCGCCTATAAGAGGCTCTGTTAGTAATCTGACCTCTTAAAAAGGCCTTGAATGTCTCCCAAACAACAGCCAAGCCTGCAGAGTCCCTATTTATATAAAAAAATACTGAGGACTCAGCTGCCAGAAATTTAACCTCTTCATCTTCAAGCAAGAGTGTCCGGTCAAAAGACCAGGATGAGTGTATAATGATGTTTTCAGATCTCAAAGTGAATGTTAGTGCAGAGTGGTCGTCGCATGCCTACTTAGACGCCACCTCTGCGTGCTTACATCAGTTCTGACACGACTTTCTACGCCAGAAGCGCAGAGCCATGAAAGACACTGACCACTGATGAGCTACAACTAGGGCCCTCTAAGGAAGTCCCTTACCCTGGAAGTCAGTTCGCAGAGCGGGGAGGATGGGTGGGGCGGCAAGAAATCTACAACTAACCTATTTCTCTTACAGATACATCATTACTGAAGGTAAGTAACTTGTTCATCTGAAAGAGACAGTTAGTTGTAGATTCCTTACCTTAGAATAGATACCCCAGCAATACCATCTCCGGTGGAGGGTCTGCAAACTGAGTTCACACCAGAATGTCCTGGGGGACCGAACGGGCAAAATAGCTGTCCTTCCGGACTTGGCTGTCTAGGCAGTAATGTCTGGTGAACATGTGCAAGGATGCCCACGTGGCCACCTAGCAGATGTCAAAAAGTGGGACTCCACGTGCCAATGCAGTAGGTGCTGCAATAGCCCTTGTGGAATGAGCATGCAGCACCAATGGAGGTTCCTTTTTCGCTAAAGTGTAACAAACTTTAACAAAAAAGGAAAACATATCGAGAGATGGTACGCTTTTGAAGAGCCCGACCTTTCTTGGCACCTATATAGCCAACGAAGAGTTGCTCCTCTACCCGGAAATCTTTTGTGCGGTCAAGGTATAACCCGACCTTTCTTGGCACCTACATAGTCAACGAAGAGTTGATCTTCCACCCGGAAATCTTTTGTGCGGTCAAGTTATAATGACAGCATACGTTTAGGGTCCAGACAGTGGAGTCTCTCCTCCTCCTTGTAAGGGTGCGGAGGTGGAAAAAAGCTGGGCAAAGTGATTGTTTGTCCTATGTGAAATGGTGTAAACACTTAAGGAAGAAATTAAGGCCTCGTCCTAAGCACCACTTTGTCCGGATGCACAGAGAAGAAAGATGGATTAGAAGATAGAGCCTGAAGCTCTCTCACCCTGCGAGCAGAGGTTATGACAATAAGGAAGGCAGTTTTCAGAGTGAGGAGCCTGAGAAGACAGTTATCAAGAGGCTTGAAGGGAGCACACAAGATAGGTTAGAACAAGATTCAAGTCCCACTGGGGCATTATGAAAGGAGATTGAGGAAAGAGATGCCTCTGATCTCCGCCTCTCACAGATGGGCACCCCATCCCAGGAGTGACCCATCTGTCCCCACTGTTAGGTCTGGTTGGGGAAGAGAGAGGCATTTGCCTCTGACCCAAACTTGGTTTGTTAGCCACCACTGCAATTGTTGTGCAGTTCCCTCCGAGCTCTCTACGTAGCTGGAAAGATTCCAGTGATGTTGCGCCCACTGGAACTTCAGGTCCCACTGCAGAGCCCGCATATGCCACCTGGCATGATCCACCAGCAGGATGCTTGAGGCCTCAGAGCCATTCTCACCGAAATCTGGGATAGAGGCTGAAACAGCTGTATCATAGCCTGAATATCCCGGACTCTCTGTTTGGAAGGATAGGGACAAAACTGCACTGTGTCCAGAACAGCTTGGATGAAAGGGAGTGTCTGAGAGGGAGTCAGGTGTGACTTTGGCACGTTTACAGTGAACCCCAGTGAATACAGGAGGTCCGCCATAGTCTGGAGGGGGGAGACAACAGCCTGGGGCGAGCCCGCCTTCAACAACCAGTCGTCGAGATAGGGGAAGACTGGAACCCCTGATCTGCGCAGATGAGCTGCGACCACCATCATCACTTTCGTGAACAGCTTAGGGGCACTGGTAAGGCCAAAGGGGAGCACGGTGAACTGAAAATGCTCAGGGCCTACCGTGAACCAAAGGTAGCGTCTGTGGGCCGGCAGTACGGGAATATGGAAATAGGCATCCTGCAAGTCCAGCGCCACCGTCCAGTCTCCAGTTTCGAGGGCAGACAGGACCTGAGCCAACATGAGCATTTTGAACTTCTCCTTCCGGAGGAAGGAGTTGAGGGCTCAGAGGTCTAGAATAGGATGCAGGCCTTTGACCTTTTTGGGCACCAATAGGTAGCGAGAATAGCAACCACGACCTACTTCTGTTGCAGGGACCCTCTCAATAGCTCCCTTGGCCAGGAGAGGTGAGACTTCCTGACAGGGGAGCGCCAACTGATCCTCCGACATGCGATCGAAAGCTGGTGGCATGGAGGGAGGGGTAGTCTTGAAGGGGAGGGAGTAGCCCCTTCGGACTATTGGCAAAACCCACCTGTCTAACGTGATGGATTGCCAGTGGGGGAGGTGATGGCGAATCCTGCCGCCCACTGGCCACTGATGGGCCTGAAATGTCAGTCTAGGATGGCTTGGAGGCTGCGGCAGTGGGGGAAGGGTGGACAGGCTCCAACGTCCGCGTCCACACAGAGGCTGGGCAGCTCGCGTAAACCGGTGGCTAGGCTGGGATGGATGTGGCTGGGTGCCCCTTCCGTAGCCACGAAAGGAGCAAAAAGCAGACTGGAGTGGTCGGGAAGGCACAGCGAGCCCCAAAGATCTGGCCGTAGCCCAAGAATCTTTAAAGTGCTCCAGTGCTGACTCTGCTTTGTCAAAAGACAACTGCCATCAAAGGACATGTCCAGTAAGGGTGACTGGACATCCCCCAAAAAGCCAGATGTCCTCAACCAGGCATAGCGCATAAGTGCTACCGACGTGGCAATCGTTCTGCCCAGTGAGTCGGTGTTATACAGCCCACATCGGATCATGAATTTGGCTGCATCTCTCCCATCCGCCACTGCCTGGGAGACAATGGCCCGGGCCTCCTCCAGGTACTGAGGCAGCACCTGCACAACCGTATCCCATATGGTGAGGAAGTATCGGCCCAAGAGGCATGCGGTATTCACGAACTGCAGTGCATAGCTGGAGGATGAGAACATCCTCTTACCAAGGTGACCCAGCTTCTTGGATTCCCTATCTGGAGGAGCAGAAGGGAACGTGCCTTTGAAGAAGAGGCTTGGACCGACAAGCTCTCGGGGGAGGGGTGTTGGCTGAGGAAAACTGGGTTGCCCGATGCCGAGCGATGGAGGCGGGCAATCGTTCTTTCCACAGGAGCCCCTGTGCTTGGCTTGGACCAGGTGCTCAGGAGGACGT
Source organism: Triturus cristatus (assembly GCF_964204655.1). Classification (NCBI taxonomy): domain Eukaryota; kingdom Metazoa; phylum Chordata; class Amphibia; order Caudata; family Salamandridae; genus Triturus; species Triturus cristatus. Next base: position 557,342,405 of record NC_140592.1, on the reverse strand, counting down.
CTGTGAGGGCTTCGTTGAAGGGCAGGAGAGGTTCAGAGGAGGATGCCGCTGGCTGAAGCATCTCTGCCAGGAGGTTAGTCTCGACTGTCACTGAAGGGAGCTCATGGTCCAAGACATCGGCTGCCCTTCGCACCACCACAGCGTAGGATGCTCCCTCCTCCGTAGCCACGGTAGGGGGAGAAAGCATGCCAAGGTCTGGAGAAGAGTCCACCCCACTGGTCTCACCAAGGTCCTCTCTCTAGTCCGGTTCTTCCAGCTGGTCTGCTAAAGGATCCAGCTACCCCTCCCAGTCCTCATAGCCACCTTCTGGGCAGTAGGGAACACCAGGGATAAACAAGAGAACAAAATTACCCTCCGGCGTCAGAGCCAACGTCGGTCCGGGTCCATCTCGGGGATGAGGATAGGGACGGTGCCTGCTGGGGGCACGGCTGGCGCCGGGGGCGTCATCGCCAGGATCGGCGCTGGGGAAGGTCGAGTGAGATCGACTGGCATCAATCTGAATCCAGACCTGCCGGTGGGGTCGGTCTGCCCAAAGACAAGGTGGAAGGCCTCATAGAAGTTGTAGAGTTGGGCAGGGAGGACTCCACCTCCCGGAAACAGGGGAAGGCGTGGAGTCATACCTGAAGTAGGCACCGGAGACGGAGCCTTAGAGCGATGACGCTCAGAGTCCCGTGTTGCGTCAGCCGACCGACAGGGAGAAGGCGAAGAGCACCAGTGCTTCTTCGTCTTCTTTATCTTGGACTCATCCGAAGACTTGGAGTGCTATGAGGTGTGGGGGCTCAGCAAGTGGCCTCAAGACCTTCCTCTCGAACGTGACCGGGAGGTATGTGGAGCCGACTGCCGGAACTCTAATAACTTTCAGGACTGCTCCCGCAAAGACTTTGGATTCATGGCCCGGCAGTCGGAGCACGACTTTGGGTCGTGGTCGCGCTCCAGTCACCAAAGACACACGAGGTGCTGATCCATAACAGACATCAGCTTGTGCCAGGAGTCACAAGGTTTGAACCCGGTCCAGCGTTGTGACATCCCTCGCACACCAGAGGTTGATAGACTCAAAAAAGAAGTCGACAACACGTCGACAAAAGTTAGACAAAAAGTGAGTATGAGGTAGCTCTCTCTGGATCTGCGCTAGGCTGGTGCGGAAAAAGAAAGAACTGAAGTCAGGGCGCAGGGGCAGCGTCTAAGTAGGAAGCGCAACATCATCCCGGCGACCACGATGCCGGAGTCGACAGACGCCACCTACCGATGCACAGGGGTACTCCTACGAAAAAATTATTCGGATCTAGTCTGACGCCTGGGGGGAAATTCTAAGGTAAGGAATCTACAACTCGCTGTCTCTTTCAGATCCCAGGTTCAAGTAAAGTGGTCTTATTCATTTCCTTTTAGCGTCCTTGTATACAGACAGAAAAAGAAAATATGATCAACATTTTCAGCAGCATTTTTACAAAACAAGCAGTACCTGTTGGTATCATGTCTACATCTCCAGCTGAATGTAAAACTATTGGTAAGTAAAGTTCCAACTCTGAATTTCACAGAGTATTTTTGCATGGCGAAGGAGGATATTATCCATAAAAGATTCAAAGCTCGGGATGATTTCAAAGTTGAAAATGTATCAGTTAAGGTTTCACTTTGTGTGTAACAATTCACTCTACTGTAACATGGTTCCAAAAGGCAGCTTTCAAAGTCCCCTATGAGGCTCTTGTGATTGTTGATGGGTCTAGCCAAACTGTTTTCAACCCCAGGACATTCATCCATGATTTGACATGAGATAACGCCTGTAAGGTGTGGGTCTTATCTTATCTCAAAATCTCTTCAAGGACTCTTCTATATGAGTATTAACTCAATATGGACCAAATCGTACCAAGTACATTAATGGTTTGAGAACTGTTACGTCCCATATTCTCTTCAAACTGAGGTAACAATAGAGCTGTGTGGATGGGGTACTTTGTTATAAATCTATTACTGATCTAACAAAAGAAGACTCCTCTATATACCTCAACATCAGGGTCACAGGTTTAATAGTTGAGGTTCTATACATTTTTGTAATTGCTGCTGCTCTATGTAGCATTAGTGCCCTATTTTTCTATACTTGGGCATTACGCTGATGACAATTGTTGACTTTAATCCCTAAAACCTTAACAAAAAAACGTCTGGACCCTATCACGTGGTAATTCCCCCACCCTCATACGACCCCTAAAAGACTTGCATGGTTTAAGGGTCATATAAATGGGTTTATTAATATCTAAGCCCCTCATGCTACAAAAGTAAGTAAACTTGTGCAGTAGGTTCTGTAAACCCTTGGGGGTACAAAATATGAGAAGAGTGTCATCAGTGAATAAAAGTGATTTCCATTTTAGGTACAGCATAAGCGCAGTTGTTTAAGAAGTCAATAGCTTGTTAATGCATAAAGAAAACTATGTTGGAGACAGGACGCACCCCTGCCTAACACCTCGCTCAACAGGAATGCAGTCTGTTTGTTCATCATGCAAGCCCAAGCGCACTTGGGCATAGCTATGTTGGTGAAGCTTAATTGTAATTTATATGCTGGAATGACTTAATGGTGTCCCGGCGTTTATTTCTAAGAATGCAGTCAAATGCAGCTCTAGAGTCAGCAAATACCACATAAAGAGACTATTATTTTAGCCTGAAATACTTCCAACAGACCATGGAAAACCAAAAGATTTGGTCAGTAGTGCTGGTATTCTCTCTAATACCATCTTGGTAGGACGACAGAGCCTATCTCTGACGCATCCACTCCAAAAGTTTGTCTAAAAGCTGTCTGGCAAACGTTCTTTGCAAGTGTTCCAATAACCTAATAGGTCTGTAATTTCCGGGTTCAGCCATCTCACCCTTCTTAAAAATTGGGATAATTTCTGTCCCACAACAGGATTCATGGATGCTAGCTACAAGAACTTTTCTGTTAGACAGCAGATTTATATAAGGTCTCCATATTTCCATCTCTGAACGGAAACAATCTCCCAGGAGTTTATCAGGAACTGGCGTCTTCCCTGGTTCAACTGTTTCTATCGCTTTTAAGGTGTCAGATAATGTAAAAAAAGGAAATAGCAGTTACAGGGATAGGCATTATTGAACAGGGGTCTAAATCAATACAACTTGATGGGACTTCACTCATTTATTTTGGATATAAATTGGGAAACTTTTAATTCAGGTTTGGGCTGTATAATGTTCTGTACAAGTACTACCTCTACAGCTGCTGTGTGCAAGGATTTTCTATAAGGCTGTAATATATTTATTTTCAGAAGCAGCCCAAAGGGCCTCCCAATTTGCATTGTTCCAGTTTATCTTGCTAACTTCAAAAACACATTTATAGTTAGCTCTTAATTCTTACAATAGATGGATTGCAAGACTTAATCAATAGGATTCGAGCACTTTCGACGTCTTAGTAGTCACTAATATATTATGGAGTAGACCATACCATTAAAGGAAAACTTGTTCTAATCGCTTTGTACATAGTTCCGTTAGGATGCCATACAGCGAAATATGCATTTCATTAACTGTAATATCAAACATAGGGCAATTAATAGAAAGAATTAAGATGGCGTTTAAAGAATTCTAGATTTGTGTCAGAGCATGAAGCTTACTTTTTAAATTATTCTATTTCACTGACCTTCTATTGTTACCAATAGTAGGAACTACAGTAGAGCATCTTATTTCAGGTAGGTCACAAATCATGTTGCTCCCAAAACAAGTTGGAGCGCATTATCACTTTCACCTTTCCTAAAATCATGTCTACTTCTGCAGAACACTCTAACAAATGTGTATGTCATCTCCTTATTAAGTTAGTGTGGCCATTACAGGCACGCAATTAGTGGCAGAGCTTTTATAGGTACAGCATCAAGATTTGTGATGCCCGAGGCTTCATCCTCTTGATCTGTTAACTCACTCAGAATTCCAGGAGTTCATAAGTCACCTTAAATTCCCCCGCAAATATAATAGAGGGTCTATAAATTAAGTTAGTTAAGTGTCGTTCAAGGGCGACTAGAGTAGGAGAGTCTTTGTTCCTGGGCATATAGCAATTATAGATATTGTAAAGGCTCAAAGACATACCATGTTTTTCCAGGATATGAATTCCTAAAATATCTAATTAACTGATCTCCAAATTTTCAAAAAGAACAATTTAGAGACATTTTAAACCGGATGAGCAGGTCTCCCAATGCACAACCTGCTTTTGATGAAAGTGCTTCTGTGCATAATGTAACAAGAGATTTAAGAAGATTTACTGGCAGTATAGTGGTATTGAAGCCCCTAGCAAATAGTACATTCCTGGAATTGTTCCAGCTTTTGTGTTGGGGAATTACATACAAAGATAAGTTTGCTTGCTCAGCAAAGTGTGATATGTTGGCAGGCCAAATCTTTACAGATTTTGGACTATGCAAAGTATTGTAGTGACTGTTGAGATGCTAAGAAGAAAAGAGAAATGATGATGGGTCAAACTGTTTTTCCCCAAAAATGTTCGCTGACAAGGTGGGTTCCAGGAATGTGGTTTTGCGCCTGGAGTTATTTTTTGTTCTGATTTTCACCCTGGTAAAAGTGTTAGCGAGCAAGGTGTCAATGTATAAGGCAATGGTGTGCAGTTTGTGCAAAGTGGAAAGTATGGTCCTCTTAGCAGTTGTAGAAGTTTTGTGAAACAACATGCCTAATCTGAATGTTAGTAATGCACATATGAGAATTGGCCCATGCCACACCTGTGGAGAGAAAGGCCACTGGAAACAGAAGTGTAGGTTTAATCCAAATAGGTTTCAAAATGAGTTGCAAATGATTTTCCAAATGCAGCAGAATATGAATCATATGTCACAGAATGCTATGGTACAGCCAGATGCCCTAGCTCTAATGGCTTGTAAGCAGAACATGCAGAGTCCAAGGCAGTGCAAGGGTAATTTGCCTTCAGCTCCATCAATGCAGGAACAGAGTACCATGCAGGGTTTGCAACAGAATTACAAATTATAGCAAAGACCTTCAATGTTTAATGATCATTTTTCAGATTCACTCAGTTCTTACAGGACCGAGTTTGGCACAATGACTTTGCCTGAGGGGGAAGGAGGACTGGATGTTTGGTGCAGTCCTAGGGGCAGACCAGAATGGCCCTCTAGTGGAAGGAGAATTGAATGGGTGGAAGGAGAAGTGAATGGTCATCCAGATCACTGTGAAACCAAATGCAGTTAGTTGCCGAACTACTCAGTACAAGCGTACTTGTGAAGCAGAGATGGGGATTGCACTGATTACCGATAAAATGGCTAAACAGGGGATTCTAAAAGAAATATTAGGAAGCCCATGTGCCCCTCCGATCATGGTAATAAAGAAGCATAGCGTAAAATCGAGGACAGCCCAAAACCTGCACAAAATTAATGACAGTGATTCCTTGTTGCCCCGTGGTAAGGAATCCTGCAGTAATATTGTTCCATTTACACACAGATTCTCAGTGGTTTACAGTTATTGATTTGTTTCTAGCATTTTTTTCAAGTCCTCTTCATGAAGATAGTCAATATCTCTTTGCATTCAGATTCCACAAAACAGTTTTGGTTTGGTGTAGGATCCCACAGGACTATACATAAATGTTTTCAATCTTCTCCCAAATCCTAAAGAAGGATCTGGAAAATATGAACCTGTTTTGTGACTCAGAGCTAGTGCAGTACATAGATGATTTGCTAGTCACAGCTCAATCAAGAGGATGTTGTAGACTTGTCCTAATTGCACTGCTAAAGCACCTGCAAAATGTCTCATACTAAGTTCCAGTACTGCCAAGAAGAAGTGATTTATTTGGTACACCAGATTGAGAAGGGAATGAGGAAGATGTTCAAAGATCACATTAATGCAATTCTGAAAATGAACCCAAAGAGAGTGAAGACTGCAGATGAGGTGGTAAGTCAAACTACTAATTCACCGAGTAAAGCTTGAGTTTTGCTATAAATGGGGAAAACAGAAGTTCAAGAACTAAGAGAACAACAAAAAATCATCCCTTAAAAACTTAAATTCTGAAAACCCCAATGGGAGTTCAAAGTATTCCAGTTGCAAGTTGTGCAAATCATGAGGAAGATGTCGAAAATTGAGAAGGATGGTGATCAACATTGAATAATTTCCCGATGAAGTAATGAAACTATTTTTTGAAACACTGGGAATACGATATTTGAATTTTGCTTTTAATTTTTCATAGTGTGCTGCAATAATTCTCTAGCTTTTTATTGAGAGATTTCGTAGTTCACACCTGCTTTTTAGGAAGCTTGATTTTGCACCTCATATATACTCTGATGAAGAACATTGTTGTGCCTGCTTTCAACTCTATGAATTTGAAATTAAATGCCTACATCAATTATTTGAGGAAATGAAGAACTTTTTTTTTTTTTTTAATTTTGCACCTTTAGAGATTTTCTTTTTTAAAGATTTTCACAAAAAGAAAATATCTACCTGCAATAAAATGTGTTTAGCTTTAAAGTTAGCATTTATATTCTATAGAGTTTATATACTCCTCTTGGATGTGCTTGTAAGGATCAAGATGATTCATATCATAATAATAATACAAAAGTCATTAGATTAGCTCATTTAGAAGTTTCTGTTGAGGACACATGCTTGTGTGTTTACAAGTTATAAAATGATAATGAATGTTACTAACTGTTATATTTGCAAATGTTTGCCTGCTTCCGTTACAGAACAGATACTATACTATCAACTTCCACTATCGTGCTTATTAGCTTGGAGTTTGAGATGGATTTTGCTATGCCATTTGAGAAGGTGCCTGGGATTAAACATCTAGCTTTCATTAATAGCAATAACAATGTGACCAATATGCTGTATAAAACAAGAGGTACACTGCTTATGAGAAGAGTGTGTGTAAATTGAGTGATTGGGAGCGTATTTTTTTTAGTGAGTTTAATGAAAGGAAAGTGAAAATTAGTAGACATGCTGAAGAAGCTAGGGAGATTCAACTGCAAGAAGAAACTAAGGAGAGATTCATACTAGTATTCGAATTAATCAGGAGAAGAAGAGATATTTGCAGGTAGTTTGTAAGGAATACATGTTGAGGTCATGATCCTACATTTAAGAGGCATTTATCATATTTGTGCTAAAGAACAAGTTACTAACCTTCGGTAACGATGTATCTGTAAGAAACATTAGTTAGTTAGATTCCTCACCTTAGAATATCCCCAGGCGTCAGACTGGATCCGGAAGATTTTTCGTCAGCAATACCCCTTGCGCGTCGCTAGGCGTCGTCTGCGGCTCCGCGTCCGTCGTCGGCGTCGTGCGCCGGGATGACGTCGTCGGAGTACTTAGACGCCGCCCTCGCGCGCTGACGTCAGGCCTTGTACATAGCCTTCCGCGCCAGGAACGCAGAGCCATGCAAAGACCGACACTGGTGCCAAAAATAAAATCTAGGGGCCTGAAAGGACAACCTTAACCCTAGATGTCAGTTCGCAGAACGGGGAGGATGGGAGGGTCGGTGAGGAATCTAACTAACTAATGTTTCTTACAGATACATCGTTACCGAAGGTTAGTAACTTGTTCATCTGAAAGAAACACGTTAGTTAGATTCCTCACCTTAGAATAGATACCCAAGCAATACCATCCCCGGTGGTGGGTCTGCGAACCAAGATCACACCAGAAAGTCCTGGAGGACAGAACGGCCAAAGAAGCCATCCCTCCGGACTTGGCTGTCAAGGCAATAATGCCTGGCAAACGTGTGTAGCGAAGCCCACGTCGCCGCCTGACAGATGTCCTGCAAAGGGACTCCCCGTCCCAAGGCAGTAGTAGCCGCTGTGGCCCGAGTAGAATGGGCGCGCAGCCCAACAGGAGGGTCCTTTTTAGCCAAGGAATAGCAGATTTTGATACACAAAACGACCCACCGAGAGATGGTTCGTTTGTGCACAGCTTTCCCCTTCTTAGCGCCCACGTACCCAACAAAAAGCTGGTCGTCCACCCGGAACTGTTTTGTGCGGTCCAGATAGAAGGAGAGCGCACGTTTTGGGTCCAGACGGTGGAGCCTCTCTTCCTCTTTGGAAGGATGCGGAGGCGGAAAGAAGGTGGGCAAGGTGACAGACTGCCCAAGGTGAAATGGAGTCACCACTTTAGGAAGAAAGGAGGGACGAGGCCGAAGGACAACCTTGTCCGGATGAACAGATAGAAAAGGAGGCTTTGAAGATAAAGCCTGGAGCTCACTCACCCGTCTAGCCGAGGTGATGGCTACCAGAAAAGCAGTCTTTAGAGTGAGAAGACGAAGAGGGCAATTGTGAAGAGGCTCAAAGGGAGCGCACATCAGGAATGTCAAAACCAGATTCAAGTCCCACTGAGGCATTACAAAAGGGACAGGAGGAAACGTGTGTGTAATGCCTTTGAGAAAGCGTGTAACCACAGGGGACTTGAAAAGAGAAGGCTGATCAGGAAGCCGCAAGAAGGCGGAGATGGCAGCAAGATAACCTTTCAGGGTGCCCAGGGCAGAGCCCTGCCGGGCCAGAGAAAGAAGGAAGAGGAAAACCTCAGAAAGAGGGGCGGAAAGGGGATCCACAGCCTTTGCTGTGCACCATGCCACAAATTTGTTCCACCGGCAGGCGTATACCGACTTTGTGGAGGGACGCCTGGCTGCCAGAATGATATCACAGACTTCAGGAGGCAAGTCAAATGGCATCAACTGCCGCCGCTCAATCTCCACGCATGGAGGTGGAGGCTGGACAGGTTCGGGTGGAGGACCGTCCCCTGCTGCTGCGACAGAAGATCCTCCCGAAGGGGCAGACGTATCGGGGGATCGGTCAACAGACTGAGTAGCTCGGGATACCAGTATCTTCGTGCCCAATCCGGAGCCACCAAGATGACTTGGGCCCGGTCGTGCCTGATCTTCTTCAGCACTCTGGGCAGAAGTGGTATAGGCGGAAAGGCGTACAACAGACCGCAACTCCACTCGTGACGAAAAGCGTCGCCGAGCGAGTGCCGCCTTGGAAATTCCAACGCGCAGAACTGCTGACATTGCGCGTTCTCTTCGGTGGCGAATAGATCTAACCAAGGCTCTCCCCACTGCTGAAAGAGGCCTTGCACCACTTCGGAGTTCAGACGCCATTCGTGATCCATCATGCACCGGCGGCTGAGTTCGTCTGCTCTGGCGTTCAGAGAGCCCGCCAGATGTTGAACCACCAGGGTGACGCCCTGGTGTTCCAGCCATGTCCAGAGGCGCAGAGCCTCCTGACAAAGGGTCCACGACCCCACCCCGCCCTGTTTGTTGCAGTACCACATGGCGGTGGTGTTGTCCGTGAACACCTGCACGACACTTCCCCTGACAGAGGGAAGGAAGGCTTTCAGTGCAAGCCGGATCGCTCTCAACTCCAACAGGTTGATGTGGAGACGAGACTCCGCCGGAGACCAGAGGCCTCTGATCTCCGCCTCTCCCATATGGCCACCCCATCCCAAGAGGGACGCATCCGTCACTACGACATGCTCCGGTTGGGGAAGGGAGAGGCTCTTGCCCTTGACCCACTCGCGGTCCGTGAGCCACCACTGCAACTGCTGTGCAGTACCCTCCGAGATCAAGACATGGTCGGACAGGTTGCCGTGATGCTGGGCCCACTGAAACTTCAGGTCCCACTGCAGAGCCCGCATGCGCCGCCTGGCGTGATGCACTAGTAGGATGCAGGAGGCCATCAGCCCCAGAAGCCGCAACACTAACCTGACCGAAACCCGGGATAGAGGCCGAAAGATGGGAATCAGGGCCTGTATATCCCGGACCCGCTGTTCCGGTGGATGGACCCGGAACTGCGCCGAATCGAGAACCGCTCCGATGAAGAGGAGCTTCTGAGAGGGACTCAAGTGTGACTTCGGCACGTTGATGGAAAACCCCAGCAAATGCAGGAGATCCGCCGTAGTCTGGAGGTGGGAGACGACTGCCTGGGGCGAGCCCGCCTTCAACAACCAGTCGTCGAGATAGGGGAAGACTGGGACCCCTGATCTGCGCAGATGAGCTGCGACCACCGCCATCACTTTCGTGAACACCCGAGGGGCACTGGTGAGGCCGAAGGGGAGCACGGTAAACTGAAAGTGCTCTTGGCCCACCGTGAACCGCAGGTAACGCCGGTGGGCCGGCAGGACGGGGATATGGAAATATGCGTCCTGCAAGTCCAACGCTACCATCCAGTCTCCAGGGTCTAGGGCAGCTAAAACCTGAGCCAACGTTAGCATCTTGAACCTTTCCTTTCGGAGGAAGGCATTGACGTTCCGGAGGTCCAAGATAGGGCGCAGGCCCCCCTTGCCCTTCTTGGGAACCAGAAAGTAGTGGGAATAACAACCACGACCTACTTCTGGACTCGGAACGCGCTCGACGGCCCCCTTGGCCAAGAGAGCCGAAACTTCCTCGCGGAGAAGATCCAAATGATCCCCCGAGATACGGTGGTGCTGCGGTGGCATGGCTGGAGGGGTCGTCTCGAAGGGGAGGGAGTAGCCCCTTCGGACGATTTGCAGCACCCACCTGTCCGATGTTATGGACCGCCAGTGGAGCAGGTGATGGCGAACTCTGCCGCCCACTGGCGTGGTATGGGCCTGAAAGCTCGGACTAGGAAGGCTTTGAGGCGGATGCTGCCGGGGTGGATGTGGGCTGACCACGTCGGCCTCCATTTCCGCCACGGCGGAAGCCACGTCCACGACCGCGCGCAGGTTGGTTCTGCGGCTGGTGGCTTTGCGAACGTGAGGAGGCGCCCCTTCCTTGGCCACGAAAGGGGCGAAAAGCGGAGGTGTGCGCCCGCGGAGCCGAGAGGCCCAAGGACTTGGCCGTAGCCCGGGAGTCCTTAAAGCGGTTCAGCGCACTGTCCGCCTTCTCACCAAACAGGCGAGTGCCATCAAAGGGCATGTCCATGAGGGTGTTCTGGACATCCCCGGAAAATGACGTGGACCGCATCCAGGCGTGGCGGCGGAGCGCCACCGTGGTGGAAATCGCCCGACCTAGCGAGTCCGTGGTGTCAAGCCCACATCTTATGGCGTGCCGTGCTGCATCCCTCCCATCGGCCAGAGCCTGGGTAAGACGCGTCCGGACCTCCTCCGGACACAGGGGCAGCACGTCCTCCACCGTATCCCACAGGGAATGGGAATAACGGTCCAAGAGACAGGCGGTATTTAAAGACCGCAGGCCCAAACTAAGGGACGAGAACAGTTTCTTGCCAAACTGCTCGAGTCTCTTGGAATCCCGGTCCGGCGGAGCGGTCGGGAAGGAGGATTGGGAAGTAGAGGCCTGGATAACCAGACTCTCGGGGGTGGGGTGTTGGGACAGGAAGCTGGGGTCGCCCGGAGCAGGGCGGTGGCGCCTGGCAACGTTCCTATCCACAGGAGGAACTGTGGAGGGCTTGGACCAGGTGCCCTGCAGAACGTCAGTGAGGGCCTCGTTAAACGGCAGCAGAGGCTCAGTGGAGCTTGCTGAGGTTTGAAGCACCTCAGTGAGGATGTTGGTCCTCACAGCCACGGCAGGCAACTCGAGCCCAAGGGCCTCAGCCGCCTTGCGCAGCACCACAGAAAATGCTGCACCCTCCTCCGAAGCCACGGTCGGAGGAGAAGTGAATCCAGCGTCTGGCGAGGTGTCCAGCCCGCTGGCCTCCCCCAGTTCATCTGCCCAGTCCTGAGAAAGCTGTGACTGAACAGCCAGAGGGTCCTCGAACCCCTCCCAGTCGCCCCCTTCTTCCGATTCCTGATAAACAGGAGGAATGATCGGAACCGGACTGTAGAGATGGTAGGTCTCTAGCGGCGTCGGATGCGGCGTCGGCGGACGCCGTGCCGGCGTCGGGTCCGGATGAGGGCTAAACTGGGGCGTCGGCGTCACAGGCGTCGGCGGCGCCGGTGGTTCAGGCGTCGGCGCCGGTGGAGGAGTGACAAGGTCAACCGGCGTCGACTGGGGCCCAGGCATGGGCCCCGCGGGGACCTGCGGCGTCGAGACCGGAGTCGTCGACGGCGCCGGGGCCGGAGCCGCCGGCACGCGAGGTCGCCCAGTCGAGCCCGCGGGGCCCGAAGGCGCGCCAGCGGGCGTCGACGGCGGGGCCAGGCTCCTCATGGCCGAGAGGAAGGCACTGATCTCCGCCGGCGCCGCGTCAGCCCCAGGGACCGGAAGGTATGGGGGCGGACGCGGCACCTGCGGCTCCGCCGGAGCCGCGGGGGTGGAACCACTTGGACCCTCGGCCGAGTCGCGCGACCGGCGAGGGGAGTCCGAAGAGCGATGTCGCCTCTTGGACTTCTTTGAGTGTTTGGACTTACCCGACGACTTGGAGCCCGACGATCGATGGTGGCGTCGGCTAGGGCTCCGCGAGCGATCCTTGGACCTCCTCCTGGACCGGGATCGCGCACGACGCGGAGCCGAGTGGCGAAGCTCGAGAAGCTTGCGGGACCGCTCCCGCCTAGCCTTCGAAGTCAAGGCCTGACAGTCGTTGCACGACTCCGCGTCGTGGTCGAGGCCTAAGCAGTAGAGGCACCGGCGGTGGTGATCGGTCACCGACATCAGTCGATGACAATCTTCACAAGCCTTGAACCCAGGCATCCTACCGGCACCAGATGTCGACAGACAAGGATCAAAAATGATCAAAAAGATTTAGTCAAAAAAGACTAAAAGGGGTAGCTCTCCCGGATCTGCGCTTACTGGCGCGGAAAAAAGAAGAACTGACGTCAGCGCGCGAGGGCGGCGTCTAAGTACTCCGACGACGTCATCCCGGCGCACGACGCCGACGACGGACGCGGAGCCGCAGACGACGCCTAGCGACGCGCAAGGGGTATTGCTGACGAAAAATCTTCCGGATCCAGTCTGACGCCTGGGGATATTCTAAGGTGAGGAATCTAACTAACGTGTTTCTTTCAGATATTGCTTTTTAACGTTCCAAGTAACTAGGTTGACTTCTGCTACTTAGCCTTAGTTTTTCTGATAGCATATCATGCAGATTAAATGAATTAAATTAATCTTAAAAATGAAAGCACGGTTTTGATCAAGTGATTATGGATATATTTGGTGTGAGATTCCTCCTATTGGTGTTGTTTTGAATATTGTGAAGATTAGAAAGTTGTCTACATTAGTAGATCGACTGGCTATTAATATTGCAGGTACATTAAAAATTAATAAATAGATGATTGCCATACGTGCCAGGTTGTACAAATTCAAAAGACTTTGGATATTTTGCTAGCAAAAGAAGGTGATGTGTGCTGTGTATTAAAGATCCAAAAGACACACAATTGATGGACGGAATGCAGAGCAAATCAAAACATTATCCCCCAGTCAAGAGATCTGGGTTAAATCCATCATTCTTTTGCTCACCATGCTACCCCAGTTTAGACCGGGCCATATGCACATCAGTCTTGACCCAGTGCCTCATGGGAACAGTCCAGCCCGAACTGCCAAGCCAGGTCCTCTCTGAACCGGAAACAAGCATCCTAGGACCAGTTTCGGGGTTTCACCCCTCTTCAGCCAGGAAGGCTTGATTCCAGTGGCACAGTGAGCCCGGGACCTACGTCTAGGCATACCCGGCGCACTTAGGGCGAGAAAGCAAAAGACACACAATTGATGGACGGAATGCAGAGAAAATCAAAACATTCTCCCCCAGTCAAGAGATCTGGGTTAAATCCATCATTCTTTTGCTCACCATGCCACCCCAGTTTAGACCTGGCCATATGCAAATCAGTCTTGACCCTGTGCCTCATGGGAACAGTCCAGCCCGAACTGCCAATCCAGGTCCTCTCTGGTCCGGAAACAAGCATCCTAGGACCGGTTTCGGGGTTTCACCAGCATCAATGTACGTATTTGCTAGAAAGTAGCATGTCAATTAATGGTTATATTAATAAGATAACTAACATTTTGCATGAAGCTACAATTTTGGGTAAGACTGTTGCATTTGAAGTGGTTCGCGGTTCAGTGCGATTGTAAAAGGAATAGCAAAGATTGGTGAATGGTCTTGTGATGTGGTTGGAGGTATGGGGACATTCTTCACAGAATAATTGGTGTATTTCTTCTACTAAAACTTCTTGAAGTCACCTGATTATGCGAAAAGAAGATGATAACCAGGAATAGAAAGAGAGAAGATAGTAGTGGTCAAATCAAAGTTGTTTGATGAGCTAAAAGTCTTGGAGGAAATAAATAAGAAACAAAAACATATGAATCATGTATTGTAGAAGAGTGTAGTGTGTGATGATCTAAAAAAACTCATCAGTGGTGGGGGAGCAGATTTTTCAAATAAAGACTAATGTTCATTTTTGTCTGTTTAAGTTACCATAAGTAGGCTGCAAAAACAAATTTACTATGCATTTGCCTGTTTCCACTGTCAGTAAAAGAATTGTGGCACAAAAACATTTAACTAATGTACTTTGAAGGAAGGCTGCAAGTAATGTTGCAAATGTTCAAGCTTGAGGTCTGCTGGTTCAACTGTGCTTTTATTCATTTTAATAGTTTATTGTTCAATCACATAATGTAATTTTCGCTTCTATGTAGGGCAAATGGACTCACTACCTATCAACTTTGGGGGGGGGGGGGTTTCTAGAGTAGCTTGTTCTGAAATGTTGAATGGTTTCAGTCAATGCAACTTTATTGCACACCATGAAAAGGGCATTATTTTCTACTTGTGTGAAACTATAAAATGTGCTTTTTTTGGCATGTTTGACAGACTTTCCTTACTTTTTAAACTGAGCAGTCCATATGACTGCTTGTTCTAAAATGTCATACTATACTATTTCTGCGGTTGACATTACGTTATCCTCTAGCATATTATGAATTACTAAATTGCTTGAACTAACCTTTCCCTTTTGCCGTCTAAAATAGGTCGACCCTTAAACCCATAGGCCCACCACTCCATATTTACAGGGTGCAAGCCAGAGGAGCTGTTACATATGGCAGTGAATTATGGGGTCATAAAGTCTTGGATAGTCTGACAAAAGAGGAGAATAGATTTCTCAGGTGTCTAGCAGCTCTTCCTCCTAGTACACCCCTAGTGCCTCTAAGACTCGACCTAGGCATTAGACCCCTGGGAGAAGAATTGGCACTTCGCCCTGTGATCTACTGGCGCAGATTGTGGGTGGTGCCCGAATTGATTCATTACAGACAGGCCCTGCAGGAAGTCCTTAGCTTTCCAAACTCGGGGAACATTGCTTGGCTTAAATTTGTAAGGAATAGTCTGGTGGGCCTAGGTCTAGATGCACTTTGGAATGATCCTCAGGATGCCTGTCTCAGGCTTCCCAAAAAAGTTTTAACCAAATTGTATTACAACTCCAAGGCTCCCACACTTCGACCTTCAAAATCTTTAGGGTCCTTAACCCACCAATTCCTTTACATGAAGAACACCTATAGCTTTGAATCGGTCCTTGACAATGTTTACCCTGTAGTAATTAGGAAGCTCTATTTGCAATGGAGGCACGGGTCCTTGCCAATTCGTGCACTTACTAGTCTTTGGTCTGTGTCGACATCCAGTATTTGCCCGGCATGTGGGGTAAGCGATGAAACCGAACTGCATATTATATTTTTTTGTCCGGGCTATACTGAGGCGCGCAGGAAATGGATCATTCCCGCTTGTAGGAATTTGGGTTTCATCAGGTGCCACGAAGCCTTTAGAATTCTCAAGAGTGAAATGGCTGTTCTCATTGTGTTTGCTGTGGCCAAATTTCTGGGGGCTTTATGGCACAAGCGGAAACGGTATTTAAAAATGTTATCATGATTCATCTTGCACTGTGTTAAATGGCATATGATTTTATGTAATCAGCAGATATCTAGCTGTGTGGCTGAACCAATGTTATATTCCCTTTTATCCCCTTTTATTACTAATTTTAATTACCAAATGTATGGTTTTTAAATGCTTTTATATTCATCTTATGTACTTTTATGGAGATTTCTCCGAAATAAAGTTTTCTTGAATTGAATTGATTCATATATTTAAATTCACCTTCATGGTTTGCACTTTGAATTTTGTCCTGTATGGGTCTTCCTGTGTGTTTTTTTCTTTATTTACCTAGGGCACTTGTACTTTGGGAATCACATGTCCGATAAATCCAATTGGTCCTTTCGTTAGTGAGAAGCACAGATACAAGCACAGACACAGAAGGCGACCCTAAGGTAAAAAGTTTGCTCTTCGAGGACGGTTACTACACAGAGATGGGAAGAAGTAGCCATGTATTTCCAGAAATCTTGACAACATGTTGACCATGATGAGGAGTTTTTGGCCACAAAGTGGAGAGTTTGATTTCACAGTGCCTTCTAAGAGAGGCCCCTATTTGAGGCACAATTTGCAGCCTAACAGCAAATTGAAAATTACCACCAGATTCAATCCTGAACTGTCTTACTGCCCCTACAAGGTAAACAGTCATTAGTACATGATTTGTAGTTCGCATACCATTACAACGCAAGTGTTACAGCGCATGTGCTGTAACAACGCGTAGCCTTTACTACGCATGCTATTACATCGCATGCAATGTAATGCGTGTATGGCTGCGCCCGGAATTGGAGTGACGACCCCTCCGGCACTTACGAAAACCCGGCACCCAGATGGCAGAGCACCCGAGGAGGCAGCGATGACAGCAGTGGGGCGGAGGTGGCCTCTGTGTAAAGTCAGGGTATGGATTGGTGAGCTTTGGGGCTTTGAGCGGCGCGGCTGGAGCAAGTAGGGGAGAGGCGCTAGTGCCCGGGGCGGATCTGCAGGCTCCTGTGCGCTGCCTGAGGGCTTTTTGGGCACTTCTGCTGTCCTCACCGCCTTTGATTGAGAACGCATGCAGCCGAGGACAAGGGACGTGCGCCGAGGAGAGAGAGAGGTAAGAGGGGCTGTGTATTTTTTAAAGGGTTTGTGTTTGAGGATTAGTGTTTTGGGGTTTAGGGTAGTTGTGGGTCGTGCAGAGTAGTGTTTGTGTGTAGGGACAGGAGTGGGGGAAAGGGAAAGGGTCGTGCAGGGGTTAGTGTTTTAGGGGTTAGGGTAGTGTTGTGGTGTTTGTGTAGCGTAGGGTAGTGTCAGGGGTGTCGTGCTGGGTAGTGTTGGAGTGTAGGGAGCGGACTAGGGAAAGGGGTAGGGTTGTGCAGGGGGTAGTGTTTTAGGGTAGTGTTGTGGGGTTTGTGTAGTGTAGGGTAGTGTTTGTAGGGTTTAGGGTAGTGTTGGGGGGGTCATGCAGGGTAGTGTTTCAGTGTAGGGACTGGGGGTAGGGGGAGGGTGGTGCAGGGGGTAGTGTTTTAGGGTTTAGGGTAGTGTTGTGGTATTAGTGTAGTGTAGGGTAGTGTTTTAGGGTTTAGGGTAGTGTCAGGGGTCATGCAGGGTAGTGTTTCAGTGTAGGGTCGGGACGGGGGGTAGGAGCAGGGTCATGCTGGGGTAGTGTTGTAGTGTTTGTGTAGTCTAGGGTAGTGTTTTAGGGTTTAGGGTAGTGTCGGGGGTGTCGTGTAGGATAGTGTTTGCATGTAGGGACCGGATTGGGGAAAGGGGGAGGGTCGTGCTAGGGGTAATGTTTGAGGGGTAGGGTAGTGTTGTGGAGTATGTGTTATGTAGGGTAGTGTATATGGATGTCGAAATTAGCGTAGTGTTGGGGGTAATTTTAAAAAATGAATTGTAAAAGTATGCATCATCTACACTGCTTAGGCCCCTCACCCCCACAGCACCTAAAGGCTTTTGGAAAAAAGATCTCCGCTAAAGAGCCCCTCATAGGGAGCCCGTTGTGTACTGCAGCTCCAACACGACGAGGAGCAGCCCTATGATGAAGCATGACACCCAGCCGGGTGTATGAGGGCCCTAAATTTCAAAAGGATGCATTCCCATCCTTGCTCTTTCCTTGACCACTCCAAACCGCTTTTCCTTGTGCCTTTGTTTCAATTAGGAACAGCATACCTTTTGTTCTCTCATTTACTCGGGCATGTATGCTGGACCTGACAAAAAAGCCCACAGTCCCTCCTTTGTGAATCACCCATTACACTGCCCATCCTTTCTGGTTATAACTCTGGTTCTTAAACTCTACTGATCCCTTGGATACACAGCGTACCGCATAGAAGCACCTACCTAATTGAAAGATATGGGCATGTAAAGGCCACAGTTTAAGATCTTTGTTGGACATGCATTAAACTGGAGGACTATAAATAGGGTATGGATTGTGTCTGCATATGATTGGCCTAGGGGCACTGAAATACTGTATCTATTTGCACTTCTATCTTTTAGGTGCAAGTTGCTGGTGGTTTCTTGAGGAGTCCCCGTAGGGCTTAACTCCTCCTCCAATACTTTTTAACATATATATGCGCCCTCTAGCCAAGATAATTGGATCTTTCGCCATGGAATCTGTACTTTATGCCGATGACATCCCAAAATTCTCCACTTGAACTTCAGGAATATATTTAACATTACTGTCACTCAGGTTTTCATGAACAGTAATTTAATGAAGCTCAATGAAACGAGATACTTGTCTTGACCTTCAGTCAGGACAACTTATGAATGCCTGCCTTCTCACTGGATGGGACAGGCACCTCTCCCTTTTCAGTCACAAAGGTGAAAAAGCCTTGGCTATCAAGCTGGCAAGAACTCCAGCTCAGGGAGAAGGTGAATTCCATGGTCTCTGCCTACTTCAAAAGATTGTGTTAATTTTCAGAATTTTGCTGTTTCTTCTATGATAGCTGCAGGCGCCAGTAGTGGGTTCTGGAATTCTGTCAAGAATAAACTACGGAAATGCTTGCTACCTTGGGTTGCCAGCTGGTATCATTCGCAAATAGCAGTGTGTTATAGCAGACAGACTGCTAAAGACCTTGGAAAATGTGATCGGGTCTCTGAGGCTTTGTGGGGTCTACATTGACTTCCAGCTGCTCAGAAAATCTTGTTAACCCTCTCCATGCATCGGACGCGCGGGAGCCGTCCGACGCATAAGTTCTCGTGTGCGTCGGACGGCTCCCGCGCATCCGACGCCATTACAGAAGAAATACCTCTGGTGCAGGCACCAGAGGGATTTCTTTCACTCGCCCAAAGCCTCGGGAGATGGGGGAAGAGCTTCCCCAGCTCCCAAAGCCCCCCACCCCGTTTCAGTGAAATGACGATCAGCGTGCACGTCGCGCTGACGTCATTTCAGAGAAACCGAAACTGAAATGAGCCTTTAGGCTCATTTCAGTTTCACTTTCCACATGCTCAGAGGGCTATCTCAGCCCCCTGAACACGTACAAAGACGGGAGAGGTATCATTCGAAAGGGGAGAATCTCCCCTTTCCAATGGCACCCATACCAAGTGGATCCCTGGTTGGGGATCGCCCCAGGAGGGTAATCCCCAAGCAGGGATCCACCTCTAGACACCAGGGAGGGGAGAGTGGCCCCTTGGCAAGGGCCTTTGCTCCCCCCCCAAAAAATATTGGCCATATTCTGTATTAACCCCCAATCTGCCCCCGGGGGGGGGGGGGGGGGGGGGGGGGGCAGAAAGCCTACTGGACGCCAGGGATTTTTTTTGTCCAATTTCAATGAGGGTGGGGGCTGCCGAAAACGGGCATGCCAATGCCCCCACCCCTGCCACAATTACAACCTTTCTCCCCCTCCTGGGGGGCAGCTTGGGGGTTACTGTCCACATCTGCCCCCCCACCCCCGGAGGGGCAGAAAGACCACTAGACACCAGGGATTTTCTTGGGGGCAATTCTAATTGGGGTGGGGGCTGCCAAAAATGGGCATGCCTATGCCCCCACCCTCCTGCCACAATTACAGCCTGTATGCCCCCCTTCCCTGGGAGGCAGATGGGGCAGTAGCCCGAAAACTGCCCCACCGGTGGGAACAAAAAGCCCACTAGAAGCCAGGGATTTTGGGGGGGGGCAATTTGAATTAGAATGGGGGCTGCCCAAAACAGGCAAGCCAATGCCCCCGCAACAATTACTGTCTTTCTGCCCCCCTGGGGGAGAGTAGCCCCCAATTTGCCCCCCGGGGGGGGCAGAAAGCCCACTAATAATTGGGGATTTTTTGGGGGGCAATTTTAATTAGGGTGGGTCTGCCCAAATCGGGCATGCCAATGCCCCCACCCATGGCCAAAATTACAGCCCTTCTGCCCCCCCGGCGGGCATATGGGTGTGGTAGCCCCCAATCTGCCCACCCGGCGGGGCAAAAAACCCACTAGACGCCAGGGATTATTTTGCCAATTTGAATCAGGGGTGGGGGCTGCCCAAAACAGACATGCCAATGCCCCCACCCGCAAACATTCCAGTCTTTCTGCCCTCCCTGGGGGGCATATGGGGGCAGTAGCCCCTGATCTGCCAGAGGCCTGTGGCGGGTACTTGGGCCTCCCACATGAGTGAGGCACCATTTTTATCGGGAGACCTGGGGAACACTGAGTGGTATGAAATTTGTGTCAATCCGGTGATGCCACAACTTTCCCACACAAAACCGTGTGGAAAAAGTGATTTTTTCAGCGAACCTTCAGGTTTTCAGGGGATTCTGAGTAAGAAAACGTAGGGGGATACACGCAAGCCATACTTCCCTCGAGTCCCCGGGTGTCTAGTTTTCAGAAATGTGTGGGTTTGGTAGGTTTCCCTAGGTGGCCACCAAGCACAGGGCCAAAAACCCAGGTGACCCCCCTTGCAAAACCAGGTCGTTTTGTCATAGGTAATTTTGATGTTGCCTCAATACATTTTGGGCCCTTGCCTGTCGCGGGTACTTGAGCCTCCCACACGAGTGAGGCCCCGTTTTTATCGGGAGACCTGGGGGAACGCTGGGTGGTAGGAAATTTGTGTCAGCCCGGTGATGCCACAACTTTCCCACACAAAAATGTGTGGAAAAAGTGATTTTTTTCAGCTAAATTTGAGGTTTGCAAGGGATTCTGGGTAAGAAAACGTTGGGGGATCCACGCAAGCCATACCTCCCTGGAATCCCCCGAGTGACTAGTTTCCAGAAATGTGTGGGTTTGGTAGGTTTCCCTAGCTGCCCGCCGAGCACGGGCCGAAAACCCAGGTGACCCCCCTTGCAAAACCAGGTCGTTTTGTGATACGCATTTTTGATTGTTGCCTCAATACGTTTTGGGCCCTTGCCTGTCGCAGGTACTTGGGCCTCTCACACGAGTGAGGCACCATTTTTATCGGGAGACCGGGGGGAATGCTGGGTAGTAGGAAATTTGTGTCAGCCCGGTGATGCCACAACTTTCCCCACACAAAAATGTGTGGAAAATGTGATTTCTTTCAGCTAAATTTGAGGTTTGCAGGGGATTATGGGTAAGAAAACGTTGGGGGATCCACGCAAGCCATACCTCCCTGGAATCCCCGGGTGTCTAGTTTCCAGAAATGTGTGGGTTTGGTAGGTTTCCCTAGCTGCCCGCCGAGCACGGTGCCAAAAACCCAGGTGACCCCCCTTTGCAAAACCAGGTCGTTTTGTGATAGGCAATTTTGATATCGCCTCAATACATTTTGGGCCCTTGCCTGTCGTGAGCTCTAGGCCTACCCACACAAGTGAGGTACCATTTTTATCGGGAGACTTAAGGGTAACACAGAATTGTAGAGCAACTGTTATCACCTATTGACTTTCGATGCATTTCTGCCTTCCAAATGAAAGACAATGTGTAAAACAGAAGCCATTTTGAAAAATGACCTGTAAGTCTCATGCTAGTATGGGCACTTACAATTTTGGAAATGTGCAAATATCTACTGTTTCTAAACTCTATATTTTGTTCCAATTTCGGAACTACATAGGTGTCTTTCATACCGATTTTTCCATGTATATATTTTCACAAATTAATTGCTATATACGCGGAACATGATGAAAAACCATTGCAAGACGCTGGGCTCTGGGTTCGTCTGGTTCTTGGTGAACCTACAAGTCCTATATATCCCCACAACCAGAAAGGTCTAGCGGATGTAACGGTATATTGCTATCAAACAGCTGTCACAATTACAGGTGAAAACATTGGCACAAATGGCTGTTTTTTTCAACAATTTTTCAATTTTTCCTATATTTAACTGTTAGTTTCTATGAAGAAACCTTGAAGGATATACAAAAATGACCCCTTGCTGAACTCAGAATCTTGTCTACTTTTCTGAAATGTATAGCTTTCCAGGATCCATTATTGCTTTCATACCCATTTCTACCATTAACTCGAAGGAGGTTGAAAGCTCAAAAAATAGCAAAAATACGCTATATCCCGGAAAAATGCCAAAACTGAGTCAAAAATGTTGGTTTTCTGACAAAAGTCTGCTTGTCCCTGAAAGCTGGGAAAATGGTGATTTCAGCACCACA
The DNA here is from genome assembly GCF_964204655.1 of Triturus cristatus. Lineage (NCBI taxonomy): Eukaryota > Metazoa > Chordata > Amphibia > Caudata > Salamandridae > Triturus > Triturus cristatus. The sequence goes on along the minus strand of NC_140592.1, from coordinate 557,320,267 downwards.
ACTCCTTTCTTGATACCATTTGCAGGGAAAAAACCAGACGCTTTCATCTGGAGTCCTTTTTTCCCATTTTTCCCCCAAAAAACCCAAATTTTAAAAAAGGGATGCAAATTTGGCGTGGATACCTTATGTGGTCAAAAAGATACAGGGTCCTAAGCGCGAAGTAGACCAAATAGCCAAAAAAAGGCTTCGCACAGGAGGGGAAAAGGCCTAACAGCGAAGGGGTTAGGGATATTTTTGGCTTACAAGATCTGTTTTGACAGTGATCCTAAGTGCATTCAAGTAAAACTTCACCATCATTACCCTGCTTGACTCTGGTTGTATGCTCGCCCTATATTTTATATTCTATTCTTAAATCGTGCCTGCCTAAGTCAAAGATAATTTCCCTTTTGCTGATTTTCAAATGATTAATACTTTTCATAGGGCCTTGAAGTGACATCTTTGTTCAGATTGTTTTCCGGGGTGATTTGGGGCTTACAGCCCTAGTGCTAAGATGGCCAATCTGAACGTTCACTTCTAAATGTCATACTCACTATTACCAACGGGCCTCATGCGGGGAAGATGACAGCAAAAATACATAGACACAGATTTCACATCACCATGGCATGACACTAATGCAATGACAAAGCAGGACAGAAGTTATCAGTCATTCTGTACCACAACAAAATATAAAAAACATCACATGCTCCTCTTCCAGGGCCAGGTGCTAACTTTCATTTCTCCCCCCTTATGACAAATGTATTTGTCGCTTCAAACCACATCCGAATTACAAGAGATGAGATTTCAATACAAATATTATATATATATTTGTTTGAGCACACCACTATCACATGTAACATCACCCTCTCGATTTCTCCCTCACACCATGGTCTGCTCCAACAAAAAACACCCACTAAAGTCTTCAAGACCAAAATAGGAGAAAACCTACAAGCCATCATAGTTGATTTGATGGCATCCCTTGTACCCGAGCATAGTCTACAAATGAAAGACATGAGAGAGAGAGAGAGAGAGAGAGAACGAACATACGCACATGCTTAACTCAAAACCGCTAATTACTGGTTTATGATGATAAAAAAAAAATAATACTAAGTCCAGCTACAGTACCCTCGAACCAACCTAGCACAAACAACAAAATCCAGGATCACTTTCAGCTGTCACAGTAGCACACATACAAAAACAAGCAGCACTCTTCAACAAAAAAAGAGAGTTATGTCTCAAACATGAGAACTGAAATAGTGAACAACCCTCAAAGACTTTTGAAGGCGGTTCAATACTGTATTTGAAAGAGTAAGGAACTGCCTTAACAGATTAAGGGCCAGATGTACGACCCATTTTTGCATGAGCAAACGGGTTAGCGACCTGTTTGCGCATGCAAAAACTATTAGGGCCATGTACAACCCCTATTTAGGAAGGGGCATTCCTTCCTAATTGCGACTCGCTACCCTATGTAAGAATGTTTTGCGACCGCAATTGCAAAACACTTGCAATTTTTCGCCCTCTTCAAGTGGGTGGTAATGCACTTGCAAATGGGAAGGGGTCCCCAGGGGACCTCTTCCACTTTGCAACTGCAGGGGGAAATATTTTTTAGATGCAGGCAGTGGACCCAGAGACCACTACCTGCTGCCCTTAAAAAATTAAACTAAAACTTTTAATTTCTTTTAAAATGCATCCCGTTTTTCTTTAAGGAAAACGGGCTGCATTTAAAACAAGCATTGGCATCGCCAATAGGTCTCGCTTTTGGGACCTTATAAGTATTTAGTTATGAAGCACATTATCCTTGGTGCAACAACAACTGTTGCATGGCTAAACACTTATAAGGTCCCAAAGGCGAGACCTATTGGCTATGCCAATGCTTGTTTAAAGATGGCCTCGAAACGGGCTCTGTTTTGTGCCCTGGCACAGACCGTCCGTTTTTTCCCGGATTGCAGTGACGGCAGGCACATCCATGTGTGCGTGCTCACACTGCTCACTTTTGCTAGTGGAGAAGTTACGGCATGACGTCATGCCAAGTGAGCGTTGTAGGGGGAAGGGAAATCCTTGCTCCTTACATCCCCCATGTGCCTGCTTTTTAGGTCTCGCCTGAGACAGCGCTTTAGCGCTGCTCTGGCGAGACTTATAGTAAGCGAGTTTTGGAAGTGCAAACAGTGGCTTTTCAGGCCTCCAAATACAGTGCATGTGCCCCGGGCGCGCGCACCATTTGGCAGCCTGAAAAGCACTGCCTGATCACTTGCTTTGATGTCCTCAGTGAGCCTCGAGGCCACTGAGGACATCAAAGTGCACACCATTTGCCACCCCCTTGTTTTTTCCTTTGATCCCTATCTTTCCCTTCCTCAATCTCACCCTCTCCCTGCCTTTTACAACTGCGGCCCGCCCCCACTCCCCCCTCCCACTCCCTCCTCGTCAGCTTCAGTGCGCTCTTGTTCTCTGTCTCACAAACATCATCCAGCAACGATGCCATGGCTGGTTTCACTTTCTTTGTTTAATCACTGTGGCCTTTTATTTACCCCTCCCACCTGCCAAACAGCATCCAGCAGCATTCACCATGGCTTTTTATTTATGTAATAGAGCGACCGTAATGCTAGCCTCAAAAGAACACCCAGCCAACCTCCCTAACAGCATCAAGCAGGGATCGCCGTGGCTCCCCTCCCACCTCGTAAACAGCAATAAGCAGCAATCGCCATGGCACTCTATTTATTTATTTAATAGAACGCCCGTAAAGCTTGCCTGAAAATAACACCCCTCCCACCTCCCAAACAGCATCGAGCAGCGATCGCGATCGCCGTGGCCCACCTCCCAAACAGCAATAAGCAGCAATCGCCGTGGCACTCTATTTATTTATTTAATAGAACGCCCGTAATGCTTGCCTGAAAATAACACCCCTCCCACCTCCCAAACAGCATCGAGCAGCGATCGCGATCGCCGTGGCCCCCCTCCCACCTCCCAAACAGCAATAAGCAGCAATCGCCGTGGCACTCTATTTATTTAAGCGAGGTTCCCCATTTTCCCAACCACCTCTGATTTCCTCATTCCGAACTCACTCTTCCCTCCATGAAAGAGCAGCCCTGATCACTGTACAGGAATGCAGTTTAACTCCTTGAACGGCAGACCTGGCCGTTTCCTCCGTGTAATCGTATAATTACCGTGTCAACATGTCCGCTAATGTTTTTATTCTTGTGAAAGACTGAACACAACATTTCTGTACATCAATGTTATAGTGAACCTTCTCAAAAATCACCACCACGCCCGGACCGCTCAGATACACTCACATGTGACAGGATAGTTTTCAGGTAAGTAGTTGCTTACATATCAGCGCAATTCTAGGAACACAGTGAGAGGAGGTTGGTGCTTCAGAAAAGCCCCTGTTGCTTTAAACACATCAACATAGAAAGTGGCTTTGGAAAACAGACCAAATGCAATGAGCTTTGTTCTCTTGAACCTATCGCGCACTTAATTCATTATCTTTCATGGGCGCCAGTGTTCAGGCGCATATATTCGATGCTGCTCAGCAATCAAGGCACAAAGCACTGCATATTACTACGGTTTATTGGGATATTTTAGGACAACATTAATAGGTCACAGTCTTAGATAAAAATATGAAAACATGACACCGATACCTTCTTAGTGTAATCTGTGTGCCTTATTAAAAATTCAAAACCTTGGTCAACTGCAAACCTATAGAACATAACTGCGAAAATCTGACACAGCTAAGAAAATATTGGTTAACAAAAAGGTAAAAAAAACAAGCATTTACAATGCAATGGTCTCGGCAATATTATAGGTAGAGCTATTGGTATTGCTCATTATTTTTTTATCATTTTTGTATCCCTAAATAAATGGCATTGTCATTTCTATTGGCATTAGCTTTTTTGGCATATGTGATACCTATTGCATTAGCAGAGAGAGAGTAAGGTAGTGAGATAGAGAGAGTGAGGTATTGAAATAGAGAGTGAGGTAGTGAGAGAGATTGAGGTAGATAGAGAGTGAGGTAGTGAGATAGAGAGAGTGAGGTAGTGAGGGAGAGGGATGTTGTGAGGTAGTGATATATAAGCATAGAGTGATGTTGTGATGTAGTGAGATAGAGAGAGAGGTAGTGAAAGAGAGAGTGAAAGTGAGTTAGTGAGATAGAAAGAGTGAGGTAGTGAGATAGAGAGTGATTGAGGTAGTGAGTGAGAGTGAAGTTGTGAGGTTGTGAGCTAGAGAGTGAGGTAGGGATGTTTTGAGAGAGAGAAGTTGTGAGATAGTGAGGTAGTGAGATAGAGTGGAGTAGTGAGGTAGAGAGAGTTATGTAGTGAGAGAGATTGAGGTAGTGAAACAGTGATGCAGTGAGGGAGAGGGATGTTGTGAGGTAGTGAGATGTAAGCAGAGTGGTGTTGTGATGTAGTGAGATAGAGAGAGGTAGTGAAAGAGACAGTGAAAGTGAGTTAGTGAGATAGAAAGAGTGAGGTAGAGAGATAGAGAGTGAGTGATGTAGTGAGTTAGAGAGAGAGTGAAGTTGTGATATAGAGTGAGGTAGTGATCTTTTTAGAGAGAGAAGTAGTTGGAAGTGCATTTGCTCTGAGCTCATTCACGAATACAAATTAGTGTTACAGTACTTACATTTACTTTTTAATTGTGTTCTAAAGTGGAGAACATGGACTTCATTATATTTGTGCTGAAGAATCATTTGTGAGAGGCAGATGACCTTTAGCAGAAATATGGATGTCTTGTGTGTAAGACTAAACAAGTATTTTTCAGTCTCTCAACAAATGTTCCATATAAGCATAATGTAGCCAATCGCTGAGGTGCCTGTCATCATTTGGAAAAGATATGACTCTTCGATGCCAACTATTAATATAACATATTGTGCTTACCACGAATAAAGTGCAGTGGATAAATGGGACCCTTCGTTTTTGAGCTGAATAGCACGTTGGAATGGTTACTCGTTGCATGGCATGTGCTGTTGCATCAAAATCTGTATGAATTTATGTTTGTGATGCCTCATTTCAGTCTAAATAACATTACCATTGCCCCACCGCAAAAGGGCACAGGACTGCTTGAGCCTGGTTGACATCACTCCATACTACACATACTTTATAAGTTATACTAGGCCACTACGTCTCAGAATTCTCCCTCAGCAGTGATTTTCCATAATGGTCAGTACTCTCAAACTTCAACATACAAGTAGACCCCTTGACTGTTGTATAACCGATCGGGATGGCTTAGAAGACTAAACGCATGTTCTTGAAAGATGTGCAGACCACAGATTTTAATGCACACAAGACTAACAAACGTCTATCTTTAAGGTTTGTAATCAGATTAGCATTAATATGGGTAATAGTAACATCTTTCATTTATACCACTTGAAAATGACAGGAGTGTGAAATGAAGAGCTACATAAAAAAGTTATTTCATAAGACTGGCCTTATGCAGACACTATTTCATCCCAAACACGATAAGTGAACAGAGGAGTCAGAAACCATATGGCAATTGAGAAAGTGATGCGATAGCCTTGACACCACTTTATCAATTTATTAAATTTCAGGAGAATAATGTCTATTAATCTCCCCCTCTTTGTAATAGGCGTGTGTGGGGTTAGCAAATTATTAAATTCACAATCCAGTATCTTATATTTGGATTGAAGCTAAGTAAATGTTTTTAGGTACTGCCCATTGTAAAGGCAGAAAGAGATGCAAATTATTTATCTTTGTGTCCCAGAAGATTGTCTTCCCCACAATACCAAATATATTATTCCTCTTGTATAGTGTACTAAATTTGAATTAAGTTAATTTATTTAGTAGCTTAGGTCCAATCTCCTGTAAGAAAGCAATTGTATAAAGTACTATTGAACAGGCCCCTTTAGAGCTGCAGGACCTTGTGCTAAGGGCTAAATGGGTACTTGTGGAACAAAATTCAATTTCTGCCTCAAGCCACTCAGGTAATTGGTGGTTTAAATATAGGTCTATGAGTTGCTGGTCTAAATGTAAAAAATATAATACTTTTACAGTCCGGAAATTAATGCCTTGAAAAGTTTGTTGTGTTGTAATCGCAATTCTACTCCTCTATTCCATGCAGACTGCAGTCTATTAAAATATTATCTAAAATGTTGAAGGATGAGTCCGACAGCTAAAGTGGTACACTTGCAGTAGACAATTCACAATACATTCAAGTCATTAGAATGGATTCTCCGTTTCCCCACCAGGTATCAAGGTGGCCATTACACAGTGACCAAATCTTCTGTAGAGGTCTAGTCCTTGCAGGGAGAACAGTGGGCGAACCATATAGGATCACAGGGAGGTCACTTTAGGGTGCACACGAGTGCCCAGCTTTGCAAGGCGTTGGCAACATGGTACCTAAGAGACGCCAGGCAGCACAATATACACTATAATGGAAACGCAGAAGAAATACCAGTCGCAGTAGCCTCTCCAAAATGGTTCTAATAATTGAAGCGGGTTTAGCAGAGTGGAGAACGCGACTAAACATTTTTTTTTTTTTTTTTTTTTTTGTTTTTTTTTTAAAAGAGCTCCCAGAGGTCTGCTTTAGGACGAATCAGAATGGCACGGTCGGACCACATGAAACCGCGAGTCTGAATGATAACAGAGCTTTTCAATGATGCGGAAAAAGGGAAAGAAAAAAAAAGAGAGAATCGAGTTTTCTCCAGACTGAACAGTTAACATTTTACAGACATTCTTAATCAGTGCAATCTACACAAATATGCGGAGAACTCCAGAGGTATGCACGCTGCCGATTGCCAACAAAGAAAAACACCGGAATAATATTTCAGTTTTGTTTTACAGCTCAAACCCCTTTCCGAGTCCCACAATTATCCAGGGAAAGAAAGATGCCGGGCATGCAAAAGCAGCCTGCTTTCTTCCTGTGCAATGATCACAAAACGAAGGAAACGGATTTGGGGGGCGCGGGTGGAGGCAGACCTAAAGAAAGGCGCATTGTTTGGTTCTGTCACATGGCCACAGCCTTGCTCCTCTTTAAAGCAGAAGAGATAGGCAAAAGAAAACAAGTCAGAGCAACACGCATCGCGCAAAAGTGAAACCGCAATGCAAAAGTAAACAGACGGCTCACTTTGATAAAGCCGAATGGAAAGAGAAAAGCAAATCAATGACCGGTGGCAGACGAGACAAACAAACAAGGAAAATACCTTAGAAATAACGCACAACTGCAAAACAAGATCCTCACAGCCAGAGAACAATCGTCACAGCTAGAGAACAGCAAAACAATGGCGGCTGGAAGAATCGTATCTTTTTCGGATTCGGGGGCGTGTTCATGCTGTTTTAAAAGGGCGTGGCTAAAAAGTGGAAAGAACAGCAAGGAACACGCCCCCGAATCTGAAAAAGACGGAGCCTATTTGGAGGGACGGCTCTCTCCTCCAATGGCTGGCCTCCGTTTAGGAAGCCAGCCAATGGAGGAGAGGCAAAAAGAGAGGCGGGCTAAGGAGCCACTCTAGGAAACATTAAATCTCGACTTCCGGTTCTGCCTTCGGCAGACCGGTAGTCCTCGACCTAAAAAATCGCCTCTGGGTTGTTAGCAGAGCAATCAGCCTACAGGGTTCTGGAAAACACTCTAATCTCCAGCGCCTGCAGCTAAAAATAGCTAGCACCCCAAACCCCACGGACTGCCTTCCACCACTTCCTCCCTCTTCTCGCCCTTCTCTGCTTCCCCCTTCCTGTTCCCGGCTCTTGTTTTTCCCTCCCACTGCGAAAAAACATAGCTTCCTTTGCCTGGAGAAGTACGTTTCACTGTAAACCCTTCGTTTAAAGGCCTGAAAAACTAGAAGTATTAAACACCTGAAAATTGTCTTTCTAATTAGTAAAATTCTTATTTGAAACAAGCATTTGCAATGAAATAGGTCTCGTTTTAGCATGCCACTCGCACGCCAGACTTTGCTCCCCCTTTCTCACCCGCTCCTCCAACTCCCTTACTGCACAGGAGACTAACGTGAGAGAACAGACAACAGGCGCCATTCGCAAGTGTTACAAATACAGTAAACACCGGCGCCAGCACAGAAACTATACCAGACATCCTTACGAATTCAAGTTGCAAAAACGGTTCTGGTTCTGCTTTTAAACACACATTAGAGTCGCAGATTGGATTGGAAGGTTTTAAAAACGAAATACATGCAGAGAACAATTTAGGGACTTAAAAACACGCACTAATAACTTTGTAGTAACTTTGTCTTGGGACACTCCAGACAGTCCTCGTGTTTTACGTTTACATGCTCCATCCTCCAGCTCTATTTATTTTATGCCGTTTTAGCAAGCATGAACACTACCTGGGGCTATTATTAGAGGGCTTTATATGAACAACACTTACTTTACACAAGAAGGAGCTTTGGGAACGTGCATCATGAAGTGAGACATTGTAATCGGGGCTGGAGATGCTAATTAGTAATCTGCTTTGAAGATTGTGTTTCAGTTATAGCATTAAACATAAAGGAGCACTGGCAACGCTGATAAAATGGATTTCATTGTGAATACTGACTACAAGTTTTAAAAAAACTGCAGTACTGAAACAAGCATTTGCTATGCAATAGTTCTCGCTTTTGCAAAATTTTAAGATAATGCCATTGCTCATGACAATGCCTTTTTAATATATTTTATAAAACAAACACATAGTCATGCCATTATCATTTACAATGCCAATAGATACTATTGCATTATTAATAGCAATGCCAACTGCTCACACTTTCCTAATGCGAGACCTATTGCATTGCAAATGCTTGTTAAACCATAAGACTCCGAGCGCTGTTGCGAGTGAGGAGGCCCTATTGAATAGCGCACACTGCAATTTGCCACTTCTCTTTTTGAAACTCAGGAGCGGCAACATTGTCGTGGTGTCACCAGGGTTTTAAGTGGAAGCTTTTTCAATAATATGTACAAGCCATAGTTGCTGCTTATTTATCTTATGCATATAACAACCATTGACAAAGCCAATAGTCCTGACTTCTTGTAGCTGTGATGTTACTTGTATCATATGTCTGGATGCAATGACAGAAACAGCAAAATACAAGTCTGTGGCACACTATGCTAAGCACAGATTTTTTGCCTATGCGTTTTAAGCCACACCCTTAATTACATTGGCCACGCTCCTTGGAGAGACCCCCCCAGTTTTTTCATCGCATTTAAAGCCCTGGCTCCACCACTGCAGCTCTCGAAAGCAGTCTCACAGCTGTGAAGTTCTTGTTTTCAGGCCTTGAAGAGGCAATACAAAATTGTCTAAAAGCAGCAATCAAAAGGTTTGTTTAGTGTCTGCTTTAGGTAAGCAGTGCCCCAAACAAAAGTCACTAGAGAGGATGGGCCCTCGTGGAGCCCGGTACGCCTGAGATGGAGTCAGTTAGCTTATCTGACGCACTACCTTCCGTCGGTGATGCAGACTTTCCTGTGCGTTATTCAAGTAGATTTGTGAAAAGACCCCGTCAGCAAAGCGTGGGATTGTGAGGCGATAAAATCAGCATAAGGTAGTCAATTCACGATCCACTTTCAGTAATGCGATTGCATTGTAAATGTTTTTTTTCTATCTATTTATTTTTTAAGCAATAAGTTGGGTGCTGTGATAGCTTAAAAACAAAAAAAAAACTAAAAAAAATGTTTTCTATTTATTTACTTTTGTTAAGCAATAAGCGCAGGTGCCGCAATTGCTTAAAAAGTAAATAAATAGAAAAACAACATTTGCAATGCAATAGCTCTCACATTACTGAAAGTTTGAGGTATTGGCGTTGCATTATTATTAGCATCGCCAATAGCTCAGACTTTCGGTAATGCGAGACCTATTGCATTGCAAATGCTTGTTGACTCAATGTGAGCGAAAGGTTGCTTCTCTGCATCATCAGAACTATCTATGCAGCTGCATTGAATAACATTAACACAGGGTGATTACAGGACCCCAGGACGGGCACAGCTGTCACACACAATCATACTTATGGTGACAATCGACAGACATATGAGGACGTGCACGTAGTAGGTATGTGGTGGATTAATGGATAAGTTATGGATGCATGGATACGTTTATAGTTGAATGGGTGTATACTTTGATGAATATATAGTTGGATGGGTGTACCTGCATGCAGCGGTGGATGGGTGGACACTGGGCAGAGGTGGCAGCACACGTGGATGGATGCAAGAGTGAATGGGTGGATGAATGCTTGGGCGTGGGCGAATGGATGCATGATTGGGCACGGGTGGATGCTAAATGATGGATGTCGGAAGCAGCTCATCACCAGTTGAGGGAGTTCTGTAAAATAAAAATAATCACCAAGTGGCCCCCGTGCGTGTCACTTGAGCAAATCTTGTGTATGCAGATCACGCTCAGAGCATCAGATCTTTGAAACTGACACAAGTCACAGGGTGAAGTTGACACTCCGGAAAGCAAGTAATGCGCGCTAAAAAAAATAGAGTGGGCATGCTGACGAAAGGACGGGACTTTGGCAGAAGGGTAGGCAAAGTTTGCTAAATTGAAATGAACCCCCAGGCTGCGGCACCTCCATGGAGAAGGGGCGAATGGTCACGTCACTGCAGGTTTCTTGCGTGTAGATGTGTTTAATTGTACGTTTATATGGAAGGGCCTGCACAGCGCTCCTACAGCTGATGGCGGTGCAATGTTGCTGTGTTTTATGCAGGACTTAATAGAAATTGGATCAGTTCAGATATAATTAATATTTAGACGTGCTTTGCAGAGCTAGCAACATTGCGCCTCTCTAAATGTCACGCTAAGCGTGCTGAAACTATGGGAATGTCACACCTAGGTGAAATGACTGAGAAAACCCTTCTGTGGACCAGCAATGCAGGTTCCCGACTACCTGCAGTTTATTCAAAGTGGGAGAGGAACATTAGTCAGTGAAAAACATTTAATTAATAAAACAGGATCCGAATCAAGCCATGCAGCAATGAAAATCGGAAATTGTTACACAATAATGTTATTGTTTTGAACGTATGGCATTGAAGCAAATACCAAGCAGAGGGAGTTGTGGGGAGAATAGTTCCTCCATTTTCTATGTTCCGATAATGTTTTCTAAATGATTGCATTTAGATGCGTTTCTGAAATTGCCAAATAAAGGCATAGCCGAATGTGCCCTGGGCTAGCTGTTCTGACGTCATGGAACACTTGCATTATAATTGTAGACAAACAGTGGTCGTCTGCTTCCGGCTATTACATACACCATGTTGTGCAAGCACATTTAAATTGGCAGTAGGACATGTACACAGCCGTATGCTGTTCATCTGGTAAGAGCCCTGATTGGACAGAACACAAATGAGCTGAAAAGTAGTTGTGGCGGAAGGCGTTACAGAAAATAAAGGTGAAAAAAGTGCTTAGTTTAAAAAACACACGGTTATTCTATCAGTGGTTAGGGAGAAGCTATGAAGCAGCACAAATCAAAGGAAAAAAAACAACTTGCAGATAAGAGAACATTGCATGGTAAGAACGATAAAGCTATTGAGCTATCGGCGTTGCTAGTAATAATGCAACCCCGCTAGCTCAAACTTTCAGTAATGCGAGAGCTATTGCATTGCAAAGCCATCGCGGCACCCGCGCTTTACCTTTAAACAATTTAAGCTAAAGCGCAGTTGCCGTGATGGCTTCAAAAGTAAAAAAATTGAAAACAATTACTTTTTCTATGTCTTTACTTTTGAAGCAATGGTAGCACCTGCGCTTTAGCTTATGAAGTTTAAAGCTAAGGTACGGGTTCTGCCATTGTAGGCAAAAAGTCAAATAAACATAAAAAGAAAGGCATGCAGCCACGTTCGGTGCCACACATAATAAAAGAAAGTCGATGCCGCCATCATTCCTGCCAAGGTGTGCGGTGCTGCCTACATTAAAAACAAGCATTGGTCGCGGGGGAATGCAAAGATGGGGGCTGCAGCGGGAGAGAGAGGCGGAGGCGCGCGCGCGCCGGCAAACGCGAGTTGTGCGCGCGCAGCAGCGCCCAAAGTGAAAGTAATTGCACGTTCACGCGAGCATGAACGCAAGCATTAGGCCAGCAAATGCCGGTGGGAAGTACTTTTAAATCCCACTTACAAAAGTCGAGCAACAGCGCATGCGCTGCTGTAGGCTCGACCTAAAAAGAACCTGCTTTATTGAAAAGCAGTCACAGACATGAAGGTCTACTGAGCCCAGCAGGCCACTATACCTGGGAGGGCCAGCCATTCCTAATTGCGAGTGCCTCATGAATAGTGATGAGGCATGCAATTTGTGACCCCATTGGGAATCGCAAACAGTGTCTCTGACACTGTTGTACATGGCATTTAGCGACTCGCAAATTGTGACTCGCAATTGAGGGCAATTTGCGAGTCGCTAAATGCCCCGGTCGTACATCTGGCCCTAAAAGTGTGAGTGGGAAATAACATCCTAAAACCACTTGACCAGGATCTGGATCTCAATTTAATGTTCACACACCACTTGATTATCACCTGCACAAGTATGAAAGAGCTGACCTTGAAGATGCAGCACCTTTTCATGCAGAGGTTTCACAAACAAAACAATTATGTGAACAGGAAACCCACAAAAGGATATCAACCATCTTGAGTACAAAATATCAAATACTGCACATCATATACAACAGAAACAATGCATGCCAATGTGATCCTGCCCATAGAGCTCTTTTCTCAAACTCCAGTGGCCACATAGTACGGTGCCACTGGTCTACCTGGAGAGAAAGGTACAGTCAAATCTAAGTGAATAAATATGGCCACCTCTCCTTCTTTGAGGAAATGCCTAAACCAGACAACAGGAGCAAAATGTGTAATCCCTGAAAGCAGAAGACACCCAAACGTTCAAGCTGGCAGCTGCCTTGTCACCAACACCAAAAACCAACAACTTGAAACTTGTGCGAACAAAGACCAATAACTTACTATGGCCTGGATTTCGGTGCCACCGTGGATGTGCTGTGTCTGCGCCATGCGCTCCGCCAGATGTCGAGCACCATAGAGTGAGTCTATGGCTGTCCACTGTTCAAAAGCTTCCTCTCCATCCAAAAACAGCAGCTGCAGAGTTACCTGCCCATTCTGAGGCATGGAATTATCAGGTAGAGTGATAAAAGAGAGTGGAGAGAAAGAAATAATGTACGTGAGACAAAGGCCACAAGGTTCAGCAAAGAATGGCTTGCAATACAAATCAACTACTTAATATAATTCTCTAAAAGCTCCCTGGTGGATTCTATATTCTCAAGGGTTCACAAGGATTCCCCTAGACACAGTCCAAAATGGTAATAACTTGAATGCCAGGTCTTTGAGGGTGGAAATTCTCAAGGAACACCATTTAGTATGACTAAGACGTTTTACCTCGAAAGGGACAGTTGAACGTATTGACTGAACTTACAGTCAATTATTTTTCTAAAGGCATTGGGGTTGGATTGACCACTGTCTGCTGGACCAAGCTAGCTCCTAAGCTCCATAACAGAGAGAGCTTAACACTCTTTCTATTATGGAAAAACAAACTTTGAAATTCTATGTCAGGACTGGAGGTGAGGATTACGCTGTCTTTCCCCACATTATTTTCAATCCTGCAGTCAAATCGTGCTCATAAAAGCATTTTATTAACAGAACCGTAACAAAACTATCTTTCCTATGCACACCCAGGATAATAAACCCAAAGTTCCATCAAATCACATTTGAGGCTGCAGCTCATAGTCCTGTCGCTCCTTTCATGGCCTCTCGTTCTTCGTGTGGTGGTGGCCACTTTGTCTCTTCATTCCTGTTGGTCCCTTGATTTCCGTTTGGTCATTCCTGTTTGGGTGTATCGCTCCCTGTAATCAGAATATAGGGGCCGATTACAATCCATCCGGTAGGTCGTAGCCTTTAGGGCTGCCTCATAATGGGCCGATCGGTTTCCTTTCTGACCACCTCATTGTGATGGAGGCGGTTGGAAAGGAAACTGTCCGCTCACTCTGGCTGGCTTCCAACGGGCTCAGAGAGTCCGTCTGTCAGTCGGAATGCGACCTGTAATCTCAAAGGCATTTCTTTCCGCCCTTCAGATTACAATGCACGCTTTCTGACATGGTTTCCATGCCGGTCTGTCTGACATGGAAACCATGTCGGAATGCCTATTAGGGGGCTCCCAGCGGGGCCCCCTTTGGTGCACGGCCTCAAATTGGAGGCCAAGGGGGCATAGGTGCCCCCCTGTTGATCCCTGTACCTTGTGGCAGGCACCTTGAGGTGCCTGCCACGGGGTGCAGTGTTGAACCGTACCTCCCATTTCACTATGGGAGCATGCATTACCGCCGTAATCCATGCTCCCATTGTGAAAGATAGGAATGCGACCAAACAGTGTTTGTCGCATCCTAATCGGATGGTCGGTACAGTTGACCGGGTGTCTGTCGGTCCCATGACTGAGTTGGTGTCGGGAGAAAGTGATTCCGCCCGACATCGTAATGAGCCCCAAAGTGTTATCTGAGGAACTTCCATCTAATGTAATATATTCCAAATAAGAACACGCTTGATATTTCTTTCTGGCAAAATATCAACATTATTAACAGATACAGTAGCACTTCAATGGGTGGATAATCCTCACCTCTGTGTGCTCAATAAAATTTTAACTTTCCATTATGATAGGTAGGACATTTTTCATTCTACGTCAGGACCGGAGGCGAGGATTATGCTAGTTTAAAGCTTATTCACCACCAGGGAAGCCATATCCATGCCAGCCTTAAAATAAAACTTCTTGAAGGAGGAATCTGAGGATCAGTCTGCTGCATTCTATGTGCCCCAAAAATGCTAGAATCAATGGCCGCTTCTTGCATAACTCAGCAGTCACATCTGGCAATGCTAGGGAAAGACACCACCTTGAAAGGCTTCTTGATCGAAATTATTAATTGCCTCTCCCCCGGAGATGATGCATAGTTACGTACAAGACCGACAGTATTGTGACCATGAATTTACATGCTAATGAATGTTTTATATACAATAATATTATGGAAACTGTCATGATAATGTGTGTTGCAGTATTATAGGTGCAAGCAGTGAGGCAGTTTTTTAACCTCATAAATATCTCTACTGTCTGAAGTATGTGCCTGTGAGTACCGGAGCCTAAAGCCAATAGGTAAAATAATAGAACAAAGTGTATTTGAAAGACTCATGTTTACCTGTGGGTATCTTGGTGTCGAATAATAGATGTGTATGGATATCCAGCAGACTGGCACCCATGCTATCGACCAGAAAATGATGAGAGTTTGAGCGGAACGAAGAGGGTTTGAAGCTGGAAAATGGATCAGTACTTATTTTCAAAGCTTTATTCGTCAGTGATAGGTTGTCAACTTTTAAAGTTTCATGCATAACTGCTTTAAACTGAACAGAGAGAGAGAAACAATAAGCCTGATTTATTTCATGGGTTTTGGCAGTGGAGATGTGCATTTTGATATACAATATAGCCAAATGGTGCTCATACCAGCACAAAAAGCAGGGCTTTAAAAGGGCACCAGTAAAATATCCAAAAATAATTTGATTTTCCATTGAAGCCTTACCCTCCACTGGGGACTTGAGATTAACTTTCCCAAAGAAAACCTTGAGAAAAGTGTAGCGAATTATAAATTACACAAATCACCAGCCATCAACAGCAGAGCTACACAGATCCTAGAGTACCCCACAGCAATGATTTTCTCAGTTATCTAGTTCGAGGATCAGATATCAGAGAGATTGCATCAATCAACTTGTTTTTAAAGATATACAAAAAAGTCTACCTAAAGAAAAGTCCTTATATTTATTTATGTATTACAAAATACTAAAAGTTATGTATATGGTTAATTTTAATTGACTGATTTTAAAATGTTACATTTGTTTTTAATTTTAGAAACATTATTAAAATATTGTATTAAATAAAATATGTTTAAAAAGTCAAAATAAATAAATTGATGTTAACATTATTTCCTATGGGGTTCTATTTTAAGTTTCTGCCATATGAAACTATGGGAGGGTGTTGCAGTACCAGTGGTTGGCTGTGTGTGGTGCTTGACTTTCTCCAGGTCTGAGCTGGAGTACATTTACAACTGTTCTGGCACCTTTTTGGCGGTAGTGCTTTTAGAAGAGCAGGTTGCAAACAGGAATGACCTATCCCCCAAACACTTTCTTGCTGCACCCCGAGCCCCATCTACTTAGTAATGAGTATTCTCAATTTTCCAGTCACTTACCCCTGTTCCTCTGACATTTACTACTAAATCATATACTTACATATGCAGAGAGCTCTGCAGTCGAGGCAAAGTTGTTCACAGACAAGATAGGAGAGGCGGAGACCTCCACACAGGTTTGTAAACAGCATTTTGTAGTATATCAGTAGAATGAAATACAGTTTGTGAATAGGCCC
Organism: Triturus cristatus; assembly: GCF_964204655.1. NCBI lineage: Eukaryota > Metazoa > Chordata > Amphibia > Caudata > Salamandridae > Triturus > Triturus cristatus. The sequence continues at coordinate 557,303,992 of NC_140592.1, read as the reverse complement.
CAGTATCACCCAAAATTATTTCAATATCAGCTTTTGGCATGTTTGGACACCACTTGGTCAGTGAGCAAGGGCAAATGAATTATCAGCTAAGCTAATGGGAGCTCTTTAGTCACTCAACTGTGCTAATGATTCCCTTCAATGGTGGATTGAAAAGTAGTTGGACTACCACATCCTAGTGGGTCAGCCATCTCCAGCACTAGATATAGGCGTCTGAGCCTCCTCTTGATACAATGAGCAACTCTCTGGTACATGAGAAATACAGGCGTCTTCGACCTTAAGTCACTAGACCGAACAACCGGACATAATGAGCACATATTATGAAAAACTTGAGAAGAACTCCAGAGAGGCACCAAGAGCACACTGAACAGGACAGAAAAGCAGCAACCTGGAAGAGAGCCCTTAATACAAAATAAAAATTCTTAGATTTATTATTGGCATAAACCTGACATATGCAGCAGCACCAAAAACCGCAGGTACTTTATTTAGTGAAATGTATTTTGATGAAGTATTAACATTTATGAGAACAGCAACGGGCATTAATTACTGATTGTATCTTTAAAACTGATATTCTGATTTATGAAGTCATGCCATTTCATTTCATTTTCAAAAGAATGTTATTTTCAGTGCCTAAAAGAGGCAATCTGAGAAACAAACATTTCCCTGCTGTACATCCAGCAATTTTTATCGTCACCCTTTTGTTAAGTTTGCTAGGTTTGTTGCTCCTATGTCCTGTCACAAACGAAAAAATACTAGAGAATTTAACTAGTTTGCCTTCTGAACTGCTTGCAAAAACTATTGTTTCTTATACAATACGTTCCTAAAAGTGTGCCGTACAAGGCACCACGTAGTCCCATTTTCGAGAAAGGTTATTTGGGGGGGAGCCGCAAACCTTTTAGAGAGGATTGAACTCACTTGCAATGCTCACTCAATTGAATAGGGGACTTATTAAAATATTTTCCACGAGTCCTTTTAGCTCCCAGTCTCTTATTGTGCCTCACCTCAATTTCCCCTCAGCTCAATATTACTCTCATCTTAAGCTCACTTCAAATTCACCTCAACCCAACCTGACCGTAAACTCAACCTTGTCTCAACACAACATCAGCCTCACCTTAAATATCACAACACCTGTCCTCAACTTTACAACACCTTTGCTGCACCTCTTCGCATTTTCAACTCACTTCTTACTAACCTTTTCCTTTCTCCTCTGATCCGGCCTCATCCACTCCTATTTATGCATGTTAATGTGTGCAGGTACCTGCTATTGTGCATCAGAAATTCGTCATAAGATTTGGATTCTGTCACTATTCCAAACTTTAGTACTCAAATAGTTATTTTTAGTACCTCCTATTTGTGATTTGTAAAATGTTGAGGGTATAATCATAATGTTTTGTGACATCAAGTTCAGAGATAGTCATTCCCCACAGTCTCTGCCTCAATGTCGGCAATTTGTATTTAGCGGTAATCGTAATGCAGAACAATTTTGCAAAGACCTTTATCAAGGCATCGTATCTATAGTAGCTCTAGTTTGTCTTTATTACCCCTCAAAGTCACACCATGCTTTAATTACATATCTTTATATCATAGAAAGTGTCCTGGAACTGAACTCAACACTCCAAATATGTCCCGGAAAGCTGTATGCATTGCAAGTGTGAGAGAAAGCATGCACTATTTTGCCCTAAAAGGAAACCCTTCAATAAAAAGCTCAGAGTGATGAACGATCTGAGGTTCTTTCTGAGGCCAAGTGGAAGGCGTTCTAAGTGGCCATCCAGCCCACTCCATTACACCATTGATTGCTTACAAGCTGTGACCTCTGGTCTCTGAAGCTAAATCTAACACTCTTGGAAAACGGGTAGACGAGTCCATGAATGACATGAAAATTAAATTAACACTGGTAGCCTGTTGGTGTTTGTTGCACTGGCTGAAGACCAAAATGTGCTCAGAGTCGAACTTTGTACCAAAGGGCAGGTTGTATGTAGGACTGATGTTTTGGGATGGGGGAGATGAACATGGAGCACTAATTATGGAAATGTACAGGATATTTGTCTTTGCAGCTCAGGATTTTGGAACTGGTACTGCAATGGCAACTATGAGTGATGGCAGTGGGAATCAAAGCTATGCATACTGCAGTGGAGTGAGAAATGATAATTAAAAATGAATGTAATAGGTGATACTTGATTTCCCAAGGACGTTACATAGAACATGCACATCAAATCCCTATATGCAGAGGAGTGACAAGTATTTGAATAGGTCAACAGAAGATTTAAATGCACTACAGAGTATTTCCTAACTGTATCTAAAGCTGTAGACATACACACTATGGAAACAAGCACTGCAATCAGCTGCATCACCACACATTCACATGACCATTTCACTAGTCTGTCTGTTGTAAATTGAAACAACGATGTGATTAAGCATTTACTAAAGACATTAATTCCCTTCCTTTAGAGCATGTTTCCTCTGTTATGTTGACCGAAGTTCGGACTCCATTTTGTATTGTCATGCCTCCACGTGTTCACCACGAGAAGAGTCCAACCTCTGTGTTAGTTGCTCTTGTAATCTGCCTAGTAACAGTCTATAAATAGCTCTTTTGTCCATCTGGCGCATGCCCAGACTTGACCACATCTGTTATCAGTTAGCCTTGTTTGACCATGTTTTCGCGGGCTCAAGGAGTGTGTTAGCTCCGCCCACCTATTGATTCAGTATCGAAAATGACCATAAATGGTAATGTTCTTCGGCCTCATGTTGTATCCACCCACTTATGAGCCCCTCTATTGTGTATAAAAGGGGACCATGTACGTAAGTTCTTTGTGCTACTCTATGCAATACTGAAGAGTGTTGTGTGGATTGTAGGACCACCCTTAAGGGTTAATAAATGCTGTCTTTGTACTTTGCAGTTTCCGTGCCAACTTCCTTACAGATTCCATTACAGGAGAGCGAACCCTTGTGTTCTGCGGGCCTAGCTGGGGCTTGTATTCATCAATTGGCGCCCGTCACGTGGGGCTCATCGGCGACTCGGATGCTCGAAGGACTGGTCGCGACGAAGGTGAGGAATTTGGCCGGGGACGTGATCACTGCCAGCGGCGTCTTAGCCCTGGCATCCCGAGGTTTTTCTTCCTTCCCTTCCGAGCTGACCGTCTGGGTGGCGCCGGTCCTCGACTGAGACCTCTTCTGTCGGTCCTGCCGTGAAAGCCGTTTGGGCGATTTTGGAGCTTGGCAGTTGGAATCTGGACTCTTGATTGGTAAGAACCGTTGTACGGTACTTGCTCCGAGTTTTTGAAGCCTGGTCTGGCTATTTGAGTTTGATTTGTGATGACTAGTCATATTCTGTATTTGTTTTTGTGAAAATATATGCGTTGCAACACATATAGGCAGGTAATGTGGAGAGATTTCTCCGGAGCTGTGTAACCTTGAACGGCGCAACGATTAAGTGCCATTTTCTTTATAATATTGCATATCTTGCATTATTTCTGAGCATGCCTGCTTTTAGCGCACTCCGTAAGTGGTGTTGCTGCTTTGGAAACCGGTTGAACCTCGAGGAATCTGCTCCGGCTCCCCCAGAGGGGACTCCTAATAGGGATATGTATGTGAAGCATGGTCTTTCTTCCATAATGTACAGCACAGTATGGAGGAAATATACTAAAAAAGATCCTGAGTTACGATGGCCTTTGTATGGATCGTTTGATATACGTAAGATTGAGTATGTGGAACAGTGTATGTGTAAACGGCGTGCTCGTCAGGATATGTTTGAGTGTGTGCGGTTGTGGGTGAAGGAAGTGCGTGAGCGAGAGAAGCGTGAGAAAGCGCTGTTTGATAAAGAACAACGGAAGAATGATCATGTGCGAGCACAGGAAGCGAAGCGTCGGGAGGATAGAGAACAGACGGAGAGACAGGAGAAAGAGCGTAGGCTGCAAGTCTCGGGTCAATATGCTGTTCGGCAGCCACTTTATCCTGTCCTTAATAATCTTGATGATGATTTTTATTTACTAGATCGCTCTCCGCCCCCTTATGTTGGCGCATCTGCTCCGAGGCCACAAGATTCTGACCCGGTTCCGGGTAAGGTAGATACGCGGTCCATGCTGTCGGCCGAGCAAATGGCTGAGCTTCGGCAAATTTCCTTCCGTGCACTTAAGGGCAAGGTGTCCGTGGATGAATTACTCCATACTTGGGGGCCGTGGCAGGATAGAGATAAATTGTATTTTCTGGGTCATTTCGCTGAGGAAGTGATTGCTGCTTTCCGGAAACATTCTGGTGTTTTTGAGCCTGACGAAGTGACATCGGATGCTAAAGCATTGCATAATGGTATTTTCTCTTCCTCTAAGGCTCCTGATACGGCTCGGCGGCTGTTCGCCTTGCGGGACGCGGTGCTGGCCCTTAAAGAAAAATCGCGCCAACGAGCAGGGGAGGAGAAGCAGTCGGATTCGCGTACAGCAGAGGGCCACTCATCCACTTCCCAGTCAGATAAGGATGGCATAGTGCATGTTAAACCAATGCGAGAGGCGGCGCCTTTGTATGTTCCTCCTAAAGGAGCGGGGACTAGCTCAGACACCTCCTCTGCTGATGCTAAGGGATATTTTGTGTATAATTGGGTTTATACTCCTTGGCATAGAGCTGATGTTATGGCATTGAAGAATGCATTGCCTGATCCCCGCAAGAATCCAGCGGCCTTCTACGAAGAAGTCGAGGGGGCCTTGAATTCTTGCGTTATGACCTTAGCAGATATAGACCTGTTCTTTGGCCTTATTCTACCACCGGATATGTGGCGATCTGTCCGAAAGGTGGATGATATAACTGCTTTTAAGGCTCGGTGGTCTGAGCTTGAAAATGAGGATAAGGATCAGAAGCCCGCGCAGAAACCACCACAGATTATCTTAGATCTCCCCGCTGCTATTCTGGAAAAACTGAAGACAATTATCCCCCCTAAAAAGATTGACTGGAATATGTTAGCTTCATGTAAGCAAAAGGTTGACGAGTCAGTTGCAGACTTCTTTACGCGCTTTGAGGAAACGTTTCATGACTTTAGTGGCCAGTCGCTTACTGACGATACGGGTCGCCACCTCTTTGCGGATAAATATGTGGCTAATCTGCTGCCGGCAGTTGCGGCCCGTTTAAAAGCGAGTGAGAGTTCTTGGTCCTCCGCGACCCCGACGGCTCTCCTGACTATAGCTCAGTATTATGAGCGTCAGGAGCAAGAAGCAAAGGGCCAGGAGGAAAAGAAATCGAAAGATCTCAAAACAAAGGTGATGTTGGCACAAGTATATGGCCCGCCCCGACGGGGTGTTAACAGAGGTAGGGGAGGATCTTATGGTCCTCCCTCGGGCCGGTCTGATTTGAATAGAAACCAATGTGCGTATTGTAAGCAATCGGGCCATTGGGCTAGGGATTGCCCGGTGTTGCATGCTTCGCGTCAGGGACATACTCAGGGTGGCCCGAGAGGTAGAGGGGGTTTCTCGAACTTTAGAGGGAATTCTAACGAACATGCTCGTTTTGACTCTGCTGGGCAGCACCGAGATCGATCAAATATTTTCGATCGCCAGCATCAGTATCAAGTGTCGAGGATTGACCGATCGGGGTACCATGATTCTCAGCATGCATAGGAATGCGTTGGATGGGGGTTAGAATCAGTTGAGGTGCCGGTCGATCAGAAGGGTCCTTATGTATCGGCTGAGGTTTTGGGCTCTACTGATCAGTTCCTAGTGGATACAGGAGCGACACGTAGTGCGCTGTCTAAGCAATTGGTTCCGGGGGCTCCCCCATCCGGCTTAATGGTTACATCGGTAGGGTTTGACGGTACACTCTCCCGAAGCCCTCTTTCACAGCCCCTTACATTTAAGGTTGATTCTTTTTCTGCACCCTGTCCGTTTCTGCTTGCCCCGTACACACCGGACAACATTATGGGCCTTGATATGTTAAAGCATTTTAGGGCTACGATCCGCTGCTCCCCTGCTGGTGTGCGGGTGATATTGAATGACAATTACCCCCGGTCTGAACAGATGTGTGCGATTTCAGAGGATGCGCTGTTAGCTACCCTCCCTCGTGCTTTGTGGGCAACTTCGGATACTGATGTGGGACAAATGGTGATTCCGCCGGTCCACATTAGTGTCCAGGAGGGGGCGGTGTTACCACGCCTCCCACAGTATCGTATTTCCCAGGAGGGCGAGGAGGCTCTCATACAGATAGTGCAGGATTTGATTGCGGTGGAGGTAGTGGAGGAAGTTCCCTACAACATCTGTAATAGTCCGATTCTTCCCATTCTGAAAAAGGATACGGATGCCAGAGTTTATCGGTTCATAATTGATTTAAGGGAAGTAAACAAGATTGTGATACCCCAGTACCTAGTGGTTTCCGATATCACGACGTTGCTTACTTTGGTCCCGCCTACGGCAACCATGTTCTCTGTGATTGATTTGAAAAATGCCTTCTTTTCCATTCCCATTCACCCCGATAGCCGATATCTTTTTGGGTTTACTTTAAATAATAGATCTTATCGTTTTTGTAGGATCCCCCAGGGCTACACAGAAAGCCCTAGTATTTACAGTCAGGCTTTGAAAAGACAATTGGATTCCTTTGTTCTGCTCGAGGGGGTCGCCCTCATTCAATATGTCGATGACATCCTGCTGGCGGCTGACACCCTGGAGTTGTGTGAAAAAAGCACGTTATCCTTACTTTCCTTTTTAGCATCCCACAATCATAAGGTATCTAGGAAGAAATTGCAATTCTGTAGACCAAAGGTGACTTATTTGGGTCACCTTTTGTCTAAGGAGGGGCGTGCACTCACATCGGATCGTATCCAAGTAATCTTGGACACACCGAGACCGTCCACGCAGAAGGATGTGCGTGCATTTTTGGGTCTTGTTTCTTTTTGTAGACAGTGGATATTGGGGTTTTCACATATAGCTAAGCCATTGTTAGCCCTCTTGACAAAAGACACGCCTATCCCGATCCCTTGGTCAGATGAGTGTGATGCTGCTTTTCAGCAACTACGACAGGCCCTTTGTTCAGCACCAGTGTTAGGGACCCCTGATTATGCAAAACCCTTTTCGTTGTATGTGCATGAGAAAGATGGATGTGCATTATCAGTTTTAGTGCAGATGCACGGCGATAAGCAGCGCCCTTGTGCATATTTTTCGGCTGTACTTGATCCTGTCGCCCGAGCATTACCAGGGTGTTTTCGCTCGGTTGCGGCGACAGCTGTGGCAATACGCCAAAGCGAGGGAATTGTATTATCTCATAAGCTGTTGGTATTAGTCCCCCATGCTGTTGATGCCCTGCTTAATCAAACAAAGACGCAGCATTTGACCAGTGCCCGTTTAACGGGATATGAGTTGACGCATTTGGCTCCTCATATTACGTTGAAAAGGTGCGTAACGTTAAACCCGGCCACATTGTTGCCATACCCCGAGACCCAGCCTGAGGCGCGGAAAGCACATGATTGTATTCTTGTGACTGAGGAACAAACAAAGGGTCGTATTGATCTCCAGGATACGCCCTTTCCAGATGTAGATGGAGAACTGTGGGTGGACGGATCATGCCTGAAGCTACCAGATGGTACGACTTCAGCAGCGTATGCAATTACCACGTTACAAACGATAGTGGAGACAGCACGCATACCACAGAAATCAGCTCAAGCAGCGGAACTGATAGCATTAACACGAGCATGTGAGCTCAGTACAGGATTATGTGTGAATGTTTATACAGATAGCCGCTATGCCTTCGGAGTAGCGCATGACTTCGGCCTGCTCTGGAAGGAGAGAGGGTTTTTAACGTCACATGGAGTACAGATAATGCATGGAGAATTAGTTCACAATCTTTTAACTGCATTGACATACCCAAAGAAAATTGCCATCGTTAAGTGTAGCGCCCATAGGAGAGTAGTTGATAAAGTTGGAGAAGGGAATGCGTTAGCAGACCGAGTGGCACGGGAAACTGCGATGCAGCCCGGTGCTACTGCCATGTATGTAGTAAAGTCACAGGTGGAAAGATGGCATGATGCGAAGGAGGAAGTGCGAGAAATGCAAAGGACCGCTTCTGACAAAGAGCGGGAACAATGGGCTAGCGAGGGAGAACTGGATAACGAGGGCTGCTGGAGAAATAAGCAGATGGATAGATGGAAATTACCCACGGCTTTTGTACAACCTATGGTTCAGATGGCACATGGGCTAGCACATGTTGGAGCTTCCGCAATTGTAAAATTGCTTACCCAAGTCTGGGAGCATCCAGAGATTGCTAGCACGGCAAAGAGGGTGGTGCAGACCTGTATGATCTGCTTGAGGTATAACCCAGGAAAGGGTACTCGAACTCCTTCGAGGTTTTGCAGATGGATTACATCCAGCTTGAGCGCTGTAACAATTTGAAGTATGTTCTAGTAGTGGTTTGCGCCTTCAGTAAATGGGTTGAAGCGTACCCTACGAAAGACAATACTGCAATGACTACTGCGAAGCTGCTGCTGAAAGAGTTCTTCCCTCGATATGGCGTTTGTAGACTTCTGTGGAGTGATAATGGGCCTCACTTTGTAGCGGATGTTATAAAGTACGTCTTGAAGGGCCTGGGCATCACCCAGAAGTTTCACGCGGTATTCCACCCTCAGTCTGCAGGACTAGTCGAGAAGTATAACGGTACACTGAAGCTCAAGATCGCTAAAATTCAAGCTTCGACGTCTTTGACTTGGCCAGATGCTCTACCGCTGGCGTTATTGTCAATTAGATCGGTACCACACTCTCGAACTGGCCTTACACCGTACGAGATTGTTTTTGGGCGCCCAATGAACATTTGGGGTCCACCAAAACCTAAGGCTGTGTATGATGTACCTTGTGTAATGATGAACGATTATCTGGCACAGTTAACGGATAACTTGGTTTCTATTCATCAACAGGTCCGAGAGGCGCTCCCTGATCGGTCTACCGGTGAAGGACATGGTCTCCGACCTGGCGACCACGTAATGGTGAAAATCTTCGACAGAACAAACAGTTTGGAACCGAGATGGGTGGGTCCTGAGCAGGTCCTCCTCGCAACGAGGACGGCTGTGCGAGTCTCCAACAGAAAGAATTGGATCCATTCCCTGCACTGTCGGAAGGTGCCGCCCGGATTGGTGGAACCTGCCGTGCTGACCGATCAACGAGAGATCCTGGCTGCAGAGACAGGCCGTGCTGCGGAGCCAAACGCCACTGAGGAGCTCTTTCCGGACCACGCGACTCCTGGAGGAAGGCGATATCATCTTAGACCAAGGAAGTGAGTTTTCCAGTACCGGGACATACTGTCAGAACGGCCCTTGGGTTAGTGAAACGGAGAGCCGATGAGGCAAGGGGGGGGGATCAGCCCTGCATTAGTGTAGCGACACCCGTCTTGGCCCGCTGGTGAAGAAATCGACCGCTGCCCAAGGGGAAGAGTTCTGACAGACTTTTAGTTTCAGGAAGATATCGGGGTTTTCACTTTCGACATGGAGAAAAAGAAAATCCTTTGTGCATCAGGGTTCATGTTAACAGTAGCTATTGTTGGGATAACCACATGGTTTGTGGAGGATGTAACTCCTGCTCGGAAAATACTTGTGTTGACAACTCCGGTGCCTGAGGAGCACTACTTTTATACATTACCGTATCAAGAGTTGAAGCATCGACAGTCTTATTTGAATAACACTTTCATCCAGATGCTGCATCATACCCACGTTGCTACGAACGCTACGAACTGTTGGATATGTGGGATGATGCCAGCCCACCAGAAGAAAGGAGGAACGCCATTCATACCACTTCCTTTCTCTCATAATGGCTCTTGTAGAGCATGGTACACTTTGCTTTTTGCCACTCGGAAGCCGACAGTGGGACGATTACTCTTCAGACTCAATAAAGAATGTCAATGTCACCAGGATAAAAATGGGTATCCGCAAGCGAATGGGACAATTTGGGAGTGGGAAGAGTACCGACCAGACAATGAATCCATTCCCTACATTTTCACGAACACTAGAGACACTGTGGGAAAGGACAAATTTGTGATTCAAGTGGCACAAGCTCAAGCGGACCTGTGTGTCCAGAGTGTGGGTTTTATTCCTGTTGGTGTCAGTGATTGCATCACTGTCCTGAACATTGATGGATTGAATAATAGTACCTTTCTAGCGTCCCATAATACATACTTTGTGTGTGGAAATAAAGGTTATTACCGTCTGCCGGCTGGGTTGTCTGGGGTATGCTATGTATCATTCCTATTACCTCCTGTATTCCTAGCACCAGCATCTTATCATAAAGATTTGAAATTATTGAATAATGTGAATGTAAATAGGTATAAACGTACTCTATCAATTGATGATGTAGATCAGACTGATACCAGCCTGCAACAGTATATTGATTTTAACTTAGGACTGTTTTTCTTTGTTGGAGCCGCTTTGAACAGTAGGAAGATCCGAAGATTAACAAGAGTGGTAGAGGCTGTGACAAACCAAACTGCTGCTGCTCTTGGGAATCTTACGGAAGAATTGCAAATTACTAGAATTGTTGCACTGCAGAATCGCATGGTATTAGATGTCATGTTAGCCGATTGAGGTGGAGCTTGTAAAATTATTGGAAGTAGCTGTTGTGTGTTTATCCCTGATCATACGCCATCAGTTTATAATGCCATCAACAAACTACATAAAATTGCGGCTGAAATTCATACAGAAAACGGCACTTGGTCCTTTTCTGGATGGTTTTGGGCGTTGATTACTGCCTGGGGATGGAAGGTCTTAACTGGCCTTTGTATTATTGTAGCAGTTCTGTTTTCTTGTTGTATCTGTGTTCAATGTGGTCCCTTGCTCTGTTCCTTATGTGTATCGTTCTGTATCCCCGATAAGAAAGCTATTGCCGATGTTGCTCATCAGAAACGTTTAGCTAAAGAAGTCGAAGAAATGATGACAATTGACATATATGATGATTATCCTAACAAACCGGATGTCTTCAGTAAATGCTGAAAGGGTCGTCTGTTGTAAATTGAAACAACGATGTGATTAAGCATTTACTAAAGACATTAATTCCCTTCCTTTAGAGCATGTTTCCTCTGTTATGTTGACCGAAGTTCGGACTCCATTTTGTATTGTCATGCCTCCACGTGTTCACCACGAGAAGAGTCCAACCTCTGTGTTAGTTGCTCTTGTAATCTGCCTAGTAACAGTCTATAAATAGCTCTTTTGTCCATCTGGCGCATGCCCAGACTTGACCACATCTGTTATCAGTTAGCCTTGTTTGACCATGTTTTCGCGGGCTCAAGGAGTGTGTTAGCTCCGCCCACCTATTGATTCAGTATCGAAAATGACCATAAATGGTAATGTTCTTCGGCCTCATGTTGTATCCACCCACTTATGAGCCCCTCTATTGTGTATAAAAGGGGACCATGTACGTAAGTTCTTTGTGCTACTCTATGCAATACTGAAGAGTGTTGTGTGGATTGTAGGACCACCCTTAAGGGTTAATAAATGCTGTCTTTGTACTTTGCAGTTTCCGTGCCAACTTCCTTACAGATTCCATTACAGGAGAGCGAACCCTTGTGTTCTGCGGGCCTAGCTGGGGCTTGTATTCATCATGTCAACCCCAGAAAGAAGCTGTGCACTGTAGTACTAAGCGCTGCCACCACCCTCAGTTGCAGTATCTGCTCTCTGCGGGCACATTCACACTCTTCAGTAGCAGCACAGCACATGAAAACTGAAACTGCGGAATATGCCCTTCTTCAACCTAGCCCCAGCACCTGCGCAATGCAGAAATATGCCCACCATCATCCCCAGTAGCACCTGTGCACAGCAGGACTAAATCCTGACCTTTTAACCAGCTTCATCGCTGCGTTCCGCAGATGCATGGCTTACTCTTACTTAAATTGCAGCATTACATGTACTACTGCAGGAGAGTGTGCATTGCCTTCACTCATCTTGCAGCCATTTACTCCTGTCTGTGCAATGCAGAAGGAGCATGTCCAGCTGTCACCTGAGTAGAAAGCATCACAAACTTGGTTCACAACGTCCACAGGAATTTCCTCTTTGGAGGCCTAATGTGCCTGCACCTGGTTCCCCACGCCGAAGTTGCCCTAGGTCTTTAGAGGCTTTAAATAAATGTTTCCAGCCTAGCTCTCTTAATCCCCCAAATTGCCTCCTAATTACCCTCTCCCTCTTTTTCTCTCACATTTCTCTCCCTACTTTTATCTTTTTGGAGAAAAAACATTGATATAGAAGAAGATGGAAGAAAGATATAAACAGGAGGGAGTCCTGGTTATAGCTACTCATGCTTTCTCTTGGTTTTTTTTCTCTCTCTCAACTTTTTACTTGTCATCATATCACTGAGTGCTTCACTTCTGGGCTTTGAAGCTCAGGCTACCAAGTTTTTAGCTTGCATAATGTTAGACATTCCCATATTTGAGGTAGGTGGATGGTTGATATTTTGCTGAATTAGGCGAGATACTTTGAGTGACACTGCATCATAACTGCACAAGGCAGTTATGCCTGGATAAAGAGATTAAATTAAGACATTACTCTCATCTTTGAATTGCAAATGGCTAGAACATTGCTTAAAACAATTAAGAGAACAGAAGTCATGGCGGCAGTTAGATACAGGTGATGATTTTATTTTAGACGTATTTCGTTGCTTCAAGCATTAGGCAAAATGCTGGAAAAATTGATAAACAGCTTTTGGAATGTATTGGGTTAATGATGCCTTGCATCCTATTCAATCGGGCATCCATTCACAGCACGGAGACAGCCCTACTTGAGGTATCAAAGTTGGTTAAAATCAACCAGGGCCATGGTGAGAAAGCTGTTGTGATTCTTCTAGATCTCCTGGTGACTTCCAATACCATCTCCCATGACATCCTTTTATATCGTTTGGAGTCACTTGGTATGGTAGGGCAAGTCAAGAAATGTCTACATTCCTACCTGATTAATAGAGTTCAGGCTACCTTTTTCTCCACTTTTACTTCTGGTTATAAAGAACTGGAATATGGGGGTCCTCAAGGTTCAACCTTGAGCCCAACTTTATTTAATATACACTTAGCACCACAGGCCACAATAATTGAGCATAGAGGTTTTAATTTAGTGTCATATACGGATGATACACAACTTATGCACTCCCTTGTGCAAACTGATGTAGCATTGGCTGACAGTTTCCAGGCTGGCCTTTCTGAGGTGGCAAACTGAATGTAAAAGAACGGTCGAAGGCTCAACTCAGGAAAATCCGAGATTCTTTGTTTTTGGGGAAGTACAACCCCGTTGGCCTTTTACGTTGGTGGCATTCACTTTTGGCGAAGATCGTGATCTGACCAAAGTGGTTAGAAATCTAGGAGTAAAGTTCGATCAAGAACTTTAAAGCTCAAATCAGTGCTGTGATAGGGACCTGTTTTAGCGCCCTGAAATCATTGAGAAAGGTTCTGAATATGCAACTACTTCAGTGTCTGAAGCCGATTGTGTTAGCTCTGGTAACTTCTAAATTGGACAATGCAAACTCCCTCTATTCTTGGGCTCCTTGTTAATACTGCTCCGTGTGATTCAGAAAAAAGGTCCAGTCTACCTTGGGAACAGATCTTGCATATACTATTCCTCCGGAACTCTTCGTTCAGTTAATCAGTGCATTCTTCATGTTCCCAGATTCAATAAATCTAGGTTGGGAGGTCGATCCTTTTTGTTATTTGTGCAGTGGTCGGCTTGGAAGTGCTTTTCAGGAAAAGTCTAAAGACCGTCCTTTTTTTCTGCAGACAAGTAGGATTCTGTGAATTTCATTCCCTGCAAGCTAGCGCCAGGATGCTTCGTTGTGAAGTAGCAATAGTGCTTTCTAAATGGGCGATTCAATTCAATGGATAGGTTGACATATCAGAGCTACATGTGCAACAATTTGGATCCTGTTCACTGCAGACAGACAAAGTACACAAGCTGAAACTGGGGACTTTTCCTATTGAGTTTCAATCTGTCAAGTCAGAGATAGAAGGGTAACACAGGGACAGTTCGGACCAGCAGGGATCATGGGCTTCTGGCACTCCTCACAGTCAGAGGACACAGACACAGATGAGCACAAGAGCATCTTGGTGGCTCCTGGCATCGCTGACAGCTAGAGAATACGTAATGTTGCCCCTCGTAAATAGGGAATAACAATGATCCTTAGAAGGGGAAGGGGGACTCGAGAGCTGAGCCAGGTAAGGCTAGCATGCCGGTTTGCCTTATGAAGACTGTGTATATTGTTTGTGGTGTGCAGTATTGTACTTTGTATTAGTGGATAAATACTATTGTTTTACATAATAGCAAATACTGGACAATCATTAATTGGCGTTGGTGGATGTATTTTGAGTTGTGAGCCTGTGTTCGCCCTACACCTCAACCCCTCCCTGAGAAGCCTTGGACTGCTTGACCCGTGCTCTTACTGAGAGTCAGGTGCTGAAGGGGTACTTGGCACAATTGCTCAGAGTGCATAGTTGACCAGGCCCACGGGACATCAGTAGTGAAGGGTCTTAACTAACATAGTTGGGCCCAGTAATGCCTACTTGCCCTACGGCCCTCTAAAACGGGCTCTGAAAACCACATCTTTCAAGGTTAGGTCAAGAGCATGGAGGTCACTGTCATCTCTTAGAATAATAACAACTGAAATCATATCCCCTTCTTGAAGCTATTCTCCACTTGTCACAGAACAAACCCTCAGTGAATCAATCTCATTTAATGTTAGTGTACTCCTGGAATTATCTTGTATTTGCTTAAGGTTCTTACTCAGTAGTTTTGTCAGTCCTTCAGTAATAGGCATGACTGATGTAAAATCACAGTTATACTTAAACTGAATTCCTAAACCATTTACCGGGGTAAAACACATATCTAGACCTACCAAATCTGTTACAAGCTTTACATTAGTAATGTCTTAATACAACGAGTCTCATGGGGACACAATATGTTGGGCAGAGACTTTATCCGATTGTGTGATCGAACAACCATGCCTAATTTCCCTCATTTGGTTTATCGCCTTATTTATAAGCATATCACTGCCTCACAAGTGTGGGACCCCAGATTTGGAATCTCAGTCATACACAATGGATCCCCAAACGTTTTGGATCACCATGTGCAAGTGAATGCAGTGCCCTGCCTCTGCAGAAAAAGCATTGAAGCAGGTGATGGCCTACCTCTATAGGGAGAATTAATTTTCCCTGATTACCTATTAACAGTGCTTCATTAGCCAGCTGCTTCTTATAGAAAGGGTTGGGTGCAACTTTCGCAGTAGGCTGCTTATTTTGTTGCATTCCACCTTCCCCATTCACCTATCTAGCAGTGAGATTTGGAGGAATATGGAGTTTGGATACTTGTCCCAAGATATTTCAGCATCACTCCCTCCCTTTATTCTCCTTTATACGTGGATAGATTATTGAAGCTACTACCTGTATGTATGGTAGCCCTCTTCAAAACTTCTTCATATTTTTTAGTTAAGGTCAGGACCATATCTTTCACTTCATCAATTTCTTTCCATAATGTATCTACCCTAGCGCAGTTATCGTCCCTGACTGTGCCAGAAACATTTATAAATTCCACTCATAGTGCAATACTATTTTCATCATTGCTGCACGTCAAAACACTGAAGCAATTTTTACTGATAACATTTGGTAGAAGGTAAGTCTCTTAAGACAGGGGGCCTCCGCTCGCTTGAATTAATTTTTTTATCTTCAGAGTTAGATGCAGAATATGCCAAAAGGGATTTACCAAGTTTAGACCTGTTGCTTGCTATGGTCTGTACTGAAACGAATTGCCCACCCTGCGCAAGCACTACAAACTAGTTACAAGTAAGAGAAGGAAAGTAATCATTACCCATCAGTGGACTATACTAACAGACACTGCCTAAATTAAAGATGATAAGACCTTTTGGAGAGCAGTATCGAACATGAGATCTTTAGATCAAGTTGGCACATCCATCAGTTGCCATATAAAAGGTAAGGAATGTGTGGTACACAATTTGAGAAGATCTACACAGATAGTGACTAATTGTTGACACCTAGCTCATAGGGATCCAACCCCTTTTTTATCAGTCTCCCTGCAAGAAGTTATAGTTGCTATTCGGGAGAGAATGGGCGATATAGCACGAGGGCTGGATGGTGCCCCATTGATATAATTAAGTGCAATGTGAACCTTTGAACCCCACTGATGACAAACGTTTACAATAGCTTGAGTCACTCCACGATTCCAACCTCCTGGGTCACCTCAAATATTGTCCCAATTTTTCAGAATGGGAGTCGCTCTGAGACTAAATGCTATCGCCCTATCTTATTGATTGACAACCCCGCCAAAATCTTTGGCAGTCTTGTTTAATAGAATATTGGAGTGGGTTAACAAGAACAACATTTTGGATACCTGCCTGTTAGGCATCCTTAGTGGCATAGGCACAGTAGAACAGTGCCTCAATCTACATTTAATCATTGGGAAATATAGTGTGGCAAAAAATAGTCAGTAAACTAAGAAGGGTACGCTGTTCCCCACATGGATGGACAACGGGTGGGGGGCCACAGGAGGGGAATCCTCCTAAACGGAACTAGAGTGTCATGCTTCATCATATGGTCTCGCTCCACGTCAGGTCGGCGGTGCAATACCCGAAGTGAACCCATAAAGGGGCTCTTTAGCGGAGATCTTCTGTTCCTGCCGTATGGTGCCGTGGGTGTGAGTGCCTTAGGTGAAGGTGTAGATGTGAGTGAGTGATATTAAAAAAGGTTGGATAATCCAAATGAAGAGTTTAATGGAATGGTTATCCACCTTATTAAAAAATACACACAATGGTCCAGTGGAGCAATGCTCAGCTCTAAGGAGGTGGTCGACATGTTTCACGCAGTGTGTTAAAAAAATGATACTATGCATTTCATCAGGACCTATAAAAACAACGATCTACACATGGTGGTTGGGTGGAGGAGTTCCTACCTACCACTATTCTTAAGTGCGAGCACGAGGTCCCGCCAGATCTAGTGGTAAACCTAGACAGGGATGACAAAAGCAAGAATAGAAATAGTAGTCTGTATGAGAGAGTATAAGGTCATCCTCACATCCCCACAAAAAGTTGTCCATCAAGTCAGTGCATATATGGTAATGCAATGCACTCATCGTTTAAAACAAATAAAGAGAAAGGATGACTGGAAGAGAACGCAATTAAAAAGAAATAAAACAGATCAAGTACAGGGTGGGATGTCTCACCTAACTAGATGATAACGCTTGCTTCTTAAGGTTTTTTCAGCTCTTGACACCTCAGTAGATGGTGTCCTGCACATTGTGGGATAGAACAAATAGTGGTGATTAACATAGCCAGAAGACCCGCTATGGTGACGTTAGGCTCAAGCAGGTCCCCACCGGGTGATCCAGCGTCCCAGAGAAACACCCCTACCTAGGTGCAGTGAGTGGGAGTCACTGACGGCCGTCATAGAGGTTATCGTAAAGGTTGCAAGCGGGGCACGTCACTTTGAACGTGATGGCGTTGTATTCTAATATTCCACAACGAGCCACCCTGGAGGCAGTGGAGGCTAGTCTACTTAAGGAAGAATGGGTCTCACCTACCCCGATCTCATTCATCATGGGTTGTGCCACCTTGGCTTTAACTGAAACCTTCTTTGAATACGAGATACTACTGTTCCATCAGACCCAAGGTACTTCCATGGGGAGTACCTTTGTCCCTAGTGTGGCCTGCCTATACATGGCAACCTTTGAGGAAGATGTCATTATGAACCCTAATAACCCAAACAGAGCTAACTTGACACTATGGAAGAGATGCATAGATGATATCCTCATCTTGTGGAAAGGGGACACAACAACCTGTGAGGCATTCTGCAACTGGGTCAATACGCAAAATGCTTTTCTAAAATTCTCTAACACTGTATCAGACTTGAGCATCCCCTTCTTGGATTTGAGGATATTACTCACCAGTACCGGTTTGAGTACAACCCTGTATAAGAAGGCCACGGACAGGAACAGTGTTCTCCTATACAATAGTCACCACCCTAGGGCTCTCAGGAACAACCTACCATTTGGACAGTTCCTCCGTATTAGGAGGAATTGTAGTACCCTGTCTGACTACAAAACAGAGGCCCAACATTTACAACACAACTTGAGAGAGAGGGGCTACCCAGGTCAACAGGTTAGGAATTCTTACCAAAGGGCTATGAATAACCCACGAGAGGTATTGCTTCAGGTCTCGACTAAAGACCAAACAGAGACGCTTACCTGTGTGACCTCATTCACCCATAATTCCTCACTAATTAAGAAAACCATCAATAAACATTGGGGAATAGTGAACACAGGGGATCTGAGCCTCCCACGACCGAGGTTTGCCTTTAAGCGTACACAAAACCTGAAGACATCCTTGTACACACTAGGCCCAAAACAAAAGAACTAGGTGTCCAGAGGACTATGGGATCTACCACCAGTTACCGGTCACTATCCCTGCGGGATGTGCTCGTTTGTGACCAGACAAGCATTTTCAAAGAGATTAAGGTGACGGATACCTTCACATGGCAACTCAGGAAACACACAAATTACAGTACACCTAGATGTATATACATGATTACATGTCAATGTGAGAAAAAATATGTAGAGATGACGATGAGGCAAATAAAGTTACGGATTACTGAACATAAAAGTAACGTGAGATGCATGACAACTACAACTAAACTATTACACACTGTGAGAAGTTGGCCTGGCATATGCTGGTCACTAGTTATAGTGGCCACCTTGCACCAGTCCAATTCGACTCTTATGGTAGATAGATTTAAGACAAACGTTTAAGGAAAGCTATCCTGGTGGTAGCTGTGGAGAGCAGCCTTCAGGCAAAGTCTCAGAGGAATGTAAAGCAGCTTGTTTTACCTTATAATCTCTTGAATTACCAAATGAAAGGACACCACACAGGTATATATATCAAATATATATGTATTTATTTCTAGACACACTCTACTAATCTCTTTATGAGATTAGAAGTCAGTAGTATATGCACAAATCTACGTTTCTCAATAAGTTAAGCACAAATATGGCTGGGGCCCTAGAGGCGTACCAGACCATATACTAAAAAAGAGGTTTAGGAAAGTCGACTTGCAGGGAGACAAGGCCTAGGGCCTGTGAAATCGCTGGGGCTTCACTAATCCACCCAAGGCAGGTAAGTAAAGGACCAACGGAAGACGCGTGCAGTGTGAGAACATAGCCGCGGGTTCCCTATTGATTACAATGGAGCAAGTCGCAGTTGGATTTTTACAGTTTAAAGGTACTTTTAGGAAGTCTACAAGCAAGTCTCTTACAAGGTAAGTAGTTCGAGGGCCAACACCCAGGGAAGCCGGGTGCAGAGGTGTCTTTTGGTGTCGGGTCGCGTCGTCGATTTCAATGGAAGCCGATTTAATTTTGCTGCTTGTGAAGACTGAAGAAGTGTCCGGTGGAATCCAAGGCTGGATTCAAGATGAAGATGACCTGAAAGCAGAAGGGACAGTGTTCACAGTCACTTGCCAGTGACCCGAGGCCAGGAAGATGGATGCCCACGGAAGTCGGGTGATTTCAGGTGATCAGGGGTATTTTGACTCTTCCACCACGAGGACCAGGAGGCGTCGATGACAACCAGGAGCTGGATTCGGAGTGTCCCACGACGTCTGCAGCTTACTGAGGTGTCGGCAACCGGATTGGAGCCAACAAGCCTTGGCAACAGCAAGTCTCGCAGAAATCAAGAAAAGTCAGCGGTGCAGACCAGCAAGGTCTGAGGGACTCACCCAGCAAAGGTAAGTGAGGGCAGGCCTGGAGCAACCAGGGGAGCCCTTTGGTTCGATGAAGAAGTCTTCAGGGGACCCACAAGCCAGCCGGCAATGGATCGCGAGGACGCCTCGTGAGGATTTGCTTCACAGGAGCCCACGGTCACTCGAGACGAGGTAGGCCTCTGATTTTCGAGGGAAATCCTGCTGGAGGCTTGGGCCAAACGTGCTCCAAAGCACAAGTTCGTAGAATGTCGCGAAGGGGTTGCACTCGACAATAGTGCACGGTTCCCAGGTATTGCAGTTCCTTTGTAAAAGCGGTAGTAGTGTTTGATTGTGTCGCACTTCAGTAATCAGTACATCATCAGACAAGGTAATGTAACAAACTTTCTTATTTTTGTAACAACAGCATTTATAGTGATGGTGCCACTAGGGGTTACAAATGCACCCTACTACCTTGGGTGCATATACACCTGGGCCTCGTAAACGTGGCCCTGTGATACTATGAACAATACACGTACCCCGGCACTCATATGTAATATTCTTAAATAGTGAGAAAAACAGTATTATGCACAGAATTTCATTCTCATCTCGTACTAATTCAACACAGAGAGGTTTTTATGCGAAAGTATAAATATTTTTTATTTCATCAAAAAAATTTAGTATGTGATTCTGAACAAGACGTTAAGATAACATTCCTAAGACAGAAACCAATGGAACACCTTTACATATTCAAAACATTGTTATCTTGGAATTCGTTTGTAGTTGGTGACATTGGTTCCGTAATCTTGATCTCAAGCGCACTACAGCCGACACGTGTTTCGTCACGACAGTGACTTTCTCAAGGCTTTTTTCAAATACGAGATGCCAAGCTTAAATATCAAATGTTCATCACCAGATTCTCAAAGGTTAGAAATTCGGATCCATGTCCATATTACCCAAGGTCTAGATACATGCATGGAGACTTTCATTCATCATTTTCCTGGCTATGTCGTGGTTATTTCGAAAACAAACTTCGTCCCCAAGAAATCTCGCGTCTGGATGAGCCCACTCCTCAAAATGTCAAAGAATTTATAATAGTTGTGATGGGGATATCCAAAAATAAATGGGTCCCAAATTTTGGGCTGTGATATGCCCCTAGTGAGATTTCTCCAGGCCGTAGGGTGAAGAGCAGCCTCCTCTCGAACCAGCTATTGCAGTTCCTCATCACTCGTGGGGTCCACTCGCCTCAGCTTCGCTGGGGACTCACAATGGCCGTCGAGAAGTCAGGAAATCCACTTCCGGGGCTGCAGGGACTTGGGACTCCGGTGGGAAAGTTTGCGACCGTTGATTCAAGTTTTTGGTGCCTGCCAAGCAGGGGAGTCACTTCTTGACTCCAAGGGAGATTCTTCCGTCTTCCAAAGGTAGTGGAACGTCGAAGGACCACGATTCTTCTTGTAAAGCGTTGTCCAGGGTTATCTAACTTGCAATGGCAAGGGTTTCCTAACTTATACTAAAAGGAAGGGAGGGACTAGCTCTATGACCACTCCTCTGGGAGGGTCAGGGGAGTGGGTGGTTACACCCACTTCCCTTTTTCCAGTTTCACGCCAGAGCAGGGGCAGGTAGCCCCTGAATCGGTTTGAGCTGGCATATGCACAGAGGAGCCTACTGCTCCCCCAGTGCAGGACTTCAAAGCACTCTAAGAGTGCACCCATCCAGCCCCAATACACTAAATCCTGTCTGGAAGGTGGTGACACCTCCCTGTGACAGGATGCCTATTGTTGGGCCTCCTCCACTGCGAGTGTCAGTCAGCGGCAGGAGGGCAGCCCAGTGTCTGTGCTGGTGGCATCCATTTTGTGATGCCAGGGCTCTTTCAGATTTCTACTGTGTTTCCACAGTAGGTATATGTCGTCCCCTCTAGAAGGGTGGGATCATACTCCCACACCAGTTACTGGTGTGGGGGTATGATTCCAAGATGTTTGACACCAAGCACGACATGTTTTGATGCAGTCATTCCAAAGTTAGCATTTACCGGTAGGTTATAATGCACTTAAGAGTATATGGTTTAACCGCATCCACAAACAGCCACAGGGAATAGACCCTGCCAGCTGCAGAGGGGCCCTGCTCAGGCAGAGGCACCCCCTCACATTGTAAACCAAGCACCCTGCCCTCAGGATTGATAGGGCCTGCCTTAGGGGTGACTGATAGGTTTATATGTGTGTGTAAGGTGAGATATAGGAACCTATACCTCAGTGAGGAGTGCTAACACTACCTCACCCAGGCTGCAGTAGCAGGCCTGTGGTGTCAGATTTAGTCTGCTTCCCAGGGGTGGCATAATACATGCTTCAGCCCCTGGTAGGCCTGTGAAGTACCTATGCCCTTGGTACCTAAGGTACCATATACTAGGGGCTCATAAGGTACCACAGTATCCAATCACTAGTGCATCTATAATATGCACTCCAAGTCGTTTAGAGAGAACAGAGAGACTGGGGCCCTGATTAGCAGGGACCCAGCCTGACTATAGCCAGAAACCAGTGTTAACATCAGAAAAAAAGTGGGGGCAACATAAGTACAGATCCTACTCTCCTACACAACCCCCCCCAAACGCAGGGACATTAAACTAATCTTGACCAGTTGAGTCTTCATGTTCTAAGTGGAAATACCTTGAGAGTCCATCTGCATTGGCATGTTGGGTCCCAGGTCTATGTTCCACTGTATAGACCATCCCCTGTAGGGAAATGGACCACCTTAGCAGTTTAGGATTTTCACTTTTCATCTGTTTGAGCCATAGGAGGGGCGTGTGGTCAGTCTGAACTATGAAGTGAGGGCCAAACAAGTATGGCCTCAGCTTCTTCAGGGCCCACACCACAACAAATGCCTCCCTCTCTATAGCTGACCAACGTTTCTCTCTAGGGGTCAGCCTTCTGCTTATAAAAGCTACTGGCTGGTCTTGACCTTCATCATTCAGTTGAGACAGTACAGCTACCACACCCAGCTCAGAAGCATCTGTTTGGACAATGAACTTTTTTGTGTAGTCTGGACTCTGTAAGATGCGGGCAGTGCACATGGCCTGCTTCAGGTCATCAAATGCCTTTTGACAGCTAGCTGTCCACTGAACCTTCTTTGGCATTTTCTTAGAGGGAAGATCATTTAAGGGGGTCATTATAGATCCATATCCCTTAACAAACCTCCTATAGTACCCAGTCAGGCCTAAAAAGACTCTCACCTGTGTCTGGGTGGTTGGAGCTACCCATTCCATTATGGTCTGGATTTTTCTCTGCAATGGTTGAACCTGGCCACCACCTACAGGGTGGCCCTGGTACACAACCTGACTCTGCCCTATCTGGCACTTAGTGGCCTTGCTAGTGAGGCCTGCTTTCTGCATGGCATCCAAAACATTCCATGGTCAGGTTACCTGTAGATTTTACTCTTTACAGGCAGACTGTCTCCAGTGTCCACCTCATGGGTGCACCAGGAAGTCTGACTAGGGGTCAGGCTAAACATATGTCTAAACTGCTGCAGAATTTGTCTGCATTCAGTTTGCTGATGGTCAGTGAAGCTGCTTGCCAAAGCAACACCATCTACTGACCCCATCATCAGGGTTCTGTGAGAGCAGGTCAGGGAGAGGGTCAGTCTCCTCCTCCTGTTCCTCATCAGTTGCCATGAGCAAGCCCATGTCAGCCCGGTCAACATATGGCTTTAATCTGTTGACATGGAGCACCCTAAGGGGGCTCCTGGGAGTTTCAAGATCCACCAGATAGGTGACCTCTCCCTTTTTCTCAACAATTGTATGGGGGCCACTCCACTTATTTTGGAGAGCTGCTGGGGCCACAGGCTCCAACACCCACACTTTCTGTCCTGGCTGGTATACAGTCAGCACAGCCTTTTGGTCATGCCAAGTTTTTTGTAGTTCTTGGCTTGCCTCCAGGTTTTTGGTTGCCTTCTTCATGTATTCAGCCATCCTGGAGCGGAGACCGAGTACATAGTCCATCACATCCTGTTTGGGAGGTTTGAGAGGTAACTCCCAGCCCTCCTTCACCAAACATAATGGACCGCTTACAGGGTGCCCAAACAGAAGTTCAAAAGGGCTGTAGCCAACCCCCTTCTGTGGCACCTCCCTGTATGCAAACAGAAGGCAGGGAAGTAAAAGGTCCCATTTTCGCCTAAGCTTTTCTGAGAGGCCTTTAATCATTCCCTTTAGGGTTTTGTTGAACCTTTCAACTAACCCATTGCATTGTGGGTGAAAGGGAGTAGTGAATTTATAATTGACACCACACTCCTTCCACATTGCTTTTAGATACCCTGACATGAAGTTGGTACATCTGTCAGATATAACCTCCTTAGGGAAGCCCACTGTGGAGAAAACTCCAATGAGGGCTCTTGCCACCACTGGGGCTGTGGTGGTCCTGAGGGAAATTGCTTCTGGGTACCTGGTGGCATGATCCACTACCACCAGGATAAACCTGTGCCCAGATGCTGTTGGAGGGTCAAGGCGACCAACAATGTCAATCCCCACCCTTTCAAAGGGTACCCCCACCACAGGTAGTGGTATCAGGGGGGCCTTTGTTGTTCCACCTGACTTGCCACTGGCTTGGCAAGTGACGCAGGAGCGACAAAACTCCTTGGTGTCCTCTGACATTTGTGGCCAATGGAAATGTGGAACAAGCCTGTCCCAGGTCTTGTTTTGGCCCAAGTGTCCTGCCAAAGGGATGTCATGTGCTAGGGTCAAGAGGAACCCCCTAAACTTCTGAGGTATTACCAACCTCCTGGTCGCTCCGGGGGTAGGATCTCTAGCCTCAGAATATAGGAGTCCCTCATCCCAATAAACATTATGGGACCCACTAGCACTCCCTGCAGCCTCAGCAGCAGCCTGCTGTCTGAGGGGTTCAAGAGAGGGGCAGCACTGTTGCTCCTTACTCAGATCTTCCCTGGAAGGTCCCCCTGCCCCCAAGAACACAACCTGATCAGGCTCAAGTCCCTCTGGGGCAGTTCCTTCTTCAGGATCTGCTTCTCCACCCTCAGGAGGGGAATCTGAGATCTGAGACAGAGGGGAATGCACTGCCTTAACCCTACTGCTCCTCCTCTTGGGTAGCACCTGGTCCTTACTTTCAGGATCCAGAGCTGGTTTAGCTTGATGCATCTTGGCTTGTGACCTGGTCACAGCAAATACCTCTGCAGGTATGCCCAACATCTCAGCATGAGTCCATAACTCTACTTCAGACCAGGCTGAACCCTCTAAATCATTGCCCAATACACATTCGACAGGGAGGTCTGCACTGACTACTATCTTCTTGAGGCCAGTTACCCCTCCCCAGGAGTAATTCACAACTGCCAGACTATGGTTGGTCCTGACATTACTTGCATTGGTAACCTGGTACATTTCACCCAGGATGATCTGCCCAGGGTCCACAAGATCCTCTGCCACCATGGTGACACTAGCACCTGTGTCCCTGAATGCCAAAGCCCGTTTGCCATTTATTATAGGTTGCTGTTTGTATTTGCCCAGATTACTGGGGCTCACTAGGAAGGACATATAAATGTCTCCATGACAAACCAGAAATGCCTGAGTGGGTGCTCTGACTAGTCCAGAGTCCACTTCAGAACCCAGGGTCAACCCTACTACACCCTTATTCTGATTACCACCTCCACCAGTAGCTGCACTAGGGGGAACAGTTGCCTTGGGGACAGGAGTGGTGGTGGTTTGGTCTTTGAACTTGGTACAATCAGAAGTCCAGTGCCCTTTCTGTTTACAGAATTTGCACCAGGGCTTCTTTTGGCCTTTTCCCTTTGTAGACTGTGAATCCCCACTAGATGCAGATTTTTGGGGCCCTTGTGAAGACTTCTGGTCTTTTGCCTTATTCCCACCTTTCTCAGAGCCTTTAGGATCCTGCTTCTTAGTGTCACCCCCTTGGTTCTGGGTTTTCTGCCTCACCCTGGTTCTGACCCATTTGTCTGCCTTCTTTCCCAATTCTTGGGGAGAGGTCAGATCAGAGTCCTCCGGGTATCGATGCAACAACTGATTTTGGCAATTAATAAGGATCTGTTCTCTCATTATAAGATTATACAATCCCTTAAAATCAGTACCTCTACTATCAACCAGCCAACCCTCCAAAGCCTTGGTAGCACAATCTACAAAGTCTGTCCAGTCCTGATTCTGTGCTTTCTGGGTGTCTCTGAACTTCAACCTGTACTGCTCAGTGGTTAAGCCAAACCCATCTATTAATGCACTTTTCAGGACTTCATAGTCATCAGCATCCTCTTCTCTAACAGTGAGGAGCTTGTCTGTACGTTTATCTGAAAAGGAGAGCCACAAGATTGCTGCCCACTGTTTCTGGGGGACCTGTTGTACTTTACAGGCCCTCTCCATAGCAGTTATCCACTTGTGGATATCATCCCCACTCTGGTAGGGAGGAACAACCTTGAACAGGTTCCTATGGTCTGGAATGTAATCTCTGACTCTAGGGACACTGTTGCTGCCACCAGGGGGTTCTAACCCCTCTTTTCTAGAAGCTCTCTGGAGCGCAAAGTCTTCTCTATCTAATGCCAACTGCTTGGTTCTGGGGGCAAGTCTTGCTTCCTCATACTGGAGCAGGTTGTACCGTCTTTCAGAGGAGGTCTCCCTTCTTTTAGAGTACGAGTTCCTCTGATGGACAGATTCGCTGCCAGAGTGATATGAGTGGTCAGATTCCCTTGAAGGGGACCTAGGCCTCTCTTCCACTCTGTCAGCTCTCTTAGGGAGAATTCCTCTGTCTTTCTCAGACCCATGTGGGTCTAGCCCTTCAATCACAGACTCCAGGTCATCTTGATTTTCATCATCTGACCCAGAGACTATGGCTGGCCCACCCCCTGATCCAGATCCACTAGCTCCTAGAGCTAGTCTAAGATCATCTGCTGTCAGCAGATCTATCAGGTGTAGTGTGGAGGGACTCTGTCCTAGCTTCAGGTGTCTTGCAACACACATGGCCTTCAAGTCAAAGAAGGTCATGTCCTTATACTGAGGCTGGGTGGACCCACTGGCTCCATCCCTTGAGGACATTCTAGTGTTGTGCAGTGTTGTACTACCTACACTAGTTTGTGGCCTACTGATCCTAACTTGAGCTGTAGCAAGGGTGTGCTATCCCTTCACAAACGAGTATAAGGAACAAGGAGACCCTAGGAGTCAGAAGGGACCGAGGGTAGATACATTTTTGTAAGGAACAGTGGTCCCATTCAAGTAGAGTAAAATAACATGCCACAATTAGTACAATGAAAAATTGGGTTTTATGTTTGTAGACAGTGCAGAAATTACTAGTCAATTACAGTAATTAGTAAGGGAGAAAAATATAAAGCAGTGAGTGAGTTTCTGGCAGGGTAAGAGGAAATCAGTCGATTTCCGGTACCCAGGCAAGTGATTTAAAAGGTGACTTTTTTGTGCACGAAGGTAAGTGTTAACAAAAAGTCAATAAGGCATTTCATACTCCGACATTTTAATTCCCAATACAATGGAGTTTAGAAATGGTTGTCAACGACGTTTCGATCCCTGTGCGAATGGTGGGATCTCTTCAGGACAGGAGAATGACAAAAATTTGCCTGGGGGATAGCCTAGTAGGGAGGGGGAGAAGAATAAAAGGTTGCAGAATTAGGAGAGGGGGTTAAAAGGAATTAACCAAGGCGCAAGTAGGGTGGAAAAGAAAGGGAGCGAATAGTAAATCCAAAATAATTGAAAACAATCGAGGAGAGAGGTGTGCCCCAGAGGTAGCGAATAACAAAAAAATATAACAGAGGGAAAAAGGAAGAACTTACAGTGTCGAGAATGGAGAAGGGAAATTAGCCACACATGGTGGGGAGGTCTGAGGCGCAATTTCGTCTCAATACGTCCGGTCAGGACGCTGACGTCGCAAGCGGAGACTCGTTATGTGGAGAGAGATCCGAGGAGGCGGGAAAAATGGCCCTGCGGGGGAAACGGAGGGTAATTAAGGAGGTAGGAAGGTGCGTGAGCGTGAAGGGCAGTGAGTCCCGCAAGGGCTTACCAGTGAGCCAATTCTTTCGTATGAGGGCCCGTCAGATTCGGGTGAAGGCGAATTCCCAGACACGGGCAACGTAATAGTTACGGTCGAAGTTCCGAGGAAGCCGGCACGTCCGTGGTTGTAGCATATGATAACGCGAGTAACCTGCGGGGAGGAGGGAGGGGTAATGAGCAGGGTAGAGGGGGTGGATGGGCCCGGACACAATAGGGAAAGGGCGGCGAGGACTCACCTAGGGAGCATACGAGGATCCAAGTGGAAAAGTGGTGAAGGCTCGCTCGTGGTGTGCGAGTGAGGGGAGGACCTAACTGGGACAGAGGTAGAAATAGAGACGCCCAGTAATAAAAAGAGAAGAGGGACAGTCAGAACAGGTCAAGGCAGCGGCCATGATGGAATGGTGGTTGCAGCCCATAGTAATGTGTGAGAAAAGGAAGAAGGGGACACACAAGAGGAAGGGAAGAGAGGGGGGGTTAAGAAGACAGAATAGTGGCGGCTCAGGATGAGGGTCAGGGCCCAGTGTAGGAGAGGGGAGGGGGGAAAAAATGAAGAGGATCAGAAAGGGGAATTGTTAGTATAGAAATAAAAATAAATAAAAAATATATAAAATAATAAAAAAAGTAAATGGGAAGGAAGAAGGGTACAATAGGCATGGGGAAAAGGGAAACAGGCTCAGTAGTTGGTACATTAACAATCAAGGGAGGAAAGGACAATTAAAAATTACGCAGGGCTAATTATACAGTAACATGAAATTACACAAGGAATTTAGAGTAAATTGGACCAATCCTCAAGTCGGTTCAGTCCTGAGTGATGGCTATCACAGCGAATTATCCATTTAAGTTCCTCCTTGTTGAGGACAGTCGCAATGTTCATGTTCCTTGTGGACTGTATGATAACGCTGATAACCTGCCATGTCATGTCGTCCTAAGTATGATTGAGTTGTGTGAAATGTTCGACAAGAGGAGCGTTAGCCGTCTTACAGCAGATTCTGCTTCTATGTTGACAAATGCGAACTCTGATCTTCTGCGTTGTTTGTCCCACATAGATCAAATTACAGGGACAGGTTGTGGCATATATAACATTATTAGTGTTACAATTAGAAAAGTTATTCAAGGTGATGTTAATGTTCCCATGCACAAAAGTTTTGGTGTCCAATGTGAGGCAGCAGACGCTACAGCTGGTACATTTGAAATGGCCCACCAGCGGTGGTAGATTGCAGAAGGTTCTAAGGGTGGGATCCCTTTTTGGTTCTGGGAGTGCGGCCCTGACTAGATGGTCCTTAATGCTCTTGTTCTTTTTTAATGCAAAGAGGGAGCGTTCTAATTGGAGGTTGCCAGCATTAAGTGTCGGCCAATGTCTCTTGATACATTTTTTGACTACGTTGGAGATGGGTGTGAAAGTGGTGACACACACAAGTTTGTCGTTATTTTTCTTATCCTTGGGGGTGAGTAGAGTCTCCCTAGGGCAATACCAGGCTCTCTTGAGCGATCTCTTGACTAATTTGCGTGGGTAACCTCTATCAGTCAATTTTTTAAGTAGCAGTTTAGCTTCAGAAAAATAGTCTTGTTTAAAGAAGCAGTTGCGCCGTATACGCAAAAATTGTGAGTAGGGAAGTGAGTCGCGAAGGGCTCTGGGGTGGTGACTGCTATACGCCAAAAGGGTGTTTTTCTCGATGGATGCCCATGGAAGTCGGTGATTTCAGGTGATCAAGGGTGTTTTGACTCTTCAGCCACGAGGTCCAGGAGGCGTCGACGACGACCAGGAGCTGGATTCGGAGTGTCCCACGAAGTCTGCAGCTTACTGAGGTGTCGGCAACCGGATTGGAGCCAACAAGCCTTGGCAACAGCAAGTTTCTTGGAATGTGAAGAAAGTCAGCGGTGCAGACCAGCAAGGTCTGAGGGACTCACCCAGAGAGGGTAAGTCAGGGCAGGCCTGGAGCAACCAGGGGAGCCCTTTGGTTCGATAGAGTCTTCAGGGGACCCACAAGTCAGCCGGCAAGGGATCGCGAAGACGCCTCGTGAGGATTTGCTTCACAGGAGCCCAGGGTCACTCGGGACGAGGTAGGCCTCTGATTTTCGAGGGAAATCCTGCTGGAGGCTTGGGTCACACTTGGTCCAAAGCACAAGTTCGTAGAACGTCGTGAAGGGGTTGCACTCGACAATAGTGTACGGTACCCGGGTATTGCTGTTCCTCGTCACTCGTGGGGTCCACTCGCCTCAGTTCTGCTGGGGACTCACAATGGCTGTTGAGAAGTCAGGAAATCCACTTACGGGGCTGCAGGGACTTTGGACTCCGGCGGGAGCAGGAAAGTTTGCGACCGTTGATTCAAAGTTTTGGTGCCTGCCAAGCAGAGGAGTCACTCCTTGACTCCAAGGGAGATTTTTCTGTCTTCCAAAGGTAGTGGAACGTCGAAGGGCCAGGATTCTTCTTGTAAAGCGTCGTCAAGGGATATCTAACTTGCAATGGCAAGGGTTCCCTAACTTATACTAAAAGGAAGGGAGGGACTAGCTCTATGACCACTCCTCTGGGAGGGTCAGGGGAGTGGGTGGTTACACCCACTTCCCTTTGTCCAGTTTCGCGCCAGAGCAGGGGCAGGTAGCCCCTTGTTAGAAGGCGACCTCAGAGGGGCCCGGAGGGGGCCCTGACTGTCCTGAGACCCACCCTCAAAGTATCGTAGCCGGGCACTGGCGGGAGATTCCGCAGGGGAGGAATCTCGTATCTAGGATCGTACACTCAGCACCACACGACAAAGAGACACCACACCGAGGGTTCTTAGGATTCAAGCTTTATCAAATCGAAGTGGTAGGATCTTTATGATCGGCAAGGCAGATATTTACAAGCAGAGCGTGGGCTCACAGAGTCTTGGCGAGGGTAGGAGGTAGCGGGACAGTCTTTGGGGGGATACGGATCAAATGCAGGAGCGTACCCGGCGCACAGCTCACAATCCTCGAGCTGGGGGATACGCTTGTCGTCGTGGGGTCCGGCGGGACCAAGGAGAGTCTGGGGGAGCCGCGAGTCACTCAGCAGGCTCAAGCACAAGTTCGGAGGTCTTACGATCTTCAGGGAGCCGCGAGTCACTCAGCAGGGCTCAAGCACAAGGTCGGAGGTCTTACGATCTTCAGGGAGCCGCGAGTCACTCAGCAGGCTCAGGTACAAGTTCGGAGGTCTTACGATCTTCGGGGAGCCGCGAGTCACTCAGCAGGGCTCAAGCACAAGTTCGGAGGTCTTACGATATTCGGGGAGCCGCGAGTCACTCAGCAGGGCTCAAGCACAGGTTCGGAGGTCTTACGATCTTCGGGGAGCCGCGAGTCACTCAGCAGGGCTCGGATGTTCCAAGGCGAATCTGCCGGACAGTCCCAGAGCACCCCTTGTTATAGGTCGACCCCTCTTTGATGTCCGGAGTCTGTGCAGGCAGGGGTCTTGTCACTTGGGGGTCGCTTGTCGGGATTTCCTGCCATTGTCTTTTGATCCTTTCAGGGCCGGGTCGGGAGGAGTCCCAGACACCCAGCAGGCGTGGAGCCAGCCCTCAGGGAGGCCGGAGGGCCGATCGAAACCCATCGTCCCAGGGGAGTTCAGAGGTGCGATAGAAACTGCTCCTCACTCTCTCATCCCCGGGAAGCGTGATGTCCTCCAGCCAGAGTGGCGCCTCTAGGCCCGGGCTGTGCTGGGACCGGGCGGCCATCTTGGTGCATGAAGTGGGCACGCATGCCCGGGGTGGCCGAAAGGAGAGAGGCCATGGACGGGGAGGCCCGGGTCGCGTGTGTGTGTTCTGGTGGGAAGGATCGGCTGGGCCGTGTGCTTGGGGTCCCAGGTACCAGGTTAGGTAGAGCGAGGACAGGAAGAGCCATGCTACAAGGCCGGGTCTAACACGCGTCCCCCCCAGCTGAAAGCCGGAGAGAACTACCCATCATCTTGGGGGGTTCTCTTCGCTGAGGCGGAAGAACCGGGAGAGGCCGTCAGCGTTGGCGTGGTCCGTACCAGGGCGATGTTCTACGGTGAAATCCATCCCCTGGAGGGAGATTGACCACCGCAGTAGCTTGGGGTTTTCTCCTCGCATCTGCATGAGCCATCGCAAGGGCCGATGGTCGGTTTGGACTTTGAAATGGGTGCCAAACAGGTAAGGGCGCAGCTTCTTGAGGGCCCAGACTACGGCAAATGCTTCGCGCTCAATGGTGCTCCACCTTTGTTCTCTGGGCAACAGCCGCCGGCTGAGGAAGGCGATGGGCTGGTCTAGGCCTTGGTCATTCACCTGGGACAGGACGGCTCCAATGCCATGCTCGGAGGCATCGGTCTGGACTAAAAACTCCTTGGAGTAGTCGGGAGCCTGGAGGACGGGGGCCGTGCACATGGCCTTCTTTAGGGCATCGAACGCTTCCTGGCAGGCAGTCGTCCACTGCACCCTCTTGGGCTGTCTTTTGGATGCGAGTTCGGTGAGGGGGCCAACCAGGCTGCCATACCCCCGGATGAACCTTCGGTAGTAGCCAGTGAGGCCCAGGAAGGCTCGGACCTCCGTTTGGGTGGTGGGTGGTTCCCAGGCTAGGATGGCGTCGATCTTTGGCTGTAGAGGGGCGACCTGACCGCTCCCGACCTGGTGCCCCAGGTAGACTACTGATCCTTGCCCAATCTGGCACTTGCTGGCTTTTACTGTGAGGCCTGCCTGGCGCAGGGCGGTTAGCACTCTCCGGAGGTGCTGGAGGTGCTCACTCCATCCGGAACTGAAAACGGCGATGTCGTCTAGATAGGCCGCACTGAACTGTTCCATCCCGGCCAGGACCCTATTCACCAGTCGCTGGAAGGTGGCCGGGGCATTTTTCATTCCGAAGGGCATTACGCGGAAGCGATAATGCCCATCTGGGGTGGAGAAGGCGGACCGCTCCTTGGCTTCCTCTGTGAGCGCAATCTGCCAGTATCCGCAGGTGAGGTCGAATGTGCTGAGGAACCGGGCCGCCCCGAGTCGGTCAATGAGCTCGTCGGCTCGGGGGATGGGGTGGGCATCGGCCCGGGTGACGTCATTGAGCCCCCGGTAGTCCACGCAGAATCGGAGCTCGGGGGCGACACCGGGGGCCGCTGCCTTCGGGACTAGGACCACGGGGCTGGCCCAGGGACTATCGGATGGCTCGATCACCCCCAGGGTCAACATCTTCGAGACTTCAGCTTGAATGCAGGACCGGACCCGGTCAGGGACTCGGTAGGCTCGGTGTCTTACTGGCGGGCTGTCCCCGGTGTCCACGTCATGGACACACCAGTCGGTGACTCGGGGGATCAGGGAGAAGAGGTCGGAGAATTGTCCTAGGAGCTGGCGACAGTCCGCTTGTTGCTGGTCAGTGAGGGATGGGGAGAGGTTCACTCCTTCCACGGAGCCATCCTTCTCCTTGACACACAGGAGGTCCGGGAGGGGATCGGACTCATCTTCGGCCCCGTCATCGGTGCCCAGCAGGAGGCTCAGTTCTGTCCGCACGAAGTGAGGCTTGAGGCGGTTCACGTGTAGGACCCGCAGGGGATCCCGGGGCGACTGGACGTCCACCAAGTACGTGACTGGACTCTTCCGCTCAATCACCTTGAAGGGCCCGGTCCACTTGTCCTGGAGGGCGCCAGGCTTCAAGGGGGCCATGACCCATACCTGCTGGCCCGGCTGGAACTCGACCAGAGTGGCATTCTGGTCGTACCAGCGCTTCATCTCTTCTTGGCTTGCCTCCAGGTTGGTCTCGGCCAGCTCTCGGAACTTCCTGGTCTGGTTCCGGAGGGCCAGAACGTATTGGAACACATCTCGTGGGGTGGTCTGGGGTGCTGCCTCCCACCCTTCCTTAACCAAGCTGAGGGGACCTCGGACGGGGTGTCCATATAGTAATTCAAACGGGCTGAACCCCAAGGACTTCTGTGGGACTTCCCGGTAAGCGAACAGGAGGCAGGGGAGCAGGACGTCCCACTTACGCCGGAGGGGTTCTTCTAGGCCGTTGATCATCCCTTTCAGAGTCCGGTTAAACCTTTCTACTAGGCCGTTCCCCTGGGGATGGTACGGGGTGGTGAACTTATAGGACACCCCACATTGTTGCCACAGGGACGTCATGTATTTTGAGATAAAATTAGTGCCGCGATCGCTCACGACCTCGCGGGGAAAACCCACCCGGGAAAAGATCCCCATCAGGGCTCGGCCCACCACGGGGGCCGTGACGGTGCGTAGGGGGATCGCCTCAGGGTATCGGGTGGCGTGATCCACTAGGACCAGGATGAAACGGTGACCTTGGGAGGTGGGGGGATCCAGGGGCCCCACGATGTCGATTCCGACTCGTTCGAATGGGGTACTGACGACCGGGAAGGGTTGGAGGGGAGCCTTGCGCTTCCCCCCACTCTTCCCACTAGCCTGGCACGTGGGACAGGACTTGCAGTGGGCTTCTACAGCTGCTCTCATCCTAGGCCAGTAAAAGTGAGTCACGAGACGGCTGTAGGTTTTGTCTTGACCCAGGTGGCCGGCAAGGGGGACGTCGTGGGCCAAGCCCAGGAGGAAGTCTCGGAAGCGTAGGGGTACCACCAGCACCCGGCCGGATCCTAGCTCCACCGACTTCTGCTCACTGTACAAGAGGTTATTCTCCCAATAAACTCGGTGCGTTCCGGTTTGGTCGCCGGCGGCTTGGCCCTCGGCCTGGTGCCGCAGTCCGACCAGGGAAGGACAGGTGGCTTGCTCCCGGCAGAACTCCTCCCGGGTGGGCCCGCCCTCGTGGCGCCACGGGGCCAATTCGGCCAGATCGTCTAACTCGGGGACCGGGGGGGTGTCGGACGGTGAGGGTTCGTCGCTGGCGACTGACCCTCCCGATGGGGGGACGGGAGGACCCTCGGCGGGGACTGCTCTGACTCCCTCGGTCGGGGGGTCCTCGAATTCCCCCAGGGGGGTGAGTCGGGCGGACATAGATCGGGTGGTGGCGCACACCCACTCGGGGAGTCCCATCATCCCTAGGTGGGCCTTGCGCTCGACGTACTTCCAGGGAGAACTCTCTAGGTCGTTCCCTAAGAGGCAGTCGACCGGCTGGGAGGTTCTTACGGCAACCCTCAGTTTACCTATCACCCCTCCCCACTCAAACGGCACCAGGGCTACCTGACACATACTCTCTTTATTATCTGCGGAAATTACGGGGCAAAAGACGTTGGGTAGGATCTGCTCCTCGGGGACTAAGTGCCTGAGGACACCGGTGATGCTGGCCCCGGTGTCTCGCAGGGCTTCTATTTGGTGGCCATTGATCTTGACGAGCTGCCCGTACTTCTTCGTGTTGGAGGGCAGGAGGCTACCAGGGACCATCTCTCTATCTCCCAGGGATACTAGGGCCAT
This sequence comes from Triturus cristatus, assembly GCF_964204655.1. Classification (NCBI taxonomy): domain Eukaryota; kingdom Metazoa; phylum Chordata; class Amphibia; order Caudata; family Salamandridae; genus Triturus; species Triturus cristatus. The sequence continues at coordinate 557,269,033 of NC_140592.1, read as the reverse complement.
AGCTGCGGGTTCCCACTCCCCGGTGTCCTCAACCTCCTCCCCCAGGGCTACGTTGGCTATCTGTCTAGCAGGGTTTGCAGCAGGGGGGACCTGGGGGGCCATGGGGCACTCCGGGTCATTGGCGTAGTGCCCGGGCCGCTGACAACGGAAACAAGTGATGGTTACCCGGTGCCCCCGTCTCCCGGAGGGTCCGGAGACTGGTGGGGGGGGGCGCCGGGAAAGGTGGAGGTTGGGCCTTCGGGGGACTCGACTGGGACTCTCTCTGCCCTCCCTGGTTCCCTCCCCCTCTCTGGCGGGGTGGTCCCTGACTGGCTCGGGGGTATTCTCCTACAATGCTCCGGGGGACCCGGGTGTTGGTCCAGCGGTCTGCTTCCACAGCCAGCTTCCGCGGATCGGTGAGTTTGCTGTCGAGCAGATGCTGGCGTAGTTCCACAAAGCAGTTCGCCGCCAGGTGTTCCCACAACATGAGGTCGGTGAGTTCCTCGAGGGTGGTGACCTTGCTGCCCTTGATCCACCCATCGAAGGCCCGACTGAAAAAGTTTACATACTCCACCCAGGTGGTGCCCGGGATCTTCCTGCAGTCCCGGAATCGCTGACGGTACATCTCTGGGGTGAGGCCGTACCTAGTGAGGAGAGCCACTTTCATGTGGCTGTAGGAGGTCTGCAGGGAGAGGGGTAGGTCGAGCAGGGTGTCCCTTCCTTCGCTCAGAAACCGTCCCCACAGCCCTGCCCCCCAGTCCTTCTGCGGGACCCGATGAGAGGTCATGGCGACCTCGTAGGCCCTGAACCATTGTTGAACGTCATCATTTTTATAATATTCTTTGACCACGTCCTTGGGGATGTGGACCTTCTGTTCCGCCGGGGAGGCCGCCTCTCGGTTCCCCGGGGGCCTCCCTTCCTCGTTTCTGGCTTTGAGCTCGATCTCCTTAAAGCTGCGTTCGTGCTCTAGTTGGAGCTTCCTTCCTTCATGCTCCCGTTGGAGCTTCTTCTCTTCCAATTCGCCTTGTACGCGCATTTGTTCTACTGCTAGCTTTTTTTCCGCTAATTTCAATTCGCCTTCGATTTTGAGTTTGGCTAACTCGAGTTCGTGATTGCGACTTCTCTCTCTGTCTGCGATTTCTTCCGGGGAAAGGCCCCCGCCTGGCACGAAGCCTCGCACCTGATTGCTGCTGCTTTCGCCTTGGGTGGGTTCTGCTTCTTCGTGTCGCTCCCCCATGCCTTCTGGGCGGGAGGCCCCGGCATCCACCCAAGCTTTCAGTGCTTTCTGCAAATCTTCCTTGGTGTTGAGACCGGTGGTAGCGATTTTAAGTTCCTTGCAGAATTGCTTCAGTTCTTTGTGCGTGTATTCTTCTAGTTGTTCCACCTGGAACACCCTGTTGGTGTTGGTTTCTGCGGGGCTCATGGCGCTTCCTTCTGCCATCTTTGTCGGTAGTGCGTCAGTCGTTCACGGTACGATCTCTAGGTTATGGGCCCGAATCCCGTCGCTTGCCACCAATGTTAGAAGGCGACCTCAGAGGGGCCCGGAGGGGGCCCTGACTGTCCTGAGACCCACCCTCAAAGTATCGTAGCCGGGCACTGGCGGGAGATTCCGCAGGGGAGGAATCTCGTATCTAGGATCGTACACTCAGCACCACACGACAAAGAGACACCACACCGAGGGTTCTTAGGATTCAAGCTTTATCAAATCGAAGTGGTAGGATCTTTATGATCGGCAAGGCAGATATTTACAAGCAGAGCGTGGGCTCACAGAGTCTTGGCGGGGGTAGGAGGTAGCGGGACAGTCTTTGGGGGGATACGGATCAAATGCAGGAGCGTACTCGGCGCACAGCTCACAATCCTCGAGCTGGGGGATACGCTTGTCGTCGTGGGGTCCGGCGGGACCAAGGAGAGTCTGGGGGAGCCGCGAGTCACTCAGCAGGCTCAAGCACAAGTTCGGAGGTCTTACGATCTTCAGGGAGCCGCGAGTCACTCAGCAGGGCTCAAGCACAAGGTTGGAGGTCTTACGATCTTCAGGGAGCCGCGAGTCACTCAGCAGGCTCAGGTACAAGTTCGGAGGTCTTACGATCTTCGGGGAGCCGCGAGTCACTCAGCAGGGCTCAAGCACAAGTTCGGAGGTCTTACGATATTCGGGGAGCCGCGAGTCACTCAGCAGGGCTCAAGCACAGGTTCGGAGGTCTTACGATCTTCGGGGAGCCGCGAGTCACTCAGCAGGGCTCAGATGTTCCAAGGCGAATCTGCCGGACAGTCCCAGAGCACCCCTTGTTATAGGTCGACCCCTCTTTGATGTCCGGAGTCTGTGCAGGCAGGGGTCTTGTCACTTGGGGGTTGCTTGTCGGGATTTCCTGCCATTGTCTTTTGATCCTTTCAGGGCCGGGTCGGGAGGAGTCCCAGACACCCAGCAGGCGTGGAGCCAGCCCTCAGGGAGGCCGGAGGGCCGATCGAAACCCATCGTCCCAGGGGAGTTCAGAGGTGCGATAGAAACTGCTCCTCCCTCTCTCATCCCCGGGAAGCGTGATGTCCTCCAGCCGGAGTGGCGCCTCTAGGCCCGGGCTGTGCTGGGACCGGGCGGCCATCTTGGTGCATGAAGTGGGCACGCGTGCCCGGGGTGGCCGAAAGGAGAGAGGCCATGGACGGGGAGGCCCGGGTCGCGTGTGTGTGTTCTGGTGGGAAGGATCGGCTGGGCCGTGTGCTTGGGGTCCCAGGTACCAGGTTAGGTAGTGCGAGGACAGGAAGAGCCATGCTACGAGGCCGGGTCTAACACCCCTGAACTGGTTTGAGCTGGCATATGCACAGAGGAGCCTACTGCTCACCAAGTGCAGGACTTCAAAGCACTCTAGGAGTGCACCCACCCAGCCCCAATACACTAAATCCTGTCTGGAAGGTGGTGACACCTCCCTGCGACAGGATGCCTATTGTTGGGCCTCCTCCACTGTGAGTTTCAGTCAGCAGCAGGAGGGCAGCCCAGTGTCTGTGCTGGTGGCATCCATTTTGTGATGTCAGGGCTCTTTCAGATTTCTACCGTGTTTCCACAGTAGGTACATGTCGTCCCCTCTAGAAGGGTGGGATCATACTCCCACACCAGTTACTGGTGTGGGGGTATGATTCCCAGTTCTTTGACACCAAACACGACATGTTTTGATGCAGTCATTCCAAAGTTAGCATTTACCGCTAGGTTATAATGCACTTATGGTTTAACCGCATCCACAAACAGCCACAGAGAATAGACTCTGCCAGCTGCAGAGGGGCCCTGCTCAGGCAGAGGCACCCCCTCACATTGTAAACCAAGCACCCTGCCCTCAGGATTGATAGGGCCTGCCTTAGGGGTGACTGATAGGTTTATATGTGTGTGTAAGGTGAGATATAGGAACCTATACCTCAGTGAGGAGTGCTAACACTACCTCACCCAGGCGGCAGTAGCAGGCCTGTGGTGTCAGATTCAGTCTGCTTCCCAGGGGTGGCATAATACATGCTTCATCCCCTGGTAGGCCTGTGAAGTTCCTATGCCCTTGGTACCTAAGGTACCATATACTAGGGGCTCATAAGGTACCACAGTATCCAATCACTAGTGCTTCTAATATGCACTCCAAGTTGTTTAGAGAAAACAGAGAGACTGGGGCCCTGATTAGCAGGGACCCAGTCAGACTATAGCCAGAAACCAGTTTTAACATCAGAAAAAAAAGTGGGGGCAACTTAAGTGCAGATCCTACTCTCCTACATTCTTTTAGCTCGAATACATATAACAATCCATCTAGAAATACCATTTTTAGAGATAGGATTGCCTTGTGAGGTAGAGCAAATACCACGAAAAGTTGCTTTGTTTATGAAAATCTTTTGTCCTCTCAATATAGTATAATAGTGCTCTTCTGACATCAAGTGTGTGAAGAGCCTTTTCTGCCACTGAATCAGGTTGAGGAAAGAACACAGATAACTCAACTGATTGATTAATATGAAAAGCAGAAACAACTTTTGGAAAGAATTTTGGGTTTGTACGAAGAACTATTCTGTCTTTATGAAGTTGAAAGAAGGGTTCTTATAAGGTCAATGCCTGTAGCTCACCAACTCTCCTTAAGGAAGTGATAGCAATTAGAAAGGGAACTTTCCATGAAAGAAATTGTAATGAACAATTGTGTAATGGCTCAAAGGGTGAACCCATGAGCCTTGTGAGAACGATGTTAAGGTTCCAAACTGGTGCAAGTGATACCCTGGTTGGTATTATTTTAGGTCCTTCCAAAAAGCTGGTAAGCTCCAGGCAATAACCATGTTGGATAATGTCTAATATCCATTTGTCTAATGTTATTGATTTCCAAATGGGAAACAAGTGTTGAAGTCTTCCCCCAACAGGTATAAAATGATTTGGGGAATTGTAGGCATGTCACTTCTTATTGGGAGACGGGGAGGTACGTGTTGGTGTGCCTTTACCTCTATCCTTGAAATTGTTTCCTCTGTACCCACCTCTATAGAAATCTCTAGATAGAGGGTTGTGTGTTGGATTTATATGAGGAGGTATTAGGGTCTGAGGAATTACCTTTGGATCCTCCTCTATAGAATGAACGACGAAAGGAGCCTCTGTTAGATGGGGACTAAAGTGTGCCCATAGATTTTGCTACCTCTGTGTCTTTTTTCATTTTTTTCGAGTACCTCATCTACTTGAGGTCCAAAAAGGTGTTCTTTGTCAAAAGGGGTATTGAGGATAGATTGCTGAACCTCTGGTTTAAACTTCGAAATCCTAAGCCATGCATGTCGTCTAAGGAGAATGCTAGTGTTAATTCCTCTTGCTGCAGTGTCAGCAACATCTAGAGCACACCTAATGGAGGAATTCGATATTAGTTTACCTTCTTACACTAATTCTTGTGCTCTCTTTTCATGCTCATCTGGGAGGTGTTGAAGCAGGTCTTCCATTTCGTCCCAGTGGGCCCTATCATATCTGGCTAATAAGCCTTGTGTGTTGGCAATGTGTCATTGGTTAGCAGATTGAGCAGCTACTCTTATATCTGATGTATCTATTAATTTAGACTCCTTGTATGGATGAGGTGCATCTGCTAAAGTCTATGAATTTGCTCTTTTGCGAGCATTAGATACTACTAAAGAATCTAAAGGTAATTGCCCTTTAATAAAAATGGGATCAGACGGTGGAGGCTTGTATTTTATATAACACTCAAGAGGAGGGACAGGGAGCAAATTTAGAGAAAGCTAGGTCCAGTACCGTTGCTCCCAAGGACTAACATGTAATCATTGTGTGGCAACTGTTCCTAAAGATAGGGCCCATAACCGATTTGGTTATGATCAAAGAGGGAAAATGAAGGAGGTCTCTATACGTGGTGCCCCACGGATGGGGGTGGGGGGAATTTCTCCTTTAGGAATTAGTGCAAATCAGTCTTGACCCTGTGCCTCATGGGAACAGTCCAGTCCGAACTGCCAAGCCAGGTCCTCCCTGGGCCGGAAATAAGCATCCTAGGACCGGTTTTGGGGTTCCACCCCTCTTCAGCCAGGATAGCTTGATTCCAGTGGCACAGTGAGCCCAGGACCCACGTCTGGGCATACCTGGCGCACTTAGGGCGAGAAAGCAAAAGACACACAATTGATGGACGGAATGCAGAACAAATCAAAACATTCACCCCCAGTCAAGGGATCTGGGTTAAATCCATCATTCTTTTGCTCACCAAGCCACCCCAGTTTAGACCTGGCCATATGCAAATCAGTCTTGACCCTGTGCCTCATGGGAACAGTCCAGCCCGAACTGCCAAGCCAGGTCCTCCCTGGACCGGAAACAAGCATCCTAGGATCGGTTTTGGGGTTTCACCCCTCTTCAGCCAGGATAGCTTGATTCCAGTGGCACAGTTTAGACCTGGCCATATGCAAATCAGTCTTGACCCTGTGCCTCATGGGAACAGTCCAGCCTGACGTCCCACGGGGGCACAGGGTCAAGACTGATTTGCATATGGCTGGGTCCAAACTGGAATGGCATGGTGAGCAAAAAAACGATGGATTTAGGCCCAGATCTCTGTACTGGAGTGAATGTATGACATTGTTCTGCATTCTGTCCACCAATACTTCATTTTGCATTTGTCACCCCGAGTGGGACGGGTATGCTCAGACGTGAATCCAGTGCTCTCCATGCCACTGGAATCAAGCTATCCTGGCTGAAGAGGGGTGAAACCCCGAAACCGGTCCGAGGATGCTTGTTTCCAGTCCAGGGAGGACCTGGCCTGGCAGTTCGGGCTTGGCTGTTCCCACGGGGCACAGGGTTAAGACTGATTTGCATATGGCTGGGTCCAAACTGGAATGGCATGTTGAGCAAAATAAACGATGGATTTAGGCCCAGATCTCTGTACTGGGGTGAATGTATGACATTGTTCTGCATTCTGTCCATCAATAGTTCATTTTGCATTAATTGTGAGGCCTGCCCTCCGCAGAGCCTACAACACTTCCCAGAGGTGGTCCAGATGTTCCTCCCAAGTGGCACTGAACACTGCAATGCCGTCCAGGTAGGCAGCACTGAAATATTCCAGCCCAACCAACACCTAGTTGACCAACCTCTGAAAGGTATCAGGGGCATTCTTCATCCCAAAGGGCATCACCCGGAATTGGTAGTGCCGATCTGGTGTGGAGAATGCTGACCTCGCTCTAGCCCCATCAGTCAAGGCGATCTGCCAGTACCCAGACGTTAAGTCAAACGTACAGAGGTACGAGGCAGCCCCCAACCGATTGATGAGCACATCAGGTCTGGGGATGGGGTGCGCGTCAGTCCGGGTGACTGAATTGAGCCCTCGGTAGTCCACACAGAACCGGATTTCTGGTCTGGCACTGGGTGCAGCAGCCATCGGGACCAAGACCACTGGGCTGGCCCAAGGGCTGTCTGAGGGCTCAATCACCCCTAGCGACATCATCTTGGAGACCTCCTCCTTGGGGCAAGCTCTGACCCCGTCAGTCACTCTGTAAATTTTATGTTTTACTGGGGGACTGTCCCCAGTGTCTACATCATGGACGCACCACTGAGTGACACCGGGGGTCAGGGAAAACAGGTCAGAAAACTGTCCCAACAGTTGGCGACAGTCACTCTGCTGCTCAGGGGTCAGGGCAGTAGAGAGGTCCACACCGTCCACTGACCCATCTTGCTTCTTGGAAGACAGGAGGTCAGGAAGAGGCTCAGTCTCCTCTTCCATCCCAGCATCTGTTGCTAGAAGCATGCCCACTTCAGACCTCTCCAAGTGGGCTTCAGGCGGTTCACATGCAGTACCAGCAAGGGGTTCCTGGGAGACTGCAAGTCCACCAAGTAGGTGACGTTGCTCTTGCGCTCCACCACCTCAAATGGTCCGGTCAACTTATCCTGGAGCGCACAAGGCTCCACTGGGGCCATGACCCATACCTTCTGTCCAGGCTGAAACTCGATCAGAGTGGCATTCTTCTCATACCAGTGTTTCATTTCCTCCTGGCTGGCTTCCAGGTTCGCCTGAGCAAGTTGCCTGAAGCGCTTAGTCTGGTTTCTGAAGGACAGCATGTAGCTCTATACATACTGGGGAGGTTTACTGGGAGCTTTCTCTCAGCCTTCTTTCACCAGACTCAGAGGTCCTCTTAAAGGGTGGCTGTACAGCATGTCAACGGGACTGAACCCAAAGGACTTCTGGGGGACCTCTCTGTAAGTAAACAGCAGGCATGGCAAGAGGACGTCCTACTTATACCTCATGGGTTCACCAAGACCCATAATCATGCCTTTCAGGGTCCAGTTGAATCTCTCAACCAGCCCATTACCTTGGGAGTGGTAAGGAGTGGTGAACTTATAGGTTACACTGCACTCCTGCCACAGGGACTTCATATACTTAGATATGAAGTTGGTCCCTTGGTTGGACACCACCTCTCTGGGGAATCCCACACTGGAGAAAATCCCCATCAACGAACGACCCACCACGGAGGCCGTCACAGTCCGGAGAGGGATGGCTTCCGGGTACCAGGTGGCATGGTCCACCAAGGCCAGGATAAACCTGTTGCCTATGGCTGTCTTGGGATCCAGAGCCCCGCAATGTCAATGTCCACCCTCTCAAAGGGGGTGCTGACTACAGTGAAAGGTTGAAGAGGAGATTTACACTTCCTCCCGCTCTTACTACTTGCCTGGCAAGACCTACAGTGAGCATCAGAATGTTTAAGCATTTGAGGCCAGTAAAAGCGGGTGACAAGCCTTTCAAAGGTCTTGTCTTGCCCCAAATGCAGCCTGCTGCCGCAAACCAATGTGAAGGGCACGTCTGCTGCTCCTGGCAGAACTCCTCCTCGGTGAGCCCTCCTTCTTGCTGCCAATGGGTCAGCTCAGGCAGGTCCCCCAGTTCAGCTACTTGTTCTCCTGTAGGCTCTAGGGCATCCCCCTCAGGGTCTACCTCCTCCTGGACCGTGGGAACTTCGGGGGCCGGTATCCTGCGCCCCCTGCCTTTTCTCTTCCTGGCAGGCACCTGGGCCACTCTTTAAGGCTCCAGGTCCTCTTGAATGCCCTTACCGGCTGCCACAGCCCACTCAGGCAGACCCAATATCTCCAAATGAGACCTCCGCTCCACCTTTGCCCATGGGGAGCTCTCTAAATCATTGCCTAGCTGACAGTCAACAGGCATGGCTGGCCTTACAGCTACTCTCAAGGTACCTGAGGTCCCCCCCCCACTCAAAGGAAACGTGTGCCACTTTTTAGAGGCACTCTGAATTGTCAGCAGCAATTACTGGGTAGAATGCGTTGGGGACCACCTGCTCTTCAGACACCAACTGACAGCTGTCACACTGGCTCCGGTTTCTCTCAGAGCCTCCACACTATGGCCATTGATGGTCACCCACTGCCTGTACCTTTTAGTGTTATCCGGCAGATGAGTCCTTGGTACCATCTCATTGTTTCCTAAAGAGACCATGGACATCTCTGCAGGACCCCACCCACCATGGGGACACAACTCTTCCGCCAAGGCTACACTAGCCAGTTCCCGGGGCGGTGCACCAGTGGGTGCAGTGGTAACCGGTTTGGGACACTTAGGATACCCCCGGAGGTGGCCAACTTGACCACAGCTAAAACAGATCTTGGGACCCTTCTGCACAGGCTTACCTGGCGGGACCCATGGTTTCTTCTCAGAGGGAGGTTAGGAACCCTTACCTTGGTTCCCTTGGGGATTACTTTGGGGCGCTATTTGAAACTCCTTCTGTTTACCCTTGTCTCCCCCACTCTTCTGCTGGGGACCCTGCCCACCCTTGGCGGAGCCTCCCAGCAGACCTTTGTGGACCCTGGTACTAACCCAGCGGTCTGCCTCCACAGCAAGCTTCCTGGAATCAGTCAGCTTACTATCAATCAGGTGCTGGCGTAGCTTTGGAAAACAACTACTGGACAAGTGCTCCCATGCAACCAAATCATAGAGCCCCTACAAGTCAGTTACCTTGCTACCCTTCACCATCCATCCAGTGCTCTGCAAAAGTAAGACACATACTCCACCCAAGTTCTTGACTCCAGCTTCTTACAGCTCCTAAATGTCTGCCTCTAAAGCTCTGGGGCCAACCCATACCTGGCTATCAAGGCTTCCTTCATGGGGGCATAGGACATCTGATCCTCAGTGGGCAAAGCTAGTAAGGTTTCCCTCCCTTCACCTATGAAGCGACCCCACAACCCTGCTCCCCAATCTCTCTCAGGGACCCGGGGGCACTTCATCGCTATCTCATAGGCCTTAAACCACTGCTCAATGTCCTCATGCTTCATGAAATCCTTGATCACATCTTTGGGGATGTATACTTTCCCTTCCCCAGGCATTGATGGTGTGCTGCCACCAGAGGGAGTGATCTCTAGGCTCTTCGCTTTCAGCTCCCTCAACACTCTCTCATGCTCTAAAAGCATCTTCCTCTCCTCCATGGCCAATTTCTTGCTGTCCAACTCCAAACTCTTATTCTCCAAGTCACCCTGGCTCCCCAGTTTGAGCTTAGCAAGCTCCATTTCATGTACTCTGCTTTTCTCCCAGCCCTCCAACTCTTCTGGAGACAGACCCCTTGAAGACACACTGCTGCCTTGGGAGGCACCCCCCACCCAGTTAGGCCCACTAGCCAATCCTGCTGCCCTTCTAAATTCTCCCCCTCCACCATAGGCTCCTTGGTCTGCCCACTGGCATTCCTTGCTTCCAACCAGGCCCTCAGCGCCTTTTGGAACTCCTCCTTTCTGGTGAAGCCTCCGACGGAGATTTACATTTTTTGCAGATGGTCTTAAGTTGTGGAACAGTGTAAGTATCAACCCTCTCCACTTCAAATTCAAAATCCACAGATGCAATGGATGCGGATTTACTCATGGTGAAAGTTCGCAGTTCTCGAGATGCAAAACAAATTCCCCCAAAAACTCTTCAAAAATGCATGTGGTTGCGTAATGGTCTGCAATAACTAGTAATATACACCAATCACTGTATGTAAATCACAAATGCAAGTCCAGGATCCTCACTGCTGACCACCAATGTTAGAAATGGAGGTCTCTAGATGGCAGAGGTAGAAACCTTTGTCCAAATAGGGACCCTTGCTTCTAGTCCGGGTAAGGGGGATACACTCTTAAAATAACCCCTGCACTCCCCCTTGGTAGCTTGGCACGAGCAGACAGGCTATCTCAGAGGCAGAGTGTAAAGCATTTGTGAACACATACAGTAACACAGTGAAAACACTACAAATGGACGCCACACAAGTTTAGAAAAAAAAATAATCTTTATCTAAACCAAAACAAGACCAAACAACAAAAATCCACAATACGGTATCAAAACTATCCTCTAAAACAGGTTATTCACTTAAATACAGACTCTAGCAACAAATAACTCCACCTGGAGTTATTACGACGTCGTGACAGGTGAAAATCCCAAAGTACGGTGCCAACCACGAGATGCGCCGCGTCGGGCCCGGAGTCAAGCAGACCCACAAAGAACAGCACCAGGAATTCGATGAAAGCAAAGACGGTGCACAACGTCGGGGAGGTGATGCTTCGTTGGCGCTGGCAGCATCGGTTCCTTACGACCCCAGGTTACGGCGTTGCTCGCCGGCATCAGTGTTGCAATTTCCTTCTGTAGCAGCTGAAACAGCAGTTCTAGATGCAGAGAGGCAGAAGGGATGAAGTATTTGTGTCCCTGAGACTTCAGAACAGGAGGCAAGCTCAGTTTCAAGCTCTTGGAGATCTTTTCTTCAAGCAGGTGACAAAGCAAACAGCAAAGTCCTTTTTTGCCTTTCCTTGGCAGCAAGCAGCCACTACAGGCCAACCCCAGACAGCAAACAGCACAGGGGCAGTATTCCTCCTCAGCTTATCCAGCTATTCTCCTTGGCAAAGGTTCCTCTTGGTTTCCCAGAAGTGATCTAAAAGTCTGTGCCCCTCTTTTTATCCACAAAAATCCTTTGTTCTCTAAAGGCAGAGAGTGTCTGTGCCCAGCCAAAACCAGTTCTGTCTTCACAGGTGCAGCTTCCTCGCAGGAGGTGGAGACAGCATTGTTGAAGGCAGACCAGGCCCATTCAAGTGAAAAGGAAATCTCCTCCTCCAAATTCAGCCCAGGTCTATTCAGCCCAGCCCTGACTTATCAGACTTCTGGAGCCACTGCCCTTCTCAAGCCCCTGTCATCCAAAAGCCAGACATGCAAGTCAAGTCAAGAAAGCTTTATTCGACGATTGTCATAAAAGCATATTCATATCATACATATTAGAAGATAAAAACATTTTAAGATATTTTAAAATGGTTTAAAACAATAAATAAAATAGAGATATTTACAAACTGATTCAGCAATTCATTGGAAGGAAAATTAATCAAGACAGCATTTTGCTCCTAATCACCCATGCCCTACCAAGAAACTTTGCAACAGATATATAAACAAATGAAGTTTCAGCAGATCGCAAAATGCGAACAGCCACCTTGGTATTCGTGGTACCCAAGGTCCGGCACATTGGTTTAAGCCAGGTCTGTCGAGGGATTATGTAGGAAGGGCATTGGAACAAAAAGTGATTAACAGATTCAACAGGTGCAGTGCAACCAGGACAATTAAGTACATTTTCTGTAGACCATCTAGATGTAAACTCTCTTACTGGGAGACTACCAACTCTGAGCTGAAAGTAAAGCTTCCTGTCCAAAGGACTGGTTATATCATCCCAGAAAGGTGCCAAGGAAATGGTATCCTTAAAGTCCAAGAAGATGCCAGATAGTGAAAGCGGAGCTGTTGTTCTGAAAACTCTGGATGCTACCATTTCCCAGTACAGAGACTTCAGGACTTGTTTGGTGGGGAAACAAGCATTTTGAGGATCCTCCCACAGGTTTTTTAGACCCAGGTCCCGAAGTGACTCATAGATCCTACGGAGCCACTTGACCTTTCGGCAAGTGTCCAATTTGATAATGTCCATGAGGCCAAGAGCAAAAAGCCTAAGTTCGGGGGTAACCCATAGCCGCCTCCAGTATAGAATAGGGCGGAATGAGGCAATTAATGCTATCGGTCTCATACCAAGGTCATAGAATAGAGGGCAAAGGGGAGTGCTCTGTGGTAGACTTGTTAAATTTCGAAGGAATTTATTCTCATAGGAAGATAGCTTATGTAAATTTTCAAATCCCCACAATTCAACTCCATAAAGTGCTGCTCCAACCACTTTTGCATCATAGACCCGAAGAGCAGGATCAATCGGTTTGGTCAAAGATTTGGCGTGTTCTTTACTTAAAGCACCAGAGAGTTGGGAGTGCTTAAGAGAAGCCAAGTTAACCTGCTTTTTCCAGCTCAAGTCATGCTGAATACAAATGCCCAAATAAGTAAAATCTTGGACCTGGTCCAGTAGCAAACTATTCATAAATATCTTACATTTAAAAGATTTTGGTTGGTTAAAAGACATGAATTTGGATTTTAAAACATTAATTTCAAGCCCACGGGCTAGACAGAACGCCTCAAACAAACTTAAGGACCTCTGTAGGCCACTCGGGGTTTTAGAAATTATGAGGCAATCGTCGGCAAACATTAAAATAGGAATTTTCGCACCTGCCAGAGAAGGGGCATCCACTTTCGCATCTATTAATAATTTTGCTATGTCATTAATGTATAGAGAAAATAAGGTTGGCGCGAGGACGCAGCCCTGCCTGACCCCCTTTTGGATGGGGAACTGCCTGGTCACTTGTCCAACACCACCCCATCTAATCTGCGCAAAGTTGTCTAAATGGAGTCTAGCAATTAGAGAAACCAGAGCAGCTGGCATCCCCAGATTGTCTAGGACAGCCCATAGGGTTTGCCGAGGGACTAAGTCAAAGGCTGCCCTAAGATCTATAAAAGCTGCATATAGGCTGCCTCCCCCCAAGTAGACCACCTTCCAGTAAAGCATAGCAAAATGCAGCACCTGATCAATGGTGCTTATTCTTGCTCTGAAGCCAGCTTGTAGATGGGAAAGGATTGCATTATCTAGGGCCCAATCCAACACTTTGTTCAAGATCAACCTGCCTAAGATCTTTTGTGTGGTATCTATCAGGCTGATAGGACGGTAGTTAGCGGGGAGAGACTTGTCCCCCTTCTTGAACACAGGAATAATTTCTGCTCCCTTCCAGGATCTCGGGATAGGAGCGCCTCTAGCAATCAAATTGGCTAAAATTAGAATGTAGTTACCCCATGACTCACTATTACAGGAGAAAATATCAGCAGGGACTCCATCCATCCCAGGAGCCCTCCCAGGAACCAATGACTTAAGGGCAGTAACAACATCACCCAAGCTAAAGGCATCTTCATTGTAAAAAGTATATTGATAATTTTGAGATGGGCATGTGTTTTCATCAATTGCATATAAAGATTCAAAATGCTTGACCCAATCATCTTGTGTAACCCAGTTTTGTGGTTTATCAGGGTTACCGCCAGCCCCCCATTTAAAAACTGACCAGAATTGTCTCATGTCTTTATGGGCACCTGCTTCCCTAAGTTCCTGCCATCTTTGGAAGTCCCATGCTCTCTTAGCTTTAAAGATGGCTTGCTTATATGCATACCTAGCGGGACGAACTAAGGAGATGTCGCCAGATTTCAATGCGGTGCCCAGATTAGCACGAGCTTCTCTACAATCGGTAGAATACCAACGTAGTGAGAAGTCGATATTAGGTTTAGTTTTTTTTTTGGTGGGTCTAATAAAGATATCTTTGAGTTCTGAGAAGAAGGTTTCATGGATCGAAGTTCCCAGATTACAATGAGTTGCCGATGGGCACTGGTTAAGTACGGCCCCCATATCCTGAGTGGCAAGCACTAATCTATTAAAAATATGAGTTAAGCTTTCTTGGCTTTGAGCAACCTTTGCCCACTTTACGTGACGCATGTCATTTGAAATAACCACGTCTTGAAGGACCTGGGGAGAAAGATTATTGTGGGCAGTTGGAGACACCCAAAGCGAGATAGTCAGAGAGAGAGGGTTATGATCACTCTCCAATCTGGCTATAACTTCCATGCCCTTCAGGGATTCCCATGAATCTAGAGATAGAAGGATGTAATCTATCCTGCTTGTGCGGGAACCACTCTTGAAGGTGATAGATCCAGATTTATCCTGTTCAGTCCTTCCATTTGTTGCACGAAGCCCCTTGCTTAAGCAAAGAGCGTTGATCTGGATTACCAGTTCAGACCAACGAGTGACAGGTTCAAGATCTAAGCATGGGACGCCCCATAGGGCATCCTCAGCCGCCGAGATATTCCAATCAATACCAGAAAGGGGTTCAAAGGTTATATTAAAATCACCACCTACAATGACATGTGAGTGGTGAGAATAAAGAAGCAAGAGTTCCTCCAAACGTGCTATAATATCGGATTTCTTGCCCCCAGTGCTTCTAGCATAAACATTGTAGATATCCAGCGATTTGCCGTTTCTAAACTTGAGCTTAAGTAGTTGGATATCTGGGTGAGAAGTTGAAAGCTCCTTAACAATGATACCTAGGTCCTGTCTAATCCAGGTGGTGAGACCACCTGAAGGACGCCCCTTTTTGCCCTTTACGGCCAAGACGTTAAAATTCAGAAAACCCGCTGCAAACTGAGCCTCCAGTAGCCAGGTCTCTTGGAATAAGCAAATGTCATAAGAGTTGATGAATCGTACCCAGTTAGGATCATTCAACTTAGATTTAAGTCCTGCGATATTCCAGGACAGAAGTGTGCCATACTCAGAGATGGTTGCACTATCTTCTTGAATAGATTCTAGGGTACCATTCAGTGGAGTGTTCTCTATTGGGTTTGCAAGAGAACAGTGCATATCCAGACTACCCAATTTACCAATGACAGGGACATTGTTAATCTCTGGGATGCTGCTCAGTGAAGACATCCTTACATAGACTTTGGAAGCATGTTGGTTATCCCTACTAGCCTGAGTACCGGTGTTAAGGGTTTTGTTAGGCAAAAGAGGAGAGGCAAGGGAAACCACTAGCCTAGCTTCATTACAAAGTCAATCATTTAATTCTAGGCCGGACTCTCCCAGGGGCTGTGGCCAAACACCTCCTGAGCAAGAAGTTTGTATAGGGGAGGACTTGATTTGGATTGTAGAATGGTCAGGAGGGCAACTTCTGTATTCTAGATTGATGAGGTTATCTGCTAAGATGGGATCGAAAAAAGTGACCTCTATAAGGTCTATCCTGTTATCATTCTGAGAAATCCTTCTAGCTCCCTCTATATCAGCTCTGATTACAGAGCAACATCCCCTTACATGCCTGAGCCAGTGTATGACCTTGTTAACCAGAGATTCACTGCTTTCAAATTGGGACCCAGAGGACAGTTTTGGAACATTTACCATAAGGACCTTTCGTGGGTGAAAAGTGCGACTGTGTGGCCCATGTCTTTGAGTTTGATGGTAGGGATTACCTTTAAAAGTAGTTCCTGTTCTCTCATTAGTAAGAGAGGATCTTTCAGCGCGTGGTAATGCCTGAGGCATACCAGGAGAGACTCTGATGGGATGTCTAAAAGAAGGTGGGGTGCAAGCAGCGGCAGAGTTAGCCTTTGATATAGCTAAAAGACGAGACTGGATATTCGCAGGGTGAGAAACATGGGGCAGTTTCTTAGCAATAACATTAGATGTTACTGACGGCCCATCGGTCACCTCTGTGGAGGCCTTAACCAAACCCCTCTCCGAATTAACAGAGTTTAGCTTAGAATAAGTATCAGTAGCCAGCTTAGATTCCCCCAACTTCGTGACAGTGGTTGATAGTGTATCAATCTTGAGTTGCATAGTCTCAATCAGGGAGTGCAGGTTTTTCACTAGAACCAACAGAGATTTTATATCATGTTTGCAGGATTCAGTCCCCATGAATTCCTCGGGCAGGTTAATGATAGGACTATCTTGAGGTAAAAGAGGACCTGTATTTGCATCCAAGCTTGCTGGAGGGAGCAGGGCTGGACATCTAGCATCAATATCAACTTCACTCAGAATGGAAAACCTATTGCTACAAGCTATACCCGGGGGACAGTTGAAGTCAGAAGGGGATTTGTCAGAGTGAACTTGGCTCACTTCCGTTGATACTGTGGGGGTGATAGAGACCACAGCTTTGCCCCTTACTCCACTTGATTGTTCTTCCCCACCCTTTTTCGAAAGGAACATGTCCGGGACTATAACAATGCTTTTAGTAGCCACATTTCTACCACCAGTAGCCTGCAAGGGGGTGGCGTTAAGTATTTCCCCACATTCATCAACAATAACCTCAATGCGATCCATGACACAGTTACTGGCTGCATGTTGGCGAGCTTTCTTTGCTCTAGTTTTCCTTGTCTTAGAGTTCACAGGCAGGGAACGTGAGGAGTCCGAATCTCCCTCGGGGGTTTTCCTTTTGCCCATGGCTGTTAAAAATGATGACCAATATACAGACCTTGATGAACCGGGAACACCTTGTTAAGGACCAGGCCAACCCGACCAAGTTCGACCCCGGACGGCCACAGACGGCCCGCCCTCTGCCCGGGCTCAGCCCGGCGCCGCCCGCGCGCGTCCCGCGACGCGGGGTGTGCTGACGATTTTTAAGCGCCTCCGGGCGCTAATCCGATGACGCTGGTTCCGACGTGGGCCCGGGGATCCTGGGTAATGTAGTCCTTACACGCCCTCCCTCCACGCTGCGGCCACAAAGGTTTCACACGCGGCGGCGGGAGGGGGGGGGAAGGACAGGGCAGTAGCAGGACACTCGAGGACAGTGGCGTCCAGACCCCAGGTACGAGCAGGGGCAACAGAGAGTCGTTTTTAGAAGGCACCCGCTCCGCCGGGTGTGCTGACGATTTTTAAGCGCCTCCGGGCGCTAATCCGATGACGCTGGTTCCGACGTGGGCCCGGGGATCCTGGGTAATGTAGTCCTTACACGCCCTCCCTCCACGCTGCGGCCACAAAGGTTTCACACGCGGCGGCGGGAGGGGGGGGGAAGGACAGGGCAGTAGCAGGACACTCGAGGACAGTGGCGTCCAGACCCCAGGTACGAGCAGGGGCAACAGAGAGTCGTTTTTAGAAGGCACCCGCTCCGCCGGGTGTGCTGACGATTTTTAAGCGCCTCCGGGCGCTAATCCGATGACGCTGGTTCCGACGTGGGCCCGGGGATCCTGGGTAATGTAGTCCTTACACGCCCTCCCTCCACGCTGCGGCCACAAAGGTTTCACACGCGGCGGCGGGAGGGGGGGGGAAGGACAGGGCAGTAGCAGGACACTCGAGGACAGTGGCGTCCAGACCCCAGGTACGAGCAGGGGCAACAGAGAGTCGTTTTTAGAAGGCACCCAGACATGCAATACACAAACCTAGCGGAGGCACACTGAATGGTTAGGCAAGAAAATACCTACTTTCTAAAAGTGGAATTTTCAAACACAGAATGTAAAAATCACCCTCACTAAAAGATGTATTTTAACATTCGGAGTTCAGGCACACTAAACATTTTCCTATATTGTTCCCAGGGTCAGTTATGTTTATAAGAGGTTATAAACAAACTCCCCATTCTGGCCTATGGGAACAGATAGCCTTGCAATAGTGAAAAATTAAATTGGCAGTATTTCACTATCAGGACATGCCGCACACATATCAGGGCATGTCCTACCTTTCACGTACAATGCACCCTGCCCAGAGGGTTACCTTGGGCCTACCTTAGGGGTGACCAATATGTAGAAAAGGGAAGGTTTGGAGGTAAAGGCAAAACATGGAAGGGAGACCCATGTTAATGGTGCCAGGTCTAACAGTGGACCTCAATGGATATGCACCAAACACTACTGACTGGACAATCAAGTCTGTCAAGATGGGCACTTTGCTGGTTCGGTCCTGCAGGACTTTTTAATCTGAAATCTGTCTCAGACCCACCTCCGGGTATCTATTCAAAGGTAAGGAATCTGTGGCTAGAGGACTTCATCAGATAAATAAGTCACTTACCTCCGGTAACGCCTTAGCTGGTAGAGCCTATATCTAGCCATAGATTCCTTACTGACCCACCCATCCTTACCGCTCTGTGAGCTTATCCTACAGTCAGGGTTATTCCCTGGGGAGAGGGGTGGGATTGGGAGGGAAAGAGGTGGGATGGGGAGGGAGAGGGGTGATATGAAGGGAGGGAGAGGGGTGGGGTGGGATGGGAGAGGAATGGGATGGGGAAGGGAGGTGGGAGAAGAGTAGGAATGTGTCAGATAAGGGAGAGGAGTGGGAAAAGATAGAGGAGTGGGATGAAGAAGAGGGCTAGGATGAGCAAGAGGAGTGGGATGAGCAAGAGGAGTGGGATGAGCACGAGGAGTGGGATGAGCACGAGGAGTGGGATGAGCACGAGGAGTGGGATGAGCAAGAGGAGTGGGATGAGCAAGAGGAGTGGGATGAGCAAGAGGAGTGGGATGAGCAAGAGGAGTGGGATGAGCAAGAGGAGTGGGATGAGCAAGAGGAGTGGGATGAGCAAGACGAGTGTAATAAGGGAGATGGTGGTATGGGGAGAGGGGTGGTAAGAGGAAGAGGGACAAAAGGAGAGTGTGAGAGGGACAGTGGGCGAAACAGTGGGCGAAATTTAATTTTATTTAAATATTGTAGAGCGCAACTATCACTCCAAAAGAAGCATCCTGGCACTATGCAGAAGAGAGCAGGAAGAGTCAGGTAGACATATACTGTATCTCAATTTATGGAATAAGTGTTTTTATTTGTTTTACACGTATCACTTCAGCAAAATACCATATTAGTACCATAGTCAGTAGCCGGCAGTAGATTTAGCAGTTGTACAAGATTGACACAGCTGGATGCCTACAACCCGGAGGCTGGCAGCAAAAACAATGGGCAATAATAGGCTACTTATCCAAAATATGCATAGAAATTTCAGTCCCTTTTGGTCTAGTCTTGTAGAACGTGAGGGGAGAAAGAACATCATTTAACTAAACTTGGGAACGTAAGCTGGGAACTCAAAAGACGAAAAGCCCACCCCTCCCAAGTCCTCTGCACCCTGTAGTGTTCCTTTGTCGCGGCTCCTGCAGGGACTCCAGTTCATTCTTTATCAGCTCTGTTGGGTGTCAATGTGTTGAGTGGTGTCAGTAAGACGGAGGATTTGCAAGAGCTTAGGGCAAGTTATTTCTCTAAACTCCTTGCTGAAAATGGTGATAAATGACGCCCACATTTCTGGGTAAGCCTCCGCTTTGTTTGCCGCCAACATGGATAGCCGCTCCATTCCCAATAACGACCATGCTACATGATCTGGGACCCTGTTGGTGCCCCAGTGGGCCTACAGCTCTAATCGTGCAGCATTCAGGACTAAAGCTATCTGCCGCCCTCTCAGTGAGCGCAAGGGAAAGGTCAGTGAATTGGGGAGCTCTAGTAGGATGTAGGCAGGGAAGCGTGGGATATCAGTTTTGAAGGCATTGTGAATATCATGGAGTATCATGTCCCAGTATATCACTAATTTGGGGCAATGCCATAGTAAGTGCACCAGTGAGCATATCTGTCCACAGCCTCGTTAGCAGTAGGCCAAGCGGTCTTTGTTACAGTGGTTCAGTCTGGCCGGTGTTAAATACCAGTTTGTAGCTACCTTGTATGCTGCTCCCATGCCCGGATGTTGTGTGCTGTACGATGTGACCTGCAAAAGATGTCCTGGCACTCCTTGTCTGTGAGGGTTCTACCTAATTCCTTCTCCCACCTTAGTTGCCCTTTAGTTTTCGTGGGAGAGGTGTCCGCCGAGAGGAAGGCGTACAATTCTGTTATAAGGTGCTTGTCGTCTGCTTTAGTAATGAGCCACTTTTCGAACTGGGTTAAGTGGCGGGAATCCCCAGTCTCATCTCCGGAGAGGTTACCCAGTGCCGTACTTGGTTGTATGTGTAGTGATCAGAGGCGGGGATCTCGTAGTCTTCCAGAAGCTGATCAAAAGGGTTGATTCCATCCTGATCAAATAGGGAACCTACCCTTTTGCAGCCCTGCTCACGCCACCATCGAAGTGGTTCCGATTTACACCCCGGTGGGAAGTCAGGATTATCGACCAACGGAGTCATCGGGGAGGGAAAGGAGGTGAGACCGAGACGAGTCGATGTGGCATCCCAGACCTTCAGGGTTGTCACAGTGACCGGAGAGGAATGTAGCCCCTATGCCTACGTGGGAGCCAAACCTCTTGCCAGATGTTTATTCCTATGATAGTTTGGTCCATGAACGACCAGTGCTTCTCCGAGAGGGAGCGATTCCACTCCAAAATAAAGTGTAGTTGCGATGCATGAAAATACCGTGATACAACCGGAACCCCCAACCCCCCTGCAATTTTAGGCTTTATTATTTGTGAGAAACTAAGTTGGGGTTGCTTCCCACCCCAGATGAAGCGGTTGATGGCACGTTGAAGGTTCCGCAGTGTGGCCAGGGGTGGGGTTAGGGGAATAATTTGACAAATTTAAAGTGTGCGTGGCATAATTGTCATCTTGACTGCGACAATACGGCATGCCCAAGAAAGACCCGTCCATGTCCATGTGGCAAGGGTTTTACTAGTCTGCTCTAGGAGTGGGCCATAATTAGCTTTCAGTGTTGTGGCGGGTGCTCGCGCCAAGAGAATCCCTAGGTATGGTATATGATTGCGTGCCCAGGAGAATGGAAATTGTCTAGCCGGGACCTCCACAGTGGCAGGGGCAGTGGAGAGGTTTAGTATTTAAGTCTTCCACTAAGGCTGTGAGCAAGGTCGCAGGGTTCGTCAGGGACATCATCAGCATATACACTGATAGTATGCGTGTCGGACCCATGCGAATCCCGGAGATCGATGAATTGTCTCTAACTCTCTGGGCCATCGGCTCCATATACAGGGAGAATGATAGGGGGGGGGAGAGTGGGCATCCCTGTTGAGCTCCTCTGCTTATAGAAAAAAGTCTGCAGGAGTATCCGTTGATTCTGACCGATGCCCTGGGAGTTTTATATATGCATCCTATCCAACCGAGGAATCTCTTCCCGAAGCAGCGGAGCGTTTCCAGTACAAATGGCCCACTGGACCCAATCGAAGGCCTTCTCTGCATCAACTGCCAGCAGGAGGGCCTCCTTTTGAGACGGTCAATGAGGTCTGTGAGATGTATAAGGCGTTTGCTACTGTCCCCACATTGCCTCGTCGGCATAAACCCGGCTTGATCTGGGTTGATGAGCCCTTCCATGTATGGGTTGATATGCCCGTAAATATTTTAGCTTTGACATTAAGTAAAGAGATTGGGTGGTAGTACGCGCATTCCAGGGGGTCATTTGAGCGTTTTAGGATCACGGCTATTGAAGCTTCCGTAAAGGAATCGGGTAGTGCCTCTATGTCAATAAATTAGTTGAAAATCTGTGTCAATATGGGAGCAAGAACCTGGCAGAATTTCTTATAGAACAAGGGGGCGAAGCCATCTGAGCCCGGTGACTTAGCAGTTTTGAGACGGGCTATCGCTGTAACTACCTCGTCCACTTGGATGGGACGGTCAATGTGAGTTGCAATGGCAGTCAGCAGTATGGTCAGCTGCACGTCTTGGAGATAAGCAGCTAGGTCTCCATTGGGGGAGTCTCCCCCATGAAAAGCCTGGAGTAGAAGGCGCTGAAGGCATCCGCGATTTCTGAATCCTCATGTACTATTGTCCCGGTCGGGGCTCTAATTGCCGGGACCGACCCAGATACCGCCCTTTGGAGCAGTTTGTGGGCCAGCATGCGGCCTGAGCGATTGCCACTGAGGAAGAATTTGTGCCGCAGGTGTAGTAAGGCGTATTCTGCTCTGTTCAGGTCTAGCCTGCGGAGGATGAGTTGTTTCCTTTCCAGCTGCCTCCATATATGGCAGGCACCCATGCGTTTGTGTATGGATTCTAGCTCCACTACCTTTGCCACTAGCTCCTTTCTGCGCTCTTTTCGGAGCTATGAGTTTTCCAAGTAGGACTAGTTTTAAAGCTTCCCACAGGGAGGCTGGACAGACCTCCTCGTGGTCATTATCAGTGAGGTAGTCTGTGAGTGACTTGTGGATTGCTTTTGTTGTCTGGTCTGAGTGTAGCATTGCACCTCGGGACGCCATTGTGATGGGCATAGCCGGGAGGCGCCCAAGATCAGCGATAAAGTGTTCAGGGCATGATCAGAGAGAGAACGAGGCTTGATTGTTGCCTCAACAACACTACCCACTAGTGAATCTGTAATCTGTAAGTGATCAATACGGGCATAAGTTTTATGGGCTGTGGAGAAGTATGTGTAGTCTTTAATAAATCGTTGAGGGAGCTGTCCGTAAGCCACTGATGTCCAGTCTGTGAGAGAGTCCCGGCTTGTGTTGTGCGTTGTTCGGAGCAGGCTGTCTGTGTTCATTACTAGATTCAGGTCCCCCCCTAATCACCACCCCTCGGTCAGGCGTTGCCAACAGTTGGGTAAGGTAGTGTGATGGGGTGCTCTCGGAGAACAGCTATGGATGCCTCAGGGGTACCGAAGAAGTCCATTCATAGCCAACGCGGACGACGTCAGGGGTGGAGCCCTGTGGCATTTTTGAACCCAGAAGAGGCTGCGGAAGAGAGATTGTCGGGCGAGATGGAGTGGAGCGGAGAGGGCGGCGAAGGAGAAAGAAGCAGTCATTCGAGGGAGTCTGAGGACACAACAATGGACGGCGGAGACCGGATGAGCAACGAGGAAGACTTGACAGAGTACACAGAACATTCGGGGGGCGAGTGCACGAAAGGCCAACCGCAGGAGAAGGCTTTCCCCGAGGAAGGCTCCAAGGATGAGGCGTCCGTGACCCTGTCAACAGGTCACGGCTACAGGCAAGTTTTTGGTGGAACAGGGCGTGTGTTGAGAGGGTGGCTGTTTACTCACGCCTTCTTCACGAGCCTGTAAAGAGGAATTGCAGGACACCAAAGGGAGGGAGAAGGATCCCTCTTTGGATTATTTACATTTGGCTTAGATTTAAGTTCCGTATCTCCGGGGTAGATAGGGCTGCAGAGGAATATGGTGCCTTGAGACAGCATAAGGGATACTAGGAACAAAGTGGTCAGCTGAAGTTAAGGTCCCCCTTCGTAATCACTCTCAACAGTGTGAAGAAACACCGGGAATCCTCCCTTGGCTAGAAACCGGGTCCACAGAAGAGAGGGGAGGGAGTAGATCAGTGGGACGGAGATCAAAATACTGATAGCCTCTCCTTCTCTTTCTTTCCTTACGAGGGGAGGACCGACGCCAGGAGTAGAAACAAGCGACAGACAAGAAGAAAAGCGGGCCCCAGAGACAAAGAAGAGCATTAAGGGACAGAAAATAGAGACCACCCTGTTTTGGATTACAAATACCGACCTAAAAGTTACAATAAAGCTGTTACCACAACCATCCCAGTCGTCTGTGGTACTTGGGTCGGTGACAGGTAGTTAAGCAGGAAGCGTTCTTGATGCTCATTTGGTGCGTATAAAGACGCCACTGTCAACTGTGCATGGCCCCATTATAGTCTAGGCACTAATGCCATGCCTTAGTGTTCGGCTATGACCTGAGAGACCTTTCCCTTGAAGCTCTGTGCAAGTAGTATGGCTACCCTGTTCTTTTTAGATGAGTCTGAGGTCCAATACCGTCTAGGGAACTTGGGAGAGTGCATGCGGTGGGTGTCCCTGGCCAGCAGGTGAGTTTCCTGTAATAAGCAGATGTCCCTTCCGGTGTGCTCAAGATAGGATAGAATCGCTTTGCGCTTCACTGGGCTATTGAGAACTTGTACATTGAGACTCACCAGGCAGATGTTATGCTTCCTATTAGTTTGAATGCGTCCATGCTACCTGGTTGCTATGCCCTTGTGTCGGCTGTAGAGCCGTAGTAGAGTGCCCTATTGTTCGAGATTCATTACCCTTGCTGACCCTGAAGAGGCTTGATTGGTGCGGAGGATAAGAGAAAGAAGACAGAAAGACCCCTGAAATTAACGTAAAGGATACTCTGGAAACAAGCATTGGCATAGCCAATAGGTCTCGCTTTTGGGACCTTATAAGTATTTAGTTATGCAGCACAATATCCTTGGTGCAACAACAACTGTTGCATGGCAAAACACTTATAAGGTCCCAAAGGCGAGACCTCTTGGCTATGCCAATGCTTGTTGCTGTTTTTGTGGTACTGCAATATATAGGGATGTTATTTGTCACAGTTTACAGTTTGGATTAGATCATTGATGACACTATTGTTCATAGGATCACGATGTCTCCATTGACAACTTCTTGCTGCCCAGGTCGTGCTGAGGGGTTCCTTTTCCGGTGGTTCTGCTGTCCTGATCGAGCCGAAGGTCCTGCTGCAGTTATCCCCTTCCTTTGTGTGTGTGGTTGTGTGTGTGTGTGATTGTGTGTGTGATTGTGTGTGTGATTGTGTGTGTGGTTGTGTGTGTGGTTGTGTGTATGTGTTGTGTGTGTGTGAGTGTGTGTGTGTTTGAGCGTGTGTGTGGTTGAGCGTGTGTGTGGTTGAGTGTGTGTGGTTGAGTGTGTGTGGTTGAGTGTGTGTGGTTGAGTGTGTGTGGTTGAGTGTGTGTGGTTGTGTGTGTGTGGTTGTGTGTGTGTGGTTGAGTGTGTGTGTGGTTGAGTGTGTGTGTGGTTGAGTGTGTGTGTGTGGTTGAGTGTGTGTGTGGCTGAGTGTGTGTGTGGTTGTGTGTGTGTGTGGTTGTGTGTGTGTGTGGTTGTGTGTGTTTATGTGTGTGGTTGTGTGTGTGGTTGTGTGTGTGTGTGTGGTTGCGTGTGTGTGGTTGTGTGTGGTTTTATGTGTGTGTGGTTGTATGTGTGTGTGGTTGTATGTGTGTGTGGTTGTATGTGTGTAGTTGTGTGTGTGGTTTTGTGTGTAGTTGTGTGTGTAGTTGTGTGTGTGGTTGTGTGTATGTGTGTGGTTGTGGTATCTTGGCTTTACGCAGGTGCTCCTAGACAGGGCGAAAATCCCTGCGTTTCTGGACGGTGATCCTAGAGAGATCCTGGAAAAAGGTCGAGGAGTGGCCTTTGAAGTGGACTGGGTGGGAGTCCCTGGCTTTACTAAGGATGTCTTTTTTTGTCTGGCAGTCGTGGACACAAACCAGAACAGCAGCTGGGGGTCCTTTCCCCAGTCTCTCAGGACCTACCCTGTGCACCCAAGTCCAGTTGTAGTGATGAGGTCTCCGGGAGGCCTGAAATATGTCGTAGGAGGTCCGTGACGTATTTGCGCAGGTTGGGGCCTTCTGCTTTGGATGTCACACCCCTTATCCATATGTTGTTCCTCCTAGATCAGTTCTCCAGCTCCTCATTGTGTGCCTGAAGGTCCAATTGTTGATCTTTCAGCCTTAAGACCTCTTGCTGGAGCCAAGCCACTTCCTCCACCCGGCTTGATTCTCTGTCTTCAAGCTCTGCTACTCCCTCGCCTACCTCGTCCATGTCCCATCGCACCTCCAGGAGATTGGAGGCAATTTCCGCTTTCATCGCCTGCAAGTCTGTGCGCAAGGAGGAGAATAGTGATACCATGTATGCTTTGGTGATTGGGCCCTCACCATTGTCTGAGTCAAGCCAGGCCTCCAACCCTTGGGTTACAGGTTTATCATCTGACCCCGAGCTGCCTGCTTTTCCGAACATTTCTTTAAGGGATCGCTCCTTTTTTGCCCTATTCCCGGGCATGATGTCCAGGTTTGAGGTTGTGGTTTTCACTGGGCGCGCTAGTCGGGGTGTTCCCGCCGTCCAGGCGGCTGGCCGAGTTCCTGGGCCCAGACATGGATGCTGTCTCTTCTCGGCGTCCTGTCCCCGATAAGACTCTCTGGAGGGGTGTGGGGGGAGCTCTGGCATGTTTCAGATTGCTATTTGGCTAGGAAAGCGGTAGCGATGTCCGCCAGGGCCCTTTGTTTCCGGTTGTGCTAAGGTCACCCGCTCCATTCCAAGCCCCACCGTCCCTCCAGTCTCTGCCTCTGCTGCTGAGAGTCTCTTTCAAGGCAGGTCTCGTCCTGACTGGTGGTTATCTGCCTGTGCCCTGCCTGCTGATTCAGGATCCTCGTCTGCAGTGTGAGCCGGCTCCCGCGTGGCGCAAAGCCTATCACTCCACCTGGGGTTGTTCGATCTCTTTGTCTTGGCAGACCCCTACCCCCACCTCTACGGCAACTATAGAGGATTGTCTATCATTGGTCCCTTGTAGGGGCAGGAAAGGACAAACTGGGCCTACCTCTGTCTCCACAGTCCTTGTGCGCTTTGCCCACTGGCCCGGCCGCCGCCACCGGGGGCCTCCACTCACTTTGGCAGTCTCAGGGCTGTTGTGGGTTCAGTGGGACCTGGTCACAGCGTTCCTCGCCGTCTGCCTCTTTGCTCAAGAAGCACTCCCTGCTAGGGGGGCCTCGTACAGCGCCTTGGGGTTCTCCGCCCGGGGCAGCTCTTCAGCCACCGGGAAAATCGCTTTGCTATCGGGGATGGGCCATGTGGTGCTGGCCACTGCGCTGGGCACACTAGAGGCCTTCGGTTTTCCATGGGGTTCCGCCCCATTGTACACCGGGGCCTGGAGAGTTGTCGCCGAATCCCAGTCACTGCTGTCTTGTAGGGCCGGTGCCACGGGGGAAATCCCTCCCGCTCTTCCTGTTCTGTGGCCTCCTGTTGGTTCCTCTGCGGCACCGTGTGCTACTCGGCACATGTGCCGGGGGTGGCTTATGCTGTAGATCAAGCTCTACAGCTCCTCGCCAACTCCCCTGGCTCTAGTTAGTGTGTCCCGGTGGCCCGGTCGTCTCCTCCGGGGTCCAGGCCAAGGTGCAAGCGGGGGGTCCCGTTTATCGCCTTCTGTTCGGAGACTGGTGGATTAACGTCACGAAATGGGGAGGACCGTCCCTCACCCCCAGCTCCGTAGCCCCTTGCTGGGTCCTTTATTCTGTCGCAGGGCCGCTCACCCTATGAGTCAGGGCAGGTGGCCGCGGTCAGGATCCGCCGCTCCACTGTGCAGTGCTCCTCGGGGCTCCGGCTGGCAAGTCTCAGGCCCCAGACGATTCCGCAGAGGTCAGCTTGTGCCTCCCTCCTTCTGGTGCCAGTATTTACTCACGGGGGGCGCTGGAAGTGGATCATCGGGCACGAATGGTCTGCTTTTTAGGTGATGGCTCGGAGCGATTTGGAAACGTGTACTAGCCATCCGCCATTTTGTCCACGCCCTGTATCTCAATTTATAGAAGTAAATGACAGAATGCATAAGTAGACCCAAAGATCCAAGTCTTCAAGGCTTTCCTGAAATGGGTTTCTGATTGCATCAGCCTTAGTAGTGTAGGCATGAGGTTCCATGCTCTGGTTCCTAAAACTGCCAAGTGTTTTCCTCCTTTAGATTTGAACCTAAAGGCCGGAGGTTTAAGAATGTTTGCTGAGGAGGATCTAAGTGTAATAGCAGTGGTGTAAGGAGTGAATCTAGCCGTCAAATATTTGGGTCTCAAGTCTCTAAAGACTCTAAAAGTGATTAACACGACCTTAAATAGGATTCTTATATGTATAGGCAGACAATGAAGGGCTTTAAGGGCTGCCGAGGCAGATGATCGACGGGGCAGTTTTAGCACCAAACGGGGCGCTGCCTGTTGTACAACCTGTAGCCTTTTTAGAACTTGTTTATTGACTCCTGCATATAGGCTGTTGCAGTAGTCTAATCTAGACAGAATAAGTGCCACTGAAACTGTCTTCCTTGCGGAGTAGGTAATGTAATCAGAAAACATTTTGCGAGTTTTGACGAGAGAGAAGGTTTTTATTACTAACAGTATTTACAAAGAGGTAGATGTTGGGAAGGAACTCAAAAAAACAATTTCAATTTCATTAGACAGGGTACCACTGCTATCCAAATCCACGTCATGCAAGGTGGAAGTCCTTCTGAACCACAAGCTTTCTGAGCTGCAAGTGGGTCCCTTGAAGTGAAATCCCAACAAATGTAGCTCCAAAGGGTATGCTAGAGGTCTATAGAGTATATGCAAATGTCGGCACGATTGCATTCAAGGTGGCACCCAAGCCACATTCAATGCTGAAGTGGAAAAAACATCAGGTTTTGGCTGGAACTTTTTCACCACAAAATGAGCTTGAAGAAGTATCTGGACGATTGTAAGGGTGCCATAGAATGTTGCTTCCTTTTTCCAGAATCTGTTCTACGTTACAAAGACAAATAACCTTGTGAATCCTATTTTTCACACCTTGAGTGCTTTGAGATCGTCCACTTTGGGCTGAGGACCAACTGCATATCAGGATAATACACCACTGACAGGGTATTATCATTTGGATCGCCACTCATGCTAGTGAAAGGCCAAGAAAAACAAGTTACTTACCTTCGTTATTGCTCTTTCTGGTCAATACTCTATCCACAGATTCCTACCCTTAGAAAATTACCCAGGTGTCAGTTGGATCCAGAGAATTTTCCAGCAATACTACTGTGTGCCAGTAGGTGGCAATGTGCGGCTATGCGCAGACTCCAGAGGCACAAAGCCTGCATGATGATGTCAGTTTCTTGACTGCTACGTTTCCACACCCTCAAACGCAGATCATAAAACATTTTTCAGTGACAGTGGGCCAAACTTAAGTCCTTATTAGGTGTTCAATAGAGGCCACTCCACAGAAGGGGGGAGGTTGAAGGGCAATGAGGAATCTGCAGGTAGATAGCTTATCCAACAAAACGAGTGGTACAAATGGTATGTAGCTTCTAGTTCTGGTGGATAATTCTAACCACAGATTCCTCACCTGCAAATTGATACCAAACCAGTACCTCTCTGTAAATCATTTTGAAACATCATAAAAAACGTTACCAGACCTGCCGATCTAGTGACTTGAATAATCTACTCAAACTAACTGTAATGCACTTGACCAATAAACTAGTCTCAAATTGTGTGTTCTTAGGCAAATACTTTATTTCACCGAGTCACTTTTTACTTCATTCATGAGAGCACCTTCAAATATGTGAGTACAGCATATCTGCTGTACAAAAACGTTATTGTTTGATTTAATGGACTAAATGTTTGCTTCATGTATAATAGGAATCTTGCCCACATATTGACCCCTAACATGCCTCTAAGTTAATTTATAGCATTGTTATCAGGACAGAGACAGGAATGTTTATCAGTTTATATTTAAAAACTCTTACTTTGAATAAATATATTACTAAAGCATTATGTGGTAGTGCAAGTCAGTTACGGACAATAAATTTTCCATTGAAATGGCCAAAACTTTCCCACTGACATGCAGTTTTCCTGATAAATCTATAAAGTGTACAAACGATATTGTATTTTTCATTTGCACTTTACCAAGTAAAGTGTTCTGATTTGTTTTGATCCTACTAAAATCTTTGTTTCCATTACAATCAAGACCTACTAAAAATGTGCTTTGCTTCCTGCTGATAGCTATCTAAATGTTGTGTTTTACATAAAAATATTGACATCCTACAGTCTTTCATTTCAAACTCCCTGAACCTCAGCAGGAGTCAGTCAGACAGTTCACTTCTCAAAATCCTTTAAACTTTGCAGTCAGAGAAAGAAATGTAAACACCAATCTCCAAGATAGAAAAGCAGCAATTTGTAAGACTTAAGCTGACATTTGACCTCTGTCCTTGAACGCAGAGCAAACATGACAAAATAAAGCAGGTGAGTGTCCAGGCACACCTAAGGCCAAGTGGGACACCTTGCAAAAACGCCAGGTCTTCAGCTTATTTTCAAGAAGTGAGGAGAAAGCTCTTATATGTAGCGGCAGGTCGTTGCTTGCTTTACGAGAGATGTAGAGAAGACTAGACCATCAGATTTGTGCAAGTAGGAGTCCAGAAGAGTGGAAGTGTCAGTAAGGTATGTGAAAGCAGATGCGATGTTTGAGGAATGCTGGGCTAGAATGTAGTGCCTTGAAAGTGTGTGTCAGACGTTTGAATTGTGCAAGTTTGTGAATGATGCGGTGTGATGCGATGCGATTGTGGTGTGGGAGGTTGAGAGTGATTCTGGCCACTGAGTTCTGAATGGTATGCAGCCTTCTGGTGACTTTTTTATGCTGATCCTGGCATATAGGGTGTTCCAATAGTCCAGCTTGACTGGGGCATGCACAATGGTTTTCTAAGTGCTGATTGGGAGCAATTTGAAAATCTTCCTCTTTTCAGTGGATGGAATCATGAGGCGTTGCCAGCATTGACTTCGGTATTCATGTCGAGTTGGCTGTCGATGATGATCCTGAGGTCATTGGCATTGGTGGTGAGGGTAGGTGTCAGTCCTAGCTCTGTTGGCCACAAGGTGGAGTTCCACGGTGATGTGCTCTTACTGAAGATCATGATTCCGGTCATGTTGTTTTCACCTTTAGACAGCTGTCTTCATCCAGTGAGCAACTGCAGTCATTGAAATTGTACTGGGCATCTTGTCCTTGACGGAGAGAATGAGTTGGGTGTCATCGGTATAGTGGAGGACGTGGATATAGTGAGAGCAGAAGATGCTGGCTAAAGGGATCATGTATGCATTGAAGAGTGTCGCGCTCAGGGAGGATCCTTGCAGAACTCCACAGATGAGGTCGAGGGTGTCCGAGGTATACGATGCCAGGCTGACTGCCCGAGTCCTTCTAGTCAGGAAGGAGCAGATCCCTAGGCGTGCTTGCCCTTGGATTCCGATGTCATGTAGGCACTGAAAGAGGATGTTGCGGAGAGGTCCAGGTCGTGTTTCCTCTGTCCACAGTCATGCAGATGTCATCCGTGGCAGTCATGAGTGCAGTTTCCATGCTGTGGGTGGGTCTGAAACCAGACTGAGTAGTGCAAAGTAGCTGGTTTGTGTTGAGGTATTTGGTGAGGTGTCTGTTCATGATTTTCTCAAAGACCTTGGTCAGCAATGGTAGCAGGGAGATCATTCTGTAGTTGGGGGAGGTTGAAGGGTCCAGCACTGCAGGGCAAGCATGTGCCACCTGACCTAGTTGACAAGGAAGATGCACAATGCTAAGATACCAGCAGCTTCAGAGTCACCGACACTGTGATCCGCAATCGAGCCGGACATGTATGGACCAGAGCCTAGATGCCTCCGAATCGCTACAGATTGACGGAAGGCGTCCAACTCACTTTATCCAGAATTGCCCCTAAGAATGGGAGCCTATGCATGAGGAGCAGGTGGGTCTTTGGCTTGTTTATGGTCAACCCCAATGATGTTAGGAGGTTCTGCTGTTGTCTGAAGATGGTCTACAAATGACTGCAGGGAGCCCGCCTTCAGCAGCCAGTCATCAAGGTATGGGAATACAGGAATCCCCACCTCCTAAGATGGGCAGCAATCACTGCCATCACTTTAATGAATATCCAAGTGGTGGAGGTGAGCCCAAAGAGGAAGCCAGCAGATTGAAGGTTCTTGTGTCTCACCTTGAACCACAAGCATCGCCTTTGGGAGAGCAGTACAGGTGTGCATCCTGCAAGTTCAAGGACACCATCCAGTCTCCCAGTCCAGAACAGTAAAGATCTGAGCTAATTGGAGCACTTTGAGTTTACTGTTCTGTAGAAAGGCATTTTATGTTTGACGGCCCAGGATAGGTTTGAGGTACCCATCCTTTTTTGGAATGAGGGAGAATGGTTCAACTGTTGTACGGATCCTACTATAGAAAGTAGGACTGTGAAATTAGAAAACAGATCATCAAGATGTAGGGACTCTGTCTATATACCCCCTCTGAAACAGCTTACCCAATTCCTGAGTTGATCACAGTGCCCTCACCTAAACTCCTAACCTTCCTAGAGTAAAAAGTGATTTCAGCAATCTCTAATACGACACTCTGATCCCCAAGGGAATCGTGGAAACAGATCTTACCCCTTATGTTGTGAACTCATGCATGCCCAGAATAAACACAAGAGAGACATGAAGAGAGTTTACAATACATTTATTGCAGCTATTGTAATCTTGTATA
Organism: Triturus cristatus; assembly: GCF_964204655.1. Classification (NCBI taxonomy): domain Eukaryota; kingdom Metazoa; phylum Chordata; class Amphibia; order Caudata; family Salamandridae; genus Triturus; species Triturus cristatus. The sequence goes on along the minus strand of NC_140592.1, from coordinate 557,236,880 downwards.
GAATATATGAGCTGCGATTATTAGGCAAACAAAGCAGAATATGAAAACCAGCATTGTGAACATGGTAAAGAGAATAAATATTCCAACCATGGTAAAGTATTTCCGTAGCTATATCTACCCCTACTCTGAGAGTATGGTGATAGTGTTATCTGGATCTTTGAGACAAGCCTCAGCCCCCATACCGTGATATTACGGTAGCTTGGCAATCCTTTGTTCTGAGATGCAGGCTAAGCTTGCGCAGGGCTGCATGTCAGGTACTGCAGGTGTTCCAGAATGGTCATCCCAACCGGAATGCTTCTCTCCGACTTAAATTAGGACAAAGCACTTTTTATATAATAAGAACCACTGCATTAGAAATACAGCCCTGGCACAATGTTGATATTATGAGCTGGGCTGTTTTCGAGCAAACAATAGAATAGTGGAATATCTTGTTTTGTATGCTCTGACCTTGTTATGAATATTCAGACTACATGAGGGAAAAGGTTGGGAAAATTCCACTAGGCACCAGGTATTTTTTTTTCTTCTAAAGTTCAAAGTGGGGGCTGCCCAGGAAGGGCATGTCAATGCCCCTTCCCCCCTCAAAAAAATGCCACAGACTTTCTGCCTCCCGGGAGGCAGTCGGGGGCAACAGCCCCAGATCTGCCCTCTCCGGGGGGCAGAAAGCCACTATACACCAGGGAATCTTTTCTTTTTTTATATATGTAGGGGAGTCAAAGGCCCCACCCAAAAAAAAATCCCACAGTCTTTTTGCAACCCGGGTGGCAAATGGGGCAATATCCACTTATCTGCCCCCGCTGGGGGGGGCAGAAATTCTACTAGGTGGCAGGGATTTTTTTTCTCCAATGTTCGAGGTGGGGGTTGCCCAGAATGGGCTTGACAATGCACCTCCAAAAAAATGCTGCAGACTTTCTGCCCCCCCAAGAGGCAGTTGGGGGCAACAGCCCCAGATCTGGCCCACAAGGGGGGGCAGAGGGGCCACTGGGCGCTGGGGATTATGCTGGGTTTTTGGAAATAGGGGTAGGGGCTGCCCAGAATGGGCATATTAATGCCACCACCGCCCCAAAAAATAGTCATTCCCCACCCCCTCCGGGCGGCAGAACGCCATTAGGCACTGACCTTTTATTCACAATATGTCTAGCTGTGGATTTTAGGCCCTAGAGCAGCCGGCACCTAGGGAAACCTAGCAAACCTGTACATTTTTTAAAACTAGACACCAAGTGGAATCCAGAATGGGGTGACATGTGTGCCTCTCACCAGATTATGTTACCCAGAATCCCTTGCAAACCTCAAACTTTGTAAAAAAAAAAAAAAGAAAAATCCTCACATTTCTGTGACGGAAAGTTCAGGAATCTGCTTAGATCCACAAACTTCCACCCACCCCTAATTCCCCAAAGTTTCCCGATAAAAATGAAGCCTCACTTGTGTGGGTAGGCCTAGTGCCCGCGACAGGAAAGGGCCCAAAACACAACATGGACACAACACATTTATACAGTGAAAACTGATCCTTTTTTTGGCTAGCTGTGGCTTTTGAACCCTATCTCTGCCGGCATCTAGGGAAACCTACCAAACCTATACATTTTTGTAAACTAGACACCCAGGGGATTCCAGGAGGGGGTGACGTGTGTGGCTCTCACCAGGGTCTGTTACCCAGAATCCCTTGCAAACCTCAAACTTTTTTAAAAAGAATACATTTTCCCCACATTTCTGTGATGGAAAGTTCTGGAATGTGCGTGGGTCCACAAACTTCCACCCACCCTGCATTCTCCAAAGTCTCCCGATAAAAATGATACCTCACTTGTGTGGGTGGGCCGAGTGCCTGTGGCAGGGAAGGGCCCAAAACTTATTGTGGAGACATCAAAATTACCTATCAAAAAACAACCTAGTTTTGCAAAGGGGCTCACTTGGGTTTTTGGCCCCGCGCTCTGCGGCCATCTACAGAAACCTACCAAACCTGGGAAGTTCAGGGAGGTATGTCTTGTGTGGACCCCCAATGTTTTCCTTCCCCTTGACTGAGATGTCCCCCGACAGGTGTTGAATGATTGAAGGAATGAGAGACAAGTCACTGTTTATTTGTGACTGGGGAAGTACGGGGCGTATTACCTTTCCCTCTTCCTTTGCCATTGTTTCCCCAAAATCCACCTTCAAAGTAACCTCTGGTAGAGGGTGATTGACCATATCCTCTATATCAGGTAGAGGACCCGTCAGCACGCATGGTTTTTGAACCTCCCCTGCAAAAGGAGCAGTGAAAGGAACCACGGTTGGATGGTGTCTGTAGTGCTCCCATTGATTTGGCTACCTCAGTGTCTTTTCTCATTTTTTTTGTTTAGGAAGTGTCGACTGCAGGGCGAAATAGCTGTTCCTTTTTAAATGGTAAATTTAAAATGGATGCTTGAACCTCTGGCTTACATCCCGATACTCTTAGCCATGCTTGGCGTCTAAGTAGGACAATGGTGTTGATTGCGCGTGAAGCAGTGCCTGCTGCGCCAAGAGCACACGTGATGGAGGTGTTGGAAATAAGCTTCCCTTCCTGGATGAGGCCATGAGCTTTATGCTCATCATGCAGATATTGGATGAGCTGCTCAAGCTCATCATAATGAGCTCTGTCATACCTTGCTAAGAGTGCTTGTGTATTAGCTATGCGCCACTGATTGGCTGGTTGCACTTCTACTCTTTTGCCTGAGGCATCTATTAATTTAGATTCTTTATCAGGAGGCAAGGCATCCCCTGTTTGAGAATTAGCTTGTTTACGAGCATTTGATACCACTAAACAAGCTAATGGAACTTGACCCCTGATATAAATTGGGTCTGTAGGTGCCGCTTTATATTTTTTGTCCACTCTAGGTGTGAGGACCCTAACTCGCACCGAATCTTTAAATACCTAATCTGCATTTTTTAACATACCTTTGAGCATAGGTAATGTATGTGTAGTTTTTTGTGATGCACTTAGTGTCGTAAACAAAAAATCTTCCTCAAGAGACTCCTTATGGTGTTCTATTCCATGGTACTATGCAGCTCTATTAAGCAACTCAATGAGTAGAGAACTGGAGCGGAGTCTCTGTGTTGCTGATACATTTCGTGACATCGAGCCCGACAGTCACGGAGCGTCTTTTTCGATCGGAAAGATCGGCAGACTTCGCAGTTTTCTTCGTTGTGTTCAGGCGATAAACACAAATTACACATGTTGTGTAGATCGGTGTGGGGTACTTAGAGTGTCATTCGGGGTAGAATTGGTATGGAGTCTGTTCCATCTACTGCAAACTTGGTCGACGCGGCTTGGCCAAGGGCCTTGCACAAGACTTTGCGATCGAAGTTTTAGAATGGATACAGTACGCGTAGATAGGAATACGTGATCGAGAAACAATACCATCGAGGGTAGATGATTGAGCGCCAAGGGGATCCCTAAAACGGTATTGAACTGGAGCGCAGCAATTCACGTCCAAACCCGATGGCGGAAAAAAACAATCTAACAATGGAGTCGATGCCCATGCGCTCTATCACCGAAAGGAGGAGTCACCTACCTCGTGACTGGAAAAGACTTCTTCGAACAAAAACAAAGTGAAAACATCCGGACCCAACACTAGATTGCAGACTTATGCAAAGCGTGTAATCTACAGCTCACATGCCTCGAACATGAAATTTTTCTCAAATTTCTGTGTGGGAAAGTTGTAGGATCATGGGGCTGACACAAACTTTCTATCACTCAGCGTTCCCCCAGGTCTCCTGATAAAAATGGTACCTTACTTGTGTAGGTGGGCCAAGTACTCGCGACAGGCAAGGGCCCAAAACGTATTGTGGAAACATCAAAATTACCTATCTCAAGATGACCTGGTTTAGTAAGGGGGGGCACCTGGGTATTGGCCCAGGACTCGACGGCCATCTAGGGAAACCTAACAAACCCACACAATCCTGAAAATTAGACACCCGGGGGAGTCCAGGGAGGTATGGCTTGCGTGGAGCCAATGTTTTCCTGAGGTATCATTTTATTCAGGAGAACAAGGGGAACGCTGGGTCGTAGGACATTTGTGCCAACACTGATCCTACACAAAAATGTGTGGAAAAGATGATTTTTTTCAGCTAAATTTGAGGTTTGCAGGGGATTCTGGGTAGGAAAACGTTGGGGTATCCACGCAAGCCATACCTTCCTGGACTTCCCAGGGTGTCTAGTTCTCAGAAATGTATGGGTCTGGTAGGTTTCCCTAGATGGCGGCAGAACCCGGGGCCACAAACCCAGGTGTCCCCCCTTGCAAAACCAGGTCACCCCTTCCTGGATTCCTCTAGGTGTCTAGTTTTCAAAAATGTTTAAGTTTGCTAGGTTTTCCTAGTTGCTGGCAGAGCTAGGGTCAAAATCCACAGCTAGGCACTTTGAAAAAAGGGTCAGTTTTCACTGTAAAAATGTGGTGTTTCCATGTTGCGTTTTGGCCATTTCCTGTAGCAGGCACTAGGCCTACCCACACAAGTGAGGTACCATTTTTATTGGGAGAATTGTAGATCAACTGTTATTAACTATTGACTTTCTATGCATTTCCGCCTTCCAAATGTAAGACAATGTGTAAAAAAGAAGTCACTTTGAAAAACGTCCTTTAATTCACATGCTAGTATGGGTAACCACAATTTCGGAGATGTGCAAATAGCTACTGCTTCTAAACTCTATATTTTGTTCCCATTTCGGAAATACATAGGTGTCCTTGATACCTATTTTTCACTCTTTATATTTTACCAAATGAATTGCTTTATATCCGGTACACAATGAAAAACCATTGCAAGAAGCAGATCAGTTATTGGCTCTGGGTTCCTCGAGTTCTTGGTGAACCTACAAGTCCTATATATCCCCACAACCAGAAGGGTCCAGCTGATGTAACGGTATATTGCTTTAAAAAATCTGTCATACTTAGACGGATCTACACAAATGACCCCTTGCTGAATTCAGAATTTTGTCTACTTTTCTGAAATGGGGAGAGGATGTAGCCTTACGGCTAGAGCAGTCGACTTCGGAGCTGGGTTCGAGTCTCAGCAACGACGCTCAACATCCTGTGATTTTAGGCAAATCACTTAATTTCCCCGTGCCTAACAAAAAAGAATTTGTCCATCTGTTACAAAACTGGTGCTCATGTAAAGCGCTCTGATACCTGATTTCCCGGGTCTAGTTTGCACTATATAAAACTCCCCCCCACATTTTTTTTTAAATGTATCGCTATCCAGGATCCATTATTGCTTTCAAACCCATTTCTACCACGCTTTGTTGATACCATTTGCAGGAAAAAAACAGACCACTTCTTCTACAGCACTTTTTACCTATTTTGCCCCCAAAAAAACAAAATGTAGCTGTATTTTGGCTAATTTCTGGGTCCCCTCCAGAGGAATCAACAAACCCTGGGTACCTTTAAAATCCCCATAATGTTGGAAGAAAAGAATGCAAATTTGGCGTGGATACCTTATGAGGACAAAAAGTTACAGGGGGCCTAAGAGGGAACTACCCCAAATAACCAACAAGTATTTGCAATGCAATAGGTCTCGTATTTGCGAGATTTCGAGCTATTGGTATTGTAAATGACAATGCCTTTTATTTATATGTTTTGAGAACCTGCAAGTTGTGCGTAAAAACGTACTTTTCACTTATAATCGCTGCTTACGAGAAGTAAGGATGGCAGTAACAGCACCTCTTTTACAGCCAGCCTTGCTTCTCGTAAGCAAGGACTATAAGTACAAAGCGCATGTTTACACCACTTGCAGGTTTTCAAAACTCATAGTAAAAGGCATTATCATTTACAATGCCAATAGCTTACACTCTCGCAAATGCGAGACCTATTGCATTGCAAATGCTTGTTTGTGGCGGCCACCACTGATGGTGACTCACTAGTGTGAGCTTCATACGTAGTCTACCAGTCCAAGCTCCTTAGGCAGCCCACTAGTGCTCACTTTTCAGGACGCCCAAGTGCCAGCTTGAAACATTTGTCAGCAAGTGAAGACTTTTAAATGTCGGCACGTTCGTAGCACACAACTGTCAGTTTCTCACAGTGCAACTAATGGGTGTTTGTCAGGTGGCCCGAGCAGCTATGCACATTATTCACATGTGCAAGCTTCTCACACTGTCTAGCAATCTGATCTTTCCATAACAAGCTCTAGTGCCAGTTTCACAAGCACACCATTGCAAGCTTCTCCCACTGCACACCAGTGAGTTTCCTCATTGTTCATAAGTGCCACCTTCTCTTTTCCTACAATCGCAAACATTACATGCCTCCCTGCACTGCAAGCCTCCCATATTAACTTATATTATGAGCTTCACAGAGTGTCCGAGAGTGCCAACTTCACACACTGCCCAGCAATGTCCAGCGTGCCAACTTCTGAATAATTCCTCACTAAGTCCTCTAGAGAAGAAAATGAGCATTTGATCAAAGCAGGCCCTACCTGTCCGGATCCCAATGATCGCCCCATCCGCTCTTGTCGTTGTGCCTCCTCGTGTACCAAATCACCGAGTGCCAGAGGTGCCCAGAGCTGCTGAATGCAACTCAGTTTCCGCAAGCAGGCAAGTTAACACGTCTTTCAGCCGATTTGTTTCTAAGTGAAGTCTTTTAATAGCAAAGGGTTAACGTTCAATCAACCGCCCCCGAAAGTCACTTCGGGAGGAGGGCAGTCCTAAAACAGTTCCTCTCAAAGTCAGCCCTCCCCTAACCTCCTATTGTGTGAACATTGTGACAACTGCCTTGCCAGAGTGGAGGGCTCTGATTTGTGGCGGCTTCCTTAGAGTTGGCCGCGCCAGCCCATCCCCCCACCTGCTTCCAGGCTTCCCCCAGTTTTCAGTTCTTCAAACACTTATGCTTTGTGAGCACAGCTGTACTGTCAATAACAGCCCAACCTCGGGCCCCCCCTCAAAATAAGCAAACACCACAGTCAGTGCCCCGGTCACGAGTAATATGGGTTTTATAGCAGATTGTAGTGGAAGGCCTGTCTCCATCTTTTTAATCGCCTATCTTCAAGATTGTTTTTTGCAAAGCATTGCAAAAACACAATTTAAATTAATACCATGACATAGCTGGGAGTCCATCCAGAGAGATGCGTCTGATACGTACCGCGCTGTCTCTCATGTTTGGGCATGCAAGTAACTGTTATAAAGGGCATGTGGAGGCAGGGCTGGACCTATTTATGAACTTTGCTATATAACAGGTTCTCCTTGGAAAAGAAAGCGCTATTCACAAGAAATATCGGGACATTTTCGCCGAGTGCGAAAGTGAAAACAAAACCAGTCTTAAGCTAAAGTCGGGTGCCGAGATTGCTTCAAAAGTGAAGAATTGTCTATTTCTTTACTTTTGAAGCAATCTCAGCACCCGACTTTAGCTTAAGATGTTTAAGCTAAAGCACGGGTGCCGCCATTACTACATAGAAGTAATAAACAGGAAAAACAAGCATTGAAAATGCAACAGGTCTCGCCTTTGATTAAGTTAAAACCATTTGCTTTGCTTATGGTATTGTATAGCAAAGCTAATGGCTTTAACTTATTCAAAGGCGAGACCTATTGCATTTTTAATGCTTGTTTAACTACTCTATACAAATGGACTCGGTGCCAGCAAATCTCTTCAGACTTCGCAAGGGGCGGGAAAGCGTTATACACATGTCATTTCGAACTAAAATGTCCAGGCTACTTGTGAAGTATATGGGTAGGCCCATGACAGGCTTGCGACTCTTAGACCTATGCCACACGATAGTGGGGAGGCGGGGGACGACTAACACTTAATTCAGACATCCACATATAAGTACGGGTGCCGTGAGGCCGCGAGCAAGGAGAGAAGGCGCTTAAGGCAGGCATAAAGAGGGCTTCATTTCCTGCCCAGGATGATGGCACATTAAATCCGTGCAGCAGTGGGATTGCCTCCACTCCTCCAGCTGTCAGGGCAGTCTGGCTTCGCTGGAAGAGGACGGGTCAGTCGGGGCCTGGGACTTACGCTGCGATTACCGAGGAATGCGCAGCAGAAACATCGGAGAGTGCACTTTGTGCATTCTATAGGCACTTAATTAACTTAATCCCAAGCCTTAAATCACTATCATTTTCACGTGAAATATTTCATACTACTTCTGCACTCTGGACACGCCCAGCCAGACGGGCGTTTAATTAATTCTAAGCAGCACAAAGTTACTTCTCACCAACCGTTAACTTCTGCGGGTTTAACCATAAACAAACCTTCGCACAGCATTTATTTTTTAAAACAGGCTTTGCTAGAATCTCTCTACTTGAGACGGGTTACCATTTTGTGAACTGCCAACCAACCCCACAAAGAGGAAGTGATCTCATAGGAGAGCAGGATATGAACTTAGCGATACTTTCACAGAAGCAACATAAAAAAACACTTTTAGGCGCTAGAGGCCTTACCTGCCAGCCGCGGAGTCGTGGATGGTGAGGGAAACAGAGCGAAGATGCTCAACAACAGACGTGCGGCTGATCAACCGCTGTAAGACTACATACACAGTCACTGCATGTTGTGTGCGTGGAAAGGAAACTCCTGAGTAAGCACGTCTTGGAGTGTGTGACGTCTTAAATAACGCAGACGTCACAGCAGGTGTGGTACATGTAGGCCTCATTTACGCAATAAAACACAGCCAGTAAACACCCTAGCGCTCAGAGGCAGGCCTCACTGACCTCAAAGAGAACCAGCGGAGAGTGCACACACACACTGTGTGTGCTGCACTGTTCAGAGTTCAGCCCTGGAACACAGCCGCTCTCTGAGCGGGCCCAGCAAGTGGTGGCCTGTGGAACACTCCGGGGACGCTCATTAGCATGTGCAAACATCCAGAGCTCACACACAGGCTGCTCTCAGAGACAGAAACCGACAGTCGGAACGACAGAGAAGCACACCTACAGAAACCGGGGCACATGCTGACAAAGCATACATGCAGGAAAAAAACACGCTTCACGTATACCTACATATAGAGAGACACACAGGCCGACAGAAACAAATACTGCCACAACAACAGAGACGAACAACATACAGAAACAGGCAAACATGCAAAAGACACCGAACAAACAGGGCTACATATAGAGAGACACACAGGCCGACAGAACAGACACAGACCCTTGCCAAGAATCACGCAGAGAAAAACGCACACAAGTCCACGCAGAGGCAACCAGAACCAAACTTACCAAGGCACAAGCCACATACACAAACAGGCCTAACGGCTACAAACACAGGAATCCAAGCAAACAGTCACATGCGAACAGATTGGCAAGCATACACACACACACACAGGCGAACAGATAAAGACAGACAAGCTAACACAAACAGACATCCAGGTGAATAGATACATGCGAACAGATAGACAGACAAGCAAGCAGATGTATAGAAATACACATAAACACAGGCCTCCAGGTAAACACACACACAGGCACATGCGAACAGATAGACCAGCATGCAGGTGCATAAAAAGGCACACAAGCCAGAGCCACAGGCATTCAGGTAAAAACACAGACACATGCGAACAGAGACAAGCATGTACAAAAAGACAAACGTTCTATGCAGCGACAAACCAATGCAGCCAGGCGCACCCCAACTTCCATCAGAACAAGCCTTTTCCTTCATCCCCAATAGTGAAGATAATCGTAAGACGGAGGTAATTTCCAATTTAACGTGACTGCGATTGAGATGTGGTTCTCTTTATTGTCAATCGTACCTTATACACTTTTATCGTACTTGTAACTGGAAAGCGCTCCGAAGTCGAGAATGGCGCGTCACAAAACTTTAAATCAATTAAATAAGTATTTTGCCAGGACTGCAGTGGAGTCTCCTCAGGGGCGGAGTGCTTCCCATCGACTCTACCGGCCTGGGGGCGCACCTTCCTTCCCTCGAGGCGCAGAGGTGACGGCACAGGCAGCACTAGCACCCACTGTTCTCACACCAAGTCTTTATTTACAGTCCTGTAGCTCGATCATAGGGAGGGGGTCAGATCGAGGTATCACCACGCCCCTGCAGGAGTCACCTAGCTGGGCAAGCGCCCCGATGGAGTCTATTTCGGATAACCTAGGGCACAGTGCTCTGTAATTAACACACACTCCTCCCCTTCCCCCCAGCAAGGGTCCTGTATGAATCTGGACTCATCGCTGCTCTGGCACTTACCCGCCACACTCACAGCCACTCCAGACACATAAGGAAACAAGCGCGGCGCGGTCCTGAAAGTAAAAGAGGATCTCTTGTCTTTATGGGGCCATGTGTTTGAAACACATAGCCACATAAAGATAAGAAACCTTTTACTTCAGCCGGAAAGGGAACGAGCCCGTCCAAGTGGGCTGGCCGAAAAATGGAAAAGTCTACGTCAAAAAGTGCTCTTTCCCAATAGTTGGCCACCGTTTAGCATAAACGGTGACGCCGACCAATGGGAAAGAGGGGCAGGGCTTGAAGCCCTTTACAGAATTCCCTCTAATTCATTAAATCTCGCCAGCGAGACTGCGCATGTGGGCAACCCACGCCAGCCGAGACCTAAAAAGTGAAAACACTGTGGCAAAACATTGGCTTTTACAACTCTCCTTGATCCTGAAAGCTCAGAAGATGGTGATCCTGGCACAGCACCCCATTTATTGATCCAATTTTGGAAGAAAAAAACACATACGCTTGCACAGCACTTTTACATCGTTTTTCCAACAACAAACATTTTTGCTATATTGTAGCTATTTTTTCAGTTTCCTCCAACGGAATCGTTATACCTTGGGCTCCTTTCGTTTCCATAAGATGAGGGTAAAAATGACGTAAATTTGGCCTGGATACCTTTTGTGGGAACAAAAAGTTAAGATTGCCTAAGTGCCCCAAACGTCCAAAAAAAAGGGTCTCAGCACTGTGGGGGAAAAGCCTCAGTATCTAAAGTGTTAAAGATTGGTGGGAATCCAAACGAATTACAGAGGTCATTGTCCTCTAGTAGAATTTAACCTATGGCACCATGTTGGGCTTTATTTCCCTATGATACAATAATCTCTGAAGCATTTGGAGTAACTCCACACAACACAACAGGTAGGAGACCTTTGGAAAAATTTGGGGAAAAGGTGTGCTAACATATTCTAATCTCCATGAGATGTGGCTAGCTTTGAGTCAGGCAGAACGGTAACATCAAGAAAGATAAAAGTTTAACGCATGGTTGTAAGAAAGGCACCTTCTGGTACTAAGCAGTTCTCCAAATTTAGTAAACTTCTTAAGGTGTGATAAGTCGTGAGGAATGCATTAAAGGCAATAATAGATGGAAGTTAGTGAACACGTAAGGGTAGCATCTCATTACAATTTTGTGGAAATGTCTGAGAGAAATTAAACCTAAAATTGAGGTTTTGTGGAGAAAACCACTCCGAAGATGATCAAATTTAGATCTAAGCATCTTGAAAACTATGTACCGCTATATATGATACATTGGATTCTAATAGTCCGGTAAAAACTTGTCTGTAATTTCTTTATAATCGACGACTAGTGAGACACCCAGTAGCCAATTATAAAGAAAAGACCTCAGGATTAAATACTTCTTACCTCAATTCCGCAACTTCCTCAGGTAGGTTATTTAATGTAATAATGATATTTTATTGCAATACGTATGCGTGCTATTTCTGCACATTGAGGCTAAAACGTTCATTTGTAAAGTTGGAACAGCCCGCATTATTAGGCGTGTAAGCAGGGCCGGCTCTAGGGCGGTGCGATCGGTGCCACCGCACCGGGCGTTGACTTGGGGTGGGGGCGTCATTTTTGAAAATGTATATTTTCATTTTACAAGCACCTGCTGCCCTGTTCCTGGCCTCCACCAATTTTCAGACATCAATTAAAATGTCAAGCTAGCTGGTAATTAATTATCTTTCTGGAAAGAGACCTTAGGTTTGTCTTGGGGAAGTCTGACTCATACTAAGGTAGCGTAGAGGGTTAAAATGCCTGCTGCTAAGAACGTGTATTATTCAGATAACAAAGCACATAGAATGTAAATAGATCAGTGTGCTACTGCTTCTGTAAGAGAGCTCCTTTTGTAACTTGTCGTTTATAAGTCAAAATCCTAGTATAGAACATTAAGTTATTAACTGTCATCAAAGAGCTGCATGCAAACTGCAAGGAATATATTAGAGCTACATGTTTTTTGCCCCGTCTTCTATCATCCTAATCTTGTGAAAAGGGTTCATTTGGGTTGAAAACAATTCTTATTATTAAAGAGAACCCCTAACAATGATGTTGCGTTTTAAATTCTGAATTTGTGCTTTTCCAGAAAAAGGACTCAAAATATATTGCCTACCTTGATAGATGACATGTCACTCCTACACTACACCTTGTAGTCCTGTCTGATGTAACATTTCCTATACACTGATTTACAACCATATGATTATCACTGTGCAATGTTTGTGTGATGTAAAGTGCTCTGACTCGTTACAATGGTATGAGTTGTGCTATAAAGCTAAATTAATCTGAGAGGTACTGTTAAAGGGTGCTAGTGAGGGAATCCGTGGCCGAGGTGGTCGGGGGTCGGGCGCACACAGACATTGTCGCACAGGGCGCCACAAGCGCTAAAGCCGGCCCTGCGTGTAAGGAATAGCTCCGCAGTTCAGTATCCTTGTATCCAAAGACGGGGATGATTGATCGGCTTCCTTTAGGCGTTACCTCCCCAGCATCAAATGGAAAAGCGCAGAGGCGGGTCTTCCTTACCTGTAATGAGACTACTCTGACTGTAGGCAGCCCCGCAGAGCTGCACACATGATTTACGTGTCCAAAATGGCCACTGAACCCAGCGTGCCTGTGCGTGGGCGTGGCCAGTGAGGGAAGGCCCAGAGCGACGCCCGGGTTATCCGACACTGCAGCCGACAATAAGACTATGTGTCTGGAGTCTTTGCCCAGATTCTTCCTATTCACAGTTCCACGTCCAAAGTTGTAGGGGCGGTAAGTTTCCTGACTTGTCTCTAATGTCGGATGGTGATAGAAGCTGCGCGAATTCAGAGTGTTTAGGCCAAGCGCGGGTGGTTGCTCTTTAGGGTTGGGCCTGCTGTTGGAAGTCGAGGGTTCTCAGAATCGCCATTTTGGCCCTCTTTGAAAGACCGGAATTTTACAGTCTTGGTGTGCTGCAACCTTGTGGGTGTACCGCAACTGGTGGATGATGTAGTTTTCCAGGAATGTATAGCCACTCTAATAACTGTCTAGCGTTTTGTATCTTTTAATTTGGGTTTTTAGGAAAGGCCAGAGTCACACTATGATTATAAACTGCTCGTGTGCCAGCTCTCCTTTTTAAGCTAAAAATGATGTTATTTCCGCTTTCCCCCCGTCTTAAGGTTCCTCTTCTGCAATGCAACTTGCTGGGGAGATTACATTATATATTTTCCTCTTATTGTCCCCTCAATGGTGTTTCCAAATGCTGGCGAGTGCGTTATTATAACTTGCGGTCTCATCTATTTTTAGAAAACTAACATTCGTGAGGTACTTCGGAATGTTTAATTTTCTTTTCATCCTTTGCACGGTTGAGAAGACGGATAAGACTAGAAGGGGTACACAGGGAAGGGGCCGCCGCCAAGATTCCGTGTATATTGTGAAATCAACACTTTTTACTTGCTTTACGCTGACCATGTGCCTGTATTGTGATTTTTGGTTTAACGTATGTTATGTACAGCAAAAATATATTGTTGTATAAACTACCTAACGCGAAGAAAAGTTCGCAGTTTTGTGAAACTTAAAACTTTTAAATAATGTTTCTGTCTGTGAGATTGATGTTTTGTGCACTGGTTAAGAATATTTTTTTCGCAGTTTTTTATTCTGAAGATTTGTAGTCTTTTTGCATGTCTCATATGTGCTTGCGTTGATGGCTCTTTCCAAAAAAAGGCTATATTGATAGACCTAAGTTAATGGTCCAATAATTTAATAGTACATGCTCACGAGTTGACTATGCAGCAAGCAACCTGCACCAAACTTTTATGTAGTACACACATATTATGATGGTGGTAGTAAAACAATGTTTGTGCAATATAGGAAATTGCAAAAAGACGCAAATCTATCTTGCAGAGGTGTCCTATGTTCTCATTTGGTCAATTTCAGCATGCTATTCGTAACTTCATTACAATAGCCTCCATTTCCACACAAGATGATAGATAAGAGCTATAGCAATTTTAGTAATTCGATTTGGGACACCTGCTGTTTTTTTTTTTTGTCCGGTAATTAAATGCAAATACATTAGATGAACATCTTTTGGAGAGCATTGAGTAAAATAAGCGCGTCTCAGAAGCGCGTCCACAGACCCCGACCCCAATCGCTGCGCGTGCCCCGGTCTGTTGAGGAAATTCGATTTTCGATCACGATCGCATTGAGCCGCCATTTTGTGCTCTGCCGCCATTTTGTGTTGCCCTCACTCAGGCAGCACGACGAACGAAGTCTTTTCTGCTTTTCCTGCAATATTGTGTCAAAATAGCCTTGTGCCTCTGTTCACAAAGCTGGTGTTAGAGACTGGCCGAGTACACTAATCCCTGTCTGGTTTTCCTAATACCTGTCTTAACTATCTGTTAGTTCACACTATTCTCTCCTGACTTGATCTCATCTTCTAGCCTTCGCTGTCCTCCGCTCGTATTCTCTCGTTTCACAACTGTCCTCCAAAACACACAAACGTATCTCGCCACCTGCAAGCCAGTTACAGACATGTTAATACCTTAACCTGTGGGAGGGGTGGCAAACACAGTTGGAGGAGAGGCTTCTTCGAGTTACTCGATACTTTTGTTTTCCGACTTTTTCTATTGGCTCTGACTTTCTTTCAAACTATTCTTACTGGTTTTTCATGTATGTTTTAGGTGTGTCCTTCGTTAATGTATATGTCACCTATGTACTATAAAAGATTGTGCGCCACGGAGTGAAGTGGCAGTCTCCTGAGAACATACCGTGTGTACTTCTAGGACAACTGTACTAGTTGCAGCTAATAAAATCTGATCTGTTACGCCGACAGAGTGTCCCCGTGTCTCTGTTAGCTGAAGCAGGAGAACCCAGGAGATTAAAGCGTACCCTGCACCGCCAGGCCCAATTGGTTCTGGTTCTTCAACTGGCGCCCAACGTGGGGCGGTTTCAGAGGTAGTGGTTCTGCCTGAAGGTCGTGAGGAACCCCGCAAGAAAATTCTGGAGGAATCGTGAGCCACGTCAAGCGACCCCTGTATGTCGAAAGTGGTCCGAAGGTCTTTTGCAGTGTGGTTACTCCTTCCTGACGGCTACTGACGCCTGCTGCCCTGACTGCCGCCCTGCCTTGGCCCTCTTTTTGGTGATGTATGGTAAAGCAAGACGATAGACGGGCCTCTGTTGGTGTAAGAAGACATCTTAGTTAAGTATTGGTGGGTCGCTCCCACATTTGGTTCTTTGGTTCTTTGGTCCTTAGGTTCTTTGGTTCTTTGGTTCTTAGGTTCTTTGGGTCTTTGATTCGGGTATTGCAATAACCTAAGCAGAGGGGTAAGTACATTTGTGCTGTGTTAATTGATTTAACCCCCTTGATGTTTGTGAACAGTCCAGTGAAATAACGATGCCTGGTCTGGCTAAGTTTGAGAAACTTTGTTGTTTTGGCTGTAATAGGGATTCCCGGCTGGAGGACTCTTGTCCGATTCCTTCGGTTGGAACTCCCACTTATGAGCTCTATTCTAAACATGGTGTTGACCCCATTGCCTTTAACGAGGCATGGATCCGATACACGAAGAATGATGGTGTTTTAAAATGGCCAGAAAATGGTAGCTTTGAGCCCGACATACTAGATAATTTGGAAACTATTTTATTTAAAAGAAAAGCCCGGCCGGCAATGTTTGACTCTTTCCGCCTTTGGCGTAAGGAAGCCAAACAGAGAAAATTAAGCAAGAAAAACGAGATAGGAAAGCACAGGGTATGACAATTATACAGGCTGCTCAGCAACTTAGAGATGATGAAGTTGATAATGCGATGGAAATTTCAGAGAGACAGCATCGTATGGCAATAGATAAATGCTATCCGATGTTGCCAGCTTCCCCTTCTGATAAAAGAAAGGATTTAGAGGAAGATCCCTTGATGTCTCACCTACTGAGATTGCCTCCGCCCGTTGTTACAGCCTGTTCAGCCGCCAGTTGTGCCTCCGCTTGCTCCGGCTCTTCCACATTTGCCCCCTCAAGTATTGCCGCCTCTGCCAGTTTTGCCTTCGACTCATTTACCTTCATCTTCTTCGCCCTCTGCTCCCCCGGTAATTACTGATTCCTCTTTAGTTAGTTCACCTAATACCTTGTCCCCTATCCTTATGTCCAATTCTCTGTCTATGCGTAAACGACTCACAGAAACGGTCTCTGGTCTTTTATCTCCTTTCTTTGAGGCGTTAAATGTGTCTCCGGCATCTTCTCAAAGACAGTCTCGTAGTCAGTTCCCAGCTTCCGAAGAACGAGAAAGGTTGGACTCTCTCGCTCGCAAATGGATTGAGAAGGGTCCTCGGTATAGTGTACCCGACATTATGCCTACCTTCTCACAGTGGAATGCGCCTACGCAGAGATATGTTTTCAATGCTATGTGTGACACTCTTGTTAAAGGTTGGGAGGATATGGACTTGGGTTCGGTTTCTCAGGGTCTGTTAGATATTCAGGCTAATTTTGATAAGGGACTCATTGTGGGTTCTAAGGTTGAGGACGCTGTGAAGACACTTGTTTCCTTTAGAACCTTATTTACTTCACAGACTTTTCTTGATTCCGATCCCTCAGTTAGGTTGACACTGAAAAATTACCCAATGAGAGAGGTTCCTCCAGTATGGAGAGAAGAGGTTGCAGCAGCAGGTGGTAATCAAGCTATTCCTGCTCACTTCCAGCGAATATGGGTACATGTCCCCTGAAAAAGATCTGAAGTTTTGGCTCTTAAACAGTCTCTACCGGATCCTCGTAAAAACCCTGCAGGTTATTATAAAGAATTGTCACAGACTGTTGATGCTTGCATCATGAATTTAGCAGATATTGATATGTTGATGGGGAATGTAGTCCCACAAGCGTTATGGGCTAGGATTCGTAAAGAGAATCATGCCCAAGAATTAGGTGGAAACTGGGATGCTATAATTGCCGCAGATAGAAACCAGGTGGGTGGTGCGAAGCCTGATGCTTTGATTTCAGAACTCCCTGGTAGGATTATTACATTAATGAAAACGATGATACCTGCCATGAGAGTTAACTGGGATAAACTAGCCGCGTGTAAGCAGAAGAAAGATGAGAGTGTCTCCGATTTCTTCACTCGTTTCGAGGAAACATTCATTGATCACAGTGGTCAGGACATGACTACGGAGGGTGGACAGCGATTATTTGTAGATAAGTTCGTATTTAATTTGCTACCCGAGCTGTCACATAAGCTGAAAGACTCCGAAAGTTCATGGGCTGTTTCATCTTCAGCCCAGATATTGGCTACTGCTCAATATTATGAAAATAGAGATAAAGAAAAAAAAGATAAGCAAGAGAAAAAGACTTAAGAATTAAAAACTAAGGTTCTCTTGCAACAGGCTTATCCACCTCGTTATGCTCAGCCCCAGTTTCAACAACCTCCACAGTTTCAAAGGGTGTATCAAAAGCCTGAGCCAAATATTCCACGACCTTTGTTAGGTCCTAATCAATGTGCCTATTGTAGAGAGGAAGGTCATTTTAAGAATAGTTGTGCGGTTTTATTGCAGCGTAATGGGACACCATCTGCTCCGCGAGGTCGTGCTGGCCTCCAGTCAGCAAACAGAGGTAGAGGTCGAGGTATGTTGACCCAAGAACAGCGTTCCTTTCCTCCTTCTAATTCCGGGAACTACTATGATCAGCAAAACGTTCGGTCTACACAGTATTACAATGAGGATTGTTATGTTGGAGACGGGAATGAAAGTCTTCATGCTAACTAGGACAGCCATGGACAAAGTAAGGGAGTTGTGTCGATTCCAGTAGATCAGAATGGACCTTATGTTAATGTCACTACAATGGGTGTTTCAGAGCCATTTCTTTTAGATACTGGTGCGATGAGAAGTTCTATCCTTCATTCAAAACTCCCTGGGGCACCTTTGTCTGGCTTAACAAATGTATCTGTAGGTTTTTCTGGCGCCCCAGTTCGTAATCCGGTTTCTTGCCCTTTGCCTATTTCAATTGGCCCTTATGATTTAGAAGTTCCGCTTCTCTTAACGAATGGTTGCGGCGAGAATCTATTGGGCTTGGATCTATTAAAAAGACTGCATGCCACAATATCTTGTTCTCCTTCTGGTGTATATCTCACTTTAGGACAAAAACTGACTTCTCCAATGTATTTGTCTAAAGATCAATTCCCACCTGAATTGCTCTCTCTTCCTACAACGCTTTGGGCTACGAGTCCAAATGATGTTGGTTGTCTTGAAATTCCGCCTTATATTGTTACTCTCGAGCCCAATGCTGAATTGCCACGTGTTCCTCAAAATAGAATTTCCACTGAAGGTGAAAGAGCGCTTTTGGAAATCATTCATGACTTGATTCAGAAAGATGTGGTTGAGGAAACGAGAGGTAACATATGTAATAGTCCTATTCTTCCGGTTCTTAAACGCACTGCTCCTTCTCAGACTCCTGTTTATCGCTTTGTAATTGATCTTCGGGAGGTAAACAAAATTGTTGTACCACAGTTTCCTGTTGTCCCAGATATCACTGCGCTGTTGACAATGATACCTTCTACAGCGGTTTGGTTTTCTGTTATCGATCTGAAAAATGCTTTCTTTAGTATTCCCATCGCCGAAGAGAGTAGGGATATTTTTGGCTTCTCTCTTGGAGGCCGAAGCTTCCGGTTCAAGCGTGCACCTCAAGGCTATTGTGAAAGTCCCTCTATTTATAGTCAAGCTTTGAAATGTCATCTTGATGCTTTTTCCTTGCCGTCTGGTGCTGCTCTCATTCAGTACATGGACGACTTGTTAATCGCTGCTGATTCAGAGGATATATGTAAGAATGTGACGGTTGCATTGTTGCGACACTTATCCAATCTTAATCATAAGGTTTCACCTTCTAAGCTACAATATGTTCGTCGAGAGGTTACCTACTTGGGTCATCTCTTATCAAAGGAGGGAAGACGTATAACCCCAGAACGTATCCAAGCAATTGCGCAAATGTCTGTGCCATCCACACAAAGAGAGGTACGTGCCTTTCTGGGCATTACTTCCTATTGTAGGCAGTGGATCCCTAACTTCTCTCTGTTGGCTAAACCTTTGCTGGCACTCACTTTGAAGGATACGCCTCAGCCCCTTCCATGGACTGACGAATGTCATAGGAGTTTTACTGACTTACGTACTGCTCTGTGTTCTGCTCCTGTACTAGGTACTCCTGATTACAGTAAGCCCTTTATGCTCTATGTTCATGAAAGAGAAGGTTGTGCGTTGTCAGTCTTAACACAGCGATTTGCAGATAAACAGCGGACATGTGCCTATTTTTCGGCTACGTTAGATCCAGTAGCTAAAGCATTGCCTAGTTGTCTTAAAGCGACAGCAGCAGCAGCAATTTCTATTCGACAGTCTGCTGGAGTGGTGCTAGATAATACTCTCATTGTTATGGTGCCACATGCAGTGGATATTTTGTTAAACAGAACAAAAACACAGCATCTTACGAGTGCTCGTTTGTCTGGATATGAGCTGACGCTTTTGGCTAGTCACGTGCATATCAAACGATGTAATACTTTAAATCCAGCTACTTTGTTGCCTCTTCCAGAAGAGAAAGGTGTTCAGGAACAACATGATTGTTTCTTTCGTACTGAGGAAGAGACAAAAGGTAGAATTGACTTAACAGATACGCCATTAGTGAATCCGGATGGAACGCTATGGGTAGATGGTTCTTGTTTTAAGCTTCCTAATGGAGAGACAACTTCAGCCTATGCTGTTACTACCTTGCATACAATCGTGGAAACAGCACGCATCAGACATAACTCAGCTCAGGCAGCTGAACTGATAGCCTTAACCAGAGCGTGTGTGTTATCCGAAGGAAAAAGAGTGAAGGTGTACACCGATAGCCAATAGGCTTTTGGTGTGGCGTTCAATTTTGGACGTTTGTGGAAAGAAAGGGAATTCCTTACTTCCCACGGCACCAAGATACAACATGGTCAGTTGGTGACTGACCTTCTTGAGTCACTTGCTTTGCCTACCCAGATAGCAATTGTGAAGTGTAGTGCACATAAGAAGATTACTAACGATGTTGGTCGCGGGAATGCATTTGCGGATAAAGTAGCGAAAAAGACAGCCAGAGATGCTACAAGTCGCATGTATGTTGCGGGCCCTGCAAATTGGGTCAGAGAAAGAGGAATGTATGAGGATACAGTAGAAAGTGTGAAATCGATTCAAGAAGAGGCTACAGAGAAAGAATTAAGTAGGTGGAAAGAAAGTACAGGAATGTTAGATGAGATGGGATGTTGGGTAGAATTGTCCGAGCACCAACGTTGGCTGTTACCAGATGCCTATGTACTACCTGTAGTTACTATGGCGCATGGACCAGCCCACCTAAGTGCGAAAGGAATATGCAAGCTTCTGGCTCCAGTATGGCAAAATGAAGGAAACCTCGAAGTGTGCAGACAATGTAGTGAAACATTGCATTATTTGCTTAATGTACAATCTGGGAAAGGGAACCCCAACTCCAGCAGGTCACTTTGCTCCTACGACCTATCCATTTGAAGTGTTGCAAATCGATTACATTCGCATGGAACGATGCAACAATCTCAAATATGTTCTAGTGGTGGTATGTGCCTTTTCCAGATGGATAGAGGCTTACCCCCTGAAAGACAATACTGCTTTATCTACAGCCAAAGTACTTCTAAAAGAGTTTTTCCCTAGATTTGGTTTGCCGCGCATTGTCTGGAGTGACAATGGGAGTGAATTTGTGGGCCAAGTCATGCAAAAAGTTTGTGCAGGTCTTGGTATAAAACAGAAGTTCCATGCGGCAAACCATCCACAGTCAGCGGGTCTAGTGGAGTGCTATAATGGCACTCTAAAACTCAAACTTGCTAAAGTACAGGCTAGTACAGGCCTAAGTTGGCCCGATGCCCTACCTTTGGCTCTTCTATCCACCAGAACGGCTGTGCATTCTCGTTTGGGACTTAGCCCTTATGAGATAGGTTTTGGACGCCCAGCTAATATATGGAGAGTCCCTCGCCCTAAGAAGTATTCAGACTTGCCATACCCAATGTTGATTGATTATTTGCACGACCTTACAACTAAATTGCGTGTTCTCCATCAACAGGTTCAGAGCGCTTTGCCAGAGGCCTCCACAGACTCAGGTCATTCCATCCGACCAGGTGACTGGGTTTGTGTGAAGAATTTCCAAAGGACGAAGAATTTGGAGCCTCGCTGGAGAGAACCCCGTCGGGTACTCCTAACTACTCGTACAGCAGTGAAGGTTGAAGGAAAGAAGAACTGGATTCACGGCGTGCACTGCAAGAAGGTTCCTTTGCCTTTGCCCTTTGATCAGTGGGTCCGCAAGGGGATAAGTGACTCTGAAAGCGAGAAGGTTTCACGATTCATACCTTTTAGTGATGCACGCTTGAATGGAACATTGTCGGAAAAAGAAAACGACAACATTCTCCAAGAAGCTGTACCACCACATTTTCGTCTGAACACCACAAATCCACGAACATAGTTTCAGGATCAGACTGTACCTGATAAGGCTCATTACGATTTAAGACCCAGACTGAAGAAGAAAACTTGAGATTCTCTCTTCTATGTAGTTTCTATCCCGGTTGCAGGATCATGGTAGGAGTCTTGGTTGTGACCTGAGTAGTGGCAATAGGCCTGCAGGACTTGCAGTGTCATAGGACGGCAGACAATCGTGACCAAGTGATTAAGGAAGATTGCCGTGAGCATCCATTTAGAAGATGGAAACTACATTAGGCGAAAGAGAGAGAAAGAACAAAATGAAAGACAATCATTGTAAAATAATATACAGTCGTTGTGGTATAACTTTATGTGTTTTATATTATTGTGTATTTTATTGGCGTGTATAGGTTGGATTGTTTACGCTAGGCAGCAAAAAGTTGTCCCTTCTTCTATCTCTGTGCCTTCTTATTCTACTATCTCTCCACATCTGTTTCATACACTTCCTCAACATGAACTTGTTAGAAGAATCGAATATTACAATAATTTGTTTATTCAATTATTACACCAACACCAATTAGTAATTAATACAACCGATTGTTGGGTATGTGGACTAATGCCTTATACCACAGAAAAAGGGATGCCATATTTAGTCCTTCCATTCTCTTATGAAGGTTCTGCTTGGGCTTATTTTGTAATTTTCTCTAACGCCTATCAAAGCTGATTTAAACGACCTGTCAGTTCTTATATTAGTGGTCCAGATTTCAGTCATAGTTCATTGATAAAGGGAATGATAGCTATGGCTAAAATCATGGAAAATAGTTAAATTTCTGTTGATGAAAGAAAAGCATATACTAATTGGAACGTCACCCATTATATCACAAGCCTTAGTGATAAGGTTAAACAAGGAAAGTATCCACCAATTTGGACTGTACCTCATCAAGGCAATTTCTGTTTGCAAATAAATGGCCAAACTACTGACCCCGAACAGAGAAAAAGCTTTTGTTCCCATACTTACATCCACTCCTCTCAGAATTCGCCGCCGTTAGTGCCATCTCAGGGCACGTATTTCATCTGTCACGATAGAGCCTATACGTGGTTGCCGACTGTTTTTTCTGGAACTTGCTATATAGCTTTTCTTCTTCCCCCTACATACACTGCTTCTTCAAATTTCCATAAAAACAGATATGGCAGAGGAATTATTGATTCCAAAGACACAGCAGGTCAAGAGGGAGGAGACTTCCTAAAAGGATTTCTTCCTTTTTGGGGTCCTATGGCAAACAGCAGGAATATGAGACAACTGGTTCGTGTTGTAGAGACTACCATAGACATCACTGTAGGAGCTTTGAGTAATATTACAGCGGAACTACAGGCGGATCGTCTTATGACTTTACAGAACCGAGTTGCCTTAGATGTTATTCTTGCAGATCGTGGTGGAGTCTGTAAATTGATCAAATCGAGTTGCTGTATTTATATACCTGATGACGCTCCGACAGTATACCAGGCCATCTCTAAATTACATATAATCTCTGAGTCGATTCATCAGGACGAAGGAGATTGGTCGTTATTGGAATGGTTTTGGGGACTACTGTCCAAATGGGGTTGGAAAGTGCTAACATTCCTTGGTATGGTTTTAGCCATCGTTTTCTCTTGTTGTCTTTGTATGCACTGTGGTCCCGCCATCTGCGACCTTTGTGCTACTATGTGCATCCCAAAACTTAAGACACAAAAAACAGAGAATATTAGAATGATGTTACAGCAACAGCTCGATGACCTCATGGGCATCAACATCGACTCAGATTAACATGAGTCTGTGTATCTTGCCTGAGTTCTGGCAAAAGGAGGGTCTGAGGAGATTCGATTTTCGATCACGATCACATTGAGCCGCATTTTGTGCTCCGCCGCCATTTTGTGTTGCCCTCACTCAGGCAGCACGACAAACAAAGTCTTTTCTGCTTTTCCTGCAATATTGTGTCAAAATAGCCTTGTGCCTCTGTTTACAAAGCTGGTGTTAGAGACTGGCCGAGTACACTAATCCCTGTCTGGTTTTCCTAATCCCTGTCTTAACTATATGTTGGTTCACACTATTCTCTCATGACTGTATCTCATCTTCTGGCCTTCGCTGTCCTCCGCTCGTATTCTCTCGTTTCTCAACTGTCCTCCAAAACACACAAACGTATCTCGCCACCTGCAAGCCAGTTACAGACATGTTAATACCTTATCCTGTGGGAGGGGTGGCAAACACAGTTGGAGGAGAGGCTTCTTCGAGTTACTCGATACTTTTGTTTTCCGACTTTTTCTATTGGCTCTGACTTTCTTTCAAACTATTCCTACTGGTTTTTCATGTATGTTTTAGGTGTGTCCTTCATTAATGTATATGTCACCTATGTACTATAAAAGATTGTGCGCCACGGAGTGAAGTGGCAGTCTCCTGAGAACATACCGTGTGTACTTCTAGGACAACTGTACTAGCTGAAGCTAATAAAACCTGATCTTTTACTCCGACAGAGTGTCCCCGTGTCTCTGTTAGCTGAAGCAGGAGAACCCAGGAGATTAAGGCGTACCCTATGCCACCAGGCCCAATTGGTTCTGGTTCTTCAACGTCTCCCTTGAGAGGCATCTCGGTAGCGAGATGTGTGCGCGCGCGTTAGGCAGCCGCGGTCGGCAGCGTCGGGGTGTGAGCGCGCGCGTGTGTCTGTGTGCGTCTGCGCAAGCGCGTCCACAGACCCCGATCATGCGCGTGCCCCGGTCTGCCTCCCTTGAGAGGCATCACGGCAACAATAGTTCTTGTTGGCGGCAGCGCTTCGCGCTGCAACGCCAGCAAGACCTAAAAAGCAAGCGCCCGCTTCGAGAAATGACTGCTGTGTGCCACCAACGTGAAAAAAACATTACAATTCATTTTAGCGGGCGCTTGCGCCCCTCCCAGCCCGGACTCCCCATTAGGAACAGCCGGGGTGTGTTTGCTGCGAGCGGAGCACTTGCTTTACCCGTTCCTGTTTTGATTGAGAAGTGACTGTCGTGTGTGTTTTCAAAAGCCGAATGAAAAAAAGCAGGAAGTGTTGTGCTTATATTAGGTGCAAAACGCTTGTGACTAACGAAGTTGAGGAAAGGCACTTACTGCAAAGAACAGCTCCATGACTCTGCTGTCCAGAAGGGTCTCGTGCCAGGAATCCGTGGGCTCCAGCAGGACATTCTGCGTGGACTCGAACATCCCTATGTAATGTTGGCCCAGTTATCTGGCGTTAAGGTCAACAGGTATTAAGCAGCAAAAAAAGGAAAGCGCCGCGAATGCCAGATAACAGCGTGAACGGAATTGTGCTGCATGCCATAGTGATAGGCTCACTTTGGTAAGAGAGGGCCTAATGTGACAGGGGCAGAAGGAAAAGCAGCAACGGCAATTAACAGGTGGCATGAGTCATAGAGAACCAGAAAGCACTTTAGCAAACGCTTTTTCCGTCCACAGGCTCCCATGAAGAGCGGACCAGGATAAAGATAGCCTCAGACTGCAGGAAGGTGTTCAGGTGAAGTTACACGGACAGAAACAGGAAAGAGGTCACTGACTGGGGGTGACCAGCACAACTTTGAAGATGCGCGCAGCTCCGTGTAAAACAAAAGGAAGTAGCGACCGCAACATTCAAAGACTAATGCGCTGCAGTACAGCTGGGGCCTGATGGAGACAGGGAGGGAGCAAGCAGGAAGTGAAAGCGCGCCATGCGCGCGTTGTGCTAACGCAGGAAGCCATACACGTGCACATCTCCTGTCCTCCGTACGCGCACATCTGCGGTCTCTTGTACTAACGCCGTCAGCTGTACGCGTGTCTTCCGTACGCGTGCACATGTCCCGTCCCCCTGCCACCGAAAAAGCCACAACAATAGATCTCACCAAGGCATGAAGCGCATACGCTGCGTCGCTAGGCGAGCCCTATAAAACAGGGGGGGGGGGGGGGGGAAAGGGCCTAGAAGCTAAGGAGTTAAACGTGAAAACAGGGGCAGACACAAAGTGGGTCCAGAAGAAAAATCTCTACATAACAGTCTTCGCTTCTCTCAGAGTCTGGTAAATGTTCGATGCCACCCTTGAAGAGCAAAAATTATACCTCCTGCAGCAGGAAGGATAAATGCTCTTCCGATATTTATTCTGGTGTGAGAGGAATGTAGGGTGGGGTAGAAACAAAAGGTTAGGCATAACCCTTTTGGACAGTCTGTGAGACCCATCTCTCGGACGTGAAGAATTGCAAACATAAGAGGAAATACTGAATTCCGCCTTCAAACCAGTAGGGTGCGAGTCACCGAGGATAAAATAAAGCAGCTTGGTAGCCACTGTAGCAGGGGAAGAGGAGTTGGAAGACTGGTGCCCATGCTGGCTTGTGTGATGTCTTCCGGTGCTAGAGCCACGCCCCGGCCACTAAAGGACTGGGCTGTCTGCTGCATCATTGGCTGGAAGCGTTGCTGTTGTCTATAGAGTAACACAATGGAGTAGTCCCTAAATTTGCAGAAGTGATGAGTGAATTGCCTTGCTGTGCCCCTACTATCTTTCAACTGCTCCATTGTACAATCTGTCATCCCTCCAAAGGGTCGAGACCCATCAAAAGACATGCCCATGAGTGATGCCTGCACATTACCAGAAAATCTGGTCAACCTCATCTAGCTGTGTCTGTGGAGCATGACACTAGTACTAACTGATGTGCCAATGCAACATGTGGTATTTAAACCAGCATGGATGGCATATTTTGCTGCATCCTGCCCATCGTTGATTGTCACACCAAAGGAGGCCACGGCAAAGATCTCGCTGGTCATTTTCCATAACACACATATATAGCGGCCTAACAGACAGACTGCTTTTATAGACTACAGTGGGAAGCTGGCAAAAGAAAATATTTGCTTGGCAAAATACGTTTGGACTTTCTATTTGTGGGGGTGGTTGGGAATGAATTAGGATTCACCTAACTGATGGCAGCCTGTACAATGAGACTTTGCTGAGTTGCGCGCTTGGTGAGAAACTTTGGATCACCGGACGTAGGCTGTGTCACCTGTCAACAATTGGCCAGAAAAGAACACGATTTCGACCAGGTGGCCATCAAAACAGCTGTGAGGGTGACATTGAAATTATTATGTACTTTATTTAGAGGGTGGTTATATATTACTGCTGCACTCTAAGGTATTATAGCATTTTAAAAGGAACTGTTACTACACAAGTAACAACATGATAGTGCAAGAATTTGAACAACAAACCATCATCAAAAATATGAAAAGGAAAAAAACAAGCAATAAGGGAGATGAGAATGGGTAGGAGGTATGGGAAAGAAGAAGAGAGGAAGTGCCATGGGCAGGGTGGAGAGAGGGTGACAGGAGGCAAGGAATGGGGAGATAGGAGGAGAGGAGGTGTAAGGGAATAGGACACAGAGGAAGGTAGAGGGCATGGCTTACAACAAAACAGATGGAAGAGAGGGAAAAGATGGATGAAGAAGAAGAAGGAAACCCTTGTAGGGGCGAGTTAAGAGCAGGGAAGGCGGGTGAGAGGCAAAAAATAAGGAGGAGAATGAAGAAAAGGCAAATGGACCGAGAGGAAAGAGATAATAAGAGTTGGAACAAGTAAGTCAAGCACACTACAACATTGGGAACAAAGAGCAGCAGAATAATTACCCTAGGTGGAGGTCAAGGGAAGAGGTGTGTATGAGAGATTACAGAAATAGTGGGGGAGTTTAGACAGGTCGAGAATCTCCCACACAGATTGCAAACAGACAATTCTTTAGAGTTTTATGGAAAGACAGTAAGTTTGGGGATAGACAGAGTTGTAGAAGGATAGAATTCCTCAGATCCTTCTCCTCAATTGTTTAAGAGCACAGGAAGTGTGTGGTTTTTGGTGCCTCTAGGAGAGAATTCTTGCTCCGGGATAGTTTCAATCCACCAGAAATGTTAAAGTCGGCCAGGTACCTTGCTTTGCCCAGGCAAAGAGCATTCAAATGGCACAGCACACTTATTTTGATTACATTTGAATGGAATTATATTTGAATGGAAGCAAAGGATCTGATGCCGCAGGCTCAGATAGGAGAACCTCTTATAATATTTGTCTTAGACTCAATACACAGCAGCTACAAATCTAGGACCTCAGCTTCCCTGAGAAAAACCAGCACAAATGAGGTACTCTAGTCCGTTGGTGGCACATGTGGAAAGTCAGATTCTGTTTCTTGGGAGGTATCAAGCCAACTGGCATTTTGTAAGATGAGGAATAAAACATTATAATGAGGGGGTGCAAGCTATCATCAGTATCCAGCGGGCACTCTGTTCTTGCACAGGTTCAGATCCAAAGGTAAGAAGAGAATGCAGCATCTGCTGATAGTTTCATCACGCTAGAGGCAATGGTTTAGAGTCAAGTTGCCAAAAAACTAGTTACACTTTCTTGCTTTTATACAGCAGAATCGTTCAAGCCCAAGCAGATGTCAGTTGGGGATCCAACGTGGGCGTCAGAAAAAGGTCGTCTATTGTGCTAGAGAAATCTGTATTGGCGTCAGTATGGCCCAGTTAATGGGTCCTTTGAGAACAGACTGTATCGGGGAGGGTTTACTGGTGATAACCTGACTGGAGAGCCCTGCGCTTCCATGGATCCGAAAGCACACCAAAGAGGTGGGGGGGCAGAAGCAAACTAAAGATTTGCAGCCAGGGGCGTAACACAGGCCCCCGCAGACCCACAATGCAGACTGGCTTGATTATGGACCAAATACCTAAAATATTAACTCGCAGTCAGTTTCACGGCACGGTTCGCCTGGGAAGAGTCTCCGGGGCAGAGGGGCATTTTAATAATGATAATGACCTGCCGCCCATGCACCGCAAAGGCTGGCTCTGTGCACAGGCAGCAGCCCATTATTAAAACGGGCCCTCGGCTTCAGAGACGGAGGCTGGGCTCATAGTGCCGCGCGCACGTTCACATTTAGTGCACCGCCTGCGCGTCATCACGAATTGCTCTGCAGGGTGGGGCATGTGCGCAGAGTAAACTGCGCGCCACACCACCAGTCATCTGCGCCTGCTTCTGTGGACATTACTGAAGCAGCCAGCAAGCAACTGTTAGGTCACGTCTCCGTCTATTTCCTCAGGAAAATATTCTTTCTCTAGTCATGAAAATGTTTCCATTTGGTGCTAAAGCACATATTACTGCCTTGCATTGGCACACGTGATGGCGACGAGGGGGGTTTATGGTCGTGTATCGACCTGGCTACCTTTGTCCCCTTTGTGGCCTTAAAGAGTGACCTTACGAGTTGTTTTACACATTTAACCACGCATGAAAGGCGAGGAGAAAGCACGCGGGCTGCTGGGGGAGGAACTCTCATTAGGGGGCTCTCCAAGCCGGGGCAGCTTTTGTGGGTAAACTTTGCAATTAGAGGGCCTGACGAAAAGAGAAGCCCTCCCCCACCCCACTCCCAACAAACATTTGGGGGCCGCCCTAAGGATTTTAATAGCTTAAACCCTTGAAGGTTGAAGTAAAGTGTAACAAATCTTGAGGTAGAGTTGTTGTGAGCAGATTATGTCCGTTGCACGGGTGCCTCGAAGCCTTGAAGTCAGAACTAATCTACACAGAATGTCTCTGGGAGCACTTGTGCACATGAATTGCATTAAAATTCCATTTGTATAGCGCTTACTACCCCTGACGATGCATTGAAGCCCTTGTGTGTCAGTGATTTGAACAATTCCAGACTTTGATTTACTTCTTTATTGATTGGTATAGCGCCAACCAATGTCAATAACAACAAATTTGTTTTCAATTTGGAAACGTATTGTAGATTCTAGGTCGAGAAATCCCCCAGACTTAAACTATAAAGCCCCACATGGGTCTCTGTGTAGGTAAATGATGATCACCGGTGACAGTTAACGCCCATGGTAGTGTCAAGGGCATTAACTCTCTGCGCCTTACTGTAGGGCTGCACAGACTCAAAAAATAACTTGTTTTTGCAGAACACCTCATACCACAAGTGCCATTTTCAAACACTGTGAATAACAGATGTTACATTACCTAATGTAATCGTTTAATGTCAGAAGGATGGAAAGTGGCCTTGCTCCTAGTAGAGTTCAATCTGGTAACTTGCAAATTACAGTCAATGTCAAATGATTACGTTAACACAAGGAGCGATCTTGCTGGATTTATTCATGTTACAATTCGTTTTGCTGTGTAGATTGTTTTTTTTTTGTAAATAGAAAGGAAACATTTGTAAACTCAATAGGCCTAGTTTATATAGGTCTGGCTATCAAATGTAAACGCAGGCATGCATATATGTTGGTTGCAGGCTTTGCAAAACGAAATTCTGCTTAGCATAGTAAAGCCAGACCTATTGACTTTGCCAAACTTGTGGGCCAGGGAAGTGTAGCGAAATGGCAAACAAGCATTAGAAATGGCACTAAGTATGGGAAAGCAACACACTTAAGGATTACTGGCATCAGACATGGACCCATCTCTCTCCTACCTTTTTGGCTAAAGTGTTGGAGAAATGTGAATAATCTTGTGGTGGACTTCTTAGAGAAGCATCAGACAAGGGCGTTACAGAGGCCCCACATCCCCGTGGTGCGGGGAGGCCCCCAAGCTCCTGGGGCCCCATTAGCACAGTACCCTGACCTGAGGGCTACTGAATAAGACCGGCGGGGGGCCCCTCCATGTACCTTGCAGGGCGGGGCCCCCCAAAAGTTTCGTTACGCCATAGTTTGCAGCATTGCCTCCTTGAAGGTCTTGATTTGCTGCAGAGTCAAACGATGGCCCTAGAAACTTGCAACGCAGTGTTACCAGACAAGGTATCAGCTCTGTGTCCAGTGTCCTAGAGAGAGTGCAACTCAAATCTTGACCCTTCTTGTGAGTCCCTTTGCAATCAGAGTGGCCGGATTGGGTTGAGTCCTCCTTTGTTTTTCCTTGCTTGCATTTGGACTTGACTAACCTGAAGACTTTGAGAGGGTAATGCAGCAGTCACAGTAGCGACCTTGTGCAGGTGGCTGGGACTGGGACGGTACCTTGAAGTTAGACCGGCGTGAAGACCGACAGTACTCCTTATGCTCAGTGATGTACATCCTTGCCTCCCAATCTCGACTTGACTTTTTGTCCGGAACCCGGACACCAATGGTCCCTCTCGTGCATCACACTCAGCTACACAATAATCGGGTCTGGGCCCCTCCAACTCAACCTCTTATGCAGCTTACAAAGTACCTTTCAAACAACTTCTGAAGACTATCACTGTCTCTCCCATATCATGGATCACATCTTCAATATGCCCACTCAAGACCTCCGTGTATGCCACAGGGGGATTGTCGAGAACAATTCAAGATCAACAAGCACCTTAACTTAGTTGCCACAACAGCAAACATAGCCATTATCAAGACCAGTTTACCTCCCTCCATCCTACTGCAATCAATAGCCATTTCCCACTCCTGTGCACCTATATAAAAACTACTTAGCACCGAAAGAAATTCTGTTACAGGCTTTAACTCAAATATTGTGAATTCATTAGATGTTCTGCTGTCTACCATCCACCCACTTCGACACTCTTTACCCGCATCCCTACCCTCACCTCTTCACTACCAGCCTGTCCTCCACTGCCCCTCCTTAGCTTAAAGGTATCCACTGGCTAAAACCTCCCAAATTCTATTCTGCCTCTCTAAACCTTTCAACCACTCTCTGCTCATTGGCTCCTACCCATCCTGCTTCAAGAAAGCTGAAGTCCATCTCCGAGTCAAGAAACATGTAGCCATTCCCTTGGCCGCTGCTAACTATCCTATCTCCATATTCAGATTCTTCTCCAAAACCTCTTGATCAACTTATCTTTACCAGACTGGTGGCTGAGTTCTCCTCAAAGTTCGGCGCATTCCACTCCACTGAAGCAATACTAGCCTATGTTATCAACATATTGCTACAGTTCCTCACATTTGCATCTTTTCAATTCTTGTTCATCTAGAATCTCTTCACTGCATTCAACAGTAAGGATTAAAAAGCAAGTTTCAAACTGCAAGATTGGCCTGTTGCTCACTGTGCTTCAAGGGCTCAGCGCTCAAACAGCTCTTCTCCTTCCAACCTCACAGTTCCAGGTCGATACAATGCTGCTCATCCCATACCCCTCCCAACTCTTCATGTATAGATGTCCCTTCCTGCACTGTAAAAAAAGTGCAAGTATTTTAAATAGTAGCTGTTTCTTAACGATTGCTGCGGCAATAAGATTTCAGTTATTAAACTTCCCCTAAATATGCACTCTACTTCCTTCCACAACACCACATAACTGAACATCCCCCTTACACTGAACAACCTATATTACAGAAACGGCCTCTTGGTCTGTCTTACTTAACACTCTCTTTTACCCTGGGCAAAGCCAAACTTTGACATCCAAACCGTATCCAAACTTCACATGTCCCAATATCACCTTCAACCTAAATTATTTAAAAAAAATATTGTTATTGGCTAAATAGAAAAAAAGCAACATATATGCAGAAGTATACAGCAAATATATAAAGTTAAGTATACTCCAAGCAATAGATATAAGAAACGTTCAATAGCAGCCCAATGGAAAGCAACAGCAGGCACCGCCATCTGCTCCTATAAATATATACTTAGATCTGTCCAACACGGAAACGCTCCTGCCCTCACCCCCTTGTTGCAGTGCTTACCTGCTCCTTCAGGTTCAGCAGCTCTTTGTCCAGGGCTGACACTACCTCCAACATTATTGAGCATGGCACAGCAGAGTCGATAGCACCAACAAACGACCGCCCCGACTGGTCCCGTGGAAAGTACTTCGAGTCATAATGACAAGCAATCACAAGTCGTCGGTGAGCCATAGGATCTAGAGTGGCGATGATGTTGGTGAAGGGCAAAGAACCTCGGGGAGTGAGGGAATAAAAGAAGTCCAAGTCGACAGTCCATCCAGCATCTAGTGCACTGAGCTGATTTTTTATAAGCTAAAAAGAATGAGACATAGTCACCAATTGTATACCTCCAGACGTGCAGGCTAATGCATGTAGGAAAACAAGGCATACAGACCAAAGATCACACATATGAGTGACAACTGACAGACTATGGATGAGCTGGTTCTCATTCAGAAGTTACTATAAAACTGCATGATAGCAGCACAAACAACATTACCTTGGATAAGATTCAATTTTATTAAATATGAACAGGACTAATGTAATGTTTCAGGTGAAAATGATTGAAAATGCATAGAAAAGGGATATTACACACGTCTCTCTGTTAAACAATTATGCACTAGGATTATATATATATATATATGGAAAGTATTACTTACTCAGTAAGCATCTGTTCGTGGCATTTAGTGCTGTAGATTCACATACTTAGCATACATATGCCATCTAGTGTTGGGCTCGGATGTGTGCAAGATGTTTTTCTTTGAAGAAAGTGTTTCGAGTCATGAGGTAGTGCGACTCCTCCTTTTGCTGGAAATGAAAATGGTCATCAACTCCACTGTTGGATTGTTTTCTCCCATGATGGGTCAGGTTAGAACATGTAGTAAAGTGTAGTATATGGCGATGTCTATGCAAAAGGAGTTTGTGAAGCAATTGCGACAAGAACTGTAACATGTACAGATGACAGGGGAGGAGAGTGGGCATTTACAGCATTTACAGCTCTACATGCCACAAACAGATGCTTACTGGGTAAGTAACATTTTCTGTTAGAGGCATGTGTGGCTGTAGATGCACATGCTTAGCATAGACTGCAAAGCAGTTCTCCTCAAGATGTGGTTGTTAACCTATGGGAGTTACAGTTGTTTGAAATAGTGTTCGTAGGACTGCTTGGCCCACATTGGCTTGGTGACGTGCCAGTGCATCTACTGAGTAAAGTTTTGTAAATGTATGTGGGGTAGACTATGTAGCTGCTTTAGATATATCACCTATGGGCATGTTTCCTAGGAAGGCCATTGAAACTCCTTTTTTAGGTCTCGCCTACGCAGCGCGCATGCGCTGCATAGGAGGACTTTTAGCCGTCGCTCTAGTCATTTACAAGCACACACTCATGCTTGTGGTGGCATCCACCTTGCGGGAGCGAGCAGGGGCCCGCCACAATCACGAGTGCAGTGCTTGAAAATGAGCAGACTGCTCTTCCAAGCACGCACGCACCTCTCGCGGGTGCATCCCTACGCCTCTCTCCCTCTCTGACGTCCCTACTGCTGCAGCCTGCACGCCTTTTTAAAAAAAACTTTCAGCGCGAGGCGCACGCGCTTGTTTACCAGTTCCTGCAGCTTCCGTACCTCCACGTCCGCACTCAGGTTGGAGTTCATGTCCTTCATGACTGGGGTAGTGATGCGGCCCCTGCCGACTTCTCGCTGGGTTTCCGCACCCACTCTTCTGTTAGTGTCTTTCTCCCTGGTACCCAGCTGTCCCTGCCACTCCCAGGGCAGTCACTCCTCGAGAGTAAATCCCAGCCTCTTCCTTCAATTGTGGATTCCAGGCTCTCCACCACCAGCCTTGTTACTACTCTTCCAAGAGCTACTCTTATCTCCCTGGATATTACAGGTCCTCACGCCAGAGCTGTCATTTCTTCTAAATTGCCCCTATGACGGGTATCGACTCCCTCCCTCCCCGACTGTCACTGAGCAGTGCCCGGCCAGCTCCCCTCGTCCATGCCTACGCTTGCTATCGGTCCCAGTGAGCGGGCGGGCCCCGCACCACTTCCAACACTCAAACCGGCCTGCCAGCGTCGGCCTACGGTGGCCCGGAGGGACCGGGCCACGCCCACTTGGCGATCTGCTGGAGATAGGTTGACGCCATCTTACTAAAGGCGACAGTTACAAGTGGCAAGCCTGGAGAACAGAATGAGGAGCAGTAGCAATGGATGCAAACTCTTTGCAAACAAGAAAGACACGGGTTGTATGCATCACAAACACAGCTTTTAAGCCTTGAAGTAAAGAGCTGTCGATTACAAAGGGCCATAAACATAAACAAGGGACTGAAACTGCTGGTACCCTTCTCTAGCGGGTAAATGTGGTGGCCATGGTAGAACAATGAATTTCGATGTGTGCCGGAGTGATATTATTTCAAAACAGGGTTATTCAGTTGCGATATATATATATATATATATATTCACGTATTACGCTTGTTATCACTTAGATGTTGCCACAGATCATTTTCTTTCGCACTAAATGTTGCAGCTTTCCTAAAGCATGATTGACGCGTTGACTAACGAAATATGCTGGAACCATCCATGTGAAGTCCACTGTTTCAATTCCAGCACTTACAATGGCAGGGGAAGCGGTCCGTGCAGCTGTTGGAATTCGGGGACGCGCCATCAGTGCTTTCGTAACATCACCCAGGGCTCATATTTTTCTTCTGCTGCTCTCCCACGCCTAGAAGCGTTAATTGTGTTTTTTAAAACAAATACTGTAGGGTACTAGTGTCAGGTTATACAGCGTATATAAACAGCTCATATTGTTGTGATGTATTTGACTGTAAGCATACGCGTGTCTGGGTGATGTCATCTAGAATCTTTAGGTAGTAAGTGGAATCTTGATTTGAGGTTCCAAGTCAGTTGATGAAGAGCGTTAAGAGTTTGAGATGTGCTCTGTTGCTGTACATTCCAGGTCATAGTCAATACACTTCTTACCTCGCATCATTGCCTGCGGAATTTCACTGCACAAATCTGGCAACGAGGATGGGATACGAACTCAAGCATGGAATTTGTGTTGTGAAACTCCTACATGAGTGTGAACACAAAGCGAACCCAAAAATCAGCACTGATTGGCTTTTACAGGAAGATAGGCAATTGGAGCAAACTGATGAGGTGGACAAGACTCAGAAGGATACTACTCCTTCGTCAGTACAAAATAGTATGGAGACAGACAACCAGGTATGTAAACTAGTACCAGAAGGATCAGGAACTAAGGGTCGAAAGGATAGATGTGTAAACAAACCTAAGTGGCTTACGGATTACATTTGTAAGTAAGTGAGCAAAACCTTAAGTTTGTGAGCAAAATCTGGTGTGGTTGTATTTTTTTATGGTGTTACTTATTCATTTGTTGATTTTCTAGTATTTTGTGTAGCAATGTGTAAGCATTTGAATACTATAAATTATGTATTCAGTTAAGTATTAATGTTATTGTAAATATTCTTGATGTATGGGGGTGTTGTGTTTTGTTTGACTGTAAGCATAAGCATGCCTGGGTGATGTCATATAAAATCTTTAGGTAGGAAGTGGAACCTTTATATGAGGCTCTAAGTCAGTTGATGAAGAGTGTTAAGCGTGTGAGGTGTGTTCTGTTGCTGCACCGTGCCAGGTCATAGTCAATAAACTTCTTACCTCGCAACATTGCTTGTTGGAGTTTCACTACATAAATCTCTTTGGCTGAGATGGAACCTTTTAAGTTGGCATCTTAATGTGTTCCATTTCTATCTACAGTGTTTTATATACACCGTTGCAAAGAGGGTTTCAAAGGTAAACCAAACCGCTCAAGTCACCTTCATTTGAACTGTGTCACTAATGTATGCTATAATATTGTTCTTTAGGCATCAATCATTCCTTTACCCCACCCTGTCCTTGTGTCTGCATGCAGCACTCTATGGCTGTTGGTCAGTTGACTCTTGGTGCTCCAGTGAAACACTTAACCACTTGGCTGCTAATCCTTTCCCCCCAGGAGTTGGGCCCTTTTTTGAATGTTTAGGGTAGTCTGTGCTTAAAGCTTCACAACTTTTTCCCACAAAAGGAATCCAAGCCAAATTAGCGTCCTTTTTAAGTCTCGCCTAGGCAGCGCACATGCGCTGCCCTAGGAGGACCTTTAGCCATTGGTCTGCTCATTCTCCAAGCACACTTGTGCTGGCATCCACCTTGCTGGAGCGAGCAGCGGCATGCGTGGTATTTAAAAACATATGGCTCTCATGCCGCTGCTGCTCCCTCCCGCAAGGTGGATGCCAGCACAAGCACGAGTGTGCTTGAAAACAGCTGCTGCTTGTTCTCTCTCCTGCCGCGTGTGCGGACACCAAACCTTCGCTCTCTCCTTTTGTCGCTATTGATACTTTCTCTCATGTTTCTCCCCTTCCTCTCTGTATTTTCCTGCCTCTTACCAGCATCCTCTATCCAGTCACTTTCATGTTCACATTTTCTCTCTCCGAACATGCCTCTCTTTCCTAGAAAACGATCCAGCCTCGTCCCTTCCCGCTGTCTGGTCTCAGCTTCAATCTTATTTCTTTTCTTCTCTTTCACCTGCCCCTCTCACACGCCGACCTCTCACAGTCGTCCAGCTTTCGTGTCCTCTCTAGCGACCTCTTGCTTCACCTCATGTTCTCCCACCCTCTTACTTCCACCATCGTTCCCTTATTATCACCTTCTACTCTTTTTTTTAATCTCCATATATATTCTTGTTTTATCCTGGCTATTTTTATCTTGTCTGCCTGCTTCCATCTCTCTCCTCCCGTCGTTCTCTCATTATCACCTTCTACTCTTTTATCTTTCCATAGTTATCATTGTTTACTTTCTCCTTTCTGTTTTTATCGCGTGTTCCTTCTTCGATCTCTCCCCATCTTTATTTTCCTCTTGTCCCTTTAGTTTGTTTCCCATTCTCCTTTAGCTCTAATTTCTTCTCCATTCTTTCTTTCATCTTACCGATTTAGCTTTTTATCTTCGGTGGCAACTTTCTTTTTCCAAATTAATTTTTGCTCGAGTTCATGCAGTGTTTCGTAGCCATGGAAACTACTTACTCCCTGCAGATGTCTGCTTCTACAGCCGTCCCCTTGAACACTGATTTGTCCTGCCATGACAGTTCATAGTGCCTTTTGAAGATGGAAACACCCACGGGTGCCCCTTTTTCAGGCACGATTAAAAATTATTAATTATAACAATTTACAACCAGAGGGGAGTTTCAATAGCTAGAGCAGACTGCTTGGATAAAAAAATTAATTTACAAATAAACCAGGCTGCTATGGAGCAGATTTGTTTTGTGTGCATGGACAAGACACCCTTGTAGATGTCCGCTACGAATGAGCATAGTTTATCCATGTTTAACGTGTATTTTGCACCACATTTCACCGTTGTAACCCTCGTGTGCAGCACCAGTACTATGAGCCTCTGGTGCTCATTGCCACAAAGGCTGCAGCACAGTAACTTGCTACAGTATAGAAAGCCAAGCTTGTGAGCACGATGCTGCCGTCCAGTCCTAGATATTCTTACCAGCCTGCCAGTCCTCTTCAGTCTGCAGCTCCTTTCCTCCCCCACTGGAGATCTAATGTAATTATCGTGCCTGCCGCTGCTCGCTCCCGCAAGGTAAAGGCTGTCCATGGACATCCGGCTGTGCTTGCCTTCACCCTTGCCCTCTCGCCCCCCCTTGGCAAACCTGTTAATTACCCTTTACACATACAATTCTCACCCCAGGCCAACCAAATGCCTCTTTGTGCTCCGTAATTCATCACACCAGCCCCCTGCTTGGAATTCACGCCCCTCCCCACGCAGGCACATTTAAATGCTCGTCTGTGGAGCTTGCGGCCATGACTGAACTCCTCACTAAAGTAAAACCCTCCCTCAAGCTTCAGAGGTCTCCAGGGTTGGTGCACAATCTCCCTGGTGAAAAATTGTAGTCCGAATTCACATCCTAATATTGACAATAGTACACAATGAAACTGAGTTTTAACACTGACAACGCTGCCCATTGTTATAGCGCTCACCGCCCTCTTGGCGCTTGAATATTGCACACATTCGCGCCCGCTGGTATGTGCCTTGCAGTGATCTCAGAAGGATGCTTGCACCCATTAAAATCTTGTTCGTGTTCCATTGACCCCCCCACTTCATTTCCCCCTCCCCATTAGCCACCCATTACACCTCCTCCGCCCTCTCCTTCCCTGCTTTACCACCCCGATTGTTTGCCCCTACCCCCTCCTCCTGCTGCCCTGCTCCACCGTCATAATGCCTCCTAAATACTGCTCCTCTCCTCTTCTCCTTCTCCCCTCCTCCCCTACCCCTACCCCTCCCCTTCCTCCTACTCCTTCTTCTCTTCTACCCCACTGCTACCAAGCCCTCTCCACTCCTGCCCCACTTCTGCCCTTCACTGTCCTCTCCCCTGGTAAACTGCCCCTAAGATCCCTCCCCATCTGCCCCAATGTTGCTATGTCCTCAGATCCCTCTTCTCCTAACTTGCTCCCCTGTTCTCCCCCCGTCCTGCTCCACTGATGCACTGCTCCCTACTCTCCTGATAATTTGCTCTCTCGCTCACTCTCTCTCTCACTAACTCACTCTCTCACTAACAAACTTACTCTTTCACTAACTATCTCAATCCCTCTCACTAACTCTCTCAATATCTAACTCTCTTTAAAAACACTAATTCAAACTCTCTCTCTCTCACGGACTCTCTCTCTCCAAACTAACTCTCTCTCTCATAGACTCTCTCTCTCAATAACTAACTCTCTAACTACCTCTCTCTCCCACTAAATAACTCTCTCTCTCACTAACTAACTCTCTAACTCTCTCTCTCTCTCCTCTCACTAACTCACTCTCTTACTAACTTACTAACTTTCTCACTCTCTCACTAACTAACTAACTCTCTCATTAACAAACTAACTAACTCACTAACTATCACACTAACTGTTACACGGGTACTATTTCCCAAGCTTCAGCCTTCTGTTATTTATGCCCCCCATAACAAAATAAGCATTGGCATAGCCAATAGGTCTTGCCTATGGGACCTTATAAGTGTTTAGTTATCCAGCACAATATCCTTGGTGCAACAACATCAACTGTTGCATGTCTAAACACTTATAAGGTCCCAAAAGCGAGACCTATTGGCTATGCCAATGCTTGTTATGAGTGGAGTGAGCTCTACGAGGAATGTGTACGGTTCTTTTATCTTTAGCATAGCATGTTTGGATGCATTTAACAATCCAGCGTACCATACCAGATTTAGAAATGGCCTTTCTCTTGTGAGGTTTTGAGAAAGCGACAAATAGTTAATCTGTTTTTTTTAATGATTTAGTGCTGTCAATATAATACATGAGAGCTTGTTTTACATTTACAGTATGGAGAGCCCCTTCTGCAACTGAATTAGGTTGGGGGAAAAAGACAGGTAGTTCAATAGATTGATTAATATGGCATTATGAGACCAACTTAGAAAGACATTTTGGGTTGGTACAAAGTATAATCTATCCCTATGTATTTGGAAGAAGGCTTTTTCTCTCATCACTGTATTTTTCCCAGCAACCTTTTAACATCAGGATTTAGATCATAAACTACATTTTCCATAAACACTTGGGAAAGGAAAGAAAGTTCATTAATTAGGAAGCAGCTCCGTAATCACAACAGCCCTGTGGACTCTCTACCCCCCTCTTTCTTCCTGTGAACACAGCTGGCTTGCAGGCCAAACCTCAGACCAGTTTAGCATTCTTTGCGCCTAAGAAAGAAGTAACAGGTATGAGACACCCGCTTAGACAAAAGAAGATCCATTTTATCATCAGTCATTTGAGACAATAGTTGAAACGTGCATTAGATCAAACATCAGGAAAAAACAGCCTATATATGAAACATGTCTTACAATCAAAACTGTGTCACATATACCATAGACAGTTGTAATGCCATTGGAGACACCAACTGAGCCATCTTGTCCAGGCGGACCTGTACCATTTATTTGTACTATCTGTCCAGGCTTTAACGAGCAAGGAGGAAGCTTTCCTTGAAATGTCCGGGATTTTCCAATGTTCCCTGTAATCCTCCACACCATGAGGTGAAGGGATCCTGCCAGAACAAAGTGGTGAGGATTGCCCTGGAGATCCCGGAGGAGATCAGGAAACAGGGGTAGATGGATTAGAAAATCCCAAGTAAGTTCCATAAGAACTGGAAACCATGTTTGAGATCTCCAGATCAGGGTAATCCCCACCAGATCCGCCTGCTGCCTCCGCACCTGGACGCACAGCCACATTATCATTGCGAATAGTGGGAAGGCATATCCCACCTCCGTGCTCAAGGCTTGGAGAAAGTATCTGGCCAGCTGGAAGTCCAGTCTCGAGGCAAACAGATTGATAGAAAATAATCCCCATCTGTTCTGGATTTGTTAAAACACCTGCGGGTGTAATCTCCATAGGCTCACATCACTCCAGTGTCTGGAGTGCCAATCTGCCACCTGATTGGTCTTCCCCGGCAGGTGCTCAGCTGACACCAATATCTGACGAGAGAGGAAATAGGTCTATAAAGTGCGAGCCAGATCTGAAAGAGCCCTTGATTTTGTCCCTCCGAGATTGTTGACGTAGCGAACCACCGTCATTGTCCATTTTGAGAAGCACCGAGCATTGCACTCGGTCTTTGGTCCAGCACTTGATTGCGAACTACCCTGCCATTAATTTCAGGCAGTTTAGATGTAGGTCTTGCTCTTCGGAGAACCAGTGACCTCCTGCGACGAATTTGCCACACCGAGCTCCCCAACCCGAACTGCTGGCATCTGATTCAATCACCAGATCTGGTTGGGAGCTGAAGATTGCCCAACCGTTCCAGGCCTTCGTGTGGGAGACCCACCATTGCAACTCTTCCCTCGACTCCCTTGAAAGCAGGATCGACTGAGAATAAGTCAAGCCCCGTTGTAGATGAGATATCTTTTGACGTTGGAGTGCCCGATAATGGAGGAGCCCCGGAAAGATGACCTGAATGGAGAACGAGAGCAGTCCTACTATTCACACCAAGTGATGTAGGGACATCTTGGATTCGGACAAGATCTTCCTGATTTTGTGTTTTATTTTGGTCAATATGCGAGAGGGAAGGCTGAGGGTAGTTTTCACCGAATCCACCAGGAACCCCATGAATTGCAAGCACTGTGCTGGGGTGAGGGAAGATTTCCCTTGGTTGACGACGAAGCCCAGACCTTCCAACAGGTCGATAGTCATTCGTAGTTGTTCCATTAGCCGCGTGGGACATTGATGCATGATCAGAATGTCATCCAGGCGGACAATTAACTGCACGCCTCGGACACTGAGATATTTCACCATCGGAGTTGGACGTGGCCCATCGGGCAGGTCCGCCCCTGAAGTTTTTATGCTATATGTAACCTGGGGATGGTGATTCCCCCTCTGAGTGAGTGTGAGGAGAGAGCGACCTACCCTTCCATAGGAATACATGGGGAATGGATGAGTCCTCGGTAGTTCCCGGTGCGTAGGGTGTGCAGGGTCAAGTCTGGTATGTATGAACTCGTGAGGTTGAATGCTGCGCAACGGTATATGAGGTATGAGTGTGTCTAGTGTAGAAGTCCCCCTTTTGGAAGTTGGCATATTTGTGGAATATG
The DNA here is from genome assembly GCF_964204655.1 of Triturus cristatus. NCBI lineage: Eukaryota > Metazoa > Chordata > Amphibia > Caudata > Salamandridae > Triturus > Triturus cristatus. The sequence continues at coordinate 557,195,185 of NC_140592.1, read as the reverse complement.
TGCCTGGCGTATGATTGGCCGGGGCTGGCTGGTGAGCCTGGCTCCCAGGATCTGGGAGGGTCTGCCCGGTGGTGAATGGAGTGTTTAGCATACTGATGTGAGGGGAGGAGTGAGCCTGGGTCTGCTTGTGGATTGACTGTCTGGTTTGAGTGTCATGAATGAGGCTGGGTTTTCCCCAGACAAGGCTGGCTCCACCCCCTGGGGTGCGGCTGATGTTCCTAGCCTGGCCAGTGTAAAGAATCCCCCCATAACCAGTTCCAGCTGGTTCCCCCCTGCCTGCCCCTGCAGACCAAGAATGTGTGTATAAAAAGGGTGCTGTGACACTCTGGACTTGTTCTTGTTCTCAACTTGAATCTACCCGGAGCTGCTGCTGCTGGGGCTCAGGGGTGGCGTGCCTCCCTGGGCCCTGCCCTACTCCTGGACTGCCGACGGACTTTGGTAACCTGCATCTAGCGCTGGGGGAGCGCTGTCCCTTCTGCCCCGCGCCTGGAAGCGCTGTTCCCTGCCCCCTACCGCTTCGGGGCACTTCACTCCTGCACGAGCACTGGTAGCGCTATATTCCTCAAGCCGGTGCTCACCCGGCGTCTGCCCCGTGCTACCAAGGTTCGACACCCCCAGCGAGTGCCTACCTCGCTTTATTCCCTGCCCTTGTGCCTTACGAGGGAGCCCACTCCTCGTCGATTCCCCCCCGAGTTCACCGCCGCCGCCCGGGACCCTAGTGATGTCATCCCCGGGCCGCGCTGGTATTGGCTGCCAGCCCGGGATTCCCCACTAGCGTCATCCCCCAGGCCGTGCCGTGATTGGGTGACACCCAACTGCTACTTGAATGTTACACTAGTAATTGTAAGTGTTTGCATGTTTTGTTTTAGGTGTAAGGTTTTAGATAGTGCCATGAGCTGTGCTTGAGATGTATATTGGTTTGTAGTAATAGGCAAGTAGTAAAAAAAATAAACTATGTAATAATGTATAGGCACTGCCTTCTTTAAGAAAGCTGCAGGGAAAAGCACCTTTGTGACTTCCGTCAGCTAGTGCAACACTGTGCGAAGCCCCTATAAGCAAAGTCAGATTCCATATTTTAAGTTCCACTTGCTGAAACACCCATAATACGTTCTCTATAGTGGGTTCATCACAGCAATCTTCCCTTTAGTTCACCTATGCATGCCGTTTTACATCTCACAATGGCACTATGAGATGCTAGTAACACAGTGTATCCGAGCAGATCTTCCTGACCACTTCTCTCACCAAACATGCCTGCTCAGGATAATGAGTTGTAAACAAAATATCAGACTGGACAACCCAGTGCAGTAATCATATAAACAGATAATTATCAAATGAAATACCACAAAAAGACCTGCACAGTTGCACAAAGCTGCACACATGCCTAAAAACTGTTAAGTTCTCGATTGTCTCAACCCAATAATGTATTTTGACTTTTACTTAAGTGGTTGTCTATTTACTTACTTTTATACTATCGCACAACTTTCTCTGACGTGTCTGTACAACGTAACATTTGTCCCGAAGTTTTGTCCTGAATTTTGACCTTCAGTCCTGAATTTTTGTCCTGAATTTTGACCCTCTGTCCTGAATTTTTACACTTACTGTCCTGAATTGGCACCCATGCGAGTTGGTCTCCCTATGCTACACTCAAATGTACACAACAAGGTAACAAGTAATATCACAATTTCAATACTAATAATAAAGAACATATTGATGTATACACAAGTACTGCCCAAATAGTATAAAAGCACAATACAACACTCGCATTTTCAGAAACAAACAATCGGAATGCTGTAATGAGGCCCCAAATTCGATTTTGTTTTAAGCGATTACCATCATGCACACCAGGATTTTTAAACTTTCATTTATAATTGTAAAAGCAAAACTACTAATTCTACACTTCAAAGTACTTTTAATGACAACGCAGAAACTAGATGAACGTGTAATGCGTGACATGGGTGGATAGATCAATCTCATTTAAAAGGACGAGTGGAAAATTAAAATGCACACTTTTTTTACAGAGATTTGCACACAATGCTCCCACCTGCTGGACAATCTGGCTTCCTGAGGTTCCTGGGTATCTCTCTATAAGCATAGGTTGTAACCTAGTGGTCCAAAGGCGTTGCAGGTTAACCTGGGACACCAGCAGCTTCACACGGGAACCAGAAAGCTTCTTGTGCTTATGACGTATCTTAAGCGGGATAGAAAACAAAATGGTCAAACAATGATCTGGTTCCACCATCGATCAAAAGCATCACGTCATTACTCACACTTTATAATAACCCACTCATCCATTACCAAGAACAGGTACACCAAAACAAAAAGAGGAGGAACATCAACAGTATTTGCCAATGGTCTTGGTTTAAAAAGTATCTCACCTGCAGTGAAAAAATACAGTGAAAAAATACAGAAAATCTAACAGCACATCAACAACACCAAACCTGCTTCTTCTTATTCACCCACCACTCCGTTCTGCATGCCTCAATGCATCCAACACCTCAAACACTGCTTTCACCTCACATAGACCTGGATGTTCAAAACCTGCATACAGCTCAGTCCAAAATTCTTGCGATTCACCAAGGACTACAAACAACTAGTGCAAACTTGGCTCAAGAACATGAAGCAGGACGGGTCTGAACACCAGCTTTCACAGAACACCAAGTCACTCCTATTCACCCTGTACACAGAACTCATCCTCTAGGAAAATATCAACAAGAAAACCAAGACAGCCGGGTACCAGCGCTCTCTACTAAAGAAAGTGAACCGAACCCCTCCTCCTTAAGGGTATCCTATACACCACAGTATACTTCATCGAAGGCCGAAAGAAATATGATTACATCACCCATTCCAAGAGGGACCACCATTGGCTCCACTTGTTGGCCACACTATCTTCAAAACCAGCTGCATCATCTACAAAGCCATCATGACCAGAACCCTAGCCTACATGACTAAACAGCTTACTACCTCTGATGGTACTCCGTATACCACAGCCAAGATACCATAAGGCTGAAGATGAAGTGGAAAAAAATGAAAAGCAAAAAACAAGGCAACAGACATTTTCTATCTATGCACACTGGATCTGGAACAACATTCATGTATTCATCAAGACCACCTCAAAACTGACCAAATTTAGCAAAGAACTGCAGGCACACATCTTTAATACACTGCAATTAATTAAAAGTCTACTCCTACTTTCAGAGCCCTGTCACCTCTCCAATAACTCACTGACTAAATCTTAGTCTCTGACCCTTTAAAGCACTCCACTGCATTTCAGCTAGGCTTACATCATATAAAAAGAAAGTAAAACAAACAACTTTTTCACTTTGTCATTCTATCCCCGAACATCAGTTTCTGCAACACCTCTGGCTACCTTTGTCGAGTCCATTGGGGCCAAGAAAGTGTCATATGTCAATGACACCCAGCTACTCTTTACCTTTAAGAAAGATGATCCAATCAATCAAGGCACCATTAAACCCTGTTTATCTGCAGTCTTTCACTGGTTAGGTTTTAACCAACTTAAGTGTAACACTGATAAGACTGAGATTCTTAGCTTCAGACATGCTTTCACTTTCGACTCATTGGCCAGGTGAGGTGCCCTCTCCTCATGCCCAAACTGAAGTAGTGAAGAATCTGGGTGTCAAGACTGATAAACAACTGACCTTACAATCCCAAATATATTAGGTAGTCGGTACATGTTTTGGTCTGCTATGCACAGCCAAAATATTTTTGCAAATTCTCTATGATCACTGTTCTTCTAGCTCTGGTTGTGTCTCGACTGGATTATGCTAATGCCCTTTATGTAGGACTCCCACAATATTTACTGCAGAGGCTTCAAACTGTTCAGAATGCTGCTGTTCGCCTGGCCTTACATCTACTCAGCGAGCCGGAGCCTCTATCACCTCTCATCTGAAGAACTTCCACTGGCTTCCTGTCAGAAATAGGATTTTGTTTAAGACCTTGACCCTTTTACACAGGGTGATACACCATTCTGGCCTATACTATCTGTCTTCTAGAATTAAATTCTACTCTCCCTCGATATTTCTGCGCTCTTCACATGGCCATCTGGCCAAAGTTCCGAGTGTAAAAAGAGATAGATCTGGAGGCAGATCCTTTTGCCTTCTAGGCCCTCAAGCTTGGTGCAAACTGCCTGTGGAACTCCGCCAAGTGAATAATGAACAATCATTTAGAAAACAACTTAAGACCTGGCATTTCACACGCTAATTAGCTTTCTTATAATCTTCTTTTTCTGACTCACATTTTCCTGTAGTGCCGGGCCTCTCCTCGGAGTAGCCGTGCGCTTTAGAAATCCCTCCATTCATTTATCACCTTACCACTTAAAAACCCAGACTCACCTTACACCCTATAAACCCCTTAACACCCGAAAACTCAGACCCACCATAAACCCTAAAATCCCCTTCCCACCCAAAGACCCATACCCAACCTAAACTCTAAAAATGCCTTTCGCACCCCAAACCCCATACCCACCCTAAAATTACCCTTTCCACCCAAAAACCCACACCCACCCTAAAAACCCATACACCCCCTAAACCCTAAAAATGCCCTTGCCACCCAAAAACTCATACCCCCAAAACCCACACCCACCATAAACCCTTAAAACTCCATACCATTTCAAACCCTAAGCCCACCCTAAACCCTATAAACCCTGTAACACCCAAAAACTCATACCCACCCTAAACTGTAAAAAAAACCTTACTACCCAAAAAACATTCCCACCCTAAACCCTAATAACCCTTACCACTCAAATTCCCATACCCAACCTAATCCCTAAAATTGCCCTTACTTCCCAAAAACCCATACACACCCTAAACCCTAAAAAAGCCCTTGCCATCCAAAAACCCATACCATATATGTGAAGCCATTAGCAATACATTCCAGGGGGCACAAAACTGCTGAATTTCAATGGTTATGTATGAGTGAAACCTGAGCCTAACTATAACATCCCTGTAACCTTTGTTTTTTAAAAAAAATTAATTTCCAAGTTATGTTAAATTCCATTTGAGGACTAGAACGTTCCTGTAACCTTAGTTTTTTTCAGTGAATTTCTAAAGTTTTTTAAATGCTAATTCCTAACAATAACGTCTCTGTAACCTTTGGCATCTTCAGAGAATTTCTTTTTCTTTTTTAAGTAGTAGTTACGTTTGCAGAGTGGTGGAGAAAGGGGACAGGGCCTCCAACCAGCTCTCAGGAATCCCGATGTGTAAAACTTACAGGAAGGCTTCTTGGCGCACAGGGTCCCTCAGGAGTAAAGTGGACTTCATCCACCAACCAGTAGTGCGTCAAAAGGTGCGTTTGCAGTGTGATGGAGAAAGGGGACGTGGCCTCTGAAGACCTCTTAGCAATCACACTCACACACACACACACACATATATATATATATATATTTATATTATCTACTGGCGGTCGCCAGTCGATAGTTATAGTTAGGACCTAGTTTCCATAGGAAGAGCGTTTCTTCTTTTCCCAATAACTTTCGCGCCAGTTGACGAATCTTTGCGAAACTATCAAAACTTGTGGCCCGGTCCGGTCAGCACCCATCCTGAAAGTTTCGGGGTGATTCGCCAAGTGGAGACTGAGAAAAAAGGGGGGTCCCAAAACATGTTTTCACCATGTTGTTTCCAATAGGAAACTTTAGACACAACTACAGCCCGAACTGCTGAACGGAATTACACCAAATTTGGCAAAAAGGTAGCTGTTGGTTCATAAAGAGACCTTTTTTTTTGTTTAAATGGTGTAAATCAGTTCAGTAGTTCCTGAGAAATGCCCACTACACAAATACCACTGCACTGCCCTAAACCCTAAAACACTACCGCAGCACGACCCCCTACACTGCACAAACACCACTGCACTGCCCTAAACCCTAAAACACTACCCCAGCACGACCCCTTACACTGCCCGGACACCACTGCACTGCCCTAAACCCTGAAACACCAGCCCCCAACAAGACCCCCTACACTGCCCGAACACCACTGCCCTAAACCCTGAAACACCACCCCTAGCACCACCCCTACACTGCCCGAACACCGCGGCACTGCCCTAAACCCTGAAACACCTCCCCTGCACGACCCCCTACACTGCCCGAACACCGCTGCACTGCCTTAAACCGCCACCCCCTGCACGACCCCCTACACTGCCCGAACCCTGCTGCACTGTCCTAAACCCTGAAACACCACCCCCAGCACGAGCCCCTACACTGCCCGAACACTGCTGCACTGCTCTATACCCTGAAACACCACCCCAGCACGACCCCCCACATCGCCCGAACACCACTGCACTACCCTAAACCCTAAAACACTGCCCCAGCACGACCCCCTACACTGCACAATCATCACTGCACTACCCGAAACCCTAAAACACTACCCCCTACACTACCCAAACACCACTGCACTACCCTAAACCCTAGAAAAGTAACCACCACCCCATGCCCAATCCCCCTTACCTTTCACTCCTTGTGCTTCCTCGCTCCTTGTGGTTCCTGCTTCATGTCCTCTCTGAGGGGCGGTGCACGTTGTTGTGAGGAAACGCAACAGCCTCTGTTTCCTTACAACGACGTGGATCGTCGACATTTTTTTTTTATAACTCATGGTCATTTACCATACACACCTTTATAACAAAATTAGTTGTAAAGGCATGCGTGGTAAATGACCATGCGTTCTAAAAAAATGCATAGTAATGACTTCGCGATGTACAACGCATGCGGGGTAATGCATGCGTTGTAATGGTATCGCGTAGTAAAAAAGTCGTTGTAACGGCTGTTTACCAATCGAAGCTGGCCCTATGTTCTTGAGTGAGTCGTTTATTTGATAAATTAGGAGGAAGGAACGTGCTTTTTTTTTTAACCGAAATGTGCATTCCCGGCTGTTGTATTGTGAAAGTGTCCGCATGGCCTGGTTTCACTTCCGGTGAGAGAGTGGAAGAGTCTGTTTGGATCTAAAGGGGTTCTGCTGTTGGACGGGGCCGGCGCGACACGTCATCAGAAAACACAGCTAAAGGAAAGCGTGGTCCCCGAAGTGTGGAGCAGTGCCATGAGAGGTCAATGAGTGTGCGTCCCACCGCAGTATGACCGTACCGTGTGACCCATGTGCCGCCTCCAGTGTACAGAAGTCAGAAGCGGCATCCATCGCAGGTCCTCTTGAAGACCGTTGTAGCACTAATTCTACATTTTGGAACTAGGGCATTTTAACCATTTTGTTCCTGCCAGATACAAAAAGAAGATCCTGTGTTATTCAGTGCCCTCGTTACCTTTTCTGTGGGTAGTGGTGCTTGTCACTTCGCTGCCCCGCCGGTGCACACGACTGGGCTCCCCACCTCGTGTGCCATCTGTAGGGCCTCTGCCCTCGGATCACTGGTTTAGGTTTCTGGAGTGGAGTTGCTCCCAAAGGACTAGCCTGAACACTTAGGTGAATATCCCCTGCGGCAGCATTCCGCGGAAATTCTTTCCTAGCTCTCCCACGTCGACGACGATGTCATAATAGCACGGTTCCGCTCTCGACACCGTATGACGTCATAGAGGCCATAAGAGGACCTCGTCGGCGTGCTGACGTCAGTTCCACCCATTTTTTCCGTGCCACCGAGGTAAACAGGTGGACCGACACATTTTCACATATATGCATAGTATACTAAATATATTATCTACTGGCGATCGCCAGTAGATAGTTATAGTTAGGACCTAGATTCCATAGGAAAAGCGTTTTTTCTTTTCCCAATAACTTTGGCGCCGGTTGACGAATCTTTGCCAAACTTTCAAAATGTGTGGCCCGCTCTAGTCAGCTCCTATCCTGAAAGTTTCGGGGTGAGTCACCAAGTGGGGGCTGAGAAAAAAGGGGGGTCCCATAACGTGTTTTCTCCATGTTATTTCCCATAGTAAACTTTAGACACGACCACAGCCCGAACTGCTGAATGGAATTATGCCAAATTTGGCAAAAAGGTAGCCCTTGGTTCAGAAAGAGACCTTTTTTAGGTCTCGGCTGGCGTGGGCTGCGCACATGCGCAGTCTCGCTGGCGAGATTTAATGTTTTTGGGTATTTTCTGTAAAGGGCTTGAAGCCCCGCCCCTCTTTCCCATTGGCTGGCGTCACCGTTTATGCTAAATGGTGGCCAGCCATTGGGAAAGAGCTCTTGGTGATGATCACTTTTGGCTTTTTGAGCCGTCCCACTTGGACTGGCTCGTCTGCCTTCAGTGCATCGCAAAAGGTTTCTTATCTTTATGGGGCCATGTGTTTCAAACACATGGCCCCATAAAGACAAGAGATCGCTTACGACAGAAGGAAAGCAGGCCGCATGTTTATTTTTGCATCGCACATTAAAGTGAAAGCGCAATGCAAAAATAAACAGTGGCTGACTGGCGAGCGCTTTTTTTTGCGTGCGTTCTTTCCTTGTTCTGCCGTGGCTGCCTGGCAAGCGCTTGTTCTACAATCTGGCTGGTTTTCCCTTGGTTCTGGCTTCATTGTCACTTGGTTCAGTTGTGGTTCTCTCTTCCTCCTCTTGTTCTGTCTCTGGTTCTAGTCTCTCTGCCTCTCCTGATTGTGTCCCCTGTGCCCCTTCGCTTCCCTCCGCCTCTTTCCCAGTCCTGAGTACGTTTCGGTTTCTGGTTCTCTGTTGCTCTTTCCTCCTCTGCTCTCTCTCCTCAGACTCCGCTCCTCCTCCTGTTGCAGCAGCTGGCATTACACGGGGAGGGTGGCTCTATGTGCCTACCAAAAAATGAATGTGTACGTGTATAACGTAACTGGTGCTCATGCAAAGCGTTCCAATACTGAGTTCCCGCTATATAAATTTGCAATAAATAAATATAATGTGGTCCATGGAGCTTTTCGCTTACAACATGCCTGTTCGTTTGATTTGTCATGCCAAATGTAGCAAGTATTCATGGGATTGCGGGATGGAGGGAGCCCCATTGTTGAATCCAGTGACTGACTGTCACATTGATTGATTGACCTTGGGAAGAGTAAAAGAGACACTGCTTATTACTCAACCTAGAAAAATGTTGGCGTCAGTTTGCGCTCTAGCACTACGATAAGATATCCGACCTGCCAGAGTGATGCCACATCTGAGATCGCTCCACCATCACGCTAAAAAAACACTCTCAGACTCCTTCCAGCTCGCATCACCCCTCACCCACACACTTATCCCTCGGAGGTGCACGGGATTATCGCCATGCCCCCTTTCCTCCTAACCCCTCTGTGGATGTGCAGTCAAGAGAAAGAACCCCCTTATGAAGAATCACAGGCCCCGTGACCTTTAAACCCCCACCCCAGCACCAGCCTGCCTATCATTTACCCCCTCACCCACCTCACAAAGGGATGTCATTACCTGGCCCGAAGCCCCTCCAAGCATTCGTTACCTGGGCCCACCCCCTCCATATCTGATTCCGCACACCCTGAGGCCACCACTGTCGGCCTTTACCACCCCCCCACGCATGATGCTTCCACCGATCACTCTCCTGCCCCCTCCCCCGTCACCTTCAGTTTACCCTCTCTGCGCCCAAGATCACCCTTCCAATGAGTGCATCATTACTCACTACAGAGCATCAATTACAGAGGCGAGCCCTCATCACCCATCCCATTCAGCGCAGGAGCGCTGAATGGTAAAACAGCCCACCTCATGTCCACCCTGCTGTGCTGATTTGGAAGCCGCCGGGGGCTGCCGTAGTGCAACCCCCATCCACATCTGGGACAAGCAGAGGAGGGGGTTGCACTGGGCTGGAAGCTGCAGCTTCATTGACTCACCGAGACTTTGGGCTTTACACTTACCCAACGCAAGAAGATTAATTCCTGAAGATTAACTTTGCAGCAACCGCGCTAACCGCCCAAGCATCCTAACTGCGGATCATACGTGTACAGAGCAGGTGGGTTAGCACGGGAATCTGCAACTAGCACATCAGCCCAAGATCTCCGACACCCATTCAGCTATCTAACTGGGAATGTAACCTCTGTACCCCGCAGTTCATGTAGACTGCATGATGCCAAGAACTCATTGATCCTGCCCCAGAATTTTCTTCTAAAATGGTGATCTATTTATCGAATTGTATTCGCCTAAAGTCAAACTTCAGGTACCAGAATGCATTTGGTTATAAAATATAAGCCCAAGACCCCAATTGGAGAGGATGTGGCCTAACGGCCAGAGCTGCCGACATCGGAGCTGGGGAACCAGGTTCGAGCCCCAACGTCGGCTCAAAATCCTGTTATTCTGGACAAATCGATTAATCTCCCCGTGCCTCCCAAAATTAATGTGTCCGTGTGGAACGTAAGTGGGCCTCAAGTAAAAGCGCCTCAATACCTTCGGGGCGAGTGCGCGCTATATAAAACCGCAAAATAACAAACTATAACATGGACTAGTCGGTAAACTGCAGCCATCCGGTAAACCTTAGGTATGCTTGACATATGATCATTATTCCCCGCCCCCACCCCCGGAGTGTTTTCTCACGCTGCTGCTAATTGGATCCATATCATATGCGACACCTCTTGCCAGTCCTGGATTTGAAATCAACAGCATGTGCATGCTTTTAGATCTAGTTACCTTATGCTTTACGGTTACGGTGACCCGTGACCAGGTGGTATAATGCTAGTGTGACACCACTTTTCCATTGCTGGACTTTGCCTCACATATTATTGTTATCAGCTGTGTTGGTCCAATTGAAATGAACCCAGACTACAACTCCCAGAATACAATGATATGTAAAAGAATGTCCAGGAATGCAAACGTGGTGTTCTCTGACATGGAGCTATCTGATCACCCTGGTAATGGTAAAAAGCGTCACACACTCCCACCGCGCGCTTGTTAAATATATGCCTCTGATGTTTTTCCACATGATCAGCGTTTCCATACTTTTAAAGCTCCAGGCGAGACAGCTCTTCTTTTGAAGATCCGTGAGGATGGAATCTGACTCGGAAAGTCTTAACATTATCCCTTGAGTGACGCTGGGGAGGTGGCTGGCTGGACACAGCCAGAAAGGTTGATACTAAAACATCAGCCTGTATATTTCAGTGAGTTGCAGCCTCCTGTGGGTAGAACAGTGTGAGCAGCGCCCAGGCTTTGGTGCAGTTCACCAAAACTTCCACTCAGACTAACTATTGACGAGGGGCAACTATTACCAACTACAAAACTGCTGCCATTTACACCATCAATATTTAACCATAAAAAAGAGCAGGCGATGATGCGAAGGGCTGTACATTTTATGTGGTTTACGGCTCATGAATGTTCTTGAAGTCACCTGATCATGAAACGCTAAGCAGTACTGTACAATGGGCAAATAAGTTACAAAGTTGAAACTGCATTCTTACTTTAGAGGTTTAGATTCGTTTATGCGGACAGTGCAAAATACATTCACGGTTTAGAAAAGCACCTCGAAATATTATCCAAAAAAACCCAAAAAAACAGTCTGATCTCACCGGTGAGCACACAGAATGACATTTTCAGGAAACTAAATAAATAAATAAATAACGAAAAGGAAATACTGATTATGTGCATAAAATGGGAAAAAAATAACTTTTGCATGTGCTCCTTGAAAGTAAATAAGGGCTGGAGGAGCACGTCTGGCTATTTCACACGTTGCGTTGACCTTACAGCAAAGTTCGGGCGATTAGCGAATTGAAGCAAATTCAAGAGCCTTGAAGTACCTGACTATGCTTAACTTTACAAGTAGAGCTGCCATGCCGATGATGAAAGCAGCGAAATTTCCATACATTATCTAATGTACGATAGGAGACATGAAGCTAAGAAACTTGTTGCAAAAAGTGACAAAAATGATGTTCTATTAACTTAGGTATAAATAAAACAAGCATTGAAAATGCAATAGGTCTCGCCTTTGATTAAGTTAAAGCCATTTTTAGGTCTCGCCTGACCCAGCGCATGCGCTGGTCTGGCAAGACATTTTGTGAGTGCTCCAAAAACTGCTACCAGGCCAGCCTAGACCTACAATGCATGTGCGCTATTACTTTCACTTTCGCGGTCGCACGGCCGCTTAGATGTTCTCCGTGAGGCTTCAATAGATTGCAGCAGTTAAAACAAGCATTGGCATAGCCAATAGGTCTCGCTTTTGGGACCTTATAAGTGTTTAGTTATGCAACTGTTGCATGGCTAAACACTTATAAGGTCCCAAAGGCGGGACCTATTGGCTATGCCAATGCTTGTTTATACATCTGGCCCGTAATCCTTTGTAGTATGCAGGGCTGCTACTAAGCTACACACCGCTGGTGCTCTCTGAACCCCCAAAAGTTGTGGGTTTTCAGGTGTACTCTTAGAAAACATTTTATACATTCAAAGTTAAGCCCATGTGCAGGCACCTCTACGTGTCTGTTTGTACATAGTGTATAACTGCACATAGGAAAAGGCCTTCTCAGGTGTGCAAGGGTACTTTTTTTCTTTGGGAAAAATATTTTTCTCTGTAGAGAAACCTTACTCAACACTTATCACTTTCGGCTGCATTTCGTTCATCTCTCTCCATCTTGGAAAGAGGTTTACTTCTGTCATTTGCAAGAGTAAATGTTGCATGGGTGGGACTGAGTCAGAAAAAGGTTTGTGAACACTCTCAAGTTCTTGAGTTTGTGGCTCTACACAAGCTTTCTAGTGCATCTTCACTCTGGGTCCCCCATTCCCCGTCCCTGAAGAAGGATTTACTCATACAGAATTAAGTAATTATTTAGCAAAAGAATTGCAAGTGCAGATTTCCCTTTTGTGAATACCTTGTGCAAATTTAGCCATGTGTGCATGTAATTTGGACTTCTGTTTTTTCCAGCCATGCAGGTGGTGAGCGATGCTGCGAATGTCGAAATCAGAAACGACCTAGCAAGGGAGCACAAGCTATGGGCATAAGAACATTGTAATTGCAGCGAATTGTATGGTATTTTACCTGGACACTAATTATGTTGCAAAAGCGTTATCAATTCAGTATTTTACACAAAATGCTGGGACTAGTAGTATTTGAATTTCAGGCTAAATTGTATAAAAGCATGTGATTACTTACCCCGCTAATCTGTTCAACCTGTGATCAAGGCTCCAGTTGGGAGCTGAAACGCCTTAGGGAAATGCTGTGAACATGTACTTTTCCAGCTGGTATTAGATTGAATTAAACAGAGTCAAGCCAAGGAATTTGCCTCAGCGTTAATTGAATTTCATTATGGGCACTCTGTTACTACTTTCTGAGGCTGCCCTGCAGGATCTATGGATGTGTGTGTATATATATATATATATATTCACTGAAAAAACCATAGGTTTCACACATGTTATAGTTAGCTGGACATTTTACTGATAAAAAACCAATGAAATTCCCCCGTTATAGTTACTGTAGGCAACTATAACTCACGCGACCGTAATCCTCTGCTGATGACATATGTGTCTTTATGAAAAAAAAATATTTGTAATATATGTATAGCTAAAATTTAATGGAAGAAGACATGGGCAAATAAGTGTCTAAATACAGTATTAGCATCAGCAGAGGATTACGGTCGCGTGAGTTATAGTTGCCTACAGTAACTATAACGGGGGAATTTCATTGGTTTTTTATCAGTAAAATGTCCAGCTAACTATAACATGTGTGAAACCTATGGTTTTTTCAGTGAATTAGCAAGGTTTTTTAAATGCTATTTCCTAACTATAACGTGTGTGAAACCTATGGTTTTTTCAGTGAATTTGTACGGTTTTTTAAATGCTAAGTTACTTTACGCCATTTGTGGCGTGCGCGCCCACTTAACGCAGTTCGTTCCGTGCACGGTTTTTATCAACTTTAATAAGCCCTGTACATTTGGTGGCCTTCGGCCACCAAAAGCACAGGGGGTGAGGTCAATGTGGATAGTGTTTTTTTTATTTCGATTTTATAATTTCATGTTGCCAAAATTACGTTTTTTTTCTCTATTAATAAGCCCTGCACATTTGGTGGCCTGCGGCCACCAAAAGCACAGGGGGTGGGGTAAGTGTGGATAGTGTTTTTTTTATTTTTATTTTTTTACCGTAAGCGTACAGTAAGCTTACGGTAAGCGTACGGTAAGCGTACCCCGCGAAATTGCCGAAAAAAAAATAAAACCGTTTTTGCTCTTGGGGGATGTTTGGGGACTCCCTCAACATGACTATGTGGGAGGGAGTTGTCAAAACAGCCCCGTAACATGTTTTTGGCCATCATGTTTGATAAACAACACTCAGTGCGAGAGACAAAATGGCGGACGCCGCTTCCTGGTTTCGGCCGATTCGAATGTTTACTAAGATCTAAGAGCCAATCAGAATCGCGCTCGCGCACGCCACCGTAAGCTTACGGTAAGCGTACGGTAAGCGTACGGTAAGCGTACCGTAAGCGGGCTCAGATATATATATTGATTTAAAGGCTATTTTCTCAGAATCTACTGAACAGATTTACACCAAACCTACAAAAGGCACTTCCTTGACCTAGGGACTACCTCTCTGCCAAATTTCTAGTAATTCTGTTCAGCCGTTCGGGCTGTAGCTCGTTCTAAAGGTCCTATGGAAAAATGCATGGGAAAAACGCGTTTTGGGACCCCCCTTTTATCTCAGCCCCCGCTTGACGAATCCCCCCGAGACTTTCAGGGTAGGAGCGGAGCGTAGCGCCCCACCTATTTTGAGAAATTCGCGAGGATTCGTCGACCGGCGCCAAAGTTATTCAAAATAGAATGTTGAGGTTTTCCTATGGAAACGTGGTCCTAACTATAACTACCTACTGGCGACCGCCAGTAGGTAATATATATATATATATATATATATATAGATATATTTAAAAACATTTTATCCCTTGGACTATCATATTGTATTACCACGAACTTTGATTATACCCAAACAAGGATAGACGTATTCCAGTTTATACGAAAATTGAAACTACGCACACATTTCTTCAATATCACTAGAAAGGAGGCAGAAGTTTCAACGCAAAGTAACATCGATCCCACTACAGGCATCCTGTCTTTGGGGGATATGAGTCTCCTGCTAAATTTAGAGGAATTAGATCATGAAGGAGTATCACCTACGGAAGCGGCAATCAGATCGAACATAGATATATATGGTAACATAAGGACCCCCTTCAAACCAAGATCAATCTTTTTACCTATGATGCCTAAAGATGGAATAGACTTGTTCTCTGAAAATGTAATCAAAGATCTCAAGGAACTAGCAATCATAAGTAGTAAAGAATTTATCAAGACCAAACACAATCAAAGAATTGAGTACAACAATTTGATGCAAAACAATCAAAAAAAGAAGTGACATAGTTGTGTGTTGGTCAGATAAAGGGTGCAACATAGTCCTATGGCCAATGGAGATGTATTACAAAGAAGCCATGACCCAACTGCAAGACAAAAACTGCTAGTGCCATATTAGTTCAACGTACTCCATTGGGATAAAAGAAAAATTTCATGTGGCACTGTATGAATGGAAAGGTGTAGGACTGCTTACTAAAAATGAGCTGGATTTTTTGAAAAATGACTATCCGGTAACACCTCAGTTATATCTCATTCCCAAAATACATAAAAACGCTACATGCCCCCCCCGGAAGACCAATTATTTCAGCTATATTGGGGGGCTGTTTTGAAAACACCAGCCGCTTCATTGACTATTTCCTTCAGCCATTTGTTCGCGAATTGCCCGCCTACATCAAAGATACTGGTGATTTTCTAACGAAGATCTACATCCATGCATGGAATGAAAGTTATGTGTTTATGACACTAGATGTACAAAGATTGTACACCAGCATCACACATAAAGATGGTTTAAACGCCATGAAATTCTATCTAGGAAAGAGAGCTATAGAACTATATCAACACACATCAATGTTACTGAATATGGCAGAATGGTGTTTAAATAATAACATTTTTCTTTTTGATAAACTGTGCTATAAACAAATACAAGGCACAGCCATGGGTACTTGCTTTGCCCCCAGTTATGCTAATTTGCATATGGGCTGGTGGGATGAGCAAGTACTCATGACTGAATATCAAAAGTCCATGTCAGAAAATGTGAAAGTATATGTGAGATATATAGATGACATCTTCATTCTATGGCAAGGCACTGAAGAAACTGCCAAGAAGTTTGCGACAGATATCAATAGGAACAGTTTGAACCTCACATTCACATGCACAACTAGTAAAGAGTCAATTCAATTTTTGGATTTAGAATTGTATATAGAGAACGGAGTGATTCAAACCAGGACCTTTAGAAAGACAACATCAGGCAATGCAATTTTGCATGCCAGCAATTTTCACCCTAAGAAATTAATAGAGAGCATTCCCTATGCAGAATGCTTGAGGATGAAACGTAACTGTAGCACAGTAGCTGGCCTCAATGAAGCAAAGAGTGGTCTTTTCCAAAGACTCAGAGGAAGAGGTTACAATAAACAGATATTGAACCGGCCAGAAATGAAATGTGCTGATACTAAGAGAGTAGATCTTCTACACACCGTAGCTTGCAAAAATCAACTTAAAGTAAGCAATGAGATGAATACACTACCGAGACTCATTACAGGTTATAACATCTACCACAATAATCTACGTAAAATGTTGCACAGACACTGGCCATTGGTGCGTAGTGACCCTGTTATAGGAGAAATATGTACGAAACCTCCTCAAATTACATACAGACGGGCTAAGTCAATGCGCCAAGAGTTAGTTTGCAATGCACCAGTACTCGGCATAGGAGCCTGCTGGCTCAAACCACAAAAGGGATTTTTTAAATGTTCTAAATGCAAAGCATGTAAATATAGTGTGAACATTCGCAGTTTGGTATTACCATTTAGAAATACCCCTTTTGTAATCCGAGGCAGTTATTCCTGCAAAACGGATTTTACGGTGTATGTTTTGCGCTGTACTTGTAATAAAATGTACGTGGGTAGTACAATACACCCCGTACACATACGGATTTTGCAACATCTAAGAGCAATAAATCATGACGATCCAACATATCCAGTCGCAAGACATATAAACGCATTTCATGGAGGCAAAAGTGAAGAACTTTCCTTTTTTGTCATAGACAGTATCCCTAAAAACTTCAGAGGGGGAAACAGACAACTGTCTCTGAGAAAAATAGAATCAATATATATAATATTACTGGACAGCAAAATTCAAAATGGAATGAATGCTGATGAGGCCTTAAATGACCAGCTGCTTGTCCCAATCTTTTTGACCCTTTTCTAAAAACAACAGGTTTCTCTTAAGTATATATTAGTTTTTCTTTAGTCACCAGGACAACAATACGACCATTTTCTTACAATTATTTTTGTAAAACAGATTGAGATATATGTAGACACTAAACAATACCCACTAGGGTTGATTCATTTAGTAATTGTCTCTTTAAGATACATTAGTATTATTGTAACTAATCACTCGACTTAATACACAACACCTAATGGTACATCCAGGTACGATATATTACTCCATCACACTCAGTCACGAGACTGAATAAGAGCTGGGTATACAAAGAGGAATGCTAATGTATATGTTCTCAATCTGCTTCTGAGATTTTGTGCCTAAGAGTGCACTAATATATAGAGTCATGTATATACAAGATTGTATTTATCATATATGTTTTTCATTTTTGTTTAAACTGCATTATGTCAGAACAATAAGAATACTGTTTCATCGTAACAGGATTTTTTTTTATGTCTATGGCTAGTAGAGGGTTGCCATGACAACAAGGTCAAATTGTGCCCTGGTGTAAAGTTTAAATTTGAAAGTATTGCAGTGTTCTTGTTGTAGTGAACAAGGCGGCAAGACTGCCGAAACGCGTCTAGCCAACAAGACGGAATAAAGCATTTTTTCTTTGATGATATCACCCACGGAGTCAGCGCCTGTTTTACGTACCTCTGAACCAGGACTGGTAGAATGAATATATATATTTATGCACCGCTTGCAGATTTTCAAAACACATAAATAAAAGGCATTGTCATTTACAATGCCAATAGCTCAAACTCTCGCAAAGGCGAGACCTATTGCATTGCAAATGCTTGTTTTTAATGGTGTAAATCCGTTCAGTAGTTCCTGAGAAATTCAAAAAATAGAGGTCAAAAAATCAATTTCCCATAGGAAGCGTTACACACGGTTACAGCTGAAACTTCTGAACGGAATTACACCAAATTTGGCAAAACGGAAGTGCTTGGTTCATAAAGCAACCTTTTTTAGGTCTCGCTTGACCAGCGCATGCGCAGGTCTGGCGAGACTTATTGAGAGGGCTCCAAAAAGTGCTACCAGGTCAGCCTGGAGCTACAGTGCATGTGTGCGGGCACGCACGCCGCGCTTGACCGCGATTACTTTCACTTTCGCGGCCGCTTTGATGTTTGATAGCGATCACTTTCACGGCCGCTTGGCATAGCCAATAGGTCTCGCTTTTGGGACCTTATAAGTATTTAGTTATGCAACTGTTGCATGGCTAAACACTTATAAGGTCCGAAAGGCAAGACCTATTGGCTATGCCAATGCTTGTTTTAAATGGTGTAAATCCGTTCAGTAGTTTGAGATATTAAAGGAAAAAAATCTCTATATATCTGGGCGGGACCTAACTACACAAGCACGAGCTTGGCTCTAATTAGCTGCCAACACTTCAATCCAGGAAGTGTGGCAGCCATCTTGGTGCAATGCTTTTTAGGTCTCGCCTAGAGACGCAGCGCATGCGCTGCCCACTACACAAACCCCACTGCACTGCCCCAAACCCTAAAACACTACACCAGCACGACCCCCTACACTGCCCGAACACCACTGCACTGCTCTAAACCCTGAAACACCAGCCCCAGCATGACCCCCTACACTGCCCTATCACCACTGCACTGCCCTAAATCCTGAAACACCACCCCAGCATGACCCCCTACACTGCCCGAACACCACTGCACTGCCCTAAACCCTGAAACACCACCCCCAGCAAGAGCCCCCTACACTGCCCGAACACCACTGCCCTAAACCCTGAAACACCACCCCCAGCAAGACCCCCTACACTGCCCGAACACCACTGCACATTTGCCGTTTGCTATGGCAGGGCAGGAGCCGTGCGGCTCCCGCCCTGTCATAGGCAAACTCTGCTTTGGTTTTTGGAAGCGAGAGCAGGAAACCTGGTCTCGCTCCCTAAAACCACAGCAGAATTGCTTTTGCACAAGGGGAGCTGCATGTCAGCAGCTCTCCTTGTGCAAAAGCAATGCCGGTTCCCACAGGAGGAGAGGAGCCGGCGGGACCGTGGGGGCATTGAGGCTCCCCCCACGGTCCCCAACGCAAAGGGCCGGCCCCGGGGGATGGGGTCCCTGGCGCCACAAGTGGCCCAGGCAGGTGGCCATGCGGCCCCCCTCCCCTGTAATTAAATTGTTTTATTTATTTATTAAACGGAAAGGCCGGCCCGGGGATGGGGTCCCCAGGGCCATTAATTGGCCTGAGGAGGGGTGCCACACGGCCCCCTTCCCCCCAAACAATATTAATAAAATAAATCTGGCCAGGCCCCTCTCCCCAAAATTTAAATTAAAAAAAGAAGACTGTCAGGCCCCGGGGAATGGGATCCCCGGGGCCAAAATTGGCCCAGGGAAGGGGGGCCACGCAGCCCCCCTTCCATAAAAGTGATTTGAGATGTCATCAGTGATGTCACTGACCATGTCATGAGTGATGTAATATGTGACGTTGTGAAATTAGCCTTTTTAGGGGCCCACCGGTGCAGGGGTTCACCCTTATCTGTCCACTGGTCCTTAAA
This sequence comes from Triturus cristatus, assembly GCF_964204655.1. NCBI lineage: Eukaryota > Metazoa > Chordata > Amphibia > Caudata > Salamandridae > Triturus > Triturus cristatus. The sequence continues at coordinate 557,175,521 of NC_140592.1, read as the reverse complement.
CCAACAAAGTAGAGATTGGCACGGAAGTTGGAATATCAAATAACAAGTTTATTAATCTCTCATGAGTGGGACTATATCAATACAGCACCCTCAGGCACTATAGGAGGTAGTCCGTAGAATACAGAAACCAAGGGTCTTATATACCCTGTTTACAGCTGAGTAAGCATGGAGACTCAAAGGGGAGGGACAGGCATACACAGGAATAGCTATTGGCTAACATGGACAGATAGAAACCACTTTGTCAGCAGAGTGGGAGGAGAAACAGAACTGCTTACATCAGTTGGAATAGCCTGACCATTACAGTCTAAGACAGGTGCATTCTAGTAGCTACATGCCTTTGTGAGCATACATTGCTCTGGCTCAGTATTGAAGGAGTTAACTACAATTGATGACTCAAGCAGAATAGACAGGCAAGCAACAGTGAAGGCGGGAGAAGCACATGGCTAACACATGGCTAACAAAATGGACGCCACAGCCAAAATGGCTTCAGCTTATGCTAACAGCAATTGCTGCGATTTGCACAGACGGCCCTTTTAGCATTAGCTGAAGACATCTCTATGATTTGGAAGGACCACATCTAGTCTCATAAATTCATTCATTTCCTGAACCATTGCTAGGGGGGGGCATTTATATTCTGAATATTTCTTTTAACTGGTATACGTGAGGTACAGTAGGAATACATAGGGAACAGAGCGTTGGGCCACAATAAACACATAGATAGCATGAGAAAATAATGGCTACTATCACAAACAGAACTGTTCATATTTTCCAACCCCAAGCAGAAAACAAATCCCAAAACTACCCAGTCCAATTCCAAGTTAAAAACATTATCTTGATAGACCTTCCAATGTTGTTCTTTATGAGGGCTAGAGTACCAATGATATATTCAGGGGGAGACACATATTGTCACAAAAACAATCTTTGTTTTGGGGGACCAGGAGGACCAAACAGGGCCATGGGAATACGGACGAGGAGCCGCAAAGGGCTCCTCCTCCTCAAAAATGGGACGACCAAAGGGGTGCATTGCTAACAAAAAAGTACTTGGGAAATTGAAGCCACTGTACAACCAGCCAGAGTGGAGTCTTCTTCCTGTGTCCGTCTGAGCCACACAGGCAGGCTCTTATCACTCATCAAGTGTTCACTTCTCCCACGGTGGAACTGCACAACTTGCAACCCAGAAAAACAATCACAGCCCAGGCTAAGGTAAAAGTTTCTTCTTTCAGAATAGGGCAATCACCCTCCAGGGCAAACATCGTCAACGATCCTGTCCCGTGTCTCAGGCAGTGCACTAGTATTCTTCACTCTAACAGGCACCAGAGGCACAGCAACTGTACCCTAAACTCAAATCCTTCCCTAACTCCTGTGTTGCTCTGCTGGTGCACTGTCCTTTCGTTGGGGCCGCAGAATGTACCCATCACACCCGAGCACCTCCTGATCAGCAAACAGAGGTACGGGCTCACTTTCAGTTGGGGACGGGAACCAGGGGCTCGGTGCACTGGAACTGAAGTATCTGAAGCAACCCTCGTTTCAGAGGGGGTCACCTCTAACACAGCCTCGTCACCTTCTTTGTCGGTCTGCGCCCCTTTCAACCGGGCATCAGACAAAGGAACAAAGCGAGGAATCTACTCTCCTTCCTGGGCCGCAATCCCGTCTTTCACCCAAGATTCATACGACATCGGTAGGGGTACACATGGACCCAGTGCTTCCGGCCTTCTACCTTCACTGTGGTCCTAGTTGCCAGCGACACCTGTGCTGGTTCCCTCCACCTAGACTCCAAGCTGGGCTTTTGCTGAATCTTCAGGCTGGATCTGATGTCCTGGCCCCTCTGGCAATGGTTGTAGGGCAGCAGATATCTATTGGTGAACAGAACAAAGATATTTAGACAAGGCATACAAATAATCTATCAACTGAGAGTATACTCTATTTCAGAAAACTTCTTTAGTCTCAGGGGGCTCCATACATTAGCAGGACGCCCAAGAACCAGTTCATTTATCTGAAAGTAAAAAACACCCTGGACCTATTAGCGAGTATAAAAGGAACTTTTAGTGAACTGACAAGGGTAAAACGTTACACGATTTGATTTGTTTCTCCCAATCAGCCAGGGAAGTATGTGTTCATTTACTAAACTCTGAGGTAAAAAGAAAAACAATACGGACATACTCGGAATCCTTACATTTGTGTATTCCTGAATTATTTATCTGAAGAACCTCAAAAAGGGAATTTTCAAAACAACGATTCTTTTGTGCTTCTTGTCTTAGCAAGCTTGTGTTTCATAAGTCATATAGTTTGCAACACTTCTACTTGTGAACCTTCCACTACTGTACAGGACTGCAGACACTTCTAGAATTATTTTTCTTACATAAAAACACCTACATTTTGCGCTTATGACCATGCTCTCATGTTATAGGCTTGGCAGGAAAATTTAAAACTGCTAATTTAACAGGGATCCTTACTGCATGAATAACTGACAAATTAAACCTAACATAGTGGTTACATGAATTTCTCCAGCAGAACTTGTTGTGGCAAACAAACTCCTATAAAGCAGTATTTTCCTTCAAAATATTTGCTGAGAATCACACGGGCATTTTTCCTAACATTGTAAACCCTGTGCATCCTACCTTTCACGATCTGGACTATGTAACTATTCAGGGGAAAAACCTATTCACCAGCTCTAATAAGGGATGTCAGCTCAATTACACAGACTAACTGATAAGAGACTAGTGATGGCTCTGTAAAACTGTATATAGCATGGAAATAACAAACAATAATGGTGTTGCCACCTGGGATTTTTTTTAACAAAAACCACCGACATATAGTTCCCCTTAGAGATCAAATAAGGGAACATCAGTCTATTCTACCCATCCTTTCATCCTTATCTAATTCCAATTTGATCAGTTTACAGCTAGCTAGGATGGGCAGTAACATTTCGTATTTATTTATTCATTTTGTTAATTCTAACAATTTGTTCAAACAGTATTACTTAATAGCCAATTAGACGTGTACTGGTGAGGTGCTTTGTCTCTATTTATTCAAGAACATATTCACAGCATCCTGTGAAATGAATGACAAAAGCGAGCCCAACCAATTGTCCCATTGCCGTTACTAGACAGCTTAGACAGGCGAGAGAGAGAGTGAGAGAGAACACAACAACAAACAAAAAACAAAAAATAATACAATAGGTTACTTAATTGTGCTTACCCTTAATTTGCCTAGGAGCTAGTCTCCTACCCCCCTTCGACAGTAGGTAACCTAAGCAGGTGACCTCCTGTCGACAATATTTACCCCCTTTTTGGCAACTGGGCACAAACAGACTTGTAGGAGATAAATAGCTAGGGAAATCCATACCAAGGAGGCCATGTCCAATACTACTGGACTGTACCACTTTGTAAATTTTACTATAGAAGCACATTGAGCGAACTAAAAAAACATTAATCCAATAACCAACTACCAATTCCTTTAGCTACTGTACTGTTTTAACATGATGGCGCATGAATGCAGACTTAATTTCATTGCCTCCTTATCTTAGCCCTGGCACAGTAACGTTAAGTTAAAACCATTATTTCTGTATGCATGGCAGAGCTGTTCTTTGCACATGGCCCACAGACGCTCCTGCCCCTTGATAAGGTTATTCAGTAGGATAAACCCCCGCCCTGCATATCTCCTACACTGGTATTATTTCTCAAGAAAACCGTGATATTCCCATCTGCTCCTAACAGAATATACAATATTTCCTTTAGCTAATGTTACCTAAAACAGATCTGTGGTGTCCAATCTTAATCCAGGAAGGCTTAATCAAGGCCATAATTTCATTGAAACAACTAAGTAAATTCATCTATTTCTTAAATGTAGTTAAATTACTAATGACGATATCTGAAATATTATTAACATGAATTGAGAATTAATTTGACCCTAATTTTCCTAGGCATATTATAGCCTCAGACATCATTAGCGCAAAATTTACATTACCTGTAGTGTTTTATCCTACGTTAGAATCAGGAGACGTAATTAATACAAAGGAATTAATTTGTTAAACTACTCTTCAACATTACAAGCAGGTATTATATCTATGCCTCTCCTATTTAGAACAAGTGGCACTGGAGTGTGCGTTGGCTTAACACATGTTATTTGCTGTACACCAAAATAGAAACAAATCTGCTAAAAAGGAATATCTTCCCCGTTCAATCAAATACAGCCCTGTTTATTTATATATTTGTATTATTACTACAAGGGTTATAGATTAAATGTACAACTTGCATTTACACAATTATATATGTACATGTACACATCAGGAAATGCTGTGATGGTTTCATAGTCTAATTTAGGCCCCTAAAAGTGGAAATCACACACTGTCACAGTGGCTAACCTCAGATAAAAAAATATGCTCAAAAACTCCCTGCGTGGACATTTTGCTTTCAGTAGTCCTTGTGAGAAGTTGGCCTGATGTATGATGTCACTAGTTCTAGTGTACACCTTATATCAGTCCAAACAACCCTTATGGTGATTGGTTGTAAAGTCAACCTTATAGACCAGCTATCCTAGTGGTAGCATGGACAAGAGCAGTCTTAGGCTAAACTCGGAATGGCATGTGAAGCCAGCTGTGATACCATATATAATCCCTTGAATACCAAATGAAAGGAAACCACAACAGATATATATATAAAATAAAGTGTATTTATTCTAGTCAAACCCTCAGCACTCTTTATGAGATTAGAGGTAAGTACAACACAGTCTTATTTAAACATACATTAAGTCACACAGGTAAGTAATACAGTTAGGCCCTAGGGGCCACGCAAACCATATACTAAAGAAGTGGTATAAGGACCACTGTCACGGAAATAGGATAGGCCTAGGCCTAGGGAATCGCTGGGGCTACACTACACTAGCAACAGTTAGGATGTGGGAGGCCCACGGGATTCAGGTGCAGAGTGGAAACACTCACGCGTAATGCGTAAAAGTCGATAGAATTACTAGCAGTTAGAAATTAACAGTTTAAGGACACTTCTGAAGCAGCTAGAGAGTCGAGACTCGGAAACTAGACCCTAGGATAGTCACTAACCTTGTGAGCACCGAAGTATCCAAGTTACCTAGCCCACGGGCTGCGGGTGCATAGGTGTGAACTTGTGTCGGGTTTCGTCGTGGACTTCTATGGATGCCTGAAGGGAAGTTGCTGACAGGCAGTCAGTGAAGAGTGTCCGGTGGATCCCAAGGCTGGGATCAAGAAGAGAGGAGACCTGCAAGCAGAAGGGACAGAGTCAAGGTCACTAGCCAGTGACCACGTGGAACCAGGAAGGAACCAGGCGATGTCGTGAAGATTGCAGGTGAAGGTGAAGCTTGTCGCTGCAGCCACGGGGACCAGGAGACGTCGAGGACGACCAGGACCAGGAGGCGAGCTCTCCCACGAAGGCTCTTGCTGTCGGCGGTGTCGAAATCGAACTAGGACTCACCAAGCCTTGGCAAGCGGAACCCACAAAGAACGGAGGACTTGCTTCTGGTGCAGACCAGGAAGGTCTGGGGTGCTTCTCTTTTGCAAGGAAGCGGGAGCCAGTCTGGAGGAGCCAAACCAGCAGTGAAGATTTCAGGGTGCGTCGTCACAGAGGCCACTAGCCAACGGGCAAGCAACCGGACAGATGCGGCAAGCAGGAAAATGCAGAAGGGCCCCACGCAGGACTCGTGGAGTGTGGGGGGCTGATCTTCGGTGCAGATGGTGCTTGGGGTTGGGGCTTCTCAATCCCCGGTGCACAACTTCGAGGGTGCCTCAGAAGCTGCGCTGGAAGATAGCCACTTTTCCCAGGTAGCCGGTCCCACGTCTCTCGTCGCCTCCACGGATCTCAGCTCGGCTGTGGATGTGGATCAGGGTCGGAGAAGTCTGGGAGTCAAGGCTCTGGTCGGGCTCTGCAGTCGGTCCCTCGTAGAACTTCAGCAAAGCAAAGGGTAGTCTCTTGATGGTGCCTGTTTGCACAGGGTAGGCACTCCTTGGCCACAAGGGAGATTCTTCAGTCTTCTTCTTTCGTCGAATGTCGAAGGTCCAGAGTTTCTGTTCAAATTGCAGGTTCAGGATAATCTAATCTCCTGGGGCCCAGCTACCACTCTTATACTAATCTGGGGGGCTGGGTTGCCTGCTAGGTCACGCCTTATGGGTGGGACCTGGGAGGGGGGTGGTTACACCCCCTTCCCTTTGTCCAGTTTCACGCCAGGACTGGGGCTGGAGTGCCCCAGCACCGGTTTGAACTGGACTATGCATGGGACACCTTGTGTGCCCCAGGCATGTCTCATTCCTTTCAGCCCTCCCTGCCCCAATACACTAAAGTCTGTCTGGGGAGGTGCTAGCACCTCCCCAAGCAGGAAACCTATTGTCCAAGCCTCCCTTGCCGGGATCACTCCCAGCAGCAGGAGGTCAGACTCGTGTCTGTGGCAGGAGCATCCATTTTGTGATGCTGAGGCTTTGGTTAGAGTTAAACAGCAAAGTAGGATTTTAACATGTCTCTCCCTCTAGAAGGGGGGAATAATATCCTCATCCCCAGAAATGGGATGGGGGTATTATTCCAAAGTGTTAGACACCTTACACGACATGTTTTGATAAAGCCAAACCATAGTTACCATAACCGTTTAAGATTATAAGGCACTTTAAGAGTATATGGTAGGCTATATCATAGAACAGCTATAAGGACATGGTTCCGGAAGCTGCAGACAGGCTCAGCTCATGCTAGAGCACCATCTCACATGTTACCAAGCACTCTGCCTCCAGGATTGCCATAGGAGTGGCTGATAGGTACACATGTGTCTATATGTAAGTTAGGTATAGGAATACTACACCTAAGCAAGGAGTGATTACACAACCTTGCCCCAGCTGAGTGATCAGCCAGTTGTGTCATAATGGAAGGCCAGGCCAGGGGTGGCATAATACATGCTGCAGCCCCTGGTAGGCCTAGGGTACACCTATGCCCTGGGTACCTAAGGTACTCTGTACAGGGACAAATAAGGTGATCCTATCCAAATGGGTTATGCACCTAGGGTACATGGAGTCCATTTTAAAGAGAGAGCAGACAGCCTGAGACCCTGAGGATCTCAGGCCAACTAAGTCGAAAAACCAGCTAGACACTAGGCAAAAAGTTGGGGGTAACCATAGTCAGATATCCACCTTCCTACAGTCCTGGTCAGTTCTAAATATAGAAATGGACCTCTGACCATTAAACTTGTTGTCCCCTGTCTGAGTAAGACTATCCCCTTGTGGCCATCACAGTTCAAGTAACTCTCGAGAAGCATGACTGAGGGGCTGACTCCGGTGGTGATATTTTAAAGGTAGGATGTAACTTTTGCAGTCTTACTGTTTTTTTTTAATGCCTGTGCAATGTGTTGTCTAGCATCTAAAGTACTTGCTCAAAATGTTAGTTTTCATAATGCCATAATGTGCCCAGAAGTCTTGTGCATAAAGGCTTGCTAAAGGTTTGCAATGTAATTCACATGTCTGTACAGCTACTCTTTGCATAACTTTTAATAGCCTTTGTATTAGACACTGCAGCCATTAGGCCATATTACATTTTAAGTTTGTCACTAAGAGACAGTAATATTGGAGTTGTTAGATAAACTAATATTCACTCTTTTAATTTGGTGCAACAACATACTTAACCATTTAGACATTGAAATCTTAATGCACATTTTGCACAGGGTAATTTTCTACACTGCTAAATATTATTGAATTTTCACAATAGTGTTATTAGACATTAAAAAGATCATATTAATGCAAAAACGATTTTAGTGCAATGACTTTTAACAATTTTTTTATGTAGCCATTTTTTTAAAATTATGATCACTAGCCCTTTTGTTGTTTCTACATATGAAAAGCAAGCCTCATTACTTTCCTTTTGCCTTTAAATGCATTTATTTATAACACTTCTTTTGAAACTAAGCACAGAAGCTTTACTGAAACATAGAACGTTTGTGTCACTTTTTAGAGGGCAGTAATTATTTACCATCAGATCCACAGATGTGCTTATTAGGAAAGCAACAAGAAAGAAAGTCCTTACTTTTATCCTTTCTCTTTTATCCAAAATAATGAAGCTGTATTTCTAACTTTCATAATTAGTAGTCTTTAATGCCCTTGCTTTTATGCCATTTTGTACTACCTTTGTACTAACTTAAAAACCTAATTGCCACAGCGTTTATTTGTAGTTTGTGCCTGGGTAAGGCCTGTGTTATTTATTCAGCTGTGTTTTATGATCAGCAGGCGTTAGCTTCTACACTTTTTCAGGAGAAAAGGCCTTGTGCTCTAGGACTGATAAATCCTCTGCTCTGACAGACACAGCTTCCTTCAGACAGACAGCGTGAGCAGCTGTTAAAAGCTCTCTTTCTGATGCTGGGAATGAGGCTCAGTTAAAAATCCAGGCATTCCAAGCCAGTCAAAATCTATCGTTTGCACTGTGGTAAAAGGAGGACGCTTTTATTGTAGCAGCAACCAATTACTCATATAATGTGAATGCCTTTTAATATTAATATGATGTATCTAAGGATAGTGCTGTAACATTTTGCGCAGCTGACAGGCAGTACTAACAAAATGATGGGCATCTATTTTTAATTTTGTTAAATCCTAGCTGTATAAAACACGCAAGTCATTTTTCTCTGGGAGGCCTACTTTTCCCTATTGAGTGCCTTTTTCTAGGTAAAGTTAGTTTTAACATTATATAGCTCTAGCTATACCCTAAGGTCTCAGAGCGCTTTATTTGTTGTGAGATAAAACTTTCTTTTGAGATGGAATACTAGGCAATTTTGCCTCGAGTTTTAATTCCAATTCTTTTTTTTCCCATTGTGGCAATATAAAAATTGAATGTTCACACATCTATACTTTGTTACTGCTTTACTTTCCATGGTAGCATGCAGTTACTTAACATATTTCATATAATTTATTCTTTGAAATTTAAAGTGTAATTCTTCCAATGGCATCTGCAGAACACAATGACGACAACAAACCAACTTGAGCTAATTCCAGACCTTTTCAAGAAGAGGCCACACACTCATAACACACAACACAGTTTGCAAAGGCAAGCCATCCTTACACAAAGAGCACAGTCGCTACTCACTCAAACAAGTACTTCACAAGCATTACCACCGGTGTCAGTCCACAAACCTCATAGACACTCAAACACACAATCAACCCACAAATCAACAATAGGACAAAAACAAAAGGTAGCCCACAGACTGTACTCAATATCATATTTACAAACAAAAGAGCTCTCCAAAGCAGTCCAGAGACTGCACCAAGATAAGTAAACAGCCCAAAGACTGTTCCATGTTACAAATATCGTAAGGAGATAAATCCCTACATTTGTACACAATCAAACATATAATCTTTTTAAAATCAAATGACCCATTTACTGGCCATCGTAGATCAGGATCCCTTTTTGTATATTTGTTCCATAGTGTACTATACATTACCTATTAAGTGTCCCCTTTAGGGGAGCTGGCCGATTACTTTCTAGATCAATATTGGTACCTACAAGACAGCAACACATTGTATGAAGTGTGCTAGGAGCAGGCATGCCAAAAATATTGTAACAAAATATAATATTATAATCAAATAGTATTTTATCTCAAGTATTATAAAAAGTGGAGACAAAACATCTACTCATTACCTGCCTTTGTTTATTGCAATAGACAAATCAAACAAAACCAGAATCTTGGCCAAGCAAATCCAAAATCAAGAGTGTCGCTACAGCGACCTTACCAAAGAAGACAGGCTCTAGGCCCAGACCTTTTCCAAAATACGCCGAATTACCAGTTGGTCTGGCAGAGTGTTCGCAAACACTCTGTGTCTTTACCAAATCATAAGGCATGCCTATTACAGGGGTCTGCAGACCCATCCAAAACAAGATAGGGTAAAACCCCCAAGCCTTTACAAGAAGAGACCGAATTACCAAATGGCCTGGTGGAACACTCAAGAACATTCCATATCTCTACTTACGAATTTTACTAAATGACAAAAGTCTCCAGCCTCCACCTGCCAAGCTCTGGGTTGACCTACTGGTCACTGCAATACTTACGCCAAAAGAGATCTCAGTCAGGGACCGGCCACCACCCAGAGGGTCAGATTAGGAAAACCAGAAAATAGGTTGGTCTGCAAAGACAAAGGGTCTCCTCGTGCAGGGTACCTCCTCAGTAGACTCCATTCCTCCGTCATGACCACTCCTTCAGGCAGCCGCGTCTCCGATGAGCCCCACGAGTTGGAAGCCAATTTTGGAAATTAGCCTTTTTAGGGGCCCACCGGTGCAGGGGTTCACCCTTATCTGTCCACTGGTCCTTAAGCCAACAAAGTAGAGATTGACACGGAAGCTGGAATATCAAATAACAAGTTTATTAATCTCTCATGAGTGGGACTACTTCAATACAGCAACCTCAAGCACTGTAGGAGGTAGTCCATAGAATACAGAAACCAAGGGTCTTATATACCCTGTTTACAGCGGAGTAAGCAAGGAGAGGTAAAGGCATACACAGGAATAGCTATTGACGAACATGGACAGATAGAAACCACTTTGTCAGCAGAGTGGGAGGAGAAACAGAACTGCTTACATCAGTTGGAATAGTCTGACAGTTACATTCTAAAACAGGTGCATTCTAGCAGCTACAGGTCTTTCTGAGCACACATTGCTCTTGCTCAGTACTGAAGGAGTTAACTACAATTGATGACTCAAGCAGAATAGAGAGGCAAGCAACAGTGAAGGCGGGAGAAGCACATGGCTAACAAAATGGACGTCACAAACAAAATGGCTTCAGCTTATATCAGCAATTTCTGCGATTTACACAACGTCATCAGCAGTGCATTGCGGGGGCGCGAGTTATAGTAAGCTCTACTAATTATAACAGCCGAATTTCTCTGGTTTTGTACGAGTGAAATGTCCGACTAACTATAAAGTCCCTGAAACCTGTGGTTTTCTCAGTGAATGAATATATATATATATATATATATATATATATATATATATATATATATATATATTACTCCACAAATTCCGGTTTAACCAGAAAAACGGGCCGCACCCATCATTTTCTTTTCTTTTCAGCATTTCATTATTATTTTCGGCATTTCACACAGACAGGCAAGGTTTGTTTGCCTGTCTGTGTGAAATGCCGAAAATAATAATGAAATGCTGAAAAGAAAAGAAAAATTCATCAAAAGTACCTGCGATGAGTGCGGCCCGTTTTTCTGATTAAACTGGAATTTGTGGAGTAGTATTGAGCAGCTTGGTCCCGCCGCAGGGCAACGCACCGCTTCTTGAGTGCCAAAACCACTGGGAAAATGGACTGTGTTGTGTGTGTGTGTGTATATATATATATATCAATCACTTTCTTTCCGTCATCAGGTGGATGGCTACAAGAATGGACACGGACCCAAGATAAGTGTAAAGAAGATTTTACTCCAAAGTCATCAGAACGTGTTTCGGCTCACGCAAGCCTTGTTCACATGACATGGTGGTTTGGATTTATGAACCAATAATATCCAAAATGTCGGAATAAAGAACCTAGCTATAGAAAAAGTTTTCTCGCTCAGTTGGAGTCAGAAAAAACCAAAGCTTGAAAGGAACAATGTCCTTTCTTGAGTCCCCTCACTCACCAGGTTTTCCCCACGGTGACATGCTTCATCATAGGGGCCATCCCAACCCGCTGCGGGTTGAGGCGTGCTACGACTTGCGACACTACGTAGGAGCACTGTTTTTGAGAGACTATGTGTAGTGCAGTGATGTGGAGTGGGTGAGTTAAAAATATCTAACTAGTGGGTAAAGTTCCTTTAATCGGGCCCCTAGTTGATATATTAAAAACGGGGTTGGTCTCTAGGGTCCCTGTTTGTAATGGGTCAGGGGTCCCTAGTGGACGTCAACTAGTTTCGAGCTTCCCTAGTGCTCTTCATCAGGACAAACACAGGGTCCAGCCCTGTGAGTACCACTCCTTAAGTGACCTAAAGTGAGGAAAGAATATTAGATCACGCTGCAATTATTAGGCAAGCGAGGTTAATACATACGATATATTAATCAGTAGTATCTGTGAATAAAAAGAGAAGAGTTATCACATATAACCTACTCCTATTGGTGTAGGCGAATTGCATTAAAATGTATACATGTTCACTCATTGATTAGCGTGCGCGCTTCAGTCATGCTTGGTTAACAAGATACAAAGAAACACGCACTCACCTAACTTGGCCATACTTAATAGTGGCGCCGTGAAATAGTGGTATACATGTTCACTCATTGATTAGTGAGCGCGCTTTTGCCATGCTTGGTTAACAGGACACAAAGAAACATGCACTCTCTTAACTTTGCCATACTACAGAGTGGCGCTGTGAAATAGTGCTTAGGTATAACGCTAAAAGCACCGAGAAAACAGAGGGTTACCCCGTGACACTGTAAAATGGACATGACGGATAAAATGGTTAGATAACTGGTTGCGTGCTTTTCAAAGATCATGCGTGCTGGTGTGAATACAGGACAAAACATTCGGTAATACCCAGTGTGGTTTCTAGCGCGGTGTTGTCTAATAACGCGGAGTTAATGGGAGCGCGTTGTTCAAGAAGGAGCTTGTGGACTCCTACTGACGTGATACAAGACATGCAAACATATAATGAACATGTAGGGTTAAAAGACATACTAATTACGAAGCAAAACTGTGCTTCATGGTCGTCGAGGGGCTGAGAAGTTCATACAGGAACGCTGGAGGTGAAAAAATGGGGAAGAAGCAATGATGAAAGCTTCGTTGTGGACAGGGTAGAGAAAATATATATATTTTTTTTAAACCGCGGGTGAGCCGTGGTGGTTGCCTCCGACTGCCCGGTCTCTACCTGTGAAATAGAAACTCACTTACTTGAAAGTAGATACTCTCTGGTGGATTCGCCTCTCCTCGTGACCGCATATTGCAGAGTCTGTCAAGGGAGGAGTTATATATGGGTAAAGTTACCGCCTAGTCACGATAAAAGGACTAGAGCGGAAACAAAAAACAAAATGGCCGCCGTGAATGGCTAAGGTGGCGGCCCTCTTTGGAAGGGGTGGAAGCAACGAGCTTTTACGATGGAAAGCAGAAAAAACTCCAAATGGAGAGAAAGGATGCTGGTGACATAATGAAGTGCTAATGATGAAAATAAATAACCATGTTAAACTCATGAAGATGAGCAAAAAATAGGTTAATAAAATAATACTGTTAACAAAAAAGGGGTAAACTGAAAATAAATAATAAATAATGAATAATAATTAATAATAGGGGGAAAAAAACAATACATACATGTAGACAAACATGGTGTGTGTATTGGTTGAGAAATTAATGTGATTTGCCAGATTATGACTCAGTGTTAAAAAGCGGTATGTTATGCAAGGACTGTCTCAAGAATAAGGGTGCTGATGATTTTGTCACTTGGTAAAATGCCCCCATGGTATGCCATCGTTTAGGCCTTGGCTGTCTGTACGTAGTTTGAAAACCCAACGTTGTTCTTTAGTTCTCGCCTGACCCAGCGCATGCGCTGGTCTGGCGAGACTTTTTGAGAGGGCTCCAAAAAGTTCTACCAGGCCAGCCTAGAGCTACAGTGCATGTGCGCGGGCGCGCGCGTGCCGCACTTTACCGCGATAACTTTCACTTTCGCGGCCGCTTTGATGTTTGATCGTGATCGTGATCACTTTCGCGGCCGCAGGGCCGCTTTGCATAGCAAATAGGTCTCGCTTTTGGGACCTTCTAAGTATTTAGTTATGCAACTGTTGCATGGCTAAACACATAAGGTCCCAAAGGCGAGACCTATTGGCTATGCCAATGCTTGTTTTCAAGTAGTTTCTTTTCTAAATTATCACTACTTTTAATGTGTTCAAGGACCACCCATTTCATATCGTTGGGTGTGTGTTGCTTTTCAATGTAGTGTGATGTCATTTGTGTAGTGGCACGCTTGCACCTGATGTTACTGCGGTGCTCAACGATCCTGGTGCTCACTTTTCGTGTGGTCATGCCCACGTAGTGAAGGTTACAGGTACAGGTGATAAGGTATACCACCCCTGAAGTGTTGCAATTTGTGAAACTTCGCAACTCCCATGTCATTTGGTTATTGAATGTCACCTTTTTTGTTGCAGTCGTCAGGTGACATACACTGCAGTTGCTGCATGGGTAGTGTCCTTGGGGTAGTGCTTGCAAAGTTCTTTGACCATCAGATTTATCATTGTCTTTAGGACGTGTGTGGACAAAAAAAGTTTTGTACATTTTTGCCTTTTCTGTGGCTAAACATAGGTTTTGGTATGTCGAGCTTTGCACGGTTTAGTATCCGCCAGTGTTTTTGGATGATTTTGGTTACTTTATTTGAAGCAATGTTGAAAGTGGTGATGCATATTGGTCTCTTGTCCTGCATCGTGGTTTCTTTTTTCCTGTCTTCTAGGAGTGCCTCTCTGTTGTTGTTTGCAGCTCGTTTTTTTGCTGTTGTGACCAAGTGTTTAGGGTATTGTCTTGCTTCTAGTTTTCTGGATAGGTCTTTAGCTTGAGCGTGGTAGTCTTCTCTCTCCGTACAGTTACGTCATAGACGCAGAAATTGTCCGAAGGGGAGGATGTCTTTTAGTTGTCTTGGATGGAAACTATTGTAGGTAAGTAGGCAGTTTCTGGCTGTTGGTTTAAAATGTGTTGTTATTGTTAGGCCCCCTTGCTTGACCAGTATATTTAGGTGTAGGAAAACCAATTCGGACTTACTCATGGTGTAAGTGAATTTCAGAAATGGGTCTTGGAGGTTTAGCCAATTTATGAAAATCGTGGCTTCAGTTTCGTCGCCTTCCCAGATCACAATTACATCAGCGATGTAGCGTTTCCAGAGTTTCAGGTGTCTGGTGTGTGGGTTGTGATCGCGGAGGATTTTTTTTATTTTCTAGGTGATGGATGTAGAGTCCTGCCACACTCGGCGCGAAAGTGCTCCCCATACTGGTACCGTGCAATTGGCGAAATAGGGTGTCTTCAAACCTAAAGTAATTCTCCGTTAGAGCCAGTCGACAACATTCAAGGACTATGTGCCTGGGTGTATGGTAAACCCATTGATTCTCGAAGAGCACTTATTCCAGTATTTGTAAGGTTTCCTTGTGTGGGAGGCTGGTGTAAAGACTCTCCACGTCAAGGCCAATGAGAATATCAGTGGTAGGGTTAAATTGCAGATCTTGTAGGAGGCAAAGGACAGCTTTTGTGTCCTGCAGGTACGTGCTGGTATTTTGTACGATTGATCTCAGGAAAGCGTCGGCGAATTTGGAGAGTGGTTCAAGTATAGATCCAATGCCCGATACTATTGGTCTGCCTGTTGGTTTTTCAATGGATTTATGTATTTTTGGAATGGTATAAAAATATGGGATTATTGGGTGGTTGTTCTCCAAAAAGTCTGCTTCCTTTTTCGTGATCCAGTTATTTGCTGTAGATTCTTCTACCAGGCAGGCGATTTCCACGCGTAAGCATTCCGTCGGATCTTCCTTGATCCTTGTGTAGTTCCTTTTGTCCGCCAATAGTTCTAGGCACACCTCCCGGTATGTAATGGTGTTTTGCAGAACTATGGCTCCGCCTTTGTCTGCTGGTTTGATAGTGATTTGTTTATTCAATGTAAGTTGTCGTATGGCCTCTTGTTCGTTTCTGCTGGTGTTATGATAGATTTTTATGGACCTTGGGTCTATTTCGGACACTTCCTTCAGGACTGCTTTCTCGAAAGGTAGCAATTCCACGGGGACACTAGCCGCTGGTGGTGTAAAGCTAGATTTTTTGTGGAGACCTGTGTCGCTCACAGTATTGTTGGTAGGTGGTTTGTCTTTGAAATAAACTTGGAGTTTTATTCTTCAGATGAACTCTTCATTAGGACAAACACAGGGTCCAGCCCTGTGAGTACCACTCCTTAAGTGACCTTTTTAATTTTTCAACCAATACACACACCATGTTTGTCTACATGTATGTATTGTTTTCTCCCCTATTATTATTCATTATTTATTTTCAGTTTACCCCTTTTTTGTTAACAGTATTATTTTATTAACCTATTTTTTGCTCATCTTCAAGAGTTTAACATGGTTATTTATTTTCATCATTAGCACTTCATTATGTCACCAGCATCCTTTCTCTCCATTTGGAGTTTTTTCTGCTTTCCATCGTAAAAGCTCGTTGCTTTCACCCCTTCCAAAGAGGGCCGCCACCTTAGCCATTCACGGCGGCCATTTTGTTTTTTGTTTCCGCTCTAGTCCTTTTATCGTGACTAGGCGTTTTTCTCCATTTGGAGTTTTTTCTGCTTACCACGTCACTTAAGGGGTGGTACTCACAGGGCTGGACCCTGTGTTTGTCCTGATGAAGAGCACTGGGGAACCTCGAAACTAGTTGACGTCCACTAGGTACCCCTGACCCATTACAAACAGGGACCCTAGAGACCAACCCCGTTTTTAATATATCAACTAGGGGCCCTATTAAAGTAACTTTACCCACCAGTTAGATATTTTTAACTCACCCACTCCACATCACTGCACTACACATAGTCACTCAAAAACAGTGCTCCTACGTAGTGTAGCAAGTTGTAGCACGCCTCAACCCGCAGCGGGTTGGGATGGCCCCTATGATGAAGCATGTCACCATGGGGAAACCCTGGTGAGTGAGGGGACTCAAGAAAGGACATTTTTCCTTTCAAGCTTTGGTTTTTTCTGACTCCAACTGAGCGAGAAAACTTTTTCTATAGCTAGGTTCTTTATTCCGACACTTCGGATATTTTTGGTTCATGATTGATACAGGAGGGTGGACCTAGCATTTTTCTTTCCCTCTCTCTCTCCCCCCTTTTTTCTATTTTTTGGTTTGGATTTATGGGCATTTTTAAAGCAACAGTGCTAATGGCGTGAACATCACGTGACTTTAAAATTCATGGACATCGAAGAAATATTTAGTACATGTGATGATACCGAGGAAATTCGTCATAAAATACATGGATTAAAAACAAACCAATAAATAAATATATTGGTATTGTTCTAAGGTGTGACATATATCCATTGCATTATTATATAATATGTCTTATAAGCAATTCTTGTCTAACACCCATATCCATATTTCCCCAGTGTGCAGGTAGAGTCCATATACAAATTCCATGTATCAAACATGCTTATGATCACTATGTTCTGCACAGACTCTTATAGTTACAATACTCTGTGATACTGAGGATGAATCCTCTCTGACAATATGTGCTGAACATGTGCGTCTTTACAAAAAAATTATTGGATCTATTTTAATATGAAATGCTGAAGTGCTATCGTGATGTGAATATGAAAAAGTTAAACATAAAGCAAACGTAATCTGCAAGAACAAATAATTTATCCTTTGGATGGGGAATTATTTTTTTGTGTAATTAACTCCGTGGATCAGCATCTATCCATATAAAGTATTCCTGCAATATAGGAACTGTTGCTTGGATGGTAAGTGGTGATTATTAACTTTTATAGTCTATGTGGTTAAAAGGCAAATCCTAATAAATAGTCATTTTCAATCTCATATTGTCATTCAGCTTTCAAGAGTACACAGATGGGATCTTTTCTCATGGGTGATCAAGATGCTC
Source organism: Triturus cristatus (assembly GCF_964204655.1). NCBI lineage: Eukaryota > Metazoa > Chordata > Amphibia > Caudata > Salamandridae > Triturus > Triturus cristatus. Next base: position 557,157,973 of record NC_140592.1, on the reverse strand, counting down.
TGGCTAGTTATCTCTCCAAAGGGTCTATGTCTAAACAATCAATGCTGTGTGAAGATGTATGTGCTATGGTCCACATTAGATATATGTGGTTACATATATAAATATATACATATATAATAAATATATAAATATAGGTTCCAATAAATATACTTTGAAGTTGTAAATGTAAATAAATTACATAAATATCGCATACATATAGCATCTTAGACCAGTCTCTAAAATCATATAAAAACTGTATAACTACAATTGAATAGCAGCTGTTGAAAGAGTGAATACAATTGGCACAACCCATTGAGATACATTATGATACATTAAAGGCATGTGTGTAAATCTTCAGTAACATTGAGACCTCCCGGATGTTTAGTATCAAGTTGTAAAATATATCTGGTCTCTAGTCTTCTAAGCTTGTGTTCCCTGTCTCCATCTCTTCTGCTAGGCGGGGATAGCATCAATCACAAAGTAGCTGAGTTCTCGGTTGTTAGATTTATGGAACTTCCTAAAGTGTTGAGCTACTGGATATGTATTATCCTGATTAGTGATTGCGCGTAGATGTTGTAATATTCGTTTATGAACTTGCAGTTTTGTGCTGCCTATATATTTGAGGACACAAGGGCACATCAGCACATACATGGTAAATTCAGTTTTGCATATTAAAAGCTTTGGAATTTTGTATTCCCTATTACTAAATGGGGTGGAGTAGGTGGCTTTATTAATGCCATGTATACATGCTTTGCACGTTTTACATTTAAAAAATCGCTTGTGTGTTTGAAGCCAATTTTAAACTTTCGATGATCTTAGGGTTAGTCTTTACTAAAATGTCCCTCATAGATGGGGCTTTACTGTAAGTGATGGACACCCTCTGCGGCAGCAGGGGCCCAATCACTGGGTCGTTTAGGACCAATGGCCAGCTTGATTGTACTATTTTGTGGATAGATTGGTGTTGTCGGCTGTATCCCAGGATAATTCTGAATTATTTTGTGTCATGGGCTGTCTCAGATGTTGTCTTGTCCCAAATGACTTTGTCAAGTTGTCCATCTCTCAAGAGTGCTTCTCTAGTTGAGATCATAGCTTTGGATATAGCTCTATTGATAATATTATGAGAATGTGCCCTCTCCAAAAATCTAGATTTGCTGTTCTCCTGGACTATTCTCAAATCTGCTTCATTACTGCATATCCGTCTGAGACGTAGCATTTCACCATATGGTATGCTGTTGATCAGGTGTTTGGGGTGTGAATTACCAGCATGTAAAGTGGAGTTGCCCGCTGTCTCCTTTCAGTATAAACAGGTCTGAATTGGGTTATTATGTATATAGACCTGTGTATCCAGAAAATTAACTGCGATCTTACTAATGGCTGCTGTGAAGTGCAAGTTCAAACTGTTGGAATTTATCTTGGTTATGAACTCTTCAGCTTGTTCTTTTGTACCATGCCATATAACAAGGACATCATCAATGTAGCAGAAACACAATTTTATATTGCTGTCCACAAAATGCCCATGTTCAACCGTGAGGACCAGCTCCTCCCATCAGCCCATGTGAAGACATGCATAGCTGGGAGAGAAACTGGCCCCCATTGCCACCCCCTCTTGTCTGTTGATATAGCAAGTTATTAAACATAAAAATGTGGTTGTTCAGACAGAACTTTACCATTTCAACAAGCATATTGTTATGTTCTTTCTATTGTGGGGCTCGCTGTGCCAGATAAAATTGAATAGCTTTTACTCCATCTTCGTGTTGAATGCTGGTGTATAGCGAGGTGACATCTAACGCTACCAACAAGTAATCGTCCTGCCAAGCAAAGTCCTTGATTTTTCTGATAAAATCGCTGGTATTGCAAACATAGGAGGGCAAGGTTTTGACATAGTCTTGTAAAAAGTAGTCAACATACTTGGATGAATTTTCCAGCAGTCCTTCTCTAGCTGTAATAATAGGACGACCAGGAGGTTTGATATTATCTTTATGTATCTTTGGGATAAAGTATATCGATGGAGTAATGGGATTGTCTTTCTTAAGAAACATGTATTCTTCCTCAATTATCAATTTGTTTCTGTTCCAAGTCGCCAATTTGTTGTAGTAATCTTGATGTGTGGATTTTAGGTGGGCCATATTGCTCCGACTGTAACATGATCTATCGTTCAGTTGACTAAATGCTTCGCTTTTGTAATCTTCTTGCGACAATATGACTATGTTCCCACCTTTATCGCTGTTGCGTATTACAATACTGTTATCCTTTTGTAATTTGTTTATCAAACAGTTGTATTGTTGATCTTGTTTGTTGAATTTTCTTTTTTTTTTTTTGTTGTAAAAACCTTTATTGACATTTCAACAAAAGACAAGTATGGGCCTACAACCCCCGGGGCCGGCCGCTAAGCAGTCAGAGTAACAGAAGCAAATTTTAATCACAGGCAGCACCTCGGGGAGCAGATTCTCCACGCTAGCATACTCTTGGCCACTGAACAGCCCAAATAGGGACCAGGATACAAAAGGTTTTCATTTTATAATAAGGGATAGAAGGATCAGGTGCCAAACAATTTCCCAGCAGCAAAAAATGGCAGGCAGAATAGTAAACGCCAACAATAAACAGCAATCTATCCAGGCAATGGCGCTAAAACAGGAGGTTCAGGATGTGGAGGAATATCATGGCCATTTGCGCCTGCAGTCCCCTGCCCTAAGACCCAGAAATCACCACGGAAATTGAGGCACACATAAAAAAGCAGTGATTGGCAGCAAAGGAGACCTACCGTGCTGACCCCAGAAAAGAAGACAAAGAAGAATAAGAGAAGAAAAAGGAGGCCATAGAAACAAAGTAAAAAACTAAAGAATCCCCTCCCCCAACCCCCCACCCTGCACCTCTGCAGATGAGTACGGCCCCCCCCGCCAGCAGTGTGCCTGTCGCCCCGGAACCAGACCCGAAATATAGAAGAAACAGAGAAAATGTAGTAAGAAAGGAAACCCCACCAGACGGGGGAGTAAAGAGAGTATTAATAAACTGGAGGAGGGCCTTCAAAACATGCCCCCGGCTTCTCCCTCCCGCACAATATGTTCCTCCCCAAAGCAAACCGTAAACAAACACAAAATCGACCATGTCAAAGAAAAAATGGGGAGCATTATGCACCTATTACACTATTAGTTATGTCGTGAGAGCACGCAACCCCTGTGCCCGCCCGCCTGTTAGATGACAATCTCTGAAGGATCAGCCTTATCCTTGGCCACTCTTTGCGAATCCACCCATGCATACCCATCGACCCAGTGCCATGTCCAATGTTACAAGGAAGAGGAGCGTCCAAAAAAGACCAGGAAGCGACACACACATGTAGGGTGGACGTCTCTGAACACCAACAAAGTCATCATTATGGAGGACCATCTTTCCCAGTACTGCCCCAGGATCTGTACTGCACACAAGGTCCAGGAAGGCGGAATCAGCCAGAGCAGGCGACTGTTGCTGGAATATTGCCTGGGTCGCCGGAGGTTGCACGTGGGACAAAGCCACCAACCCCCGCTCAAATCCAAAACCTCCGGAACAGACCGGACCCACAGCCAGCCGATCACACGTTGGCACATTGTCCGAAGTTTCCAGCTTTCCCCTATTCACAGGGGCGGCCACGACACTGTCCTCCTGTGTGAAGTGTGACAAGTCCCTGTGTGCCTGGGGACAGGCAGATCGCAACTGTTCCGACGCTGAAGCAACACTATCAAGCTTTCTCCCCAATACCGAGGCGCCGTGAACCAGGGTGGAATGAAGGGCACCGAGAGCTTCGAGAAGGTCACCGTACCCCAGCCCATCTCCCGGCGCCCGCTCCGCCACGCTCCTCTTAGGCACACACTCCCAATCTTGCTGAGACCCAGTGTACAGGAAGATAGACTCCATCCTAGCAAGATGGCCGCCGGGTAGGTTCATCCCAGATTGGGACCGGGACTCAGGCACAGGCGCATCAAGTTCCATGTCACTGGAAACAGGGTTCCGGGGGCAGACAAAAATATATATCCAGTGTGTGGCCACAGGTAACAGTCATCCCCACCACGGACCAGCGCCCGCGAAAATCCGGGAGCAGCCCGCGGAAATCGGGACGCGTTACGGGCAGCGTCCGGGCAGCTCACCGGCGAAGGCTCAGGCAATTACCGGAGAATCCTGGAATTGCCACCCCGGGCATGCACTCGTTCCGCTACGCTCAGTGGTAGGAATGACCACAGCGAAATTCAGGCCAATATTCGCACCGCTCCGGTACTCCGACTCCACCCAGTCACCAATGGCCGCTGTTGTTGAACTGCCGCCCGGCCATGTTGTCCACCCGAGGTCCCGGTTCCAGGGTTGCACAGGCCGCAAACTTCAAATGGACATTTCTCCGGCGGTACCGCCGCCAGAAACTTCAGAATCACACGATCGGTTGCCGCTCTCAGCCACCAACACGGGCATATAGCGCAGGCTAAGGATCTCATGCAGGATATCTGTGCGGGATGTGGAGGTTCACGGAGCCGGGAGCCTACGCTGCCGTCCCGATCGCCATCTTTGTTGAATTTTCTTTTAAACATAAGTACAACTTTGTTAAATTTTTTGATTCGTGTAACAACTGACTCATGGTACACATCAATTGAATCATGAAGGGCGATTTGGTTAAAGCTGGATTTAGGCTTGAAAGGTGTAAGCTGAGCTGGAGTTCCATTTCTTGATGTACTAGTAGTGGTCAAACTAATAGTATGGTGGGGACTTTCATCTCCATCCCAAACTTCTTCCATTTCTCGCAAAAGAGGAAGGTCTGATTGAGAAAGGTTAAGGGGCATCATGGGTTCTGTAGTTACATCGCTTTGTTGTTTTTGATCACTGTTTCCCAATAGCATGTGATATTTTTTGAGTTTTAATTTCTGACCCTCTTTATATATATCCATCCTCGCCGATGCATAGTTGAAATCGTTTGCTGGCGAATATGATAAACCTAGATTAAGTATTCTTAGTTCATCGGGTGTTAGTTGTATTTTGGATAAGTTGACTACAGTATTGTTAGTTTTTTCAGTTACATTTGCGATTATCTCCTCTGCCAATAACCTCGTCCTCTTATCTTGTTGGCATTTGTTGCGCTTTCTGTTGGCATTGCGCCTCTGCTTTCGCCTGAACTTATCGGCTGTTCTGCGTGGTTTCTTCGTGGTCTTGGTCAGAGGGTTTGCCTCCTTTCTAGACATAAAAAATGTAGTTCTTCGCCTGGTGATGGTTTGACACGTTGTTCGCCCGGGGAATTTCTAATTTCTGACTCGGATTCACTTCCCCCTGCTGAGCCAAGATCCGATTGTGATGTCTCATTTACTGGTACTACCCTCTTTGAGGTTAAAGTTGTAGGGCACTGTGTCGTTTTAAATTTGGATATCCTTAGAGCATCGTATTTTTTAGCAAAAGTAAAAATTTGCCCTAACTCATAGTCATTTTTGGCTCTCAAGAATTTATATGCCTTTCGCTCTTTGATTTTGTCTTCTTTTTTGAGTCTTGTTAGCATTTCTTTAAGTAGTTTGGTTATTTCCTCGGTTGCCCCCAAATTTTACAGCTCTTCATTGATATCGTCAATGTCTTTGAGTAGCTGTGCCGGGTCAATATCCGCGTATTTTATTAAAATCAATGTCAACTTGCACGAGGAGCAAAACACACAAGATGATGGACGGAATGTTGCACAATGGCAAAACATTCACCCCCAGTCACAGATCTGGGTTTAATCCATCGTTATTTTGCTCACCACGCCACCCCAGTTCAGACATGGCCATATGCAAATCAGTCTTGACCCTGTGCCTCATGGGAACAGTCCAGCCCGAACTGCCAAGCCATGTCTTCCCTGGACCAGAATCAAGCATCCTAGGACCGGTTTCTGGCTATCAGCCGTCATCAGCCAGGATAGTTTGACTCCAGTGGCGTAGTGAGCACGGGACCCACGTCTGGGCATACCCTTCCCACATAGGGTGAACAGCAAAACACACAAGATGATGGATGGAATGTTGCACAATGGCAAAACATTCACCCCCAGTCACAGATCTGGGTTTAATCCATTGTTATTTTGCTCACCACGCCACCCCAGTTCAGACATGGCCATATGCAAATCAGTCTTGACCCTGTGCCTCATGGGAACAGTCCAGCCCGAACTGCCAAGCCATGTCTTCCCTGGACCAGAATCAAGCATCCTAGGACCGGTTTCTGGCTATCAGCCGTCATCAGCCAGGATAGCTTGACTCCAGTGGCGTAGTGAGCACGGGACCCACGTCTGGGCATACCCTTCCCACATAGGGTGAACAGCAAAACACACAAGATGATGGACGGAATGTTGCACAATGGCAAAACATTCACCCCCAGTCACAGATCTGGGTTTAATCCATCGTTATTTTGCTCACCACGCCACCCCAGTTCAGACATGGCCATATGCAAATCAGTCTTGACCCTGTGCCTCAGGACTCTAGATTACATTCTGCCCATTCGCGCATTAAACGCGGGTTGGGGTCTTCATAGGTGGGGGCAGTGAGAATCCGCAAGCCTCATGGGATTCTTCCTACGTCGATATACCTTTGAAGTGATGGGGACTCCCACCACTTACTTTGTTCCATACGCATCTTTTTTTCTAGTACTTTGAATTTATTTTTTACAGAGTTTGTTGCAATTGTACTTGCAGTATTTTTTCTATGGCACTAGATGTCACCGGGAGGGTATCGGAAAACATCTCCATTGCAGCCGCCTCCCTCTCACGCACCATGTCAGCCGACATTAAAAATTTAAAATTTGCAGTGTTTGGAGCGAAGTACAAAAGCTGTCTGAATACAGCTGGCTTCACTCCTCACGCACACTCCTCCGCCCCAGAATACCGGAATATCCTACCTGTATCTATTCTGTCTCATCCAAGTACTCCCGACGCGGCTTCAACAAAGTTTCACAGGTTGTCAACGTAATGCCGGGTTCAGAGGGGTCAAACGCATAGTTTCCTTGTCAGATTGTAATGCTTCCAGGTGACCCGGAAGTTGTGTTCCACTGTGTGCGTCGTTCTGCTGGGGAGGGATCCGTGTATGACCAAGCGGAACTGAACGGTCAATCACATCACTTTTTTTCCTTCATCTGGTGGATAGCTCCAAGAACGGACACGGACCCAAGATAAGTGCAAAAAAGATATTTGTTACTCCAAAGTCATCATAACGCGTTTCGGCTCACGTGATCCTTGTTCACCTGACATGGTGGTTTGTACTTATGGGCATTTTTAAAGTAACAGTGCTAATGGCATGAACATCACGCGACTTTAAAATTCATAGACATTGAAGAAATATTTGTACATGTGATGATACAGAGGAACTATATATATATACACACACACACGTGTATGTATATTTATTTATTAAATTGCATGTTTGTCTATATTTTTCAGATTTGTGTAGAGAGACATATACATTGTAAAGAGCTCACTAATATAGACTGGAATAACGAACAAGCGATGTCTTCAGACTTTTCTTTATAGGCATTTTACTGCAAAGACAGTCTTCAGGGGTGTGTGTGCGCTCACATCAGTGCGCCTATGTACATCATACAGCGACAATGTAAACAGTACATCTTCCTCTCACTACCTGAAAACACATAGGCACACACATAACATACATTATGTGTTGAGAGAGACAGTTATACGTTTATTGTATGTGTGTGCACATTACACAAAGTAAAGGCGCATGTTCCAACTAAGTGCCTGGCTGGCACAGGGGTCACATTGATACGGTGCGCTCAAGAGACTGCAGATAAAATAAACCCAACGAAAGTGAAAAATAAAAAGATACATCCTTTTCTTGGAACCCCCAAAAGCAGTGGGGCCAGGCAGGTGTCCTCTGTAAATAAGAGCTGCTCGTGGGTTAGAAGAGTGAGCAGTAATCGCAGTGCTACGTTTCTCGTCCCGTGGCAGTCGCAAACACCCAGGGACAATGTGAGAGGGGTACGCAGCCTTTCACTCTCAGGACCACTACCTTCTGTTTTTCTCTCAGTTCATACTGTAGTTATACAAAGATGTATCTATACATCTTTGGATTTCTGTCTTTCGCCATTCTTTCTCTATTCCTTCCTCCCCTCCTATCTCGTTCCTTTGTCCACGGTGCCTATCCACGAGCGCATAGCTGCCAAGGATTCAGATTGCTTTGTTTGACTTTTTCATAATTTCAGCGTAATTATGAGTGACATTTCAACAACTATGAGTGACACTTTTTCCGCAAGCAAAATCATGCAATTAAAATGAGGGAAACATAAATATCAGAAATAACACACATAAGGGTACACACATAGGGGTCACAACCCGGCCGCAGACTGTACTTTATTTCAAAAAGACACACTGAGCAGTTTAATAAAAATCAATTCGCGGATTACAGCAGGGCGCGCAGCCCCGCCCATTAGTTATTATTAACTGGAGGCTGAGAATAAGTTGCAAGGCTATTATAAGGCATTAACATACGACACAGTAAGGCATCAGGGGGGCAGGGCAAGTCTCAGGAGAGGCCGACTGAGGTATACATAGCCTAGTTCATAGCCCGACTGTAAGCTGTATTATCTCAAAAATACACTTTTTGAGAGAGTGAGCAGTAACATTCATAAATAGTTGCGCGGCCGACAGCCCTGGCCATGGTTCAGTGGCGTGTCACCCGCGAAACCTAAGAGTACTTGCACCAGTGTGTGTCATGCAGCAGGCTGTCTAAAAAACACACATATGGCACAGAAGTGTTAACTTTAAAACAAAACATACCAGCACTCTCCGGAACATACTTAATTCTGGTGACCAATCACTACTTGTGGCAGCTGAGCCCGGCTGAACGTGCTGCGGCGGCAAGCTGCTATCGGATCCGCGTGGATGTGTGTAATACCACATCGCTCCGGGAAGTCAGATGCCAGCAAGCTCTGCTCCTATATTGCTGCACTGCTTCGCCAGCAAATCATGAGGCCTGCCTCACTCGAGTAAACCACAGGTAGGCCTGGGGTCATGGGTTCAGTCGCTTGGCGGTCGAGATCCCATCATGCTGCACAGCTTTGATCAGCTCTTACTCTGTTCACAGAGACAATTCAGCTGCGGCTGGCGTTGCCTGGACCCGGCTGTCCCGGGGTGGCGCGAGAATCGTGCCAATCCTTAAGATCCCCAGCGCAACAGCGTCAAATAGCTCTAAGCTGGCTCCCAGGCTGCTGCGCAGTTCAGAATTGGGGCGCCCCCTAAAGTGCAGCAAAAACGTAATAAAATGCTACCCACTCGCACTGCGGGCGGCAGATGAGCTCAGCAGGACGATGGGACCTGTGACTCATCCCACACCTTAGCCTGTGTCTGTCTCCGATGCACTCACTTGTAGTCAACCATGGGCACTGACTCCTGTGAGGTCGATGGCAGTTATGCGCATGCGAATTCGGAACTTGGGTGGGGGTATTTCAATTATAATAGAAACATTGTTGCAAGCAGAGTAGAGCTGAGGGCAGATCTAGAGCCAGCCCTCTAGCCTACGGGAGCATCGACTGCTGCAGCTCTGTGGAAACTAGCAGAGATCGCTGTTAGCATGAGCTGAAGCCATTTTGTTTGTGGCATCCATTTTAGTTAGCCATGTGTTTGCCATGTGCTTCCCAGTCTTTGCTGTTGCCTGCTTCTCTATTTTGCCTGAGTCATGATCTATAGTTAACTCCTTCAGCACAAAGCCTGTGCACTGCGCATGCTCAGAAAGGCCTGTAGCTGCTAGAATGCACCTGTCTTAGTTTGTAAATGTCAGGCTGTTTTAACTGATGCAACCAGAAATGTCTCCCCTCCCACTTTGCTGACCAAGACATGTTTGTATGCCCATGTTAATCAATAATTATTCTTGTATGTGCCAGTACCTCCCCATGGTCTCATGCTGACAATACAACTCATGCATATAAAAGACCCCTGGTTTCTGTACTCCTTGTACTACCTCATACATTGCCTGAGGGTTCTGGATAGATGTAGTTCCACTCATGAGGTTTTAATAAACTATTGTTTTGATATTACAGCTTCCGTGCCAATCTCTATTTTGTTGGTCTGAGAACTAACGGACAAAGAAGGCCGAACCCCTGCACCGGTAGGCTCGGTGAGGCCCACCCCCACAAAATTGGCGCCCGTCACATGGGGCTCATCGGCGATTCGGATGACCGAAGGAGTGGTCTCGACGGAGGTTTGGAATCTCGCTAAGGATGTATACTGCATGAGGAGTCCCTTGTCTTTGACGGCCAAAGTACTTTTCCGATTTTCCTGATTTGACCCTGCAGGTTGTGCCGGTCTCCGACTGAGATCCCTTTTGGCGTTCGTCTTCCAGTGACCATTTGGTCGATTCAGAACTTGGCAGTTGGAGGCTGGAGAATTTTGTTTGGTAAGGTCGTTGGATGCAACAATTCTAGATTTGTTTGGCCAAAAATTCTGGTTTGATTTGGTTATCAATAAATTGCAATTTATATAGGCAGACAATGAGATTTTTCTCTAATTTTTGAATTCTTGAACGGTACAGTTTGCGTTAAGTACTACTTTGTTAGAATATTATACATACTATAATATTTTTGGCATGCCTGTTTCAAGCACGCTCCAAAGGATGTGTTGCTTTCTTGGAGGTACCAATATGGATTTAGAACAAAATCAGCCGGCTCCCCCGTGGGAACATCAAATAGGGATATGTACATTAAACACAGTATTTCTTCCATAATGTATAGTGCACTATGGAATAAATATACTAAACAGGATCCTGATTTACGATGGCCAATACATGGGTCATTCGATATTAGAAAAATTCAGTATGTGGAACAGTGTGTGTTTAAGCGCAAAAGTAGACAAGATATGTTTGACTGTGTACGAATGTGGGAGAAAGAAGTGCATGAGACAGTGAAGAGAGAACAAGCACTAGCAGACAAAGAAGAGCGCAAAAATATTTATGTGAAAGCCCTAGAGATGAAAAATAAAGAAATGAAGGAAATAAAAGAGAAAGAGGATAGGGAGCGTCGTATACAGGTAAATAGCCAAAACCCTGGCTGGCGCCCCCTTTATCCTCTACTTAATCAACCTCAGGATGATTCAATTCTATTAGATCGAACTCCACCTCTATATACTTTTCCCTCTGCCCCCGAGGATGATTCTGATGATGACAAATCTTCCCCAGGTCGGAAAGGGACAGAATTAGACCCTAAACGACACAGTCGTTCAATTTTGCCCGCTGACCGAGGAGCCGCTCTTGGGTATGCTGCTCGTAAAGCAGCTTGTGGGGACATTTCTGCCCCGGACATTATAGTAGAGGTTCAGCAATGGCCGGAGTCAGAGCAGTTATATTTCACAGAGTCATTTACTGGAGAAGTAATTGGGAGTTTTAGGAAACATTTTGATGAATTAGAGCCTGCTGATATTAAACGTGACCATAAACAATTGAGTGACGGTCTTTTTCTCCCTTCCCAGGTGGCCGATTTAATTAGACGTGTGGTTAAAATACAAACTGATGCGTTCCGTTTGCGAGCGGAGAAAAAAGCAGCTACTACGCCTGAACAAACAACTCACACCCCGTGTCACAGGAGACAGACCCAGGGACAGATAAGGACAATGTGGTTCATGGGAAACCAATGCGTGAAGCTGCACCTTTATATGTCTTCCTTAGGGGTGCGGGAACGGATGACAGTAAAGAATCAGCTGATGCGAAGGGATATTTTGTTTACAATTGGGTTTATACTCCTTGGAGTAGAGCAGATGTCATGGCACTTAAAGCTGCTTTGCCTGACCTGCGGAAAAATCTGGCTGCTTTTTATGAAGAAGTTGAAGGAGCTATTAGTTTTTGCACTATGACCTTGCCTGATATTGACATGTTTTTTAGGCTTATCTTACCCCCTGATAGGTGGAGATCTATTAGTAGAATAGACGATCATACCGTTTTTGGAGATATTTGGAAGGAAATAGAGAGAAAAGATGCAGAAAGAGTGCCTGCGCAGAAACCGCTACAAGAGATATTAGACCTTCCAAAGGCTATCATAACTAAATTGAAAACCCTTATACATCCTAAAAAGATAGATTGGACTATGTTAGCATCCTGTAAGCAAAAGGCGGATGAGTCAGGTTCTGATTTCTTTACACGTTATGAGGAGACATTCCATGACTTTAGTGGACAGTCATTGACTGATGACACAGGCAAGCATCTGTTCGTTGACAAATTTGTCGCAAACATGTTGCTTGGAATGGCTAGTCGCCTAAAGCCCAGCGAGAGTTCATGGACTACGTCTTCACCAGTCTCTCTTTTGACTATGGCTCAGTTCTATGAACGCCAGAAATTGGAAGACAAAGGCAAGGAGGATAAAAAGACTAAGGATTTAAAAACAAAAAAGTTATGTTAGCTCAGGTTTATGATCCATCTTATAGAGGTGGTGGAAGAGGCGGACGTACGATGTTTCGTCCTGGTGTACCCTCTTTCCCTCGAGCTACTTTGTCTTCTGATCAATGTGCTTATTGTTAGGAGATTGGACATTGGTGTGGTGACTGTCCACTTTTGCGTACTCAGCAGTATCAGCGTGGTAGAGGACAAATGAGAAGCCGCCCAGGAAACTCTGGAAATAGAGTAGGTATGGATAATCGTACTAGGTTTGAGGCAGTAGAACATACTCAAAATCCTTCTAATACTTTTGACAAACAAAATCAGTATCAGATGTCTGATTATTTGCCCGATGATTTGAAGGATTCTAATTATGCATAGGAATGGCTAGGATGGGGTAAGGAATCAGTAGACATCCCAGTAGATCAGAAGGGTCCCTATGTTAATGCAAACGTTATGGGTTCTACTGATCGGTTTTTGGTTGATACAGGAGCCACTCGTAGTGCCCTGTCTAAACAATTGGTTCCTAGGCTTCCCCTGTCTGGCTTAACAATAACATCGATAGGATTCGATGGGACACCTTCCCTTAGCCCACTGTCACAACCGGTTGCATTTCATGTTGATAAGTTTTCTGCTGCATGTCCATTTTTGCTTTCTCCTAACACACCAGATAATATTGTGGGTCTCGATATGCTCAAACATTTTCGTGCCACAATACGCTGTTGCCCAGAAGGTATGCGTGTTATTTTAAATGACAACTATCCTATGGCTGAGAGGTCTTATCTTCTTAAAGAAGATACTGCTTTGGCTTCACTACCTAGTACTTTGTGGGCCACATCAGATACTGATGTGGGGCAAATGGTTATTCCCCCAGTTCATATTCAAGTGAAGGAGGGCGCTTCATTGTCTCGACTGCCTCAATATAAAATATCTCGAGAAGGCACTGATACGTATTGTTCAAGATTTGATTGCAGTAGGAGTTGTGGAAGAAGTCCCTTACAATGTTTGTAATAGTTCTATCCTTCCCATTTTGAAGAAAGATATTGATACTAGAATATACAGGTTTATCATTGATTTGCAAGAGGTTAATAAGATTGTGGTGGCCCAATATCCAGTAGTCTCTGATATCACGACACTTCTTACTATGGTTCCTCCGACTGCAACTACATTCAGTGTGATCGACTTGAACGCTTTCTTCTCGATACCTATTCATCCTGATAGCCGTTATTTGTTTGGCTTCACTTTGAATAATCAATCATTCAGATTTTGTAGAGCTCCACAGTGGTATACAGGGAGTCCTAGCATTTATAGCCAGGCATTGAAAGGATAGCTTGATTCTTTATCTGTGCCAAAAAGGGTGGCTCATACAATATGCCGATGAACTCTTGTTGGCAGCGGATAACCCTGAACAATGTGAAGAAGGAACACTGTCCTTGCTTTCCTTTCTTGCATCACAAGGTTTCCCGGAAGAAATTGCAATATTGTAGAAAGCAGGTTACCTATTTAGGTCACCTCCTGTCTAAGGAGGGACGTGCATGCACACCAGTGCGCATTCAAGCTATTTTAGACACGCCTGTACCCTGCACTCAGAAGGAGGTTTGTGCATTGATTGGCCTTACTTCTTTCTGTAGGCAGTGGATTCCTAGTTTTTAACATATTGTTAAACCTTTGTTGGCCCTCTTGACTAAAGGTACTCCAATACCCCTCCCATGGACTACTGAATGCCAGAATGCTATCCAGCAGTTGCATCAAGCTTTATGTTCTGCACCAGTATTAGGCACTCCAGACTACACCAAGGTCTTCACACTCTATGTACACGAAAGGGATGGTTGTGCTCTCTCGGTTTTAGTACAGACACACGGTGATAAGCAACGTCCTTGTGCATATTTTTCAGCTGTCCTTGATCCAGTCGCTCATGCGTTGCCTGGGTGTTTTCGCTCTGTGGCAGAGGCAGCTGTGTCCATACGCCAGAGTGAGGGGATAGTCTTGTCACATAGATTGCTTGTGTTAGTACCCCATGCAGTTGACACCCTTTTGAACCACACCAAAAACGCAGCATTTAACTAGTGCCCGCTTGACAGGATATGAATTGACACTTTTGGCCCCTCATTTCACCTTGAAAAGATGTTCCATTCTTAATCCGGCTACTTTATTGCCATTCCCAGCTACTCAGTCCCAGGAGTCCCATGACTGTATATTCCTTACTGAGGAACAGACAAAGGGTCGTATTGACCTGCAAGATACTACCCTTTCAAATGTTGATGGGGAATTATGGGTTGATGGGTCCTGTTTCAAACAACCAGATGGCACGACATCAGCTGCATATGCAATCACAACGCTTCAGACGGTAGTTGAGACAGCTCGCATCCCACAGAAGTCAGCTCAGGCAGCTGAGATGATAGCATTGACGAGGGAGTGTGAACTTAGTACTGACTTATCTGTGAACATCTACACCGATATGCTTTCGGAGTGGCACACGATTTTAGGCTACTCTGGAAGGACAGAGGCTTCCTTACATCATATGGGACACAAATAGTGCATGGAGAATTAGTGCATAATCTCCTTACTGCTCTGACACATCCTAAGAAAATAGCGATTGTTAAATGCAGTGCACACAAGAAAGTGACTGATAAAATAAGACAGGACAATGCCTTCGCTGATCACACAGTCCGTGAAACAGCAATGCAGCGAAGCATTACATCTATGTATGTGGTGAAGTCACAGGCTGAACGTTGGCACAATGCCAGACAAGAAGTGCTGGACATACAGCGATCTGCCTCTACAGATGAACTAGAGCAATGGGATAAGGAGGGAACATTGGATGATGAGGGCTAAACATGACTAAATGGAAATTGCCCACAGCCTATTTACATCCTATAATTCACATGGCACATGGGCCGGCACATGTTGGAGCATCCTCAATGGCAAAGTTGCTTATGCAAGTTTGGGATCATCCTGAAATTGTCGGCACAGCTAAAAAGATAGTCCAGTCTTGTCTGATTTGTCTCCAGTATAATCTTGGAAAGGGAACACTAACTCCAACAGGAGGGTTTGCCACAATAACTGCACCTTTTGAGGTTCTGAAAATTGATTACATCCAGCTTGAATGCTGTAATAACTTAAAGTATGTCCTAGTAGTGGTAAGTGCCTTCAGTAAGTGGATAGAGGCGTACCCTACGAAAGATAATACAGCTCTTACTACAGCAAAGATGCTTCTGAAGGAATTTTTCCTTTGATTCGGAATTTGCCGACTTTTGTGGAGTGACAACTGACCCCATTTTATTGGGCAAGTTGTTGAGTATGTCTTGAAAGGATTAGGGATCAAGCAGAAGTTTCATGCTGCTTTCCACCCACAATCAGCGGGGCTAGTAAAGCAATACAATTCCACCCTCAAACTCAAGTTAGCAAAAATCCAGGCTTCCACATCTTTGAAATGGCCTTATGCATTACCCTTGGTGTTGCTATCCATTAGATCAGTGCCACATACAGGATCTGGCATCACACCGTTTGAGGTGGTATTTGGAAGGCCCATGAATATTTGGGGGATTCCTAAGGCACGTCCTATACATGATGTACCTTGTGTCCTGATGAGTGACTACCTGACACAGTTGACTTATAGTTTGCTTTCTATTCATCAACAGGTTCTAGAAGCTCTTCCTGACAGGTCGCAAGGTGATGGCCTGGATCTCCGGCCCGGCGACCAAGTAAAGGTCAAAGTCTTCCAGAGGTCGAATAGCCTGGAACCGGGGTGGCGCGGCCCAGAGCAGGTGCTCTTGGCGACCAGGACTGCGGTGCGAGTGACCAATCAGAAGAATTGGGTGCACGGCGTCCATTGCCGGAAAGTGTCACCAGATCTAGTGAGCCCAGCTATATTGACTGACCACCACGATCTCCTGGACACCGAAAAGGACAAACTGCGACACCTGAAGGACCTGAGGAAGTCTTCCCGGACCACACGATCCCTGATACATCTGGATATCAGTTGCGACCTCGGAAAAGAGAACGTTTCTTGCCAAAAGAGACTGGTTGAGCCACCATCCTGGGTTAGTGAAGCCTGAGCTACAAAGGGGGGGGACTCCAGTAGGGACACTCGTCTCAAACTCAGTGAAGAAACCAAAGGCTGCCCAGGACTTTAGGGTTCCATCTGCTTTGTTGTTCAACATCAAGATAAATATGCCTATGGAGAAGACATCGATTGCTGCAAAAGTTTGTGATCAAAAGATTATGTTTATCATTGGGCTTACTTCCATTGTTATCATCATTGCCACAATAACATGGATTGTAGAGGGAGTAGCTCCTGCTCGAAATCTGCTGACTGCTACTACTCCTGTCCCCATTGAGCACCACTACTTTACTCTCCCTTATCATGAGCAGAAGCAAAGACAGTCTTATCTCAACAGCACGTTCATTCAAATGTTGCACCACACTCATAATGCTACGAACATTACCAACTGTTGGGTGTGTGGAATGATACCAGCTCATCAGAAGAAGGGAGGAACGCCTTTTATTCCTCTGCCATTTTCACACAACGGCTCCTGCAGAGCCTGGTTTGCTCTGCTATGGGCTACTCATGTTGCTAACATCACTGACTATGGTGTAGGAAGACTGAACTTTCAGCTAAACAAAGTCTGTTATCCTGATGAGGAAGGAGATCCACAGGAACTGAATGGGAAATGGAGAAGTATCGCCGGGGAAATTCCTCCACACATTATGTTTTCCCAAACACTCGAACTGCTAAGGGTAATGAACCTTTTGTTATAGCTGTTACTAGAGCTCGAGCAGACCTGTGTTTGAACAATGTTGGTAGTATTCCCGTGGAAAAAAACGACTGTACTCTGGTATTAAATATTACTGGAGTAAATAAAAGCAGTTTTACGTCATCGCACAATACATACTTCATATGTGGGAATAAAGGATACTACCATTTACCCATTGGTTGGTCAGGAACTTGCTATGTGTCCTTTTTGCTACCACCTGTGTTTTTGGCACCTGCAACCTATCATAAAGACTCTAAACTGCTTAATGACGTTTCCAAAAACAGATTTAAGAGGACAATAAATCATGAGGAGGTGGATCAGACTGACACTGCAGCAATATGTTGACTTTAATTTGGGGTTGTTGTTCTTTGTTGATGCTGCCTTAAACAGCCGGAAAATCAGAAGTTTGACACGTGTTGTAGAGGCTGTAACCAATCAAACAGCTATGGCACTTGGAAACATCACAGAAGAGCTGCAAATTGCGAGGATTGTGGCGCTCCAAAATAGAATGGTCCTCGACGTCGTATTGGCTGACCGTGGTGGTGCATGCCGCATCATCGGGAGCAGTTGTTGTGTTTGTATCCCTGATCACGCCCCTTCAGTTTTTGGTGCAATCTCTAAATTACATAAAATGGCTGCCGAGATTCACCCCGATTCCAGAACGTGGACTTTAACCGGTTGGCTGTGGACACCATTTGTTACCTGGGGCTGGAAACTGTTGACAGTACTATGTATATTCTTTGTGATCCTACTATTATGTTGCTTAGGTCTACAATGTGGTCCAATGCTTTGCTTCCTTTGTGTCACTGCTTGTATGCCTACCAAACGTAACGTTAAGAATGTGAACGCTCAACATGTATTAGACCAAGAAGTTAGCGATATGATGAAAATTGATTTGCAAAATGTTTTTGTTCCTTCTAGATCATAAATGTCTTCAGCTAATGCTAAAAGGGTCGTCAGTGGAAAGTAGCAGAGATCACTGTTAGCATGAGCTGAAGCCATTTTGTTTATGGCATCCATTTTAGTTAGCCATGTGTTTCTCGTGTGCTTCCCCATCTTCGCTGTTGCCTGCTTCTCTATTTCGCCTGAGTCATGATCTATAGTTAACTCCTTCAGCACAGAGCCTGAGCACTGCGCATGCTCAGAAAAGCCTGTAGCTGCTAGAATGCACCCGTCTTAGTTTGCAAATGTCAGGCTGTTTTAACTGATGCAAACTGAAATGTCCCCCCTCCCACTTTGCTGACCAAGACATGTTTGCATACCAGGGGCGTAACACAGGCCCCCGCGGTGCGGGGTGGCCCCCCCGAGCTGCAGGGGCCCCCTCAGCACAGTAGTCTCGTCCGAGAGCTCAAGCGGCGGGGCTGCGACACGTCCTGAAATTAGCCAGGTGGAGAGGACGAGAGGCAGAGACAGATCGGTGGTGAAGCCTTGGAGGGGGAGAAAAGGATGGGAAAGTCTGAGAGGGGAGAGGAGGTGATGGTGAAAGAGACAGACTGGGGAGGGTGATCAGTGAACAGAAGGCAGGTAAGAGGTCCCAAAGAGCATGAAGGAGTTGATTGCCGTAGGAAAAGATCGAGAGAGGTGGAGAGGAGACCGCAATGCAGAGAGAGAGAGGGAGCGGCCGCCCATTACAGAAGTCACTGTAATTGTATTTATATAGCGCTTACTACTCCTGACGAGGAGCCAAAGAAGGAGATTGGGGGAGAGAGAATATAAATAGATACTTAGGAAAGATGTGCAGAGAAAGTGAAGAGAGTGTTGTAGAAAGGACAGAGAGAGAAATAAAGGTCGAGAGCGGATAAAGGAGAAACAGATAGAAGAGATGGCACTGATGAGAGAGTGTACAGGACGAAGAAAGAGATGGGGGAATAAGACTACAGACAGAGGGAATGACATAAAAGACTGCAGGAGCGAGGGCACCGAAGAATTGGGACGGGGAGAGAACAAAGAGAAGTGAGGGACTCAGAAAGAGAGACGGAGAGGGATGGATGGAGACAAACAGGGAGTGTGAGAGGAAGTGATCGAGAGATGAGTGAGTACAGGGTGGGTGGAGGAGACGGACTAGAGGGAGTGATGAACAGAGAGAGTCAGCAACAGAGAAAGAGAATGATGGGGACAGGAGTGGACATAAGTGATGGAGAAAAGATCTTTGTGTGGTCGAGAAGGGAAGGAAAGAGTGTGAGAGATAAAGATAAAAGGGGAAGGAAACGTCAAAGCAAGAAACATGGAAGAGAGTGAGTGATAAAAAGGAAGTGATGGAGAGACTCGAAGGAGATGATCTGATAGAGACACACAGGGAGGAGAGTGAGTGATAAAGAGTGAGCGATGAGAGAGACAAAGAGGATAATATATGATGGAGACACAGGAAGGAGAGAGATAAAGAGACAACGACAATATTGTCTGATGGAGACACGCACAGAGGAGAGCGAGTGATAGATAATGATTGATGGAGAGACAGCGAGGATATTTTGTGATGGAGACACACAGGAGAGAGAGTGATAGAGAGGAAGTGATGGAGAGACTCGAAGGGCATCAACTAATGGAGACTCATAGAGAGTAGAGTGAGTGATAGAGAATGAGTGATGAGAGAGACAAAGAGGATATTATATGATGGAGATACAGGAAGGAGAGAGAGTGAAGAGAGTGAGTGTGAAGTACCGGGTTTTTAGAACCCAGCGGTGCAGGGGAACACACCCTAAGACTTCGGATTCTTCCTGTTTCAGACCCACAGAAACACAGAGTCTTCTAGGTGAAATCAAAGATCGTGTTTATTGGCTGCAGACCAATCACAGATATCCGAGAAGTACACCACGATGTATGTTCTCAGGAGACTGCTCCTGAACCAAAAAACAGTCTTTTCTTATATACAGAATATTACGCTTCTGGGCAACACCACCCCTATTTTACAAGTGGTCATTCACATATTTTCGTTTCAAAGGAACAGCAGAGCCATAATGACAATTCCACATTTCAGTTCATTAAGCATGCAGTCATTGTACCCAGCAAGGCTCAGAACCCTCATCAGATAACAGCGGACCCCAATAAAACGGGCACCTCCTGCTCGTAAAACAAGCCATAAAGTAGGAAACAGAGTCAGGTGTGAAAATAGCTTAGTCAGAGATCGTGTGCGAACAGGGGCTTTATGATGGGTCGAGCCCTGATGCTAATCACATTAGGCCGCGAGGAAAGGAACCGGCCGGACAGGATTGACCTCGGGCAGCGGAGTCAGTTTGTTCAGGTCAGAGAGAAGTCACAGAAGGTGTACGTGTCCTTTTAGGCCTAGGCAGGGCCTTAGTGCGCATCCTATGTGAGGGCAACCACAAAATGGCTACTATTCTAAAATGGAACCCAAAAGGGTTCAATATGTGGTATCGTATGCACGGTGAATTCACCAGTGAAACATGACGAAAATACTCATACATACCGTGTTACTCATTTGCGGTTCGTTGGTACCAAAATTGGCATGGTGGGACCACGCCACCTACACGGTTCCGAATTTTACAGTACCACAGACCCTCCTTTTGCCCTTACATAGGCAAGAACTATACTAATCTGAGTCCAAGTCTATGTCCTCAAAGTCATGGAGATGTTGCTGTAGCATCATCCTTTTGCTTAGCTCGTCCCTTGATACAGGTTTCCTTACACATGATGTAACACAGAGGCTACACATTACAGGAGCACACTGTTTGCATAAACAGAACAGGAAAAGAATGGCTAAGATCATCCCAATGACTATTAGAATCTTCCATCCCCAAGCTGATATCAGTCCCCAGAACCACCCCATCATTGACCAATCTCCTTTATCCACGTGAATGGATTCGGAAATCTTATGTAGTTTGGAAATGGCCTGGTAGACTATCGGAGCGTTATCTGGTATGAAAATACAACAGCTCGATTGGATAACCTTGCATACCCCACCACGGTCTGCAAGTATGACATCTAGAACCATACGGTTCTGCAACGTCATGAGGCGATCCGCTTGAAGCTCAGCTGTCAAGTTACCAAGGGCACCGGCCGTTACATTAACAGTGGATTCAACTACACAAGTCAGTTGTCTCAGGTTCCGACTATTGACCATTGGTCCCCAAAACGGCAGGAAACCCAGGAAAAAGTCTCCCGCTTCCTGACCGGCATTATCCTCCTTACTAACAACGCCTCTCACAACTCTGGTCTTGTGATAATCAGAGGTGGCAGTAAATCTTGGCGGTAGCAAATTCGCAACATAGCATGTGCCCGAGAAATCAGGGGGCAACCATGTATATGCTCGATCACTACAGACAAAGTATGTACCCTTGGCAGCTAAAAACGCAGGGGAACACTGTGATGGAAAAGTGTATGTTTCAGTACAGTTACTCTTCCCTAGTTGAGCTCTTGGATTCTGACCACTGCCTTGTAGACAGAACCGACCTATGTGGGGTACGACCCAAATCGGAGATGAATTTTTGCGCTGTTTTTCGCCCAAACTAATGCTATACCCCGTCGCGTTCCAACCTACATAAGCTCGCAACTCATCCTTGGGAATAGATGTATATGCATCGATATCTCTACTCATATCTGCAACTCCTCTCATCAAGGCTTTATTGTTTGAGTTAGGTCTAGTGGAACGCGGTGGTCGCTGGGAGTAGGCTTCAAGCGCAAAAAGAAACATGGTCTGGAATGCCCATGATGAACCATTATACCTAAACGGCAGTACCAGATATGGGATACCCTTATTAATGGTGTGCGGCATCAAACCACACACCCAGCAGTTCGTTGTATTCATAACTAGTTTGTGCTGGTGCAGGAGTTGAATGAACAAATGATTTACAAATTCAGCGCGTCTAGCTTGTTCGTGTTCTGGCAGAGGGTGGAAAGAGTGTGGAAAAACAGTAGGAAGAGGTGTGGGCTGTACAGTGGGTGCAAATGACACTTGGAAAGACAATAATACACAACCTACAGAAAACATCATTATGCTAGATAGCACAAACAGACATAATACTACAAAACATTTGCTATTCATTCTATTACATATTCTGCTCTTGAAATTTATTTCCTCGGTGGGCCTCTTCATCCTGAAAAACTCCATCCTCTAATCGTGCTGCTCGCGGAGGATGAGTATCTTCTGCTAAGGAGTACACCTGTCAGTCCAGGGAACGCCCTAGACCAACCAGAACCGTTGACCTAACGTCCTCGGCCTGTACCCCAAAGTCTTGGCACCGCGACCCTGCAGCTGAACCCGGATGGTGGTTCGAAAAACAAAAAGTCAAAAAGTTTTTCAGATGAGAGAGCTGCACTTTTGAAAATATCAAAGAAAAATAATTTTTATTTGTCCATAGTCCTTGGCCTCAAATTATAGCGACTCCTGCCAGGTACTGTCTGGTCCTGAAACAAAAGTTCAGGCTCTGTGGTGTCCAATCGGATTGATGGCGATGTAGCTTCTTGCAGAATGTCGTCACTTTCTTGCTCTGTATTTGTCCCCTTTACACGTGCATCGCTAAAAGGCACAAAACGGGGCACAGTCTCAGCCTCAGAGTCAGCGATCCCCTCCTGGACCCACCGATCATACGGTAGGGGCAAAGGGATCCTCTTGCAATGTATGCCGTGTATCCAATTCTTTTTCCCTTTCACTCGAACCGCTGATCTTGTCGATAGCAGGACAAGGTGGGGGCCGATCCAACGGGGCTCATCATTTTTCGTACGTTGAAAATTCTTAATCAGCACCCACGTTCCAGGATTAATAGGGTGTCCTGGAGCTTCAGAGGCCTGGGGCAAAGTATCGTGAACCTGTTGGTGTAAGACACGCAATTTAGCCGTCAATTCATACAGATAATCAAGCAGTACTGGATATTCGATTTCACTGAACTTTGTCGGCCTTGGCACTCCCCATACATTGGCCGGACGGCCGAACACAATTTCATACGGACTAAGTCCCACTCGTGAATGCACAGTCATTCTTGTTGATAGGAGTGCTAAGGGCAGAGCGTCAGGCCATTTAAGACCGGAGCTCGCCTGAATTTTGGCCAACTTAAACTTCAAGGTGCCGTTGTAGCTACTAATCCAGCTGATTGGGGGTGATTTGCAGCGTGGAACTTCTGCTTAATACCGAATCCTTCGCATACATTCTTCATCACTCGTCCCACAAATTCACTCCCGTTATCACTCCATACCATCCTTGGCATTCCGAACCTAGGGAAAAATTCTTTGACTAGGGCTTTAGCTGTGGATAAGGCAGTATTGTCTTTTAGGGGATATGCTTCTATCCATCTTGAAAAAGCACAAACAACAACCAGTACATATTTCAAATTGTTGCATCTTTCCATGTGGATGAAGTCTAGTTGCAGAACCTCAAAGGGATATGATGGAGGCGCAAAATGACCAGGTGGAGTTGGGGTTCCCCTACCAGGATTGTATTTCAGACATACCATACAATTTTTGACCACATTCTCTGCACATTTAGGGATTCCAGCATTCTGCCATACTGGTGCCAACAACTTACAAATCCCTTTCACACTGATATGTGCCATTCCATGCGCCATCGTAACCACTGGAAGCACATATGCATCAGGTAACAACCATCGCCGGTGTTCTGACAAATCAATCCAACAACCGTTTTCATCTAATTTACCCTTACTTTCTTCCCACATACTCAATTCTTTCTCTGTGGCTTCAGCTTGAAGGGACTTCACACTCTCTATCGTGTCTTCACACATTCCAACATCACCAACCCATCTTGCAGGGCCTGCAACATACATTCGAGTTGTCACATCTTTTGCGGTTTCTTTCGCGGTTTCGTCAGCGAATGCATTACCACACCCAACATCATCGGTAACCTTCTTGTGTGCGCTGCATTTCACAATCGCGACTTGTAACGGCAGGGTCAGTGACTCAAGGAGATTATTCACTAACTGACCATTCTGAATCTTAGCTCCATGCGAGGTCAGGAAACCACGTTCTTTCCACAAACGCCCAAAACTATGGGCCACACCAAAAGCATACTGACTGTCAATATATATGTTCACTTTCATTCCTTTCGACAACACGCATGCTCTTGTAAGTGCAATTAATTCTGCTGCTTGGGCTGAATTATGTGGTACGCGTGCAGTTTCAACAATCGTGTGCAGAGTCGTGACAGCATATGCAGCAGTCGTATCACCATTCGGAAGCTTGAAGCATGAACCATCCACCCATAAGGTACCATCACATTCAACCAGGGGAGTATCTTTAAGATCCACTCTCCCTTTTGTTTCTTCTTCTGTTCTGAACAGACAATCATGCTGTTCAACCTCATCTGTGTCTGCTGAAATTGGCAATAATGTGGCTGGATTCAACGTATTGCACCTCTTTATGTGCACATGACTCGCTAGCAGCGTCAACTCGTAACTTGACCATCGAGCATTAGTTAAATGCTGTGTCTTGGTCCTGTTTAACAATGTGTCCACTGCATGAGGAACCATTACGATCAATGTGTTATTCATCACTAATTCAGCAGACTGTCGAATAGATACAGCTGCTGCCGCTGTGGCTCTTAAACAACTTGGCAATGCCCTCGCTACAGGGTCCAAAGTCGACGAAAAATACGCGCATGGGCGCGGTCTGTCTCCAAAAGGCTGTGTTAGCACTGACAATGCGCAACCGTCTTTTTCATAAACATACAAGGTAAAAGGCTTACTATAGTCGGGGGTACCCAACACAGGAGCTGAACATAATGCCTTACGTAATTCCACAAAACTTTTCTGACACTCTTCAGACCATGGGACAGGATTCGGTATATCTTTATATGTTAATGCTAGCAATGGTTTTGCCAACAAAGAAAAACTCCGGATCCAGTGCCTACAGTATGAAGTAATGCCCAAGAAAGCACGTACTTCTCTCTTTGTCCTTGGCACACTTAATTGTGCAATGGCTTGGATTCTTTTTGGGGTCAGCTTCCTTCCCTCCTTCGAGAAGAGATGACCTAAATAGATCACTTCTTGTCGACAATATTGCAGTTTAGAGCGAGACACTTTGTGATGAAAGGCAGACAGATGACGCAACAATGATGATGTAGCTCCTTTACAAATCTCCTGAGTATCTGCGGCGATTAGTAAATCGTCAACATACTGGATAAGGGTAGCACCGTTAGGTAAAACAAGGGCATCAAGCTGTGCTTTTAACCCCTTCAGTGCCCATGACGAGCTGGACTCGTCATGGGCTGCGGTGGCGCTGTGCCCATGACGAGTCCAGCTCGTCATGAACTCCGCCCGCTAATGGAAGGCGCGGCACTGGGCGGTGAAAGGGGCGGGCATGCAAGGGGTTAAAGCCTGACTGTATATTGATGGGCTTTCACAGTAGCCCTGTGGAGCAGAAACTTCGACCTCCTAAACAAAAGCCAAAAATATCCCAGCTCTCCTCTGCAATCGGGATACTAAAGAAAGCATTCTTTAAATCAATTACTGAGAACCAAGCAGCAGAAGCTGGGATCATAGTCAACAAGGCAGTTATATCAGGGACGACTGGAAACTGTGGCACAACTACCTTATTGACCTCTCTAAGATCGATCACAAACCTGTAAACAGGTGGCTGAGAAGGGTCAGTGCGTTTTAAAACAGGCAGACCCGGACTATTGCAAACGTTGCCTCTTGTCTCTTCAATGACATCCTTCTCAATTAAATCATAGATAATTGCTAACAACGCTTTTTCACCTTCCTTAGAGATCTTGTACTGGGGAATGCGGGGCAATTTAACATTGGCTTTTCAAGTGACAACATACGGCGGTATTTCCAAAAGGCCCACATCATTAGGGCCAGTGGCCCAAAGGGCATCAGGAAGAGACGACAATTCAGCTGGTAGTTTATTCTTTGACAAATACATGGGAGAAATCACTTCCTTGCCCAGCGTAAATTGTACTCCCGAGGGGGAATAATATAATGTCGCATGTAATCTCTTCAACAGATCCAACCCTAACAGGTTTTCATTACATCCTGTCGTTAGGATGAGGGGTGCTTTCAGCTCACAAGGTCTAACAGAAAGGGCCATAGGGCTTGAGATCGGGTTCCTAACCGGGGAGCCAGAAAAACCTACTGAAACATTCATTTCGCCAGACAAAGGCGCGCCAGGGAGTTTTGAGCGCATAATAGAACTCTTTGCAGCACCAGTGTCCAGCAGAAAGGGCTCTGTTACACCCGCTGTAGTCACCTTAACATACGGTCCGCTCTGATCCACTGGCACTGAAACAACTCCCTCTCTCTGTCTATGGCTGTCCTAGTAATCATTACCGTCCGTATTATCATCCTCTGCATAGTAGTCATTATTATAGTACTGAGCTGTCTTGCCAGTTGCATTGGCTTGCTGATCAAAACTATTCATCGTATTTTGAGGCGGAAGAGGACGCGCGTTCTGGGGAACATTTCCACGCCCTCTACCTCTTGGGGCTTGCTGGCCACCTCTACCTCTTGCGCCATAAACATTATTCGTGCGCTGCAACAATCTAAGACAATTATTTTTAAAGTGACCTTCCTCCTTGCAATATGAACATTGATTGGGGCCGATAGGGATACGTGGTTGATAATACCCATACATTTGCTGATTATTCTGGAACTGTTGGGGTTGCTGATAGATACCCTGAGTTTGCCTATAATTATTCTGACCTTCACGTGGCGGATAAGCCTGCTGTAAAAGAACCTTCGTTTTCAACTCTTTCGTTTTCTTGTCTGTTCTATCCTTCTCATCTTTATCCCTATTTTCGTAATACTGCGCAGTAGCCAGTATTCGCGCTGAAGAGGAAACGGCCCAAGAACTCTCCGAATCTTTTAATTTTTTACACAACTCTGGAAGCAAATTATGCACAAATTTATCAACAAATAACCGTTGGCCACCTTCTGTACTCATGTCCTGACCACTGTGGTCGATAAATGTTTCTTCAAACCTGGTGAAGAAATCGGACACTGTTTCATCTTTCTTCTGTTTGCATGCGGATAATTTATCCCAATTTACACGTATTGCGGGCATTAAAGTTTTCATATAATTAATTATTCTACCAGGGAGTTCTGCTACCGCGGGCTCAGGCTTGGCACCACCAACCTGTCTATTGTCCGCATTAATGATATTAGCCCATGTGTCACCTAGTTCTGTAGCATGATCTGCATTACGAATCAATCCCCACAAAGGCTGTGGAACAACATTTCCGAACAACATATCTATGTCAGCCAGGTTCATGACACACGGTTCTGCAGTCTGTGATAACTCCTTATAATATCCTGCAGGGTTCTTACGGGGGTCAGGCAATGTCTGCTTAAGGGCTAAAACTTCAGATCGTTTCCAGGGAACATGTACCCAAACACGCTGAAAATGTGGCAAAACAGGTGGATTAGCAGCAGCATCACCAGGTCTCCAAACTGGAGGAACCTCACGCATCAGGTATTGTCGTGCTGACAATCCCCATTCCTGAAAGACAGCAGTGTCGCAACTGCTTTCTCAACATCAGAACCCACAATCGTACCTTTTCCAAATTCAAATCGCACTTGACACAACTCTTGCGGACTTGAGTCTAAATCATTATCTTCCAATTCCTCACATAGAATTTCACACATTTTCTCAAAAACGTATCTCTGTTGTGGCGCTTCCCACTGATGAAAAACATGCACAACAGATTCTACATCATATCTAGAAGGATAAACAATCCATCTACGTGCCATGCGGTCCAGTTCTTCTTTCTCTCTAGAACCAGGTATTTGACTACGTAACTGCTTTCGTTGTGGACCAGGGGTCGTACTAGATGACCCAAAGAGGGGTGATATAAGACTAGTGACTGCACTAGCTATTCGTTGTCGTGCAGAAGGAGAAGTTGAGGCAAGAACCGGGGGAAAAACAAGAGGGAAGAAAAACGGGTGTAGATACAGATACAGGGATAGTAGCAGGTAGGGCACCAAGGGAGGCGGCTGATGTGCCAGGCAAAGTCGCAGGGGGCGCAGAAGTGGTAGGCAACAAAATCGGCGGCCCTTGGGAAGGCTGTGCTACCAGGATAGGAGCCGGCTGATGAGGAGCTCGTGGCTGCGGGAAAGCTTACGGTGCATTAGCTGGAGGCTGTCCATTTACGGGTTGCGGAGGCGCTGTAGCATTTTGCGCATACGGGGGTGGCGAACTTAGCAAATGCGACATTAGGGGGTCTTTCTCTTTGTCTCTTGACTCATCTTGTTGAAGGGGTGGCAAAACTGGGTAACATTTATCAATGACTAGTTTGCGTTGCCTGTGCAACTGCTCATTCATTTGGTCCTCTTCATTATCTTTAAACTGCACAGCTGCTTGCATTATCGACATACCTCTCTCTCTTTTATTTTTCTTTGCTAATTTAATTTCTTTTTGTTTGGCTTCCTTTCGCCATAGGCGGAAAGAATCAAACATCGCTGGCCGGGCTTTCTTCTTGAATAATTTAACTTCTAGGTTATCTAGGATCTCTGTGTCGAAACTACCATTTTGGGGCCATTTTAAAACACCATCCTTTCTGGTGTATCGGACCTATACTTCATTATACGTAATGGGGCCCACGCCATGTTTCACATAGAGCTCATAAGTTGGAGTTCCAATTGGAGGAACTGGACACGAATCCTTTAATCGGGAATCCCTTTTACAACCAAAACAAAACAAATTTCCAAATATACTAGAACCAGGCATCTTCGCTCACTAGTCTAGTTTCAAACTTCAAAGGATTATCGAATACGATAGTCTCGTGAATACACGAGTCCTCTGGCTTTGGCACTTGCAAGAACCAAATCAAAGCAATCCCGAAGGATACCAAAATCCCGAAGGATACCAAACAAACTGGGAGACGCTCCACTTATACTTAACTGAGGTATCGATGACTTCACCAGAAGACTCTCTCAATTGTTTCGCTCTACCAAATCGTCAAGGGTCCAAAACAGGGCGATTAATCAGGGCAGCAGTCCTTCGTAGCCGTTGGGACGCGGAGAACCTCGCAGAAAAGACTTTCGGACCACGTCGACATGCAGGGGTCGATGAAGTGGCGGCCTTCCTCCAGAATTTCCACACGAAGCTCCTCACGAACCTCTGGCTTGGACCGGTACCGCTGAAATCGCCCCGAGTTGGGCGCCAACTGAAGTACCGGGTTTTTAGAACCCAGCGGTGCAGGGGAACACACCCTAAGACTTCGGATTCTTCCTGTTTCAGACCCACAGAAACACAGAGTCTTCTAGGTGAAATCAAAGATCGTGTTTATTGGCTGCAGACCAATCACAGATATCCGAGAAGTACACCACGATGTATGTTCTCAGGAGACTGCTCCTGAACCAAAAAACAGTCTTTTCTTATATACAGAATATTACGCTTCTGGGCAACACCGCCCCTATTTTACAAGTGGTCATTCACATATTTTCGTTTCAAAGGAACAGCAGAGCCATAATGACAATCCCACATTTCAGTTCATTAAGCATGCAGTAATTGTACCCAACAAGGCTCAGAACCCTCATCAGATAACAGCGGACCCCAATAAAACGGGCACCTCCTGCTCGTAAAGCAAGCCATAAAGTAGGAAACAGAGTCAGGTGTGAAAATAGCTTAGTCGGAGATCGTGTGCGAACAGGGGCTTTATGATGGGTCGAGCCCTGATGCTAATCACATTAGGCCGCGAGGAAAGGAACCGGCCGGACAGGATTGACCTCGGGCAGCGGAGCCAGTTTGCACAGGTCAGAGAGAAGTTACAGAAGGTGTACGTGTCCTTTTAGGCCTAGGCAGGGCCTTAGTGCGCAGCCTATGTGAGGGCAACCACAAAATGGCTACTATTCTAAAATGGAACCCAAAAGGGTTCAATATGTGGTATCGTATGCACGGTGAATTCACCAGTGAAACATGACGAAAACACTCATACATACCGTGTTACTCATTTGCGGTTCGTTGGTACCAAAATTGGCATGGTGGGACCATGCCACCTACACGGTTCCGAATTTTACAGTACCACAAGTGATAGAGAGGAAGTGATGGAGACAGACACCGAGGAGATTGTCTGATGGTGTCACGCAGGGAGTAGAGTGAGTGATAGAACAACAGAGTGATGGAGGGAGAGAGACAATGTGGATCTTGTATGATGAAGAAATACAGGGAGGAGAGTGAGTGATAGAGAATGAGTGATGAGGGAGACAAAGAGGATATTATATGATGGAGACACAGGGAGGAGAGTGAGTGATAGAGAAGTAGTGATGGAGACAGACACAGAGGAGAATGTCTGGAGACACGCAGGGAGAAGACTATGTAACAAGACGGAATGATGAATAGAGAGACAACGGCAATATTGTGTGATGGAGACAGAGAGTGAGTGATAGAGAGGAAGAGATGGAGAGAGACTTGAAGAAGATAATCTGATGGAGACACACAGGGAGGAGAGTGAGTGATAGAGAATGAGTGATGAGAGATACAAAGTGGATATTATATGATGAAGACACAGGGAGGTGAGTTAAGAGAGCGAGTGATAGAGAGGAAGAGTTGGATATACACACAGATGAGATTGTCTGATGGAGACACGCAGGGAGGAGAGTGAGTGATAGAGCAATAGAGTTATGTTATGTTATGTTAAATGGTTCTTATAGAGCGCTTATCACCACTGGTCTCTAAGCGCTAAACAGACAACCACCAACATCGTACCGCCTCCCCAACCATATGCCAACTCCAATTAGCCTGAAGGTGTTACTGTGCCAAACAAAAATGTCTTCAGTTTTTTCCTGAAGGAGAGAAGGTTAAATTCCTCCTTCAGGCTAGAGGGAAGGTCATTCCAGAGTTGAGGAATGAGCACTGAGAAAGCACTACCGCCTTTAGTTTTTAATTTAAATCTGGGTTGAACCAGATTTGGGACAGCCCCAGAACGTAGGGGCCTAGCGGGAACATACTTCCTCAGACGCTGTTTAACATATTCCGGGGCATTGCCAAAGAGTGCTTTATGGGCCATGCAGAGGCCTTTAAAATGGACCCTGAGCTTCACTGGAAGCCAATGCAGTTTACAAAGGAGGGTGGATGCGTGTGCACTTCTGGGAAGAGAAAAAACCAGTCTGGCAGCGTCGTTTTGCACGACTTGCAGTTTCCTCATCAGCTTCTGTGACAGGCCCAGGTACAGAGCGTTACCATAGTCTAGCCTCGAGATGACCGTTGCTGAGACAATAGTCTGCAGCGTGGAGGCAGAGAGAATGGCAGTAAGTTTACGCAATTGCCGCATCACGGCAGTACAGGAACCTACCACAGCCGACACCTGGGGGGCCATAGTGAGAGCTGCATCGATCTTTAAGCCAAGACTCTTCACTACCGACCCCGGGCTGGGGGTTTTGCCAAGTTCAGGGGGCCAGTACAGATCATCCCAGGGATTAGCTGTGTTGGTCACCACCAAAACCTCCGTTTTATCTGCATTAACTTTAAGGAAGTTGTTAGTCATCCAGTTGACCGTGAATCTCAAAAGATCTCTGACTGACTCCTGGGCCTCCGGAGTATCGCCCAGCTGGACCAGTAGCTGCGTGTCGTCTGCGTAGTTAAAAACCTCGCAGTTCTTACACGTGAGTTCCTCAATCAGGGGTTGCAGATAGATATTAAACAGAAGGGGGGAGAGTGCAGATCCTTGAGGCACCCCCCAGGTTACATCCCTACTCCCTGATAGCTGGTCCCCCATCTGGACCCTCTGAGTACGACCCGACAGGAAGGACTCCAACCACTTGTATGCCTGGCCAGCAATCCCCAGCTTCGCGATACGGCTCAGCAAGATGGAATGGCTGACCGTATCGAAAGCTGCCGAGAGATCTAGCAGAATCAGAGCGCAAGGTTGTTTATTATCAGCTCTTACTCTTAGCTCATCGGTGACCGTGGCCATCACCAGTTCCGTACTATGTTGAGGTCGGAACCCTGCCTGCCTGGCATGAAGGAGATGGTGTTCCTCAAGGTAGTTAGTAACTACGTTCAAGACATGTTTTTCCAGAATCTTGCTTAGGAAAGGCAGCTGAGAGATAGGCCTGTAGTTTTTTAGTATTTTAGGGTCAGTACCTGCTTTCTTCAGGAGCGGGGAAACCCTGGCCTCCTTCAGGGATGCTGGGAGATAACCCGCTTCCAATGAAGCATTAATTAGCTGCAGGAGCTGGGGTTGGATACCTGGCAAGGCTAGTTTGAAAATTTTCGGGGGGCAGGGATCACTGGAGGATCCAGATTTTATACGGCTAACCAGTTCTAACAGGTGCTCTCCATTGATGGTTGGAAACTTGAACAAAGCTCTCGCAGACTGTACGCTGTCTGTACCAAATTGCGTTGGTAGGCTGTCCGAGAGCGTAGAGATATCCGACAGGATATCCTGCACCTTTTGGAGAAAAAAACCTTGGAAGGTGTCGCAGTCAGGCTGGACCAGCCCGCTGTTTTTGTCATTCATTTGGGTGAGTTCCCTTAGAATAATAAAGGTTTCCCTTTGTTTATTCGTTGCCTCCCTGATCCGTCCTTCGTAGAAGGCGGCTTTCCTAGCCAGGATGGCCCGTTTGTAGCTGGCCAGAAGAGTCTTGTACAATAGTGCCTCTGTAGGCCCGTGATCCCGTCTCCAGCTTCGCTCCACCCTCCTGAGAGCTTGCTTCCTTTCCCTAAGAGGTGCATCAAACCAAGGCGCTCCTTTCCCTTTTTTCCGAGTGAGCTCTAGACGTTCTGGGGCTAGTTTGTCTAAAGCAGAGCGGATCCAGGTCATGATGGTCAAGGTCTCAGCGTCCAGGTTCTCCTGCATCCTCTTCGGAGGGGGGGAGGAGAGTAGAGTTGTGACTAAGGAGTCGGCCTCGATCTTCTTCCATGGGCGGACCTTCCTCCTTGTTTGTGGAGGGGCCGCAGTTAGAGGCTCCCCTGGGACCCAGCACTTGATCAGGTAATGATCCGACCAAATGCAGGGGCTGACCCCTAGGATTTCCATTCTGGGCATGGTGGACCAGACCAGATCGAGGGTATGTCCCTTTTCATGGGTAGGCCCTATGACAAGCTGGTTTAGAGAGAGGGTCGTAAGATTAGCTCCAAACTCAGCTGCCGTGGGCCCCCTGGGGATCTCATCCCAGTGATAATTAAAATCTCCTACTACTACCAAGGCCTTGTATCTGGATGCCAGATCGGTCAATAGCTCAAAGATGGCCTCATTGAATTCCGGCGTGCTCTGCGGAGGACGATACACTACCATAAGCAGTATACACGAGGATTTTAATGAAATTTTAATCCCTAGGACTTCTGCTCCAGCACAACTTTCAGCGATGATTTGTGTTACCCTGAGGTTCCTTCTGAACATGATAGCCACCCCTCCCCCTCTGCTATCCTTAGGGCGGTTATACCACCGAGCATCGAAGTTGGGCGGTAAGGCCGCTATGATGTCCGGTGTTGAGAAACTCCCTAGCCAGGTTTCAGAGAGTGCTAAGATGTCAATCTCACCCTCGTCCAGCAATGTGAACACCTCTAGATGGTGTTTCTGTAGAGATCGTGTGTTAAGTGAGGCTATTGTCAGGCCCTGTGACCTTGTGATGGCTGATGTGGCCTCTACCTGTAGTAGGTCTTCCAACCGGAGACTGGCAAGTGTTCTCTCATCTAGCGTGGATCTCCCTTGGTGGAGAGATCTAAGGGTTGCAGGGGTATAGACCCTCGGCCGACCAGGGGGGGAGGCCCTACGGCCCGTCCTGGCCCGGACGGGCACAGACGGGCTTTCCTCTGGCGCTCCTCCGGCGCGACGCTGCGCGCGTACGCTGCACGCGACCATAATGGCCCTTAAATAGCGTGTGGTAAGCGGTGCTCGCTCGAACTAGAGCGCAGCCCCGTGAAACGTCTTGGTGGCGTCTGAGCCCTCCTCCCAAGATGGCGCCCGTGCAGGGAAACAAACACCCAAGTGGTGAATGGTGCTCACAATGTTTTTAAGGTGCAGGCAATGCGGTCAGGGGGGACAATCCAGCAATTTAATAAAAAATCACAGTGAGTAACATATAATTTAAAAACACATTCAGCGCGATTGCAGCAAGCAAACAATTGCAGGACCAGCGCGATGTAAGCGTGACGGTCAGTCACTATAGAGTGAAGTAGTGAGAGAGACAGGTTATTGTGTGATTGAGCCACACAGGGAGGAGAGTGAGTAATAGAGAATGAGTGATGAGGGAGAAAAAGAGGATATTATATGATTGAGACGCAGGGGGGAGAGGGAGTGATGAATAGAGAGAATATTATATGATTGAGACGCACACAGAGGAGAGTGAGTGATAGAGAATGAATGATGGAGAGAGACAGGATATTGTGTGATGGAGACACAAACAGAAGAGAGTGAGTGATAGAGAGGAAGTGATGGAGAGAGACTCGAAGGGCATAATCCGTCACCTGAACTCACAGACCACAACCCTTGGAGAAGCACCGACAGCCTCGGAAGCAGACCTGCGGACAGTGGAGTAGGCAGACCTTTTGCCTAACCACCCCCCCCACCCCAAAACGTACTCTGTGGAAGCCCTACATGAAGAGGTCAACCGGAGGGGCCCCTTCCACGTATCCTGCAGGGGGCCCCTCAAGTTCCGTTACGCCACTGTGTCGAATTATGTGGCAAGCTAACAGTTGAGTATTTTATGCAGCAATAAAAGACAAATTATGAAGCATTATGCGGCACATTTTACTCACATAGAAAGAGAGTCAAACCCAGGAGGCTCCCGAGAAACAACAGCACATTCCCTGCAAGCACACTGACTGCAAGAACTGACTGGTATGTATGCACGTCTAAGAGCAACCTCTCAAACACACGCGGCAGTGCACAAATGAACACCCCTCAGCTTGACACTCACATACAGGCCGCGCAATAAAACCATAGGCCTGTAAATTCAAATGCTCCTGCATTCACGGATTGCACACACACGCCCCCACCCTTCCTAATCCCCCACCCTGCCCCGGGCCGGATCGAAGGAAGCAGATTAAGTCACATTCGCTGCAGTGACTTTTATTACCAGTATTTTTTTTTTTTTTTTTTTTTTTAAAACCTTTATTCGTGCATCTTAAAAGAACAAATACGGGCCTACAACCGTCAGGCCGGCCACGATACAGTAAAGCACTGATACCCACATTACAGCCCCCGTGCATCAACGGTCAGGATTAACAACAGGTTATGAGTCACATACTGGAGATATCTTTGAAACCCGGGGAAGGAGAAGTGAAGGTTAATTTTAAGTTTTTTGATAATTTTATCAAAGAAAAAAGTCAATGAAGGATAAGAGCAAAGTAGATTCGAGTCCGCAAGATAGCTTCACCACACGGGCGAGCAGCAACATCAGTAAGAACAACAATGGGAGTAAAATCTCAATCAGTGAGGCGGTGCAGAGATATATCAGGATAGTCACATGAGCAAGTACGCGCCCCTCCAGAGCCGCCCCCACTCGATCCACCCCACACCCGGACCCCGAATCGAAGAAAGTAGAGCACAGAGACATAAAAGAAGAAAGGCCCATAGAACTAATTGAGAACAGAGTATTACCCCCCCACCCTACACCAATGCGGAGGCTACGGCCTACCCCCCCCCAGCATAGTGCCTGTCGCCCAAGGAACCCGAAATATAGAGAAGAGAGAAAGTAGGAACAGAGTAAAGAAGGGAAGAAAACAGAAAAGAAGGTGGGGAGGAGCCCACTAGACACCAGAGCGCCCCGAACCATCAGCCCGTTATGGCCCCCACACACTGAGAGCCCTCTACGCCAAAAACGGCATGCAAAGATACCATGGCACCACAGTTTAAGCAAGGGATACAAGTCGCGACAAGTGCGCGCAAAACATACATACAGTCCCAGTCCCAGGCCAGCCCGTCCATAAACCATAGCGATAGAAGTCAGACTAGCCCTGGCCCGATCGCGGGCTTGGGATTAAACCAGCTCCTGCGTGAAGGCCCCGTGTCCCGAGCAGACAAAGACAAGATGGCCGCTTGTGAGAGGATGGGGAAGTAGGATCACGAAATGGCCGCCGACCATCGATTGAGGTC
Organism: Triturus cristatus; assembly: GCF_964204655.1. Taxonomy (NCBI): domain Eukaryota; kingdom Metazoa; phylum Chordata; class Amphibia; order Caudata; family Salamandridae; genus Triturus; species Triturus cristatus. Next base: position 557,121,968 of record NC_140592.1, on the reverse strand, counting down.
CCTTGTTGCACCACATAAAATCCAAACCTGGCAAGTAAGGTACAGGAGTTCCACAAAAAGGCAGCAGTGGGCCACCGCGGACGGTCCCTCGAAGCCGTTAGGTATCGCTCAGCAGGATAGCCTCGCGGACGCGATGAGGCAGGGAACAATGAAGCAGGCAGCCATGACCAGGGGGACAAAGTATCCGCAGTTGAGGTGGAGAGCGGTGGACCCTGGGCGCCGGGAGCGCTAGATGAAGGCACCAGTGTAGCACAATCATACACCGCCGCTGCGTCCCCGCAAGAGGACAAGAGCACCGGAGGACCCACGCCCTGTGGATGACAAACAGTGCGCTCACGGCCCGCAGCCGACAGTATGGGGTCAAACCCCTCACTCAGCGCCTGCAGGCCAGCGCACATCTGTAGTTGAAAGTCCCGCAGGACAGCCAGAACGGAGCCGCATGTCAGCGGAAGCTGGGCCCCAACATCGGCAGCAATCCGGGACGGCACTGTGGAGCTGGTGTCCGGAAGAGGGAGGGCGAAGTGGGCAGCGGGCGAGACCGGAGTATCACCCCCCAGCCGCGAGCAGGCACTCAACGCCATGTTTTGCCGCTATACGGTGCAATGGCCAGGGGGGGGGGGGTCGTGGCAAGTGGTCAATTCCCCTCAGGTCTACGCCGCAACAGGAAAGGCCGACAGTCGCTTATCTTCTCGCCGGTCCCCCTCGCCGCTGGCTAGGCAATAGGCAAAGGGGGCAGCAGCCCCCCACAGCTCGGTCCTCAGAGCGGGGCAGGAGACTCACCGCACCGGGGCCCACCCCACCGCTCCAGCCCGTCAGGCACAGGGTGCAGAAGGTGTCCGGCCGTCTCTCCCCGGGCTCATCCGGCAACGATCCATGGTGCGAGGCGAGATCGGGACCGCGGGGCTCAGGTTAGCGCTAGCTGGTCCGGTAACTGCGGAGCTTCCAGGAGGCCGGCAAAGGCCGTAAGGGCGCAGGGTTTCAGTGCCGAGGACAAAAGCACCCAGAACTCGGGCATCCGGGCGGGTTGAGACTCCGGGAAAGCAGCAGCGCGGTCAGCGCGTCTTCGCACACGGTGCACCTCGAGAATCGGCGAGGATGGGCATCAGGATAGTAGTCCGAGGCCACGGACCGACGGAGCCGGGCGCTCAAGCGTCTGCTCCGGTCGCCATCTTGGCTCCTCCCTTATTACCAGTATTGACACTGTTCAAAGTTCTACATTTGAGCACTATTATATTATTTCACACCTGTTGCATAAAGCTTTTTAAAACTGTGACTTGGAGCATTTAAATTTCTTATACAGTTCATCTTAATTGGGAGACCATTAACTGCATCCAGTCTGCCGGTCCACATAAGTCACCGTGGGAGTTCATCCATATATCAGAAATCTATAATCACAAGAGTTCGCGGATCTTACTGGTGTGTGTTTTACCATCATGTCCAGAGGTGTCCTCATTTTTAAACGCCAGTCAGTGACAACAGATCGATGTTTATTGTGAATGGTCGGCGCTACCTTAAAACATTGTAATGATTTTAAATAATCGACGTACAATAAAACTCGGCTGTGACGTGGACCCAGCATGCGCCCTTGGGATCACACGAGCACCGCCAGGTATTGTACATTAAGATCAAAGCAAACTGTACCAGGCGTCATGTCTGCCTGCTGGCTGCCTCAATGAAAGCGTGCATAGTGTGTGACTAATTTAGAAGTGTTCCTTCTAAATTAGTCATCAGGTCGCGACACTCGGCTCGGCTGTGTTCATTAATTATATTAATACAATATACTTACTTAGCCAGTCAGTGGCACAGTGCTCGCCTCTACCACCTCAATCCCAGACACCTGGAGCTTGATATGTTCTCTTGCGCTGGCCTCCGACTCGTGACTACAGGAAAACAGCCTGACAATAAAGAACATCCCAAATGAACTGGAAAATTCTGGATTTACCCCTCCCCCTGACCCCAGGACACCAATCATTGTTCTAAACAACAACTGTTACTGGGTCTCTTTCGCGCTCTCTCTCGGAAGAGGCAGAGGCCTCTGCCACACCCCACTACTTTCCTAAAGCTGCACTGGCCTACCCCCAGCCATTGGAATTAATGGGGAGCTTCTGACTCCTCCCTGGGATAAACAAAATTCGCCCAAATGAAAAGCTGTATTCTGGCAGTGATATACAGATCCTGCCCATCTGAGTGTCGTCACTGCTCTGCTTTCTGGCTTCAGGTCAAAGAAATCTTCGCCCAGCCAAAAGCATGCACAGTAGAGAGTGAGCCAAGAGCCAATGCCATCATCCCCCACCCTGTCAAAGAAAAACCCGGATTTGCCCATGTTTGTTCACCAAGCAGCCAGCACAATTTATTGCTAGCTGCTCTGTGTTCCAGCTCATATTTTTTTAATCCCCAAGGGTGGCAGGGTGTTGCCCATCTCGCCCATGAACACCAGCCGCCCCTGGTACCCAGCCTAGCAGACATATATCAGGCATGCACCCTACCGTTTCCGTTACAATCTCAGTTAACACTTGCGTGACCTGTAACCAAAAGTTATGTATACAAGCGCAATGCCAGGCTAGGTGCATAAAATCCGCGTCAGCCTGTCCACAACGCACACAGCACACACTTTCACGCAAGCCAAATCTTCGCAATTGAAGCGGTGTATAGTAGAGCTGATGCAGGTATTTAAAATGGATAATATGGAGGTTGCAATTCGCTGTCAAACGCCCAGTTAATGTACAGCAGAATTTCCAGGCATCTAGTGACAGTGTAGAGCACAAGACAGCATTCCACTTGTTGTAAGAGGGGGACTCACTGGGATCTGCTTCCCGTTGGTGATCAGGCCCCTGCGGTCCTCCCCTGCTAGCACTGCCCGCAGCGTGCGCGGCTCGGCCGGATATGCGGCTCAGCCGGATATGCAGGTTAAACAAAATTTTCACTTACTGATCTTATTTTTGCTACTTGCACTACTTGGGGGGGGGGGGGGGGGGGGGGGGGACTGCTGCTGGTAATCATTTTTTTATGCAGCTTTTAAAATTTACCTGCCATGGTCTTGAGTGTGCTCGATCCCTGTAGACGCTCTAGCCGGTGTGCCTTCTTTCCCTCACTTCCTGTAGACGCTCTAGCCGGTGTGTCTTCTTTCCCTCACTTCCTGTGAGACACCGGTTGAGCGTCATTTTGGTTGGCGCTCTAGCATTCTAGCGCAATAACGATCCTTCCCTCTTTAAAAGGGAGACCCATCCAAGCGCGTGTGCACAGCGGGCACGCCAGAGGCAAGCCCGTCTGCGCCCGTCCGCGCACTGACCGTGCACAGTGCCAGTCATGCTGGCGGATCGCTCTCCCAGCCCCCACGCCCTGCTAGTGTTTGCTATTCCAAGGACCAACTTATGAGGCTTGGTGGGCAGAAGTCCGAGGTAGGGGTTAAGGCTGGGAGGGAGGGGGACCAGGCCTCGCATACTGATGGCTCGCTGATTGAGGTAATGTGCGGTCTTGTGAATGCCAGGTCTCTAGTTAAACACTTTCAGGAAATACACATCCTGATGGAATGTCACAATCTGGACGTTCGTTTTATCTCAGAAACCTGGACCCGCACTGCTTCTTTAGTTGAACTAGGGCTTGCTTGCCCCCCTGGGTTTAATGTTTTTCTCAAACACCGTATATCAGGGAGAGGAGGAGGGTTGGGAGTAATCTTCAAAGATAAATGGAACTTCACCCCTCTTGAATTAGATGAGGCCGAAGGGTTCGAACTCCTGGGGTTTTCCTTAAGGGAAGCTCACGGTCATCTATTAACCGGTATGCTTTGCTACAGACCCCGAGGAGGACCTAACTCTAAGTGCTCTGCCCTGATTGATGTGGTGTGTAACCTGACCTTGACACACTCTAAACTGATCATCCTGGGTGATTTCAATTTGTGGGCTGATGGCCCGCTGGACACGGCGCTTAAGGAATTGTCGGAAGCTTGCGCAAGTTTCGATATGCTCCAGCTGGTGTTGCAACCTACGCACCAGGGTGGACATATATTAGATCTACTGTTTGCTAATTCCAACATGGCTACAATTACAGATGTTCTACCACTGTGCTGGACTGATCATAGTCTGGTAAATTTTAGGCTTGCTCTGCCTAATGTGTGTTGTAAAATGTATCATCAGAGACAATATCGGCTGGGCAGAGAATGGGCCACATTGAGTAAGCTTAAAAATTCCTTGCATTGGAATGACTTAGACAGCCTGGACCCCAGTAGGTCGGTGGACTGGAATTACCAATTCACTGTGTGCAGATCCAAGACAGGATTGTCAAGATCTACAACAGAGGAATTCTTACCATGTACTTGCACAAGAACAGAGATGCTAGTTCCCAATGTCCCCTCCAGGATCCTCCAGAGACCGAATTAGATCACGTCTCTAAACAACCCCAAAGGGGGAAGGGGGAGTGGATAAAATAATAAAAGAACAAAGAGACTGGTTCAGGATTCTTCGGAGCTCCTCCGCAGCACCCTTCTTCTTGTCAGTTCGTTCTGTGGACCTTCTCTTGAACGATGCCTAAGGGAACTAATAGAGCACAATACTTAGCACCCTAGTCTACTCTGCTCTTGTCTACCAACTCTACTAATCTTTAGTTGTACATTTGAAAAGAACGTACCCCTTAATCCTCCTGAACTAGCCCCTCTTCGTGTGGTGGTAGTTGACTGTCTGGAATGTCTTTTCTTTCATTGGTTCTGTACAGTTCTACCTAAGATACATAAACATTTATTGGTTAATGCCTGTCCTTTAATTTAATTCTATTAATATTTATTCTATTTATCTGCTCACCTACCAGTATCTTTTTAATGTAGCGTTCACTATTCTTCTCTGTATTATTGTGGTAGATTTCGTCGTCTTTTCCTTAACTAGGATTTATGTTCTGCGTAGTTGTTTTCTTGTTATTGCATTTATTCTGTTATTTTATCTTGTATTCATCCTTGCTTTTAGCTTGATACTTTAGCAGGTATCTCGCTCTATATTTAGATAAGTTTTACTCATACAGTTACAATGTCTTTTATTTTTTCTTTCTTTTCTTTTTACAAGCAATGCCTTTTTCGTAATACTCCTTCCACAATGAACAACATATAACTTAGCTTTCGAAGTCGGCTCCGTGTTCTTCCTCCTTCGAGCCGCTAGAGTTAACTCCTGTCAAGAGTTGCTGAGGCGAAGTGGTTACGTCAGGAAAAGTTCCTCACTCGAGTCTTGGAATCTCCTGACTTGGGGAACACCTCGGGAAAGAACTAGATAACAGGGACTTGGCTCTCCAAACCCTTACTGTAAACTGAAATTAACACTATTCTTGAAATTCTAAGATTTTCCTGAGACGCCTAAGTTCAGCTCCGACCTCGGGCGACGCTTCAGTGAAGTGCGCCCTCGTGAGGGAGAGCGCGTTCCACCAAGGCTCCACACAGGTGTGAAGACAAAGACTAGACCGCTACCGCGATTGTACCGCGGCGGCCATCTTGGAATGTCTTCTTTGCAGCAAGGCACTCCAAGCGCGATCTTTTGTGCTTTTTCCACTTCTCCTGTTCCCACTTATTTTCGGATATGTGTTAATCGCATTAACTACTCGTGTCGAAGAACCAGTGGTTCTGACAGTACCCCCCAACAACAGAGGTTCTTCCTCCCTTGGTTTCGTAGGAAATCTTAGATGAAAGGTTCTCACAAGTCTAGGAGCGTGAACATCAGATGCAAGTTCCCAGGACCGCTCCTCTGGCCCATAACCTCTCCAATCAACTAGATAGTACAGTCTTCCTTTAACCTTTTTTGAGTCCAGGATTTCTTTTACTTCAAACTCCATTCCCGACTCCAGTTGAATAGGTTTCGGGGGCAGTTCTTTCCTCAAGTTTGGAGAAGCTAGTTTTAATAAAGAGACGTGGAAGACTGGATGAATTTTAAGCTTGGGTGGCAATTTCAACTTGTAGGTTACTGGGTTCACCTTTTTCACAATTGGATAGGGACCAATAAACCTAGGTTGGAATTTTCGATTTCCTTTTAATCTGAGGTTCTTTGTATTCAACCAAACTTCATCTCCTTCTACTAAGGGAGGGCCCTCCCTTCTTTTCTTGTCTGCATAGATTTTATATTTTTCTTTGGCTTGTTCCAAATTCTTTGATGCTGTTTGGTGAACTTGACTAAGATGAGAGACTAAGTCTGTAACTGCTGGGACTGAGATTTCAACTTCTTGGACTGTGGAATTAGGATGCCTCCCATAATTTAGGTAAAACGGAGAATAACCAGTGGATACATTTTTTGCATTATTATGAGCAAACTCTGCTGCCCATAGGTAATCTGGCCAATCCTTGTCTTGTTTTAACAGGAAAAGTCTTAAGTATTGCTCTAACTCTTGGTTCACCCTCTCTGTCTGACCGTCTGTTTCTGGGTGATAGCTGGTTAAAAACCTAGTCTCAATTCTCAGACCTTCTACAAAAGCTCTCCAGAAACGGGACAGGAATTGTGAACCCCGATCCGAAATGATGACCCTCGGAATCCCATGTAGTTTCACTATTTGTGTGCTAAAATGAGTAGCTAACTGTTTTGCTGTAGGAACCCCTTTTAATGCTAGGAAATGAGTCATTTTTGAAAATGCATCTACCACCACTAAAACTGTATTAACCCCCTGGCAGGAAGGCAAGTCAGTTATTAAGTCTAGGGTGATTGTGTGCCATGGAAAAGGGGGGGGGTTGGCATAGGTTGCAATAAACCCTTTGGAGCCTGCCGTTCCGATTTTCCCTGAGCGCAAATCTCACATGTCTTGACATATTGTTCAATGTCTTTATTCATTTGAGTCAAAGCAACGATTCCCCTTTTGGAAAAGCAGAATTTGTCAATACATTCACAACTTTATACAAACGATCACCAGGACAAGACACCCAAAAATCATCTCCATAACAACCTGCGTATTAAAAAATGTTTCATATATTTTTATTATTGTAAAATTGATCATATAGGAAGACACAAAAATTCATAAAAATACACAATAAAACAATGAGAAAATTGTTTTTGTTTAAAACAGCAATGCACAGTATCCTACCTATACATAGAACACACTACACATACATTAGTGCAAAATAAAGGGAGACTCGGTAAGGGACATTTTTTGATCTCTTATCAACAGGAATAAGGAGACATATGATCTTGATCTGCTATTTTCCTAGTTGATTATGTCAACATTTAAGTAATTCGGAAACTAGGAGTCACAACAATCTATACTCTCCCTCCTACGAATGCGTCGACGCGTTTCGGTGGAAATTTGAAGATAACCGACCACCTTCTTCAGGACAAGTAATAATATTCTCCCATGTCGTCAGAAAACAGTCTAAATCAAATCATAAAGTATACATATTAAAACACTTCTTACAATCATCAATTAAAACACAAACAATACATTTAAAACCTAAACAGTGTTATAGATAAACCCTTTCTAAATCATATGGGCATTAACAAGTAATATTAAGTAAAAAATAAGGAGAGAACAGGCCAAAATGGCATAGTGTTGTTCTCCTGGTGATCATCCATGCGATTCTTCATACACACAATACACCAAAGTGATTTCACACTCATCGGGGTTATAGTAGAGTCCCATCGAACTGCATTTAAGTACCTTATATACACGAGATGAGTAGACAACGGCTCTTAACCTCCTCCTTGTGCCTCATCCAGAATACTCAACAGGCCCAATACTATAAAGAACGATAATTTCAGGCATTAGAGTAGCCAAAAAGCTAGAATGTATTCTCTAATCTAGCTATGACAAGTACAGGGGTTGAAGATGCCAAGAAAAAATTAGATGAGATTAATAAAGATATTGAAGGGTACAGTGATTATTTGTTTAATAAAAAGACTAATAAATTGAAAAAAGACATTGAAAGATTCAGTGCAGAACTGGCCTATCCATACCTGAATGAAAAATATTATCAGCAGAAACAGGAACAGGGATGGGAAAGACCCTACAATAGACCGATCTATAAAAGAGGAGGTAGAAAACAGGTTACTTTCTCAGACACGTCTGGCTCTAGTAGCGAGGAAGAAAATGTCCACAAAGAGGATGAGAACAGCAGAGGTAATTTTAATGACTCAGGTCCTCCTGCTTTTTTAGGACAAAGATCAAGGAGGGGCCAAAGATTCAATTCGAATCAAGGGAGAGGACAACAATTTCGGGGTCCTCCTCCTCCACAACAGGAGTATCTGAGAACAAGAAATCAACGTTACTGGCGTCAATCGGAACACCAGTAATTAATTTATCAGACCGAACCCTGACGGAGACAGAAATTAGGTTGCTCAGCAAAGGGCTTAGCTTTACTCCATCCTCTAATATTAACAAATTCCAACTGGAAAAGGATCTACGTGCCTTCTTTAGGAAGATTAGATTGAAAAGATTTTTTCAAGATCGCCCGGCCTGGGAATACACCAATGCCTCTGGTCTTAAACCCAAATTTACCCCTACCTTGGCGATGGTAAACAAAAATCATGAGATTTTTGAGAAATCAGTAGAAAGTGGAATACAACATATTCTGCAAGAGAACCCCAAGCAATTTGACAGAAACTTTAGTAAAGGAGAAAGAGATGCATTAAAAACCCTCAAGGATGATGTCACTTTGACTATTAAACCTGCCGACAAGGGAGGAGGGGTAGTGGTGCTCAATACTTCTGATTACGAACAAAAAATGCTAGCTATGCTAGCCAACATAGAACACTATGAGCCTGTGTCGAGAAACCAACTAGCTAATCTGACTAAAGACTGCAGCTCTCTCTTAAATGAAGCAAAAGCCAATGAATGGATTTGTGAGGATGAGTATAAGTTTTTAAACAATGAGGAACCTAGGATTCCGGCATTGTACGGTCTCCCTAACATTCATAAGGACTTAGTTAACCCTCCGATGAGACCCATAGTTAGCAGTATTAATTCTCTCACAGAGCCACTTAGTAAATATGTTGATCACTTTCTTCGTCCTGTTGTCATGGGTCTGAGGTCCTATGTTAGGGACTCGGCTCACATGATATCTCTACTGGAGGGCAAATTATTCTGTGGTGAGACTCAGTGTCTTGTTACTCTCGACATTGAGTCCCTTTACACGAATATCCCCCAGAGTGAAACGGTTGAGGTGGTACGTAGAGCCATTGAAAATATCGATCTGGAAGGTGCTGAAATGAACTTCATTGTTGAGTGTGCCAGGATGGTTCTAATGAACAACATCTTTCTTTTTAAGGATCAATTGTATAAACAAAGGAAAGGCACCAGCATGGGGGCTATCTGTGCGCCGAGCTTGGCTTGTCTCTATGTTGGTGAATTCGAGAAGAAACACATCTTCAACGAACTAGCCCCCTTTTTTGAGAATGTGGTGGGCTGGTATCGTTATATAGATGATATCTTCTTTATCTGGGACGGTCCAACCCAAGCCCTAGAAGAATTTTTAATGTGGCTCAATCTTGGAGATCCCAACCTCAAATTTACATCTCACTGGAGTAGGTATAAGATTGAGTTTCTTGACATTGTTATTAAAGATGTAGAGGGTTGTTTGGCAGTGGAACTTTTCACCAAGCCAACTGCTAAAAATACCCTACTGCACTATTCTAGTTTTCACCCCAAATCACAACGAGACAATATACCTTTTAGTCAGTTTCTCCGATTGCGGAGAAATTGTTCTGATTTGGGTGATTTCTATAAACATGCTGACACAATGAAAAAGAAATTTATAGAGAGAGGATATCCCAGGAAATTGATAACGCACTCACTTAAGCGAGCAAGATTCTATAACAGAGAGGCTATGCTGACAAAGACGAAAAAAGATAAAGATGAGTTTGAGAAGCTTGTGTTTGTGAGTCAGTTCTCACACATAAGTAATCGAATCAAAAATGTGATCAACAGCAACTGGCACATTATCAATAATGATGAGGACAAAAAGCTGGATAAACCTATTTTCGCATTTAAAAGAAACAGGAATCTTAGAAATGAGCTAGTCCATACATACAGAGAGAACCAGGGTAATGTTCAATGTACGCTGGAGGGAACTCATGCTCTCAGAAATGTGAGATGTGGTTCTTGCAACGTTTGCCCATTATCCCTGGAATCTAACATCCTTGAATATAACGGCCGTAAGGTCTTTTCTAGATCTTTAAATAACTGTAGGAGCAAGAATATTGTGTACTTCCTCAGGTGTCCTTGTGGGAAAGGATACGTTGGTGAAACGGGGAGAGAGTTACGCATTAGACTACAGGAGCATCGCTCAGCGATACGTACGAAAAAATTAAATGCCCCCTTAGTTGCTCATTACACCGAAGCGGGCCATAGTGACTCTGATATTCAGTGGTTCATTTTAGAGAAAATCTGGATGGGCCGTCGGGGTGGCAACATGGAACAAAAAAGGAAGGCAAGAGAACAGTGGTATATTTCACTGTTCAATACAGTACGCAATGGTCTTAATTCGAAGGAGGAATGGGAACGTCTTATCAATTACTGAACCCGTGATCACGGCAATATTGGGAAATCTGAGCGACACACTTTATTGAGTACCACCTATGGTCACCAGAACAGTAAAAGTATATTCTATACAGCACTAATCTATAGAATATTTAACCATAGGTTGTTCTGTCTTGCAATTAGGGGGCTAGTAGGCAATTAATTCCTGGCTGTTATCAGATTATGTGCAGTCTATACTGCTTCATGCTGATGTATGCCGGAATTGTTCCAATCTCCTCAATCTTGTATATGACAAATTACGGTGTTGTTCCCACGTCCGCATGTTTTTTGATTCGTATATTGAACATGCTTTACCTGGTGCCCGGAGGAATTCTCTGTATTGTCCTATTCTATAAACAACATATGTTGTGTACGGAAATGATCTCTATTTTGTACAAGCATGTGCAGAGTTATCCAATTTGAATTCCTAGAGGAGTACATGTTGTACTGCATCTACTTTCCAAGTTATCGAGCATTAATCCTTTTTTTAAAATGAATGGACTGCCGTTTGAAATTAACTAAATGGCAGTCAAAGATGGCCGCCACGTTGGCTGTCTCTACTCGTAACTAGACGGTGTGGTTGAAGGGCCCGTTAGCCTTTGTGTTGAAGTGTTAAGGGCATCCATCATGGCCGCCACGTTTTGAGCGGTCTTGGCTTGTTTAGCCGTAACACACTACAGCTGACTTCAATTAACTCGTGTTTACCGAGTATAAATAACGAGCCATTTGGTTCTACGTAGTCGTGCTGGTAGGACCCGGAGAATCATTTCATGACGCGTACGCGCCTATACACGGTGAGAGAGACGAGGATCGTTTGTTCGTGTTTTATCACGTTTGAGTGCATACTTGCTGACAGGGTTTAGGTATTCTTTGGGTGTACTTTTAAAAGTTTGCAATGGGCTCTGAAGTTAGAGTCCTTAGCTCGGGATGTCTTTAGGGTCTCGATAATACGAGGTTAGACTATGAATTCAAATAGGGCTCTACTTGGGTGGCTATCATATACTAGACGAGTGTTGTAACAAGATTGTCATGCTTTCCGCGGACTATATGGTGGCTAATATTGGGGCTGACTCGGAATGAGGAGTCTGTTAATATGCCCACAATTATGTCCTTTGACCAAAAAACCGCTAATCTCTGGGCTTTATGGGCTTCTTGATTGTGGTTGACCAAATATAAAGAGCAGGTAGAGAAAGATATAAATGTACATATAAAACATGTTTTCTGTTCTTAGGCCATAGGATTGTATCCACCGTGTACTTATCCATGAGGAGAAAAAATAGATACTCCCACCGTTTACGACCTAACTGAAATCATCTCTGAGGTTTCGACCCATCTATTCATCTAAGGTAAATTCCATATACTATTGAGTTAGAGTCCCAGAGATATACCTAGAAAGAATCTACTCTACAATAGACGAATAAGATAGAAGTTTTTTGTCTTTTCTTTTAGACCAATTATCCATCAAACGCTCACATTTGCGCCGAAAGAATAAGGCTATGAAAGATTGTATCAGGTAATCTTTTGTGCTGTTGTTATAGCTAGATTAGAGAATACATTCTAGCTTTTTGGCTACTCTAATGCCTGAAATTATCGTTCTTTATAGTATTGGGCCTGTTGAGTATTCTGGATGAGGCACAAGGAGGAGGTTAAGAGCCGTTGTCTACTCATCTCGTGTATATAAGGTACTTAAATGCAGTTCGATGGGACTCTACTATAACCCCGATGAGTGTGAAATCACTTTGGTGTATTGTGTGTATGAAGAATCGCATGGATGATCACCAGGAGAACAACACTATGCCATTTTGGCCTGTTCTCTCCTTATTTTTTACTTAATATTACTTGTTAATGCCCATATGATTTAGAAAGGGTTTATCTATAACACTGTTTAGGTTTTAAATGTATTGTTTGTGTTTTAATTGATGATTGTAAGAAGTGTTTTAATATGTATACTTTATGATTTGATTTAGACTGTTTTCTGACGACATGGGAGAATATTATTACTTGTCCTGAAGAAGGTGGTCGGTTATCTTCAAATTTCCACCGAAACGCGTCGACGCATTCGTAGGAGGGAGAGTATAGATTGTTGTGACTCCTAGTTTCCGAATTACTTAAATGTTGACATAATCAACTAGGAAAATAGCAGATCATGATCATATGTCTCCTTATTCCTGTTGATAAGAGATCAAAAAATGTCCCTTACCGAGTCTCCCTTTATTTTGCACTAATGTATGTGTAGTGTGTTCTATGTATAGGTAGGATACTGTGCATTGCTGTTTTAAACAAAAACAATTTTCTCATTGTTTTATTGTGTATTTTTATGAATTTTTGTGTCTTCCTATATGATCAATTTTACAATAATAAAAATATATGAAAAAAATTTTAACACGCAGGTTGTTATGGAGATGATTTTTGGGTGTCTTGTCCTGGTGATCGTTTGTATAAAGTTGTGAATGTATTAACAAATTCTGCTTTTCCAAAAGGGGAATCGTTGCTTTGACTTGTGTCTGGTGGTGCTCCACCCCTTTTGTGGTACGGGGCCCCTCTCTTCTGAATTTTTATATTTATTCATTTGAGGCCACCAGTATTTTCTCTTTACCAGGTCTGCAGTCTAGAGCTCTCCTTTGTGGCCTGCCAAGAGATCATCGTGGCATTCATACAGTGCTTGAGTTTGCAATTCACGCGTAGGCAAGTATAGGGCTCCCTTATGGTAAGGTAAATGGTTTAGGACTTCTCTTCCTTCCTCTTGTTGGGCCCATTTCTGCATGTCTTCTGGTTTTAAGACCTGAGCGATCAGTTCCTTCAAATTAATTAGAGTGGTGGCACAAATTATTTTGGAATCTGGAATTATTGTTTGATTTTTGGGCACCCCTTTTTCTTCTTCAGTTCCAATTCGAGATAAGGCATCTGCTTTCCCATTTTGGGCTCCTGGTCTGTAGGTAATCACAAAGTCGTAGTCAGCAAAATACAAGGACCATCGACGTTGTCGAGGCGTGAGGGTTCTGGCTGACTTCAAAAACTTCAAATTACGGTGGTCAGTGAAGAGTGTTACCACATGGTTAGCTCCCATGAGATAATGTCTCCACTCCTTGAAGGCGTCTTTTATAGCTAACAGCTCTTTTTCGGTTATGGTGTAATTAGTTTCAGCAGGTGTCAATTTTCGAGATCTATAAGCAACAAGATGCAGCTGACCCGTTTGCTTGTGCCTTTGGGATAGAACTCCTCCCACTGCCAGATCGGAGGCGTCAGTCTCTACATAAAATGGCTCAGTTGGGTCAGCGTGCAACAGGATGGGCGCCGAAGTGAAGTCTTTCTTCAAGGATTCAAAGGCTTCCTCAGCTTCATTCGACCACTCAAAATGTACTCCTTTCTTGAGCAGGCGTGTAAGTGGGAGTATTTTTCGTGAGAATTCACTGATAAATCTTCGATAAAAATTTGCGAACCCAATAAATCCCTGAACCTCCTTGACACTTGTTGGAGACTTCCAATCAATTACTGCTTGGATCTTTCACTTATCCATGTTGATTCCAGATGGTGAAATCACAAAACCCAAAAATTCCACTTGTGACACGTTGAAGGCGCACTTCTCCAATTTCACAAACAGTCGATTCTCTCTGAGTTTTTGTAACAATTTTCTAACTTGGTCCCGATGCTGGCTCTGATCGACTGAATAAATCAAAATGTCGTCAATGTACACAATTACACATTGATCGATAAATTCGCTAAGAGCATCGTTGATAAAGTGCTGAAAGGCAGCTGGAGCGTTACACAGTCCGTACGGCATAACTTGGTATTCGAATAATCCAAACCTTGTTCTGAATGCCGTCTTCCATTCATCGCCTTCTCTCACTCTGATTAGATGGTAGGCTCCCCTAAAATCTAACTTTGTATAGATCTGTGCCCCTTTGACCTGATCTAATAGGACGGAGATGAGCGGAAGAGGATATCGGTTTTTCTTGGTAATTTTGTTAATTGCTCGATAATCAATACACGTTCTCAAATCTCCCTCCTTTTTTGGCACGAAAAACAAAGGTGAAGATACCGGCGATTGAGAAGGTCGGATGAAACCATTCGCCAGATATTTGTCTATGTACTTTTTCAGGTGCTGGTGCTGGTGCTCCTTTTCCGTCAGCGCATAGACCCGGCTACAAGGCATATTGGAACCTGGTTCGAAGTCTATTTTACAATCATAAACACGATGAGGTGGTAGTTGCTCAGCTTCTTGCTCGTTGAACACATCTTCAAAATCCTGGTATTCTTGTGGTATTTCTTGTGAATTTATGACGCAGACCGAAGCTTCTGCCATGCATAAGGATATTGCCGGATTCTCTTCAGTTGTTTCATTTTTCATCTTGAAGCAGTTCCTTTCACAGTATTTCGAATTCATTTCAATAGTTCTGGTGCTCCAATCGATGGCTGGATTGTGCTCAGTGAGCCATGGTAACCCTAATATGAGTTGAAACTGTGGGGCATCAATTAAATTAAACTGGATATCTTCGTGGTGCCCATCTTCAGAAATCATTTGCATTGATTCCGTGTGACTCACAATGGGTCCGGAGGAAAGATTCGTTCCATCCACCGCTCGGACTGGCTCACTCTTGGTCTTTGGGATGGCCTTCAGCCCAATCTTAGTTGCAAATTTTAGATCACAAAAGTTTCCGGTAGCTCCCGAATCCACCATTACTGCCACTCCAGTCAATGTAACTTGTCGAAACTTTATCGTCATGGACAAGATTAAGTGTGGTGACGATGATTGCAAGGTATTCGCCACTTGGTGTCCTTTCGGAGTTGATTCCTGACTAGCATCCACCTGTCCAACTCCTTCTACAGGTGGTGCTGAAAGTTTTCCTTCGGTTTAAAGGAATTTTTTGGTTTCTTTGGACAATTTCTCACAAAATGTCAACTTGAGCCGCAGTACATGCATAAATTGCCGATTCTTCTTTTATCCTTTTCTTCTTTCGAAAGTGGACCCCTTGTAGTTCCAATTTGCATAGGTTCAGAGCCCAATGCTCCTTCTGCAACCTTTCCAGCTTCTATTTTTACTCTGTCGAATCGTGGGGCTATCAGTCTGAAATCTCTTCTTTTTTCGCCTTTCCTTTCTCCATGACGGAAGTCCAGTTCTAAAACCAGGTCTATTAGGGCTGAGATCTCTGTGGGTCTATTTGGAATTTGCGCCAGAACGTCCTTTAATTCATCTCTTAAGCCTCGATAAAATATTGCTGCTCTTTTGCTTTCTGGCCAGTCTGTTTCCATTACTAATTTATTAAACTGAGCCAAATAAGCCACGAGGTCTCTATTCCCTTGACGTAATTCAAGCAGTTCATTATCTACAGCCTGAGAAATTCTTCGTCTATCAAAGATTCGAAGGAATTCTTGTTTGAATTGGTCATAATCTTGCAAAAGTGGTTCGTCACGTAAAACCAAAGGCATGGACCACGGCGCTGCATCACCACTTAAATATGACAAAACAAAAGCCACTCTAGATTGCGCATCAGGGAAAATTGAAGGGCGACACATAAAGTGTAGAGAACATTGAGTAATGAAAACCTGGGCCTTCTGGGGGTCTCCACTAAATCTTTCTGGGGGTGCCAAAGGAATGACAGGGGATAAAGCGTGTATGACTTGTGTGGTTACTTTATTAGGGTCTCCAATGGATGGGTTTATACTCTCTCTCCCTGGGCCTAATGGTTGTTTAACTCTCTGGGCCAGTTATGCTGTCTCCTTCCTTGAATGTATGACTTCTTGTCGTAAACTCCGATTGTCCTCTCTAACTGCGACTAACTCCTTTTGTATAGCTTCTAAAACGGATCCCAAGGTTTGCAAGTTTATTCCTTCAGCCATTCTGTCCGGGTGCAAGTTTTAAAACGTGGGCACTTCACTCTGTCAAGATCTACAACAGAGGAATTCTTACCATGTACTTGCACAGGAACAGAGATGCTAGTTCCCAATGCCCCCTCCAGGATCCTCCAGAGACCGAATTAGATCACGTCTCTAAACAACCCCAAAGGGGGAAGGGGGAGTGGATAAAATAATAAAAGAACAAAGAGACTGGTTCAGGATTCTTCGGAGCTCCTCCGCAGCACCCTTCTTCTTGTCAGTTCGTTCTGTGGACCTTCTCTTGAACGATGCCTAAGGGAACTAATAGAGCACAATACTTAGCACCCTAGTCTACTCTGCTCTTGTCTACCAACTCTACTAATCTTTAGTTGTACCTTTGAAAAGAACGTACCCCTTAATCCTCCTGAACTAGCCCCTCTTCGTGTGGTGGTAGTTGACTGTCTGGAATGTCTTTTCTTTCATTGGTTCTGTACAGTTCTACCTAAGATACATAAACATTTATTGGTTAATGCCTGTCCTTTAATTTAATTCTATTAATATTTATTCTATTTATCTGCTCACCTACCAGTATCTTTTTAATGTAGCGTTCACTATTCTTCTCTGTATTATTGTGGTAGATTTCGTCGTCTTTTCCTTAACTAGGATTTATGTTCTGCGTAGTTGTTTTCTTGTTATTGCATTTATTCTGTTATTTTATCTTGTATTCATCCTTGCTTTTAGCTTGATACTTTAGCAGGTATCTCGCTCTATATTTAGATAAGTTTTACTCATACAGTTACAATGTCTTTTATTTTTTCTTTCTTTTCTTTTTACAAGCAATGCCTTTTTCGTAATACTCCTTCCACAATGAACAACATATAACTTAGCTTTCGATGTCGGCTCCGTGTTCTTCCTCCTTCGAGCCGCTAGAGTTAACTCCTGTCAAGAGTTGCTGAGGCGAAGTGGTTACGTCAGGAAAAGTTCCTCACTCGAGTCTTGGAATCTCCTGACTTGGGGAACACCTCGGGAAAGAACTAGATAACAGGGACTTGGCTCTCCAAACCCTTACTGTAAACTGAAATTAACACTATTCTTGAAATTCTAAGATTTTCCTGAGACGCCTAAGTTCAGCTCCGACCTCGGGCGACGCTTCAGTGAAGTGCGCCCTCGTGAGGGAGAGCGCGTTCCACCAAGGCTCCACACAGGTGTGAAGACAAAGACTAGACCGCTACCGCGATTGTACCGAGGCGGCCATCTTGGAATGTCTTCTTTGCAGCAAGGCACTCCAAGCGCGATCTTTTGTGCTTTTTCCACTTCTCCTGTTCCCACTTATTTTCGGATATGTGTTAATCGCATTAACTACTCGTGTCGAAGGACCAGTGGTTCTGACAAGGATTGATAAGCATATTCCTGCAAAGAAGCTAAAAAAGAGAGAGAAACCATCAGCCCCCTGATTTAACGAGGAATTGCGAGCACTCAGGATGGGTTGTAAAGTGGCTGAAAAAGCCTGGAGAAAAGGATATAGTGAGTCAGAAAAAAATACTTTTAAGAATCAACTTAAGCTGTACAAAAACACTATAGCGAAAACTAAAGATGAGTATTTTGCTAATACCATTCTTCTAGCAGCTAATAGCACCAAAGCTATATTCAGCTTAGTAAAGAGTCTGTCTAAACCTGACTGTGCTAATAACAAAATTCCGGTTACTCAAGCTTTATGCGATGAGTTAGCTTCCTATCTGGAGGATAAAATCGACAAGGTAGTTAGGGATTTTGATCCACCAACAGCGGTGGAAGAACCTGATCCTCAGTTGTCCAATGCTGAGCAGTGTTCTCTGCCATCACCAGACTCTAAGCCCAGCAACCCTACCGTTTTAAAACACTGCCAGCATACTCTGGATTGCTTTCGCATTCCGGACGAGGAAACATTTGATACCTTAGCCAGGGGTGTCTCCTCTGGGTCCCCCCTGGACCCACTTCCCCACAGAATCTGGAAGGAATACGGAGCCGAGCTCTTTCCCTATTTACGACAGATCTGTGGTCTATCCTTGAGTACGGGGGAGGTCCTTAAAAGCTGGAAGGAAGCAGTTGTGACCCCTCTTCTAAAAAAAAACACGCTTGAACCCGGGTGTGTGGCCAACTATCGGCCAATTTCTTTATTGCCATATCCTGTTAAAATTCTGGAACGCATCGTCAGTAAGTCTCTATCCCAGTATCTTGAGGAGTATTCGCTCCTTGACGAGATGCAATTTGTCTTTCGGCACAAGCACGGTACTGAAATAGCACTTGTTACCATGCTTGATGATATGAGGATGCGGGCAGACAGTGGCCAGTCAGTGATCTTGGTGCTGTTGGACAGGTCAGCGGCTTTTGACACTGTAAACCACGGTATACTGTTGGGGAGACTTAAAGACCAGGTTGTGACCGGTCGCGCCCTTGACTGGCTTTGTTCTTATCTAACAGACAGTGTGCCTTCAGCCGTTCTCCGCCAACAAGTCTTCCTTACGACAGGGGGTCCCGCAGGGCTCAGGGATTAGTCCTGTGCTCTTTAACATATATTTGCAGCCTCTCATTCCGCTTATTAGATCTTTTGGAGTGGAGGTGGTGAATTACGCGGATGATACCCAGCTCGTGTTTACCTTGGAAGGGAATGATTCCATTTCCTTGGAAAGATTTCATGAGTGTATGACTAGCACCACGAAGTGGCTTAAGAAGAACTGGTTACAATTTAACAGCTCTAAAACGGAAGTCGTCCTGTGTTCTTCCAGAAGATCTTATCTTTCAGCTGTCCCCTACTGGGGCACCTATTACCCCTTCTAGCACAGTACGCAATCTGGGGGTGATGGTGGATCAGGATCTCCAACTGAATTCTCAGGTTAACAAAACGGTTGGCACTTGCTTCTCGCTAATCCGAGTGCTGAGAAAGATCCTCCCTTTCTTGCCTAACTCTGCTAGAATGCAGGTTGTGAGATGCGTAATTCTCTGCAGACTTGATTATTGCAACTCTCTATATCTGGGTGCGCCTAACACCCTTATCGGGAAGCTGTATAGAATACAGGCCATTGCAGCAAAACTCGCTTTAAATAGGCAACGAGGGACCTCAACCACATTAGCCTTGCGAGATTTGCATTGGCTGCCGATCCACCAGCGAATTCAATTCAAAGCTCTATGCACGGTCTTTAGGGCAGCTCATGGAATGGGCCCTAAGAACCTGCAAAGAAAATTCAGCTGGTATTCTCCAACTAGGAACTTTCGTTCTGCTTCTGCATTTCTGATGAATGTAGTCAGGTTCAGGCGGTCCAGAACAGGTGGCAGATCCTTCTCTGCCGTTGCTTCTCGGCTATGGAACACTCTCCCTTTGGATCTACGTCAGGTCCAAAGTCTTATGGATTTCAGGAAAAAGTTGAAAACGTTTTTATACCCTAGGCTGGAGTAATTTTTCCCTCTGATATTATCTCTTTTTTCCTCCCTTCCTGTGTCACACCTCGGCTGCCCCTACTAACTTCTGGTGGGGACTCTCCTTTTTAAGCGCCAGGATACCCGTCGGGTGATAGAGCGCTATATAAGCACCTCATTACATTAAATTACATATGTGTCAAATTGCCTGCCGCACACGCACAGAAGTGAAGCCCAGCATCAGACCGGTGTCACGCACATTCTGCAGGTCCGACAGTGTCCGCAATTGGCCCTGTTTGTATAAATCGGCAAGTTGAGTAATACCCACCTCCCCCTGTGTCTTCAAGGCTGCCAGTTGTTGTGCAGCAGATATATCAGGGTGCGCGGCAAGCGGCAGTGATGGTGCATATAGATAGTCCAAATGCGCTCTTTTGGCAAGGGTTTTCCATGCCCAGGCCGTGCAGTGAACTGGACTAATTTCAGCTCGCGAGCCCCACCCCCTGCTGCACATCAAGGCAGTCGCAACCAGAGGAGTCCGGAGCACGGAGTCCGCCTCAACCGCCGTATGTGGCTGGAATCCCTGTGGATAATACCAGAAATGTGCAAACTGCGCCTCTGCGCATGAGTAATACAAGCGCATGTCAGGGGCCTCAAAATCACCACGCTCAAACGGCTGAACCAACATACTCCAGCTACAACGGGGCTTCCCACCCCCCAGACAAACGTTAAAAGGGTCGACTGCAGCATATTAAACATAGTTTTATTCAAACGGATGGGTATGTTGACGAACAAATAAAAGAGTTTGGGTAAAAAAGTCATTTTTATGACCCCTATGCGATCCGCAAGGGAAAGAGGTAGTTTAGCCCAGCATGCAGCCTGATCTGTAATTGTGTTAACGGCACAGTCATAGTTAGTCGTAATCACCACACCAGGGTCCCTGTGTAGCCATATACCCAAGTATTTCACCGGATCAAACGAGCACTTCAAGGGAGAATCTAGTTCTATCTCTTTGGTGCCAGCTGTCAGCGGAAACACGGTAGACTTAGCCCAGCTGATGCCCAAGCCTGAGTATCATTCAAATTTAACATACGCTTGTGATAGTTCCGATAAATATGTGGCGGGTTCTCAGACGTAGAGCAGCATATCATCTGCATACAGTGACACCAACAAAGGCCCCCGTCTAAACCGCCTGAGCGTGCCACTGTCGCAGCTTGCATGTCAAAGGCTCCAGCGCAAGCGCAAGCGCAAAGAGCATGGGCGACAGGGGGCAGCCCTGCCGCGTGCCACGTTTGATGGTTAAGGCGTTGGGAGACCCAGCCATTCACACGAATTCGGGAGAGGCAGCAGTGGCCAGATGTCAATGGAAGGATAAGGAAATTTTCCTACGGGAGGATTGCGATTCCACAGTGGGACATTCCCTGAGCATCATTGGCCTGGTAACAAGAAAGCCCCTGGAGCAGATATTGCACCAGACGGCCTTGATGTAAGTCTGTGAGAAACATCCTAGCGTGTGATTGCAGGTGGCTTTGAGTGCGGGACGAGAATCAGACCGGGGCCATCGTGAAAGCATCCTTCGCTGCCGCCGTGAGGAGAACGGCTGGATTTCTTTCTTTCCCGGCCGTGAGGGGAACGGCCCAACGACATTACATCCCCCAGAGGCCCTTGCGCTCCTGCAGCATCGTCACCACGCCGGGGGCGCGATATAGTCGCAGCGGCCCTCCCGCAGCGCCCGGAGGAGGCCGGACTGGGCCAGACATCTTGGCCATTTACAGATTGAAATACGTGAAGTATGCCCTGAAGCTAATGAACGTTTGAGTCTCAGTACGGCAGTGTGTTAAAGCAGCAACGTAACTTTGAACCGCTTAATTTTTTGAACTCATAAATACGCTGAAGTATTTTACAGAGGGCCGTAAACAGAGATTGGGGTTTTCTTTCGTGATCTACGCCGTCATGGGTAAAAGGAAAGCACTCGCTACACAAGGTGGCGCCCTGGGGGATGCATGGCGGGCAAAATTGATTCCTCTCTGACCAAAGCCGCACATGCAATCACGCAAGAAATAGCCTCGACTGAGCGGAGGCTGTCCATTGAGGCAAGTAAATGTCTCCAAAGCCAAAATATTAGCGAGGAGAGAGAACAAGGGGACTCTGAGGCTACCATGGGCCCCTCAGAATGTCCTGTAGTTTTATCAATTTGTGCACTTTTAAGCGAGACACCCATTTCTGGCGAGTCAGACATACCTTCCAAAATCTTCATTGATAAAACACCAGAGGATATCGAAGTGGCCCCGGACCTACCGCCACCGAAGAGAAAACAAACTGGTTGTTATAAGCCTATAAGTAAATCCCCACGGTTACAAATGCAGACTCAATTATCTTCACAATCTGATCTAGGTCAAAGGCAGCTATTGGATTCTTTATTTTCAAAGTTAGAACGTATGATGAAGGCTCTCTTAGTGCCAATAACACAAAAAATAGAAAAAGTAGAGGAGTTGGTTAAACATTTATTAAATCGACTGTAACATTAGCTCTCCGTCCATTGTGTCAAATCCTGTAGGGGCAGGGGGTGGAAATGTTTTGAAATATAAGTCTCAAACTCATACTGAACCCGTCCTACCTGGTCGAAACTTAAGCGTCCCCATTATTCCAGGGAGTAAGGGTGGATTAAGTGGCCCAAGTCAGTTAAATAGACTTGTAGTAACAGAATCTGCAGCCCAGAATGCTGAGACAGCGCAGGTCAAAGGACCCCTGGATTCACATAGGGTATCCTTACCCATACGTAGTCAGTTTACTCACGACATACCTAAAGTGGCGAATCAAAGTATCCTCAACTTACCTCCTGCATCTGCTGTTAGTAGCAGTTTTATTAGAGGTTCCCCCTATCTCCCAAGAAACTAGGGAAACTACAGAGGACTTAATTCACAATGTGACCCATTGGTGTACACATTTTTTTATACATGGCCAATACATATCATCTGGCATTATAATGTGGGGTGGATAGGCCAACAAACTAACAAGGCTGGTGTAGGAGATTGCATAGTTGTAAATTTTAAAGATCCAGAGAAAGCCAAGATTCTAATAGACAGTGCATCCCAGAGTAATCTAAATCCCAAATAAATGTAGTCTGACTTCAATACTTTTACCCCCCAAGACAGTGTGGAGGTTTTATTCAGGGGCAATGGCAAATACCACGAAAGTTAGGGAACCCGGTAAACATAAGCAAGGTAGGAAATGAGCTGCCATTATACAATAGATTTCAAGCCCTGGCAGATTGCCGAAATTTGGATGAGAATGACTGACTAGAGCAAGGTGATAAATTTGAACAGGCTTCTTCCCTATTTAATAGGATCACAAATTCATCAACATCAGTAACTGAGGTTCATGCTGCAATAATTACTGCAGTCCTAGATTCTCTCCAGTCTCAAAATATCACGGGGGCCAAGTATGGTAAAGTTCTTTCATGGAACATAGCGGGCATATGGGCTAAAAGAGGAAATCTATGTTGGGAAACATTTTCTAGCTTTACACCTTATTATTGCCCTTAAGGAAACTTGGGACGCAAACGACTGTTTTTATTTAGATGGTTTCACCTCATTTCATAAATGTGCCACTCCGTCAAACATGGGCAGAGCGCGAGTAGGTTTATTGTTAATGTTTTCACTCAAACTCTCTTGTAAAACAGGTTTGGTTAATTGTAATTCTCAGAATATTTTGGCAGTGGAACTGTCTTTTAAGGGCCGGCCGACTGTGTTAGTGATACATTTTTATAATTCTTTTACCTGAGGACATGAGCTGAAACATTTGCAAGATTTAAAAGACTTTTTGGAAGATTATGAGGAGGGTAAATCAGCCTATTTTGAAATAATAATTCTTGGGGACTTCAATACTCATCAATGCTTTTCTAAATGTTTTTCAAACAAGGATCAGGGAAATTTTAACTCACCCTTACATCATGTTGAGCAAACATCCTCAGGCAATTTTGTTGAGAGTATTTTAGCAATTCAAAATGTATGTTGTCTCTCACAGCCGGAAAATATGTCCCCAGTACCTACTTATATAGGAAATGGTAGAGCTAGCACTATTGATTATATTTTAATCTCTGCTTCGTTAGTCCCTTTTACTGAGGATTTATTGGTTAATTGGTCAGGTCTAAGTGACCATAACCCGCTTGCGGTTAACATACTACTTCCTACCACTAAAGTGGGAGAATCAGCTTCCTGCCTGGCAAACACCAATATCAGTACTAAAGATCAGGCTCGCAGGCTAAAATGGGAAAGGATAGCCCCAGAACATTTTTTAACCAATTTATATACAGTCTGTGCTCCTGAAATTGAGCTTTGCTTAGACTCTGGCAAACGGGTTAGCTCCACTATAAAAGCTTTCGAGAAATTAACTAAACAGATCCAATCAGATCTCACAATTATTGGCGGTTCTAGACGCCCGAAGGCTGTTAAATGGTTTAATGGAGCATGCTCAGCAAAACACACGGACCTTATATTAGCCCAAAAAAAAGATCCCAAGAATTAAAATAGAAATTAGGGATAAAAGGAAAGCATATCAGATAGCACTTAGAAATAGGAAGAAGGAGCTTAAAGACCAAGCCTGGTACGCACTACAACAAGCAAGCATATTGAAAGAGAGGGCACATTTTTGGTCGGTAGTTAATAGCCCATTCCTTTCTGAAACCCCAAATTTAAACACTGACTACCTGGTTCCAGCAGATAAATGGGTATCGCATTTTGGAAACATCTTTAGAAATACACATTTGACAGCAACAGAGGAGTTAAGGGAAGGTGGACAAACAAGCACATCACTTTTCGTCAGGGTAGAAGAGGTTTATGATGCCATTATAGCTACAGCTGGTGGAAAGGCCCCAGGCCCGGATGGGGTACCGGCCGATCTATATAAAGCTGACACAATTGTATGGGCAAGCATTTTAACCAATGTTTTTAATGCTGGGTGTTCTCAGGGATACCCAATATCTTGGGGGAAATCAGTCATAGTTCCTATTTTTAAAAAGGGTGCAAGGGATGAGCCTATATGTTATAGGCCAATCTCACTTTTAGATTCTGCAGCCAAAATCATGGGAAAAGTCATATTAAACCGGTTAACGACATGGCTGGACAACCAAAATATCATTTCCAACCTGCAATATGGCTTTAGGTCAGGTAAAGACACTTTGGACCAATGTCTAAACCTACACTTATTGGTAGGCAAGTACACCATCGCAAAAAAAGGAACAATCCATTTGGCATTTATGGATCTAACGCAAGAGTTTGACTGTGTCAACAGATCAAAGTTGTGGTCCATTTTGAGGGATATGGGCCTCGAACCAGAGTTGGTGGACTTTTTAAATGCCATCCACAAAAATAATACAACGGCTGTTAGGCATAATAGTAATGGGGACTTGACATCTACCTGAGATGTGAAAAGAGTGGTACACCAAGGGTGTATCCTGGCCCCTCTCTTATGCACACTATACATAAACAATTTGGGAGATTCCCTAATAGCCAGCTGTAGAGACATTCCTAGATTTGGCGACAAGATGATTCCTGCATTATTATATGCAGATGATACGGTTATATTAGCAAAAGCAGCAATGGGCCTCCAATCACATTTAAATGCTTTTATAGTTTTTATGGACTCTTTAGATTTATCAATACATTTTAAAAAATCCCATACTATGTCCATTGGCCCTGAAAAGTCCCAAAAAAGAAACAGTTTTACTGTAAAGGGATAGAGCTAACAAAGGTCCCAACTTTCCCTTACTTAGGGGTACTTTGCGACGAAAACGCGTCATGGTGCCCACAAATTATGCAAAAAAAAAAAAAAAAAAAAGAATACCCTTGCAATGGCTACAGGGGCTACACTAAATTTTGCTAAAAAACTAGGGATCAAACCCATTGCAGTCCTGATGAAGATATACAAGAAAAAATGCATTTTTTTTCCCCAGGTCCAATGATTAAGCCATATTTACAACTGCTTGGCATAAGCGGTACTTTGATTCCCTTCTTTCAGCACTTGGGTGGCACCCCAGCTGAACTTCTGAGGTTATGGTACGGCGGTCCCTGGTATGTCAAGCTTTTCTGCTGTGGGATGAGGTCCTGGCTCCATGACTATCCCTCCCAGTTGGTTCGAACTGTGTCAGCATATTGCTTGTAATCCGATTGATTGCGCATCTATAACCTTGGTGGCATATGAGGACAAAAAAAAAAAAAAAAAAAAAAAAATGCATTTCAATGGCAACCTATGGCAGTGACATCTGGTGATACATAGAAGAGAGGGGTATTCAGCAGGAGAAAAAAAAATTCTATGTAAGGTTTTGGCAGTTCCATTTTCCACGCCCACTTACATAATACATGAATAACTAGGGATGGCATACATTACACAGATCAGATTGCAGTGGCTCCACTGATGCGATGGTTCAGAATTTGGGCAAGTCCCACTATAACCTTAAATCAAATAATAATTACTGACTGTTTAGCATTAGATAGAGTCAAACACATCCCCTGGTTTAGGTATCTAAAGGAAGTGACAACTTGGCTAGGTCGACCTGATTTATTTTTAAGACCCAAACCCATGGATAAACTTTTAATTAAAAATATTAGACTGCAGTTTTTGTCTAAGCGCCAAGGTTTGAGGGAAGAAGAGGAGCTGCAAAAACCATCTGTAAGACGTTATGTCACATGTTTTATGAACAATCAAGTCCAACCTTACTTATTAAGTGTTGGCAAACCTTTCCATCGTTTTATCTTAACAAGATTTCGTCTGCATATGGTTCATTGGCTTTTATCTGTACCTCTGGGTTTTTCCAAACCTGACACTCTGAAACCATGCCAGTGTGACAATTTTTCAGAACAGGATATTATTCATGTTGTCTTTTTTTGTGATTATTATGTCCTTTTACGCAAGAAATTTATACTACCACTGCTTAGAGATTGTCACTTTGTCCAAACCAAGCCAGCTCTACTGTATCTTCAGATGTTAGCATCCCCCTTGGTTTGTTTTGGAGTGGCAAGTTTCCTAACTGGGTGGGCGTAGGCAAAAAATGTTTTTTTAAACTGATATTAAGGCTTAAAATTTGTTTTTATATGGAGGCCCATAATGTGTTTAGATTTTAGAGATCATCCTAAAATTTTGAGTTTGTCCTACATGCACTTAGCACTTTATATAACGTTTCTATATTGTATGTAGAGCAGCCCTTGGCACCCTATATGGCCATTAGGAACAACATTTCTGTAGCTTACCCCATTTGGAGTATATTTATTTAGCACTTTGTACTCTATAAAACCTTTTGCACTTTAAGATATATTATAGGGAAAGAAACGTGAAGTTTTGTGTTTTAATATGTTTGCCCTTTTGCACTTTGAATTTTTATCTTGAGGACGGACATGTGTTATTTTAATTTATGAGCTTGTTTAACTGCACTTTGCACTTTATATAAAATGTGTACTGTATGCTTAGCAAAGCTTTAGCATCATAAGATGGATCATAGGAAAAGATAATTGTAATTTTCTATTTTAACACTGTCTGCGCAATGAGTTGGCTACCCAGTTGATATTAGGATGGCCTCTTTTTAAAATGAAATTTAGTTTTGAATGTAATGTTTACTTTTATGACATTAAGTCGTCGAATAAAGCATTCTTGACTGACTGACACACACATTCGTGCTACTGGTGCAGTGTACAGGAGGTGAATCCATTTTAAAAAGAATGGTGGCAGGTCCAGCCGCAGCAGGACGGTAAACATATACTCCCACTGGAGAGAATCAAAAGCCTTGGCCGAGTGAAGGAGCATGGCCACCGACTGAAAATCCTGCTCAAAATAGTGTAATGTAGAAAAAATAGTGTGGAGGTTGTGCATTGTGGATCTGGAGGGCACAAACCCTGACTGGTCTGGGAGGACAAGTTTGGGAAATAATGGCTGAAGTTTGGTGGCAATCATTTTTGCCAATATTTTGGCATCAATATTAATAATAGAGAGGGATCTGTAGGAGTCACATACATTTGCCTCCTTATCAGGCTTCAAAAGCATTACAAGTAGAGCATCCTTAAGGGAGGAAGATAGTGTTCCCGAGTCGCATGCCTCAGCAAAGACATCCAGCAGTTGCGGCGCCAGGTCATCCGCACAGGCCTTATAAAACTCGCTAGGAAGCCCATCCAGTCCTGCCGATTTGCAAGTTGGGAGCAACATAATAGCCAGTTTAACATCCTCGACGTCAAACGGTTATGTGAGGTATTCTCAGTGGTCAAGTGACAACCAACCCAGCACCACATCATCTAAGTAGGCATTGATTTCATCCGCAGATGGTCCCCATACAGATCTAAGTAAAAATCCAACACCACTCTACTAATTTCTGAAGTGCCAAAGTGCGCCACTCTCTCCCTGTCCAGCAGTTCGGTAATATAGGCTTGACTACGCAGAGCCGGCAACTTCTGCGCCAGAGAGCGGCTAGGGCGTACCCCCTCCCCGTAATAGCGAGCAGTGCTCCAAGGAGATCTATGCACCATCTCTTGGACCACTGTCTCGTTATGCTCCGATATAAGGTCGCTTATCGCAGACAATACTTCGGGGAAGGGATTTCGAGGGTAGTCCCATTCCAGAGCGACTATGTCCCCAGCAAGCTTATTAATTCTGCGGCGCAGGTTCTTGAGGACCCTAGCCTTTGCTCCAATACAGACCCCCCCCCCGAATTGTAACCTTAAACGCTTCCCAATGAACCCCCATATTTTCAACCGTCCCTTAATTTATCCTGAAGTAATTATGAATGGATTCACCAACTGTATGCTTAAAAACCTGATCTGTCAAAGATGACGGTTGCAACCGCCACGAGAATGGGGGTCTTTCGCAATCAGGAACCCTTAGTTTGTGGAAATCGAAAATAATTGCTGTTAGCATGAGCTGAAGCCATCTTGTTTGCAGCATCCATTTTGTTACCTATGTAATTCTTCCGTCTTCACTGTTGCCTGCCTTTCTATTCTGCGCGAGTCATCAACCTTGGTTAACCCCTTCTGTACTGAGCCAGAGCAACCTATGAGCTCAGAAAGGCCTGTAACTGCTAGAATGCACCTGTTTGAGAATGTAACTGTATATCATATCCTACTGATGTAAGCAGTTGTGTTTCCCCTCCCACTTAGCTGACTAAGTGATATTCATCTGCCCATGTTTGTCAGTATCTATTCCTGTACCATCTATTTGTAACTACAAGCTTACTCTGCAACAAACTGTGTATAAAAGGCCCATGGTTTCTGTATTCCATGGACTACCTCCTACAGTGCCTGAGGGTGTTGTATTGATGTAGTCCCACTCATGAGTGATTAATAAACTTGTTCTTTGAATTGCAGCTTCAGTGCCAATCTCTTCTTTGTTGGTTTAAGGACCCGTGGACCAACTTACGGGTGAACTCTGCACCGGTACGCCCCAAAAAAGGCACATTTCCACAGTTTGGCGCCCGACTTGTGGGGCTCATCGGGGACGCGGCCGCCCAAAGGAGTGGTCTTGACGGAGGAATGGAATCTTATTGAGGAGATGTCCTGCATGAGGAGACCCTTGTCTTTGCAGAACGAAGTGACTTTTCCGGTTTTCCCGATTTGACCCTCCAGGTGGTGGCCGGTCCAGACTGAGATCTCCTTTGGCGCAAGTTTTGCAGTGACCATTAGGTCGACCAAGAGATTGGCAGGTGGGAGTTGAAGACTTCTGTTTGGTAAGGTCACTGAAGT
Organism: Triturus cristatus; assembly: GCF_964204655.1. Lineage (NCBI taxonomy): Eukaryota > Metazoa > Chordata > Amphibia > Caudata > Salamandridae > Triturus > Triturus cristatus. The sequence goes on along the minus strand of NC_140592.1, from coordinate 557,092,581 downwards.
GGCACTTTTGATTTGCTTGGCCAAGATTTTGGTTTGGTATTTTACTAATTTTTGCAAAAAAAGTGAAGGCAGATAATGTGGGTATTTTTCTCCTTATGATATTTGTTCGAATGGGTATACTTGGAGGAACATGCCTGCATTTAGTAAAATTCGTAAGTGGTGATACGGAGCGCTCGAGTGTTCCGCCAGGCCAATTGGTAATTCGGTCTCTTCTTGCAGAAGCTTGGGGGTTTTACCCTATCTTGTTTTGGGTGAGTCTGCGGACCCCTGTAATAGGCATGCCTTCTGGAATAAGTATGATTTGGTAGAGACACAGAGTGTTTGCGAACACTCTGCCAGACCAACTGGTAATTCAGCGTATTTTGGAAAAGGTCTGAGGCTAGAGCCTGTCTTCTTGAACATGGAACAGTCTTTGGGCTGTTTACTTGTCTTGGTGCAGTCTCTGGACTGCTTTTGAGAGCTCTTTTGTTTGTAAATATGATTTACAATTGGTTTGGTTTGAGTGCAGTCTGCCTTTTGTTTTTGTCCTGGTGTTGATTTGTGGTTTGATTGTGTGTTTGAGTGTCTATGAGGTTTGTGGACTGACACCGGTGGTGATGCTTGTGAAGTACTTGTTTGAGTGAGTAGCGACTGTGCTCTTTGTGTAAGGATGGCTTGCCTCAGCAAGCTGTGTTTTGTGTGTTATAAATGTGTGGCCCCTTCTTGAAAATGTCTGGAATGAGCTCAATTTGGTTTGTTGTCCTCATTGTGTTCTGAAGATGCCATTGGAAGAATTACACTTTAAATTTTGAAAAATGAATAAATACATAAATAAAAATATGGTTTGATCAGAAATACTAGTAACAATGTACATTTGTTTTGACATAGGAAAAGTGCAACTTTTGAAAAATGTAAAGAAAAATGCGCGTTTAAATTAAACAGTGCCGTTTATTTCTGTGTTTAAAAAAAGACACATATTTTAAAAGTGCATGTAGGAATGTGCTCTCCCCTCTATGAAAAAGAAGGAGGGTTTGTTTCTGACAGGCTTGCTCTGGCACTTCGACCCTGGAAGACATTCCAAAGGAGGGGGCCAGAGCGTAGAGAGAGAGGGGAGGCTCTGCTTATTATTTTTGGCAAAAGACCAGGCGGGTTCTATGAAGCCATAAGAGAGAAGGAGGGGCAGCAGCGTCTGTGGACCACATGCAGCTTCTGACACAGAGAGTAGCTCTGCCATGCATGCAGAATAATGGTTTCAATTTAAGGTTGCTGTGCCAGGGCCAGATGAGGAGCCAATAAAAGTTTGTATTAATGCGCCATCATGTTAAACAGCCAATAGCTAAAGGAATTGGTAGTTGGTCATTGGATTAATGTTTTCTTCTTAGCTCAATGTGCTGGTACACAAAATGTACAAAGTGGTACAGTCCAATAGTATTGGACATGGCCTGCTTGGTGTGGTTTCCCCTAGCTATTACCTCCTACAAGTCTGTTCGTGCCCAGCTGCCAAAGGGGGTAAGTATTGTCGACAGGAGATCACCTGCTTAGGTTACCTACTATCGAAGGGGGGGGGTAGGAGACTAGCTCCTGGGCAAATTAAGGGTAAGCAAAACTAAGTAACACACTGTGTTTTTTTGGTTTTTGTGCTTGGTATATGTATTATTGTGTCCTTTTTTCTTGGTTTATGTGCCTATTATGTGTATTATTGTGAGCTATTCTGTGTGGAAAGTATGGAGGACAGCTTGTTGTTGTGTACTCCCTCTCTTTCGCTCGCCTGCCTGAGCTGTCTCGGAGTGGCCATGAGACAATCGGTTGGGTTCGCTTTAGTCATTCATTTCACAGGATGCTGTGAATATGTTCTTGAATAGGTAGAGACAGCACCTCACCAGTGCACGTCTAATTGGCTATTAAGTAATACTGTTTGAACAAATTGTTAGAATTAACAAAATGAATAAATAAATACGCCATGTTACTACCCCTCCTTTCTGTAAACTGATGAAATTGGAATTGGATAAGGATAAAAGGATGGGTAGAATAGACTGATGTTCCCTTATTTGACCTTTAAGGGGAACAACTATATGTTGGTGGTTTTTGTTCCAAATTCCCAGGTGGCAACACCATTATTGTTAATGTTATTACAGCACTACATAAGTCGCAGAGGCATCATGAGTCCCTCATCAGTTAGGCTATGTAATTGAGCTGACAGCCCTTGCTAGAGCTGGTGAATAGGTTTCTCCCCTGAATATGATATTACATGGCCCGGATCGTGAAAAGTATGATGCATATGTTTCACAATGCTAGGAAAGATGCCCATATGCCCTTAGCACACATTTTTAAGAACAAAATGTTCTTTGCTTGTTTTCTTGTCTGCCACAAAAAAGTTCTGCTGGAAAATCCAAGTACCTAATAGGTTATGTTTAATTTATCAGTTATTCATGTAATATGGATCTCCGTTACATTCACAGTTTTAGAGTTTCCCGCTACACCTATAATATGAGAGCATGGTCATAAGCCCAAAACATGGTTGTTCTTAGGCAAGGAAAATAATTTTAGAGGTGTCTGCAGTTTTGCACAATAGTGAAGGTTCACAAAGTAGAAGCTGTATCATGATTTCTATGACTTATTAAGTACAAGTTTGTTAAAAAAATAGTTATTTTGAAATTCCTTTTTTTTTTTAGGTTCTTCAGATCAATAATATAGGGGTGTTTCTGAAATTGAATATCCTCTTTTGATTGATTATTTGTATGTTGTGTCTAAAGATTTCCGTTCTGTTCACTAACAGATATCTGCTGCCATACAACCATTGCCAGAGGGGCCAGGATATAAGATCTAACCAGGGGACTAAGCGCAAGTCTAATTTGGAGTTAAGGTGAAGGGACCCAACACAGGTGTTGCTGGCCACTATAAAAGCGGTGAAGGTGGAAGGCCGGAGGAAACGTTTACCCCTACCACTGTCGGATAATTCTTGGGTGAAAGACAGGGTCACAAATCAGGACAGACAGCTGATTCCTCCCTTTGTTCCTTTTTTTATGCCTAACTAAGAGAGGCACAGACCGATAACAAGAGCAAGGAGGGTTTGCCTGAGGGGACCCCCTCTGAAACAAGGGTTGCTTCAGATACTCCAGTTTCTGTGCATCAGGCCTCTGAGACCCGGTCCCCAAGTGAATGCAAGTCTGTACCTTTGTTTGCTGATAAGGAGGTGCCTGGGCACACTAGGTACAATCTGCGGCCCCGACGAAAGAGCAGTGCGCCAGCAGGGCAACACAAGAGTTAGGGAATGACTAGAGTTTAAGGTACAGGTGCTGTGTCTCTGGTTCCTGTTAGATTAGAGTGAAAAAAACGGGTGCACTGTCTGAAACACTGGACAGGATCATTGAGGGTGATTGCCCTATCCTGAAAGAAAGATTTTTTCCTTAAGCCTGGGCCGCGATTGTTTTTCTGGGTTGCGAGTTGTGCAGCCCCACCGTGGGAGAGTCAATACTTAATGAACGATAAGAGCCTGCCTGTGAGGCTTAGACAGACACAGAGAGAAGACTCCCATCGGGCTGGTTGTACAGTGGCTTCAATTCACCAAGTATTTTTTTTTTGTTAGCAATGTACCCCTTTGGTCGTCCCATTTTTGAGGAGGAGCGGCCCTTTGCGGCTCCTCGTCCTAAATCCAATGGCCCCGTTTGGTCCTCCTGGTCTCCCAAAACAAAGATTGTTTTTGTGACAATTATTGTGCTCGCTTTAATATTCGTATTTGGAATACTGTTTTTTCTGCAAGAAAAATATCTTGTGCACACTTTGATAAGTACTACTCTGCGCCCCCCCGAACATATCATTGGTACTCTAACCCTCATAAAGAAGAACACCGGAAGGTCTATCAAGATAATGTTTTTATTTAGACATTGCATCAGACATGTGCTGTTGGTTATTTCTAAGCTGCACAAGATAGCCACTGAAATCCATCAACATTCAGGGACCTGGACTTTGACTGGATGGCTAAGGACTATGTTTACTGAATGGTGCTGGAAAATATTGTCAGCCCTATGTATATTTTTTGCGATTCTTTTCACCTGTTCCCTTTGTATTTCTACTTGTACCTCATGTATACCGACTAAACAAAATGCCAAGAATGTAAACGCCCACTTAGCAATGGATCAGGAAATTAATGAATTTATGAGAATAAATGTGCAGGATAACTTCCATGCTCCATCCAAATCATAGAGATGTCTTCAGCTAATGCTAAAAGGGCCGTCTGTGGAAATCGAAAATAATTGCTGTTAGCATGAGCTGAAGCCATCTTGTTTTCACTATTGCCTGCCTTTCTATTCTGCTTGAGTCATCAACCTTGGTTAACCCCTTCTGTACTGAGCCAGAGCAATGCATGAGCTCAGAAAGGCCTGTAGCTGCTAGAATGCACCTGTTTGAGAATGTAACTGTCTATCATATCCTACTGATGTAAGCAGTTGTGTTTCCCCTCCCACTTTGCTGACTAAGTGATATTCATCTGCCCATGTTTGTCAGTATCTATTCCTGTGTAGGCCTGTGCCTTCTATTTGTAACTACATGCTTACTCTGCAACAAACTGTGTATAAAAGGCCCATGGTTTCTGTATTCCATGGACTACCTCCTACAGCGCCTGAGGGTGTTGTATTGATGTAGTCTCACTCATGAGTGATTAATAAACTTGTTCTTTGAATTTCAGCTTCAGTGCCAATCTCTTCTTTGTTAGTTTGAGGACCCGTGGACAAACTGAAGGGTTAACCCTGCCCCAGTGTGCCCCTAAAAAGGCACATTTCCACAAGTTCAAGGAGTACAGGGGAATGATCTGACAATGTTTTGGCCAAATGTTGAACGTCAACCACCCAGGTGCAAACGGCCTCAGACAACAACCAATAATCCAATTGGGACCACATGCCATGAACAGTAGAGATAAAAGTACTTTTCCTGGCGCCAGGGTGCCTCATGCGCCAGATGTCGTGCTGATTCCCAGTGTACAGTATCCCTAGGAGTGCATCAGTGGCTTGCCTATGTCGCGCAGCCCCAGTCCCCTCTCTGTCAACATTCGCGCCCAGACATGTATTAAAATCCCCCCCCCCAAATAATTTCGCAGTGGGGAAAGCAGAAATGCGACGCCATACATCAGCAAAGAAGGGGTGATCATCCACATTCGGACAATAGACGTTAACTGAAAGCACTCTCGTGCCTCCAAGCGTCCCATGCACAATAGCCAGCCGGCCCTGTTCGTCTATCTCTGTGTTATGGACTTGAAATAGTACTCCCTTCTTGACAAGTATCATCACCCCCTGGGAATACGAGGAATAAGAGGAGGCTACCCGCACCCCAGCCCACCGCATGCCCACATTCCGTTCAGTAAGCTTAGTGAGATGGGTCCCCTGCAACAGGGCCACCTGAACATTCAACCTGTCCAGGCACGCAATCACGGTGCGAATCTTCTTAGGACTGTTAAGACCACGTAAATTCCAAGTGAGGAATCTAAAATTACCACTCATGTGCCATAATAAACATTACATGCATACAGGATCGGAATACAACATTTAGAGCATATCGCCAGGGTGCATACAGATTGCAATCAGAAAGTGCCAACCGTACCCAACCCCCCACCCCCTGCTGACCCCTCACCCACTTCATCACACCCAACTTGCCAAAGCCATCCCAATCTTGGTTAAACAAATCCCAACAAGGAAAAACAAAGAGTGTGCATAGTGTGGAGATCTACCAAACAGGGGGCATCAGAGTGCTACTGCCCTCCCACAGTGTAGGAGGTGGCTGATCAGGTCTAGTACCTATGCTAAGATCAAAAAAGAAATACGTAATCTTCAGGCATCCATCTCAACAGATGTGTAATGGACAGCACCCCCACCCTCTCCATATAGATGTTAAAACAGTAAACGTAGTGTCATGTCATAGAAGGTGAGTCCCACAATCAGGATGACCCATAAAGCAGGCCCACTGCCAGCCCACTGCAACATCATAGTTCCTCCTCATCTTATTAAGATGTGGTGTCTCGCCGGCGCCTCTTCAGCAGCTTCCTGTGCTCCATCGCCACCTTAGGGGATGTGAACATTTTGAAGTTCCTCTCCGGCCCCACCTGGAGACACGCAGGATACAGCAGGGCATATAGAATATTTTCGGACTGAAGGAATTTTTTTTAACTGCTCCAAACTCGAGGGCGCGCCGATTGGGCAATAACAGCGAAGTCCGGGAAAAAGGACAGTGTGTTACCCTGATGACAAATGGTGCCCTTATCCCTTGCCAGTCTCAAAATGACAACACAGCCCCGATAGTTTAGTAGCCGAGCAATGATAGGGCGAAGTCCCGGGATCGGACGCGCCGCCAAAGAACGGTGGGCACGCTCGATTATGAACATGGAGGACAAGGGCTCGGAACCAAATATTTCCTTAATTAAATTCTCAACAAAGGTCTCCATCCTACCAGTGTTCGTGGATTCGGGAAGGCCCGTAATCCGAATATTATTTCTGCGGAACCTGGCCTTTAAATCTTCGTTCTTGGCCTCTATAAGCGCCAAGACCTTTTCCATACTGAGCGTCTTGCTGGAAACGTCACTGAGTCCGTCCTCCGCAGTGGAGACCCGCTGTTCCATCTCCCCACATTCTTGCTTTTTGCTTTTCCAGCTGGGCAGACATATGGTCCCGTCTATGATTTATAGTAGACATGCTACCCTCGACAGCCTGGAGGCTTTTTTGCATTGCCAGCAATGTGGATTCCAGATTGGGCTGGCCCTCCCCCTGTGGATCAGCCTCAGAGTCCGAAGACGCTTTCTGCTGGGCCCTGCCGGACTTTTGCGTCTCAAACGTGAGGCGGGGTTGTGACTTATCAGGCTTCCCCTATAATGGAGGGCGGAGAATGCAACACTAAAATAACAGTTACGACACCGGAGCAGCACCCCTCAAAGGTTCCTATAGCTCAATGTTAAAGCAACGGGCAGAACGCAGTATTCAAACAGTGCAATTAGCTAGCAGCGGGAGGCTCCCTTTGCGACACCAAGCAAAGGCACTCGTATTGCAAGTACCAGGCACAGGGCCATCGCAAATATCTTAATGTTTTGGTGATTAGATCAAAACCATTGTCTCATATTTGTATGCGTTTCCTTTAGAATCACCTATTACGTTTGTTTAATGACCATTGTGTGCACTAATGTTACAAGCCTTCAGCCTCTCTGATCTGTTTGTGGTCTCTCCTATATCTCAAATACTCCTTCTGATTTCATTCCACTTGAGCCCCAAGAAGTGACCACAACCGTGATCTTTTGCGCCCCTACTCCCTGACATTCTTTCCCTGGTAGCTGCCAGACAACCGCCACGGATGCTCAAGTGTTCTAGCACATTGCGCAAGTGAACTCTAAATTCACTCGTGTTCTGTAACCTTTCTTGTTCTTTTTATCTATTTCCACACTGCTCTAGCTACTTGTAACTTTCCTTCTGTTTTTTTTTTACCTCTCTCCCTCACTTCTCCCCCCCCCAATTGCTTCCATCCCCTCCGCATTCGCTTTTCTCTTCCCTCCCCCCTATCACCGACCTGCCTCTCTCCCTCTCTCCGCCCGATTCTCCACTTGCTTTATTTCTTTCTTTTCTTCCCCCCTCTCTCTCCTTCCCCCCTCTCCTCAACTCAGTGACCTGTCATGTCCCCCTCAATCACTCCTTCTCCCCCCAAGACTCTACCCTCACCAAACATGGCGCAAACTCTTGGACCATCCTTTACCCTCCCAATCTCTCCAAAAACGCCAAGAATTTTTTTAAACATAAATTGCTGATTCAGCACCCTGAAACATTAATTGTCGATAACTACCACAGCCTCTCCTCTCTCATAAAAAACAACTACATCTTCTACTCCAATTGCCCCTCCAAAATGGAAATGAATCTTCCTCCGCCACCTCCCTGTATCTAAATCTAACAACATTCCATATGAATTTAAACTGTCCACCACCCCTTCCCCTGCTTTTCTCTGTGAAATTGACATCTCCATATTTAAAACTGGTAATATCCTCATACAAGCCTCCGAAACCCACCTCACCATCTTCTCCCAACCCCTCATCTACCCAACCTCTTGACACCCTTTCGTTCTCCTCCTCCCCCTGACTATAACCATCCCTCCCCTAGACCTCCCAACTGCTAATGCTGTCTCCCAAACACGACATCCATTTACTCACCATCTCTAGAGTCCCTCCCTCTCCCCAGCATTTCAACTGCATACTCTGTCTCCCAAACTCACACGCTCTCCAATGTCCGACTCCCTCCAACGCTACTCCGAACCTCGCGCCTACCGCCCAGCCCCCCCTCCTGGAATTCCCTAATGTTCCCCTCCCTGCCCCAATTTCTCCCTCTCCGAACTGCATTCCACCCCCTACACCCGCTTTCGTCTCTCCCCACTCCCCTCATGCCCCCTTATCACCTCAAACCATACTCCTGACTCTATGAATGTCCTGTCCTTCTCCTCAGCACTCCCTTTGTCCAACAGCCCGAGCACTTCTCTTACCCCCCCTCCCAGCCTCTCACCCCCTCCACACATCAGATTCCATCCCCGATCAACACTGAACACACCCTATCCCCCTCTTTCTCAACCGCTTACCCTTTCTTTCTTTTAACCCAGACACTGTCCAACATAGAACGCAATCTCTCAACCCTGACGACCGAACTCTCACGACTGAGGGAAGATTTCAACTCCCTCAACTCCAGATCCCTCATTAATCGTTCTAATTCCCCTGGTTCTGGCTTACAATGCATCTCTAATCCTAAAACTTTGAGTACTACTACCCTCTGCTACACTCATAGGCCTCTCTGCGCTTCGAGTTATCTCTCCTCTACCGACCTTCTTGACCTCTGCAACTCTTACCTTCCTAATTCCTCCATTAATGATCCCCCCTCACTCCAGCATTGCCGTTATTCTGGGGACTACCAGAATCCCCTCTTCTCCCCTCTCCCCCAGACCCCCACCCCAACTTACCATCATCCATTCCTGCTCTACCCCCAAAGACAATCCTAAACCCCTCTCCTGCATGCTTGTGAACTGCCGGTCAGCTGTCTGACATGCTATCAAAATTTCTGAAACTAGCATTAGTGAAGCTATTGATATCACCTTCTTCAAGGAAACCTGGCTCAATGGCCACTCAACGTCCAGCCTTGACTTACTCTCACCCCCCCCCCCCCCGGTTACTCTATCATCAGAAAGGACAGAACTGAGAGAATAGGGGGTGGATTAGCTATAATCTTTAAAAATTAGCATCAACTTTCCCTTGTTAAGAACTCTGACCGCTCAACCTTTGAAAACCTTGAAGCGGAACTCAAGTTTCAAGGTTCTCCCACAATTCGACTACATAATATATACCACCCTCCTGGTGACCCTCTTCCCTTCTCTGAGGAACTATCCGACCTTCTTACCCAATCCTCACTTTCTAACTCTAAAAATCTCTTCCTAGGAGATTTTAACCTCCACTGTAATGAGACAGAAGATCCCACAGTCAACCTCCTCACTAATCTTCTTGAGATCAGTGATCTCAAGCAACTCTGCCATTCTCCAACCCACACTAAAGGGGCCACGCTTGATGCCATTATTGCCAACAATGACTTGGCCTTCTTTTCCAACATCATCCCCATCGACTGGCCTGACCATCACCTCATTCTGTTCTTAATCACGACCACGACCACGGCTCTACCCCCCCCACTCCCCCACCAAAAACATCCAAACCAAGAAATGGACCAGAAATCTTAATCGTATCCCCCCCCCGGTCTAAACTCCAAGCACAACTTGTTCTCACTCCTCTCTCCCAAAATGCTAACAAACTTAGCGAGCATTTTAATAAAACGGTCTTCGATGTCTTAGACCACATTGCTCCGTCTAAACTAAAAACTCTAATAAATATTCCATCCAAGTCGTGGTTCAATTCAAATCTCAACAACGAAAGACGCACACTTAGACTAACTGAAAGAACATGGAGACAACACCCATTTCCCGCCCATCTTGCCCTCCTCAGATCCGCTAGATCCACTTACAAGAAACTCATTTTCTCTGAAAAAGCCTCCTTCTTCCGCACACAACTCGATCGGGCCAAAAACAAACCCAGAGTGCTGTTCAACATAGTTCGAAACCAAACATCTTTTGCCCCTCCTAAATTGATGGCCTCAACTGAAAGATGCGAAGAAATTGCAAACGTCTTCTCTGAAAAAAAAATCGCCAAAACAGATCAATCCTTCCTTGCAACTCAGATCCCTCCCTACCCCCTACCTACCGCTGACTCTACCTTTAAATCACCCTCCCTATTAACTCTCCCCTCAGATTCCTTCTCTCACCTTCTTGCCACTACCCCTCCGGATACCAGCTTTTCAAACTCACAACTTAAAAAAAATGCCTCCTGACATAATTTCCACCCCGTAACTGAGCTTGAAGTCTCTAACATCATTTCTAAACTCAAACCTTGCTCTCACACTAAAGACCCCCTCCCTTATAACCTTGTACATGAGCTAAAGCCCATCATTGTCCCTTATTGGACTACTATCATCAACTCCTCCCTTTCCATGGGATGTGTCCCTGTCTCCCTCCAACTCTGACAAATCACTCCTATTCTAAAAATCCCAATGCCAACCCTAACGACCTGAACAATCTCTGCCCTAGCTTTAACCTCCCCTGCTTTCTAAAGTCCTTGAAAAATGTGCCCTGCTTCAACTGGACAAACACATTGAAACCTACTGGACCCCTTGCAATCCGGCTTCCGAAAAGGCTGCAGTAAAGAAACTGTCATGTAAAATATAGTTGATGACATCCACCACTCCCTTGATAATGGCGAGACCTGCCTACTTATTCTCCTTGACCTCTCCGCTGCGTTTGACACAGTTAACCATCCTGCTTTACTTAACGCGCCTCAATGGACCTGCCCTCAAATGGTTCTCCTCCTACCTCCAATACAGAACACAACAAATCAAAATCTACAACTGCCTCTCTAACCCTACACCTGTCTCCCTAGGTGTCCCCCAGGGATCCATTCTTTCTTCCTCTCTCTTCACCCTCTATGTGGAACCCCTCACCCTAATTCTAAAACAAGCTGGAATCAACTACCACCTCTATGCTAATGACACACAACTTTATTACAAGATTAAATCCCACTCTGATGTTATGCATCTTAAAAACACTCTGTCAAAGATCCAATCCTGGTTCCACTCCAATCATCTCAAACTCAACACCAAAACAACTGAAATCATGCTTTTTTCCCTAAAAAACAATTCTCTACCTATCCAAACATGGATCTCTGACCATAATGCCCTCAACTGTCCGCTCTCCTTATCCAACTCTGTAAAATCTCTCGGTATCTCCATTGACAACTGCCTAACTCTTAATATCCACATAAAAAGCTCGGCCAAAGTAGCACTCTTCACCATCTTAAGAAAATTAAACCCTTCATTCCAGGTGACGACTTTAAATCGGTTGTCCAATCTTACGTCCTCTCGAGAATTGATTATGGTAACGCTATCCTCTCCGGAACTCCTAAAGTTCACCTAGCCCCACTCAAATCTGTGGGCAACCTTGAGGACAGGCTAATCTCCGACTGCAAACGTTTTGACCACATCTCTCCAGCCCTTAAAGTCCTTAAATGGCTTCCCATTGAAGGCAGATCCTCCTACAAGAATGCATGCATTACACACAAAGCCCTTCATCAAAAAATGCCCCGCTGTATCTCACTAATAAACACAACAAAGTGAGCTGCTCCAGACCACTGAGAAGCACCAACACTCTCATCCTTGTCCCACCTCTGTTAAAAAAGAAAACTACACAATCTCGCTCTTTCTCCGGAAACGACCCTAGCATCTGGAATGCCCTCCCTAAAGACCTGCGTTGTAACCCCTCCTACATCAGCTTTAAAAAAAAGACTTCAAACTGTACCTGCTCAACAAATATTGGGGTCCATAATCCTTTTCATTTCTCACTTGTTCTACTCCTCCCACCATTAAGCTTACCTCCTTCTCGTTTTACTGTACAAAATATGATTACCTGTATCCATTTTTTATTTATGTAGATAGCTCTCTGGCAAATGTAAATTGTATTTATTCTATTTGCCCTTTTCAGTCTAACCCGGTTTGAATTTCATGTTATGAACAATTGTATTTATTCCTGTACTAAACTCATACTCATGTAAAGCGCTCTGATACCCCCGGGTCTAGCCAGGGTTATATAAAACCAAATGTGAATGTCAAGCACTCTTCTACTGAAGCAAATAATTATACAAGGACTAAAGTAACTGATGTTTAACTAATGTACTAGACCTATTCTTGGAAGCTTCTTGACTCTGGGTTTGGTCTCACTTTTACAATATGCATGTTATTTCATATTATTTACTATGGAAAAATTCAGGACTTGGTTTATGTCATTACAGTAAAAGATCTTTGTTATGCTGAAGGTGTATCCCAAACTCATCTCCTACACAAGCATTTACAATGCAATAGGTCTCGCAATTACATTGTCTTGAGCTATTGGCATTGAAAATGTTTTTTTTTTTTTCCCCTTCGTGAAGCATTAATTAAGTAATGGTGAAAATAAGAAGCATTCAAATTGTAAACTTAGTTCATTCCCCTTCACAACAGTAATAACATCTGACCTCACGTGAAGATGGTGTTCTTTTTATAAATCTGCGAGTTACATTCCTGCAGTTAACTTCAAGAAATGATGAATACTTTTGCAAAGTTAGTATTTATACAAATGTTACAATGCCACACATAGAAGCAAAGGGTGTGATATAATCTCGTCACGTAACCATTTACCACAAATGACATCACCACAAATATATATATATATATATTTCCCCCTGCACCACACACTGTTAAAGTGTCTCAGACTGGAAGAAGTAAGCTCTAAATGTAAGTGGGCTCTACAGCCTAAAATAGCACCTCTGTATGTTTGTACACAACGCACAGGCGCCTGCTAACCAAGCGTTTGGGGAAAGGTGTGGTGCGTGATTGTGGTGACCACTGAGTAGGAAGCAAGGCTTCAAAGCCTGACTTTTTTTCATTCTTGCACACAGGTGAACAACGAACGGACAGCCCCCCCCCCCCCTTCCCATCACCAGATTACCAAAGTGCAGCGGACTACCGGTCTCGGTCTGTGAATGTGCTCTGTGCAGGAGTGGATAGGGCCCCCGACCACCCCTCCAAAAACCACGGGAGCCCCCCCTCCTTAATCAGATTGTCTCTGACCCCCGCTCTCACCAGAGCTCTTCGCTTCTAGTTCATGGACTTGTTGTTGGTAAACATGTAATGTGCACTGCCCACTACACAGGCAGCGTGTGACAAGAATGAAACATGCACAGACCAGCTCTGTTACAAATATGCCTCACGCACGTTCGTACCCATGCAACCTCTCCCCGCACTCCCGTCGACATAGAGCAGGCACACTGGAAAAAATGGCCCAAGCCAGGGAGGCGCTTAACAGAAACAACTGTGTAAATGAAAATACGGATACAATGTGTTTGTGCAGCCTTATAAAGATTCACAAATCGATTTTATGAACAACCTAGCTGCATAGATAGATACTTATATATGAAAATGGACGAACCGATCAAGAAACAGAAAGGCACACCCACTGACCCAACGGCCCAATCTTCCAGAGGTGGCCACGCAGCCAGGAAAACAGGAGCGACAGACAGGCAAGAAGGCGGATAGAGAGAGTAGAGGTAGAAGGATACTAGTAGAGGTAGAAGGATAATGGTAGAGGTAGAAGGATAGAGGTAGAGGTAGAAGGGTAGAGGTAGAGGTAGAAGGGTAGAGGTAAAATAGTAGAGGTAAAATGATAGAGGTAGCGGTAGAAGGGAAGAGTTAGAAGGCTTGAGATAGAGGGGTAGAGGTAGAAGGCTAGAGGTAGAAGGCTAGAGGTAGAGGGGTAGAGGTAGAAGGTTAGAGATAGAGGGGTAGAGGTAGAAGGCTAGAGATAGTTGGGTAGAGGTAGAAGGCTAGAAATAGAGGGGTAGAGGTAGAAGGCTAGAGATAGAGGGGTAGAGGTAGAGGGGTAGAGGTAGAAGTAGAGGTAGAGGTAGAAGGGTAGAGGTAGAAGGGTAGAGGTAGAAGGGTAGAGGTAGAAGGGTAGAGGTTGAAGGGTAGAGGTAGAGTTAGAAGGGTAGAGTTAGAAGGGTGAGGTAGAGTTAGGAGGGTAGAGTTAGAAGGGTAGAGTTAGGAGGGTAGAGTTAGGAGGGTAGAGTTAGGAGGGTAGAGTTAGAAGGGTAGAGTTAGAAGGGTAGAGTTAGAAGGGTAGAGTTAGAAGGGTAGAGTTAGAAGGGTAGAGTTAGAAGGGTAGAGTTAGATGGGTAGAGTTAGATGGGTAGAGTTAGATGGGTAGAGTTAGATGGGTAGAGTTAGATGGGTAGAGTTAGATGGGTAGAGTTAGAAGGCTTGAGATAGAGGGGTAGAGGTAGAAGGGTAGAGGGGTAGAGGTAGAAGGGTAGAGGTTGAAGGGTGAGGTAGAGTTAGAAGGGTAGATTTAGAAGGGTGAGGTAGAGTTAGAAGGGTAGAGTTAGAAGGGTAGAGTTAGAAGGGCAGAGCTAGAAGGGTAGAGTTAGAAGGGTAGAGTTAGAAGGGTAGAGTTAGAAGGGTAGAGTTAGAAGGGTAGAGTTAGAAGGGTAGAGTTAGAAGGGTAGAGTTAGAAGGGTAGAGTTAGATGGGTAGAGTTAGATGGGTAGAGTTAGATGGGTAGAGTTAGATGGGTAGAGTTAGATGGGTAGAGTTAGAAGGCTTGAGATAGAGGGGTAGAGGTAGAAGGGTAGAGGGGTAGAGGTAGAAGGATAGAGGTAGAGGGGTAGAGGTAGAAGGCTAGAGGGGTAGAGGTAGAAGGCTAGAGATAGAGGGGTAGAGGTAGAGGGGTAGAGGTAGAACTAGAGGTAGATGGGTAGACGTAGAGGTAGAAGGGTAGAGATAGAGGGGAGAGGTAGAAGGCTAGAGGTAGAAGGCTAGAGGTAGAAAGGTAGAGGTAGATGGGTAGAATGGTAGAGGTAGAAGTAGAAGAGTAGAGGTAGAAGGGTAGAGGTAGAGGTAGAAGGGTAGAGGTAGAAGTAGAAGGGTAGAGAGCCACAGCACCGAGTGAGGAGCCGGCAGGAGAGAGACACAGTGTCACGGGAGTCGGCACTCACACAACAGCTGCAGTTTCAGGTGACCGATCATATTCCATACAGTCCACCACTATTTTATATTCCTATATGTACAAAATTCTCTTTTCTAGATATTTCAAGTTGACTATGGTCCACAAACAACGAACTACACAGTCACAACTAAACTGAATTAAGATTGTATTTAAATGTTGTCCAGAGAAGCCAAAGGAAAAAATACAAAGTTGGACAAATATTCATTTAAACAAATTGAACCCCCACGCCGCTGATGAAATGACTCAGGATAGTGTTTCTCCAGACCGTGTTTGGTGCACTTCACGGGAACGGGTCTCTCAAGAAATGTTTCCACCGTTCCTGTTGCGGCCAAGCTCGTATTTCTTTATTTCATCTTTACGGATGAAGAACAGTGAAGTGTCCATCTCCGTGTATGAACTGTGAAACCTCCAGACATTTGTGTATGTCTCGTGTATGAAACCCTTCTGTCTCCATCCAAGGAGTTTGGGAAAGTCTATTTCTCAGCTCCAAATTCAGATAACGTGGTACAAAAGAGGAATTAATATCAATTTCTTGTTTTCAATTACAGAATAGGCTTCGAAAGAATATATTTAACTCACTAGTCCTCATATCAAATGATCCTCCTATATATCTCAACTCAGAAGGTATAGCAACCCCATTTTGATTCTTCATTTTATTTTTTTTAGAAATATTTTTATTTTGCTTTTTAACGAAAAACAAAACAGCAAACAAAGCATGAGTACACCATACATGAGGAATATCAATCCACCACATTCTTGTAAGGCAGTTATAAGAGTACATTGTCTTTTGCAGGTTAGTCTTTATCTGGGGTTGAATGACCTGAGCACAGATAATCAAAGGTTCACAGTGACAGTGCGCTTGGCAACCAACAGCATGAACAAACAGTACATCGTTCAAGGTTTTTCTCCCGACTTTTTTAAAATTAATCCTCATCCTTCTTACTCTCCCCCCATGTCCAACCCATAGTAGTCTATCCATGGTGCCCAAATCTTTCGAAATTTCCGAGGGCAACCCCTAGCCCTGTATGTCACCTGTTCCACCACCATGTACTGCTCCAGGCCTGCCCGTCATTCCTGAAGTGTAGGTAGTTGCGGGGCCCCCTAGTACTTAGCAATATCTCGTTTGGCTACCACCAACCCCAAGTTGGCTAATATGAGTTTGTGTCTCGGGATGTCCACCTCCGTAGGGATTCCCAGGAGGAGAAACTTTGGCTCCAATTCCAATTGGATTCCCAATATGTTATTCAGCTCCCTAACAATCTGTCCCCAATAAGTTTGGATGGCATTACATTCCCAAAGTGTATGTATAAATGATCCACATTCCATTTGGAACCCAAGACAATCTGCACTCGCCGCTCTCCCTATTTTATGCAATCTTACTCTGTCAAAATAAGTGCGGTGCAGGATTTTATATTGGATGAGTCGCAACCTCAATTTGATTGCCACCTCAAGTGGGTGCATAAGCGCCGCCTCCCAGTCGATATTGTCCATTTCCCCAACAGTCTGTTCCCATTTGGTACGAAGTGGGCCCAATTTATAGGGCATATTATTGAGCAATGTTTAGTAGGTGAATGAAATGGCCTTGGCTGGGATCTCCTCCTGTAGGAGTCGACCCTCCAGCGGGTGTATTCCGGTATAGTCTCCCCATCTAGTCCCTCAGCAGCCCATGCATGCTTCAACCGGAGGTATGCATATGCTGGAGTGTCATGAAGTTGGTATCGGGCTTGGAGTGTGCTGAAAGAGGCCAACACCCCTTTCTCCAGAACGGCCCCTATTTTAGAAATACCGATCAAGTCCCAGCGCTTAAAGCCCCATAATTTCCCAATCTCGGTCAATCTAGTTCCCTCCCACAATGGGGTCTCTCTGGTTGCTTTCCAGTCCCACTTAATTTGCTGCTCAGCGCTTTTCCATGCTTCTAACAACCTCTAGTTCGCTTGTAACAACCGACTATGTCCCTTCCCTCCGTAGATAAAAGTGTAGGTGGGTGCGTTCTCTAAATTGCAGCCTTTCCAGCCTATATGTCGGATGATTCCCGGGTGCGTGAATCCATTCATTAATTACAATGAGGTGTGAGGCTTTATAGTATGCCCTATTGTCCAGGAGGGCCAAACCCCCATTATAGGGGGTTCTCTGTAGCATTTGAAGTGCAATGCGTGGATGGGCCCCATCCCAGAGAAGCAGGCGCAACTAGTTATCTATACTTTTGAACGTTGTCTCAGGTAACTTAGTATAGGTGTTTTGAAATACATAAAGCAACTGGGGAAGCCTGATCATTTTATACATGGCGGCCCTACTCGTAACCGTCAGTGGAAGCCTCCTCCATCTCTTAACATCCTCTTGGAAGTTTGAGAGGACCCGCCTGATGTTGCGAGCTATGCTAGTCGCCACGTCAGTAGTAATGTAAAGTCCCAGGTATGTAAATCCTTCTGTCGACCATCGCAGGCAGCTAGGATAGGGGGCCCCCAGCAGGGTAAGTGCAGTATCTGAACTCACTGCGATTGTCTTCACTCGCGGGCACCTCGCAGAATCAGGAGCTCCGGAACAGTCTTCAGGCGTTTCCCGCAGGAGCACAGGTTAGGGAGCCCACTAGGGGACGGGCCGTCGGAAGGCGGGGAGAGTGAGTTAGGCAGGGCCCTCCCAACCATGCTTGTGAGCCATTCAATGCTGCCGCTTCGCCTCACAAGCTCCGCTCCGTAGTGCGCTGCGGGGTGGGACGAATCAAAGCTGCTGCTAGACCCAACGCAACATCTCCGGAGCTCCTGCAGGCACTCCCCTGCAGCCGCACCGCTTCACAGAGCAGCCTGCGGTCGAGTGTACTCCGTCTGCCAGACTCTCCCGGATATCAGTGGAGGCCCCCCTCAGTGCTGGTGTCAGGCCTCACTCCTCACAGCCGGGGTCCTCTGGGACAAGGCACCGTTCTCCCTGCTGGCGTCACGATGGATGGGGACGCGTCTCCGCGCTTCACAACGCCGCCCCCACATCCCGCACTGCTGGATTCACCACAGCGGGCAAATGCGGGCATCTGATCACTCCCGGCCGGCCACTATCTTGAGCGGACGTGCTGCATGGACTCGCCAAGACCGTCACAGATCCAGGCCCAACGGACCCCCCTAACGCCTCGCGAGGTGTTCCTCCGAATGCACAACCCCTCCCACTGCTGTTGAGATGATTTTAAGGGCGTCGAGGATCAGGATTAGTCCAGGATTTCGTGTGGGGCCAGCAGAGCTCGCGCAAACGGCAACTACCCGGCCATGCTGTTGGCCACATCCCCCTTGATTTATTATTTTTTTGAATATATGGGGTGCATCTACATTCGAGTGGTAACATTATAAAGCATATGTGAGCCTCAGTGAGACTCCTATGCCACAAATACTAATTGTTTGTTTTGAAAACATTGTTGGTTGACAGAATATTTGTATCCCCTAGACATAATAGTATTAATAAGCGAATATCAGTATATATTATTGACAGACAGCAAAACACACGAGACACCAGTCCTCACTGCAACCAAGTCAGAAGTGGAGAGGAGGTGGTATAACAACATTACAATCCTCTACATCAATGGAGTACATAACTAGATAGGTGGCATTATGAAGCAATGTGAAGGGATACCACGGATTGCTTTTCACAATCAACATTTAACTACTCATAACCAGTACAAAGCTAGTGGTGGTTTCACAGACTCCACTGTTAAGCAGTATCTCTCTTCACCAACAGTAATCCCATATTAATCAGAGCCCTGGCTCCTCATATGCCCCCAGTGCCTTCCACTCAGCTCAGGAGCACAATCTTATGGAACAGTGCAATACTTCAGCCCAACATCTCAGCTGCAAGAGTTACTGTCTCCAGAAACCTTTGACATAACCACAGACTGTATGATGAAAGAAACAAAAAAGTGCATGACATCTCAGATAGTTCAGGGAATAGCCCCTATTATCTTTCAAGACGCTCATGTGTATATTATGTTCTATGTTGGAAATATTTAGAATGGACTAACTGCAGTTTGGCTTTGATCGCAATCTCTCTAGTGACCACCTTCTCTTCACTCATCCTCCTTCTTGGAGGTTTTCAATAGTGAGACATCTTATTAATCGACCACAGTTACTTCAGAAATGACAGCCGAGCTTTCTATTTACTTCAAATTTGAATTATCTTGTTGCTACTAGCTTCTACTCTGTTGATGCGCATGTTAGGTCCAAGTGCCTGCAAAAAATTGATGTAGACTACAGTTGCAGAGGGAGAATGACTTTAATCCATTGGGGAGTACTGCAAAATCCTACTGTCTCAAGCCCCATACAGAGTGGAAGCCGGTACCACAATGAGAGTCTACCATGTAGACCCCTCAACTCACATAAGAACATAATTTCCAAGAGGGACACATAGGCGTTATTACTTTTTGCCAGTATTCTTCAAGATGGATAGACCCCAGATATCAAGCTCTTTAATGTAAAGAGAACTTTCAGGAGAAGCTTTGCCAATTTTGGCATTCAAATCATCCATCAAAAATATCACAGTACCTCATTTTTGATACCCAATTCCTCTAAGCCCCAACCATGTAGCTAGTCAGACTGCTAAAGCAGAGAACACAACATTTCTTTGCTATCATAACAGAAAGTTTCAATTTAATTAAGGACATGGAGGCGAGGATTATTGTGTACTTTCTTCCCTTTTTTTATTGCAACATCAGACATGTCAAACAATAAACTTCATTTCCCAAGAACCATTGGGAAAAGGAAGAAACATTCATCCAGCCATTCAGTAAACAGGGTCTCTCATCATAGTCCCTGTTGACTCTCCTGCCCCCCTCTTTCTTCCTGCGACAGAAGCTGGTAATCATTCGCTCTATTCTTGTTTAGACAACCCCGCCCTTATATAAAAGAGTTATAGTTGCTGTCAAGAATCCCTTGAAGGGCTAGGCCAATAAAAAAAAATAAAAAAAACATAGCTGCATATGATGAACAATAGTCTAACCAATTAATCATCATCGTTTCACATAACGCATGTACAATAGACTGACTGTGTGTGTGTGTATATATATATATATATATCAAAGGAAAGACCACTTTACTGAAAAGCAAGTCACGAGGACACAGCGGGGAACATGTCGGGAGACTTTTATTCACTGGTACAGCTTGGCATGATGCATTTCGGCGTGTCAGCCTTCTTCAGACGCCGCTGTTGCCACACCATCACCTCCTCCCTCCTTTGTAGTTCCTCTGGCGCTCCCATTGGTGGGAGATCAGCTGACCCTGCTGCAAAAGGATCCTGCAGACAAATGTGAGCCTACAGTTCCCAGCGTGCATCTGATCGAGTAAGTGTGGCAGCTGGATCTGATGTTTTTAAAGTAGTTGCTGAAGTTTGCCTTGCAAAGGAGGGGCCGTGTAGCAGCAGGTGAGGATGTATTGTTGGTGTTTAAAGTGCTCCCTCCAGTCCCCTACGTCCGAGCCTCAAAATAGAAACAAACTGGGCTGCGAGGTGAACTGTAATCATGCTCACCTCCCCATGCAGTTACAGGCTGCCTTTAGCAGCAGTCACTAGCGTGATTTTTTCTCAAGGCGGTCCTCGGGCTATCAATCACTTGATAAACACAAACAGTCCATTTGCCAGACTTGCCCAGGACACTTGCAGGACGGGTTCTCGTTTCACGTTGCTGGCAAGCGCGACGAGCATCAAAGGAAAGACCACTTTACTGGAAAGCAAGTCACGAGGACACAGCGGGGAACATGTCGGAAGACTTTTATTCACTGGTACAGCTTGGCATGATGCATTTCGGCGTGTCAGCCTTCTTCAGACGCCGCTGTTGCCACACCATCACCTCCTCCCTCCTTTGTAGTTCCTCTGGCGCTCCCATTGGTGGGAGATCAGCTGACCCTGCTGCAAAAGGATCCTGCAGACAAATGTCAGCCTACAGTTCCCAGCGTGCATCTGATCGAGTAAGTGCGGCAGCTGGATCTGATGTTTTTAAAGTAGTTGCTGAAGTTTGCCTTGCAAAGGAGGGGCCGTGTAGCAGCAGGTGAGGATGTATTGTTGGTGTTTAAAGTGCTCCCTCCAGTCCCCTACGTCCGAGCCTCAAAATAGAAACAAACCGGGCTGCGAGGTGAACTGTAATCATGCTCACCTCCCCATGCAGTCACAGGCTGCCTTTAGCAGCAGTCACTAGCGTGATTTTTTCTCAAGGCGGTCCTCGGGCTATCAATCACTTGATAAACACAAACAGTCCATTTGCCAGACTTGCCCAGGACACTTGCAGGACAGGTTCTCGTTTCACGTTGCTGGCAAGCGCGACGAACATCAAAGGAAAGACCACTTTACTGGAAAGCAAGTCACGAGGACACAGCGGGAACATGTCGGGAGACTTTTATTCACTGGTACAGCTTGGCATGATGCATTTCGGCGTGTCAGCCTTCTTCAGACGCCGCTGTTGCCACACCATCACCTCCTCCCTCCTTTGTAGTTCCTCTGGCGCTCCCATTGGTGGGAGATCAGCTGACCCTGCTGCAAAAGGATCCTGCAGACAAATGTGAGCCTACAGTTCCCAGCGTGCATCTGATTGAGTAAGTGCGGCAGCTGGATCTGATGTTTTTAAAGTATATATATATATTCACTTAAAAAACCATAGGTTTCACACGTTATAGTTAGCTGGACATTTCACTCGTAAAAAACCAATGAAATTCCACCGTTATAGTTAGTTCAGATAACTATAACTCGCGTGACCGCCACTCTATCACAAGGATGATGTCATCAGTGATGTCATGAGTGATGCCACTGACCATGTCATGAGTGATGTAATATGCGACGTCATGAGCACTGGATTGCGGGCGCGCGAGTTATAGTTATCTGAACTAACTATAACGGTGGAATTTCATTTGTTTTTTACGAGTGAAATGTCCACCCAACTATAACGTGTGAAACCTATGGTTTTTTATGTGAATTTGTACGGTTTTTTAAATGCTAAGTTATGTATGTATTATTATTATTTTTTTTTTTTTAATGTTTTACACCGTGCGCGCACCCCGCGCTTTTTTGAAGAAAAAAAAATGTTTTTTCACCCTTCGGGGTCCTTTAGGGACCCCCTGACAAAGGCTAGGGGGTCAGGAACTCTCTACCCTGCCCCTTTTCTCGTTCGCCACCTCTCTTTTTCACTCTCGCACCCAAAACAAACAAAATGGCGGCCGACACTTCCTGATTTCGACCGATTCGAACGTTGACTGACATGTAACCACCAATCAGAATTACGCTCGCGCACGTTAGGGTACGCGCACGGTGCGCGGCTATAGATATTTATGTGCTTGAACTGCAATTTTCTCAGGAACTACTGAACAGATTGACACCATATGTGCAAAAGGCACTTCCCTGACCTGAGGACTACCTCTCTGCAGAATTTCAAGTAATTCTGTTCAGCCGTTCGGGCTGTACCTTCGACTAAAGGTCCTATGGGAAAATGCATGGGTAAAACGCGTTTTGGGACCCCCCTTTTTTCCTCGGCCCCCGCTTGACGAATCACCCCGAGACTTTCAGGGTAGGAGCTGAACGGAGCGCCCCATTAGTTTTGAAAATTTCGTGAGGATTCGTCAACCGGCGCCAAAGTTATTCAAAATTGACGGTCCTAACTAGAACTATCCACTGGCGACCGCCAGTAGATAATATATATATATATCTCAGCAACTCGCGATATTCACCCGCTTGCACGCAGAAATCACCAGCGTAGACCAACTGTGTTCAGCATTATTTTATTTTCTCTGTGTCAGGACGCGTTTCGGCCGTCCAAGCGGCCTTGATCACCTGATCATACGTCACGAGATTAGCCATTTTTAAAGTGCAAGTGCAGCATATTCATTGATAGACATGAAAGACATACTAATGTTTGTATAAATACATTTCAACATTGTTTATACATTTTATAAGAATGCATTTTCCCATATATATTGGAAATCTAAAAGATATAATAAAAGCATAAATGCCTTATTCTCCTCATACATGTATTCTTAAGTATATTGATCAATCTTATGGTGGAACAATATATATTACATTTTATCCAACCTTTCTCATGAATCAATTTGTTGCACAATGTGCATCACATAATATTAAGTGCTCACCAAAAAAATCTGAGAGATTTTTCCTTTTTCAAAAAGTGCTATAGTGCTATAATACCATGCGTTTAAAGTAACAAAGACCTAAACGCTACAATCCAAAAGTGACTAGTGCAAAAAACGTGGCATAAATCCATTGAACACATGTTTAAAAAGAAACTACAAATTCAATAGTAAGAGATACTATTCATTCTATATATGACAAATTTATAAAAAGAGAGTGTATGAGGTTAATGAGAATAAATAATGCTAAAACATTGGCAACAGCCCAGCGACATGTCTAAAACAATCAATAAAAAGACACATAGATAAAAACTACCCATGAAATTCTTAAAACTAATCGTAAAAAACAATGTCACGGGATTATAGCCCCTGTGATAGATAATCATTCCCATATACCCAGTTTTCTCACTCTTCTTAATTTACTAGTCTCAACAAGTTTTTACAGGTTTTCAGGGACAGGATATTCTATATTTGCTTGTGTGGTAGATGGTATAGCCATATTGTAGGGGATCTGAAATTTTACACTCAAGTGCCATATATACACTATTGTCTAAAAATACAGCACAGTTTATTCACAATTTTGCTCATAAAAGGGTATGTAAGTCCTCCGTTGTGTTCAAACCACCCGGCCACTTGCAGTTGAACTCCAATATGTAGTTAGTCTCTAGCCGTCGTAGAGAAGCTTCCCTATCCCCTCCTCTCTTTATTATAGGGATTGATTCAATAGCAAAATAGTGGAGAAATCGGGGGTCACTATTGTGTGTAATTTCAAAGTGTCTTGCAACGGGATAGTTCTGATCTTTATTCGTTATTGCCCTTAGATGCTGTAAGATGCGCTTATGTACTGCCAATTTGGTACTGCCTACATATTTTAGGTGACAGTCACACTCCAAGACATACACACAGTATTCAGTTTTGCATGTCAAATGTTGTTTGATTTCTCTGTTATTATCAGAGAAAAATGTCCTGTAAGTTTTGGTATTGGTTCCAAATTGGCTTGCCCTACAGCTTGAGCATTTATAAAATCCCTTTCTAGTCGGTAGCCAGCTCTCCTTTTTAAAATTCTCCTGACTTTTTTTAGCCAAAACATTACCCATGCTTGTAGATTTACGAAATGCTATGGCAGGGTTGGCGGGCATTAAGTCACCTATCACCGGGTCATCTCAAACAAAATGCCAGTTGCGTCTAACAATGTTTCTCAACTCCTTTTCCTGTTTTGAGTAAGTTAAAATTAGACGAACTGGCTCCAACTTTCCATTTCCTGTCTCTGTTTTATATTGGAGGAGTTCTTCCCTTGGCTTGAGCTGTGACTTGGTCATGGCTGCTTTAACTACTCTGGGGCTATATCCTCTATCTAAAAACCTTGCCTGGCTTTCAATTTGTTTTACCTTCATATCCAATGGATCACTACATATGCGTCTAATACGGAGCATCTCTCCATAGGGTATACTGTTTATCAAATGTTTGGGGTGTGCACTCGTGGCATGTAGTAGTGTATTGCCCGCTGTAGGTTTTCTAAAAAGGGTAGTTACCAGCATATTGTTATATACTAAAACCTGTACGTCTAAAAATGTCACTGAGCATTTACTGATGTTGGAAGTAAAATTAAGATTAAGATCATTATGATTAATACTCTCTACAAATTGTAAAACACTCTCCTCAGTGCCTCGCCAAACAATAAATAAATCTACATTGCATTTACAGGTTTGTTCAAATTCTCGCTTGAGGAGCAGCTCCTCCCACCAACCCATGAACAAACAAGCATAGCTGGGGGAGAAGCTGGCCCCCATAGCCACACCTTGAACCTGTTGATAAAATTGGCCATTAAAAAGGAAGTAATTATTTTCTAAACAGAAAGATAACATATTTAACAACATTCATGTATGTTCTGTATGTTCCATCGATATTCTGCTCAAAAAATATTCAACTGTTCTTAAACCATCCATATGCCTAATGCATGTATAGAAGGAGGTTACGTCCATCGTTACTAATAATAGATCTGTATTCCAAGCTAGATCTTTGATTTTATTGAGAAAATCACTAGTGTCTTGTATGTAGGAATCTAGCATCTTCATGTGAGTCTGTAAGAAATAATCTATGTATTTGGAAAGATTTTCTAACGGCCCATTACATGCTGCAATAATGGGTCTTCCAGGTGGGGTGGTTAGACTCTTTTGGACCTTAGGTATAAAATAAATATACGGTACTAGTGGATGTTCTTTTTTTATAAACCTATATTCATCCCAACTCAAGAGTCCCAAACCTTTCCAAGCTAGCAAACTTTGGAATAACATATCTTGCATTTCTTTATATTTCAATGAAGTACTTTTTCTGTAACATTGGACGTCATTTAATTGTTTATATGCTTCCTTAAGATAATCCGATACTGGCCATAGGACAATGTTTCCACCTTTGTCCGAATTTCTTATTATCAAGTCCCCTTTCTGCAGTTTCTCCATCAATTGTTGATATTTTCTTTCTTCATTTGAATATTTTTTCTTTTGTCTATTGTTGGTAAGCGTCAGTCTTTTGATTTGCGCCACAACATGTTCATTAAATGCATCCAAGCCATCACTTGACGAAATAGGGATAAATGTGGATTTCGGTTTAAAATGGGTTTCTGATTTCTTTTGACCCATAAATGCTGCTGCTTCCTGCAGATTGTCATTATCCCCTGAAGCAAGTTGACACATATCCTGCAAAAGGCCTAAGTCTGAGATCTTCAAGCCTGGAGCCTCAATTACATTAGTTGGATTTATTCCATGGTCTATAGTTGCTCTTTGTAGATGATATTTTTTAAGCTTAAGTTTGCGGATAAATTGATACACATCAGCTCTTGTTTTAGTGTATTGGAAGTTTGATTCCGGACAAAAACTGAGTCCCAAACAAAGTAGTTGTCTTTCTGCTTCCGACAGCTCAATTGTACTGAGATTGATGATGGATTAAATTTTCTCATCTTCTGATACCCTGCCGGTGCATGATGCTTCTTTCTCCTTGGCTTCTAATATCTGCGACCTCTGCCCCGTTTCTTTTGTTCTACATCGTTTGCGGGCCTGGCGTCTCCCCCTTCTCCTCTGGCATCTTGTTTTGCCTTTACTCCTTGCGGGCGTGGTCTAAATGTATCCCTCCTGCTTTATTTCAGAACGTCCAATTCTTCCCCCAATGTCAGTTTCACTCCAGTTATTCTATTGGCACTTTCACTGTCCGATTCACTTTCAGGTGCCGAATTGGAAAGTGAAGACATTTCCACTTGCTGTTGTTGTAACCCTTTATTTCCATGAATACGTTTTTTAGCTGTGGCTGCTCTAAGCGAGTCATAACGGCGCGCAAAGGTAAAGATCTGACCATGTAAATAGTCATCTCGATCTCTTTTGAATTTATACGTTTTGCGTATTTTGATTTTATCTTCTTCTTTAGTTAACCTACTGGTCATATCCTTCCTCAGTTTTGTTGTCAGGTCCTGGTGGGACTCTTCACTCTGCTGTTTTATTTTGGCTACCAGGGCATCAATTTTAACCTGTAAATCTGCCCCGTCTATCTCTGCATATTTGACCAGGATTTGTACGAGGCGTTTTGACGATTCCAGATTACATTATCCCCATTCCGCCATCATCAAGGGGTTGGGTGCCTCATAACTGGGAGCCAGCATGATACGAAGCCCCCTGGGAATTCTTCCTACGTCCAAATACCTTTTAAGTGAACGTGCTTCCCACCATTTGGCCTACTCTTGCTTTTTATACTTTTCCAATAATCTGAAGGATTCCTTTAGCCCAGTAGGTTCAGTTCCGGTATTTATGCATGCATCATTGTTGTTAGTTACAGCCTCATTCTCTAAGGCATCTGAGAATATATCGTCCGCGGCGAGCTCACGGCTCTTCGTACGTCATCAGACATTTTGTGAGAAAAGATTTTTGAAAATATGCTTTGCTTAACCAGAGGTCGCCTCTGTATGTTGTGGGTATATATTGCACCGTGTGACTAGCCAGTCCTTGCGATATAATCACCCACTCTATTCCGGCCTCTTCTGTAAGCTTTAACCACCCGACCCAGTTAGCTGTTGTGCCAGTGCGCGTTTACCTTATACTGCCAGAGAGTTTCTCGTGTTGCCTCCGTCTCTTGTCTGCTCAGCCGAGCGACCTTGTTGACCGAAGCAAGATCTTCTGTTTCTTGTCTCAGTTCAGTTATCCACGCTACTTCTTTCGACTGCAAAATTAATGTCGCAAAGCCACATGGGGAGCTTACACCATTTCCTCATTCGGAACTCCACTGAGTGCCCCCGGGGCCCAAGCCAATTCAACACCACGAGCCCGCAGTGTTGAAAGCCGAGAAGCGCCGACGGGCAAATAGACTGCCTGTGGTAAAGCCTTCTTTTTTTGGGGGGGGGGGGGTCTACGATCCGGCGGCAATCCAATGCCGGTAATACTGCTCAGCAACTCGCGATATTCACCCGCTTGCGCACGGAAATCACCAGCGTAGACCAACTGTGTTCAGCATTATTTTATTTTCTCTGTATCAGGACGCGTTTCGGCCGTCCAAGCGGCCTTGATCACCTGATCATACGTCACGAGATTACCCATTTTTAAAGTGCAAGTGCAGCATATTCATTGATAGACATGAAAGACATACTAATGTTTGTATAAATACATTTCAACATTGTTTATACATTTTATAAGAATGTATTTTCCCATATATATTGGAAATCTAAAAGATATAATATATGAAAAATTAAATACCCAAGTGAAACGTTCAGATGCCACTTCCTATCATCAAGCATTGGGTGGGGCAATTCTCACTGCTGTGTCCTTAATAGAATTTAAACTTTACATTAAGATTTAGGACATTTTACATTCTATGTCAGAACCAGAGACGAGGATTATGCTAGTTTAACACTTGTCGCCGACCAAAGACGCTACGCTGGGGACTGGTTTGAAATAGAACCTTTTAAAGATTGAGTCGAAAGACCAGTCCGCTGCATTGAGGATATCCTCCAGACATGCACCCAGGGCAAATGTATTTGACACCATAGCTCCCCTTTCAGAATGTGCCCCAAACAATCTTATATCTATGCCAGCCTCCTGCATGGTCCATCAGAGCAATCTAGAAATAGTAGGGGAAGAGACTGCCTTGTGGGGCTTCCCAATGGCAATGAGTAGCTACCTTTTTCGAGGGGGTCGAATGTCTTACGTCATGGCCTTGCACGTCTTAATACTGCGGACTACTTATAACTTGGGAGACTCAGCAGAGGTGGGGTTTGAAAGAATGTGGGAATTACATCTGTGTCTAGATATATGGAAGGTAACCCCAACCAGGGAGAATACTCTACCTGTTATGTCCAGGGCTCTAAAGTCTGATACCCGTCTACAGGACACCAGGCATAGAAATGTAGCCAGTTTCTCTGACATCTCCTTTCTGGAGATGTATTTGTTTCTAGGCCAGGAAAGAAACAGATTTAACACCTTGTTAATGTCTCAAAGGATTGAATACCTCAGTAATGTAGGAAAGCATAATCAAATGCCCCTAAGGAGTTTACAGACTGGTGGCTGTTCATCCACAAGGTGGTCTCCAATCTGTAAACGCCCCTCTAAGATTGCAGATCGGAAGGTATTGATCAACCTATATGCCATGCCGTCTGAGGCTAGGGAATCAAGATGTCTCGGATGACACTAACCCATCCATCAAGACCAAGTCAATATGTACCGAATGACCGTCCTCTTTGTCCACACCCTGGATAGTAATGACGCAGCATGTCACAAACGGCCTGGGACTTTCCAACGTTCCCTGTATTCCTTCACACCATAAGTTGTAGAGTGCAGTCTAACACCAGACGGTAAGGGTTCCCACTCAATTACCCCCCAACTGAAGCGGAATCTGCTCTCTGGTGACATTGCATACTCCATCTATTGTAATACCAGCAAAAGAAATACAAGATTTGCATTCCATGAGTAAAGCATCAACTTTGCTGCATCATCACAGAAGAAATGGGATGGCTGAGTACTTAGGAACTTCAGTGTGGCAGGATGTGCCCAAAGAGTATAGGTTGTTCAATGACGGTTGTTCAATGACGCCCAAACATTTTTTGGAAGTCTGATACCTATGTTTCAAGCAAAAGCAACTGCTCGCCGGGTTCAGATCACCCGGTGGGAGCTAATGAAAGCCATAAATGCTACTGAAGATGGCTTTAATGCAATTAAAGAAGAGCAGCGTTCATCAGACTTATGGTGATGGAAAACAGATATGTTTTGGACTTAATGACAGCAATCGAAGGAGAAGTATGTATAAAACTTAATTCAGTATGCTGTACTTTCATACCAGCGAATGATGAAGATGAAGGAAATCTAACTCAGACCATATTGACTTTGCATAATTTGCATACACAGATGAAGAAAGAGGGGGGTGCTCCAGATGAGTTATTCACTGGCTGGTTTGATTGGGTGCCGTCCTGGACGTCGGGGTTGTCCAAGGCCTTGTTGCCTATAATAGTTCTGTTGCTACTGATGTGCCTAGTGTTTCAGGTTATCTTAGCATGTTGCAAGAGAGTTACAGCGAAAGTGGGAGGTATGCTCCCTATAATGAGAAATAAAGAGATGCAAAATTCAGAATTGGAAGAAATGCACAGGGGTAGTGAAGAAGTAGTCGAAGAATCGACTAGAGAGGGGAATGAAAGGAATCAAAACCCTAATTTAGATTTAGGACCTAATTATTCTGATTTACCTGTCATGTGCCCACACACTGTGATATATTATGTAAAGACAGAAAAACAGTATAATGCTGTTTAAACATGCATGTTAAAGTTGCACAATTGTATCTGGAAATAACCTACAGCCTGGTTTCAAAAAAGGTCTACATGCGGTCTGGTTTAAGTGTTTTTTTCCTCTTCATTGTATTTGGGCTGAGAATGTCCTGCCTAGAATATTTAACAGGAAATTCAGGCAGCGAGAATGTTTCCATTGTAGTCTGTAAGTTTGGCGTGAGAAGTCACGAACACAGGAAAGAGCTGTTCTTGAAATAAATATATGTAATCTTGGTGGGACATAACGGAAAAGCAGAAAGCTTTTTCTATTGTGAACATTGTACTAAATATGGATCTAGGCCAAAATTAGTATTATAAGAGTAGACTTGAACTGTATGTAAGTTGAGACTGACTTGCGCTTCTCTCATAGCACATCACTCTCCCAGCTGGGTTAGCCAGGCATGTACAATAAACCTTTTTGTACTCTTTTGTTGCAGATGTGGTGATTAAATGATTTGCACTGCTTAAAGGATTTTTTCCCCGACAACCCCATGGCATTAGTCCGGGCAATATAATTCTTTCAGTTCACTGATTCTGACCCAGCCCTTCTGCGCGCATTAGAGTTATGTGCGTTGATCGTGCAGTAACTAAAACAATGTCCTTTTCTTTTTGACAAAAGTATGTTTCTGCATTTCAATTACAACTGTACTCCGGCCAGTGAGGGAGTTGCAACATAACATTTAGTAGGATTCTAGGCACTTTTACAAAAGTGTCCTGTATGCCTCTTTTCTGTGCAGACATTTCCATAAATATCCTTTTTCAGCAAAATGCATACAGCAATCGTACATTTTCTGAGTTCAGCTATTTGACTTATTTTTTTATTTTTGACTTTTATATAGTGCTAGCTGGTCCTGAGGGTATCAGAGCGCTTTACAGATTATGACTTAGCTAACTAAATGAAGCATTTTTACACCCACTGTTGCCTGAAGCATTTTTAAACCCACTGTTGCCTAAAATTTTCTGAGAATCGTTCATGGTTTCAGTGAGCCATCGGAGTCTTTTGGGACTAAACTTCTAACCTGCCTTTGCCACAAATGGAAATACATTTTTATTCTTGAAATCATCTTTAATTTATGAAGGCACCCACATTATCTTGTAGCAATGGATGCTTCCACTTCTTGCACGGAATGTTGGATTTCTCGTTACTGCTGTAACTTATCTGTGTTTTGGAATGTAACCACCTCGTTTGGCATAGAAACAGATGGTTAGTTTATTTAAAAAGAGCACCGAATGCTGTCAAGCCTAGTAAGCAGTCTCTTTATTTGTATGTCATTTTTGAACGTGTGCGCCATGAAAAGTTTCAGCTGTTTCTGGACACAATCCATGGTATCTTTACAGCGGGTTCTTATTTATGGGGCAAAAGGTAAATAGCGGGTTGACCAATAACTGGCAATAGTGAATATTGGGTGCACGTGTGTAATACAAATATTTCTTCTCACACAAACAAAAGCACATACGGAAAATGGTAATTTTGTGGTTGGGGTCAACACCTAGAAACCCACACGACTGCAGGTGCATGAAGGACGGAGTATAGTAATAGCAATGTCATTAAGCGTGCGTGTGTATACACGCACACGTGTTTACCAATATTGCTCCTAAGCCTCTACCCTTCGTGTGTGTGTATATGTATATAGAAAAATTCCTCAAAATTTTCATATTATTCTACAAATAATGCAACTGATGGTTTCTCTGACAGTAAACTATCCTTTTGCATTTTTCTCAGAGTTGAAGCAGATCTCCAGAGTACACACTATAATAGTCTCACCTCAGTCTATAAATCTTAACACATTGACATTCTTCTTGCACCTTTCAACATACTTCAGAGATTATTCATTGTGCTCTGTTGGAAGGCAGTACTGCAAGTTTACCAGGCTCCTTCAATAAAATAGAACAAGCCTTTGCAACGCAATTGGTCACCGTCTCGCATTTGTGAGAGTTTGAGCTATTGGCGCGGGGAGATTAAGCGATTTCGCCGGAGGGCTTGAGCCTGGTTCCCCAGCTCCAAGGTGGGCAGTTCTGGCCGTTGCGCCCCTTTCTCCCTTTTCCAGGTCTATTCGCAATTATATAAAACTCTCTGCATAAAATGATGATTTAAGCATGACCACAGATATTTATAAAACATATTTATGAAATTCCAGATCTACTAATGAAGTAAGCGAAAAAGCTCTATGGATGCCCCCCCAGCTCCAAGGTGGGCAGTTCTGGCCGTTGCGCCCCTTTCTCCCTTTTCCAGGTCTATTCGCAATTATATAAAACTCTCTGCATAAAATGATGATTTAAGCATGACCACAGATATTTATAAAACATATTTATGAAATTCCAGATCTACTAATGAAGTAAGCGAAAAAGCTCTATGGATGCCCTTCTCGTTGTTGATTCTCTCAGAATTAGGGGAGTTTCTAAGCGAGTGCTTATTCTCTCACCTCACTCCTTCCAGACGTCACATCCGGCGCCGGGCCGCTTTCCACTGAAAGATAAACTCGCAACAGCAACGCCGCAGTCAGCAGGAAACCTA
The DNA here is from genome assembly GCF_964204655.1 of Triturus cristatus. Classification (NCBI taxonomy): domain Eukaryota; kingdom Metazoa; phylum Chordata; class Amphibia; order Caudata; family Salamandridae; genus Triturus; species Triturus cristatus. Next base: position 557,060,072 of record NC_140592.1, on the reverse strand, counting down.
GAGATAGACCGAGCCCACGGAATCCAGAACGGGGCCCGGGACTAGGGGCGCAATATGACGACTGAGGTCCCATTGAAGGACGGCGACGGCGAGACAGAGACATCATTGCGGCGGGAGTACGCTAAGCAGAGCAGGACCGAATCGCTCAGCACCGACAAGTTCACAGCAGAGCAACAAAAACTATGATTGGACGGGGGACGAGAAAGAGCAGGCTCTGAGCGCAACGGATTTGATTGGAGAAAGAATCAAGAAAGACGAGACAAAAGGAGTACCGAGAGCTCGGCACCGACTGCATGTGAAACTATGTAAATAAAGAAAAGCCGGAGTTGTGAGTAGAATTAGCAGTAGCAACTTGAACATTTTGGCACAGACGTCCTGATAGCTCTGTCTTTTGAAGAGAGCACGGCCAGCTCCCGTCAACTCCGCTAGCATTGAAACCTCAGTTAGTTTAATTAATTTTTGCACTTCAGTGGCGTGACAAAGGCCCCCACAGTACCCTGGCCTGAGAGCTCGCGGGTAAGCCCCTCAGTTCCGTACGCCTTTGTGTATTGAGGAAACCGTCTTGTAAAGTTGTTACGCAGGGCTTTAAGTGGGATGGAGGGTGGTCTCTCTATAATTAAGGGCGTTGCTTAACTTTCCCATTACCTCTTAGGCAGGACCACAGCTCTGCCTGTGCGGGTGTGTTTCAACCAGTGGTCGAAGTGGGGAAAAAAAAGTAGGGGCATCAGGGGGCGGGAATATTCCGAGGATTGGGTCAGTGGGCGGAGTCAGAGGTGTGGCTAAAAAAAAGAGCAAAACATCCCAATTTTTAGTATGTTTGGCATTTCACTGACGAGTTACAGCTTATGATGTTATTTAATGCAACCAATAGATACACGTTTATTTGAGGTTTAATAGATGAGTTATTGACATTAAAATACATTTACAATGTAGGATACGTATTCAATCACAGAATGGCCCAAATACGCATATAGATGGAATCATAAGCCATTTGTGTCCGAGCCATGCAGTTTCTTTCATTAGCACTTCTCCTCCCTTTTTCTAACCATTTCTGAACATAACATTTGGCTTTAGATTCGATGACAGGAAGCCCCACGTGTTGGGGAGCACTGTTGATGACATCATTCTGTGCCCCACGGTCAATGCAAAATTGTATTCATGTGTTTTTACATGCTTCACGCAACATGTCATTAAGCCAGCATTAGATGCCTCTTAGTTTCCTGTTATTGTATCTAGACCTAGCACTCTAAAACAACCCAGACCTGTTGGTTTTGCAGATGCTTTTAGCAGTATCAGATGAATGAGATACAACTATTTTATGAGTAGTTTGTGTAATTACCACTCAAGTTAGATAGCTATCAGAATTGCAAATACATCAATTCTGAAATTATGAGACTCAAACATTGGTAGAGTCAAAAATAGGTAGTGGTCCTCAGATTATTTCAATCAGTTATTTTCTCCCCTACAGGCTACTATGCTCTGCAATCACTATTAGGCACCTTCCTCCTTTGTCTCTCCATGAGCACTGTAGGTGTATAGGAACACCACCCACCAGAGACTGCATGGGAGAAGTTCAAACATGAATGGCAAAATATCCTAGTTTGCAAATGTTTTCCACATAATTATAACTCTGCCGTGTTTGCCACATAAAGCACCATCTGCTTCATAAGCTGATGGTTTTACCTAAAAATTTGTTTGCATCTCAAATGGATCAAAACAACGTGACTTGTGTTGCTGTGAAGTGGAGGGCCCTTTACAAAGGTTGACTGGTCACATTCTCAGGGCTGCTATTAATGAGGCGAAAGCTTTACAGAGACTGTTAGTATGGGTAAAAATTTCAAAATAACAAAGTATCAGAAAATGTACCACATTAAGCTGCAGTCTTTCTTTGCTGCATAATTTAGTCAACACTGCAACATAATTTTGCCCTCCATTGCTGCGTAATTGCAGCGGCCCAAAAGCAGGCAGCACATGTTAAAAGTGCTTGCTGCTTGAAGCAAAGAGACACCGTGAAGTTTGAGAACTTAGGGACATATTTACGGGAATGGTGGTGCAACGCATCAAGTTACTTTGCTGTGCTGCCCTGGGTCACAGGGAAAGGGCAGAAATGCACCATCTTTATCCAATACGGTGCATTCCTGCCCTTTCCAAGTGTGGGTGCCGTTTCGTCAGCCTAGCGCCAACGCAGGCACCCTTGCACCATGGTGCAAGGGTGCCTCCATTGCATGCAGCACTGTTTTTGTGCACAAAAGCAAACCTGAGAGGCTTTTTCCTCTTTGTATGAGTGCGGCACATATAGAAAGAGGAAAACAGGGAAAAATAAAGATTTAACTCCTTGTTGTGCCTCCCTTGGGGAGGCGTCGGATTTTGAATCAGTCCCAGGTTTACAAGTCCTTGTAAATCTGGGAATGCATAAAAAACGTGAGAGTTGAGTGGGAACACCCACTGCAACGCCTCCCTTGTGCAGAGTAAGTCAAAGCAGCAATTTCCGATGTGTTGATTTACTCCATATTTATGAACCCATTCAAAGCCATGCAAAGTGGCTTTGCGTGGCTTCATAAATGTGATTTGCAGATTTGTGACGTGCATTTACCACGTTCCATGGTGCAAGCATGACGCAAGGCCCTTGTAAACATGCCCCTTAGTCTGGTGTGCATGCAAATCCTGCATTGCCAATCCCTGGTGAGTTGCATTAATACTACTGGAACAAGGCCAATGGAGGCACCTATGTGTGAGGCGGACTGGCCTCAAGGGTCCTGTGACCTCAGTGACAAAGTCACTGCTATTCTAGGGTGTGCTGCTTCGTAGGCCTACCCGCAAGACTGTAGGTGAACTTCAGTATGGATTGTGGTGGATAGGCCTTCAAGGTTAACCCACACTGGCCACCGGTAGGGTCCACCTGCTGGTGCTAAGAGACCAGGGCTTCTATGGTCTAGTATGGTCTTCTAAGGTCTAGTAGGGGAATGTGCTCCCTCAGGAGAGTGGTCTGGTGGACTGGTCATGAAGCCCGATTCCCCAGTTCCAGATTTTGTAGCTCTGGCCGTAGTGCCACATCCTATCCTCCTTGAGCACCCTTCTGTCCCACTGAGAGACACTTGCACTGCCTTCCGCTACAACCCAATTCTGCCCCATTATTAACACCTGGCTGTGACTCAATTCAAATTACACACTGCCTGAAAAAAGTAACAACATCCTTGAAAAAGCAAACACTCATAGGCACAGGAAGATTATGTAAAGCGTGCGAAATATAAGCAGGAACGACATGGCTACTTTAGTTTTGACACTCCTTTTTTAGAAATCAATGAGTGTTTTTTGCCTCAAACGTTGAGGACATGAAAACTGTGCTCTTAGTGTACACAGGTGTGCCTTTGGTGTACCCGTGGACAGCAAGGAAGGGCATAAGCAGGGCTCAGAAGATTAAGGGATTCTTGAGGAAAATCTGATCTGACTCACAGAAACCCACAGGGCTCTTCCACATTCATGTATCCAGCAAGCTGCTCAAACATCGACATTATGTATTCAAGTGTCCTGCTAACTATACCTTTTGAACTGTCTGGCTTGCTAACTCTCCTACCCACAAAAAACTTGAAAGTGCTCTTGAGGGTAAAAGGCAAAATTATACTTTCATTCGGTAAGTGAAGGATACATCCAACTTTATTTTTTGTAGCGACACAATCGTACATTAGTTAGGCTGTAATGCATTGCTAAAACAAAATCACAAACCTAAGAGGTCCCAAAGGCGAGACCTATTGGCTTTACCAATGCTTGTTTAGATATCTCATTTGCTAAATGGGGCACTTTTAATTTGGTGCCAGACAGGGCCAAACTGGGAACCCAAAGCAGCCCTGGCAAATTTGTGTCCATCCCCTGCACAGTGTGATGCATGCGAACGCAGCAAGCAAGCCTGATGACTGCAAAAGGGACACGGGAAGAGGGTCTTCTCTCCCCTAGAAAATTTTGGAAAAAATTACATAAATGGTACATTCTACAACACATTGTATTATGTATTCCATTGTATTAGCTTTTAGAGAACAGTAAATGATGACCTTACGGTGCACCAGGATGCGACAATCTTGTTGGGGCCCTTCAAGGAATCCCTCACTATCACCCTCCAACAGCGCCCCTCATCTCTCCACTGCCCCTTTCTCACATGTATTTAAATTGTTTTATAGTGCCTCTCATACCAGTGAGGGACTTGGAGCACTTTACATCATGCACACATACAGAGACAATTAATCATACATGTGTAAATCAATGTTTAGAAAATGTTTACAAGACGAGCGGCTAGAAGGTGTTAGGATTCACATGCCATTAATTCTGGTTGGCATTTTTTTAAGATCTGGAACACAACCCGAGGGTTCAAAATGTAACACAGTAGTTGGCTTTTCTAATAAGAATGTATTTCTTCCCAAACAAACCAATTTTAGCAGTATTAGGATAATGAATGACTGGGGAAAAAACATAACTTCCAAACCCTCACCATGCAGTTTACATGCAGCTCTCTGTGACAAAAGCAGTAACCGACTGAGCTTTGCCCATTAAATACAGTTCTGTGATTTGTATGGTACAGGTTCTTTGCTGCAGGCATTTTAACCCTCTGCGCTACAATGGATGGGTCAAAACTGGCAATAGACAATACTCCAATCTCTCTCCAACAGGACGATCAACCACCAGAGATATAAATCTTGACTCTTTTATTGTTGCCTGAAATCTGCTGGGCTTACAAGGAATACTGCAGTAATTTTTGCGTTTTTGAGAGTGAGAAGTGAGTCATTGTGCTGGACAGCCCTGCGGGTTTTGTTACTGGGGGTCGGTTTTGCAGCCTCCAGTAATAAAACCAGCCTCCCTTCCGATGCCCAGTACACCAGCCCGGCCTTGGTGCCTGGACTGATTTGTTTTCACAGTCAGACCCTGGATGGGGTTCACAAGGGGCTCTGGTGCTCGGTGTCACAGAAATGGACACCTCGGGCTGCTCTTATGTTATATCCTTAGAAAAGGGTAAACAGTATTTTCAAAAAGACCACATCCCTGAACATAGACAGAGAAGCAGTACACATTTTATAAAATATAATACGGAAAACAGCAGATAAGACATTAAACATTTTGCAATTTTTTTTTAAAAAGCGCCAAGGTTTGAGCACAGTCTGCCACGAATTCCACATGAAGTCCTCTTCCTTTCCGTGTGGTATTGTCAGTCTGGGTGAGCTGGAAAATAAAGGGCAGATGAGGTCAAGGGCGGGGCCGCCAATGCGTCCTAATGTGTCCATTGTATTGGTCACAGTGGGGGCAGGTGGGTGGCCTCCTCACTAAATGAGGTGTAAATCACCGCACAGCCGGGCCTAGCCGGGTTTTTGTGCCGATTGATTGCTCCTCCATTGCACCACGGCTCCTACAGTGTTGCTGGGCAGGTCCCTGCCCACAGATACAGTGGGGAAGGGGGAGGGGGTCCTGGCAGCTGCAGAGGCCTTCCTCGCTATGCAGCACACCGGCCTGGATGATCCTGTAGTTTTTTTTGTAAGCTGAGAGCATTCCTGTCGTCCCGGGACGCATTTTTTAAATGAAGAAGTAGGGGAACGGACTTTGTTAAATTAAATAAGTAGGGGCACGCCGTGCCCCTCCGTTCCCGCCCACTTCGACCACTGGTTTCAACAGGGTACGTGTCCTACCAGGCACGTAACACCCATTGGACTCACCGGGCTTCAGCCCCCCCCCCCCCCCCCCCCATGTGTGTCAGTCCGGCTGGGACAGCCTCGCAGGCTGGCGTCCGTCTAATTGCAGCCGGACCCGAGTACTTCACAGGTCTTTAAAATACCATTTACTCGTTAATGAGGCTTTTCTTGCATTTTCGTCCCTTCTTACAGCCACTCTGCCTTTGGCTTGGAGACTTAGCCCCCCCCCCCCCCCCCGAAATTTGGCTCTAGTTGCCCGCCTGTGTCCTACTGTCTCTGGTACCACAGGGTGGGGCATCGTTAGGTGTCTCCGAAGTCCCCGCCCCTTGATTCTCCTGCTGTACCTGTCGTTATGTGTCTTCTAGATTCCTCTGTGTTCTGGTGGTGCTCGTCTCTTCAGCATTGGTGCTCATGGTGCTACTACTTGGTACACCTGTGTCTGCCATATGTTCCTCCTCATCCGGATTCCAGTTGTCATTCCTTTCCGGTTGCGTTACTCCCGTCTTGGCCCACTTCAACACTTTGTTGCACTTGGACATTCTGTCTTTGTACCATATCTTTCTGTCACTTAAGAGGGCAGATCTAGTGTAAATTTCTCGAACCTGTAGGGGCTTACTAAACTTGCTGTCACCTTTCCTCCTAATTTGAGCAAGCTTCACTCTGACCCATTCCCCTCTTTCCAGTGATGTTGCTTTGACATTGTGCCGCTTGTTGTAGTGGTCTGTGTATATACTTTGCGCTTTTTCTAAGTTGCTGCGCACCAACGCAGGAGACCATTTGCTCTGCACTATCCGTTGTTTCCACGCCACATTGTCTGTGGTAAATGGGTCACGGCCCCTCAATATCTTTAATGGGCTATATCCTGTTTTGGTGGGGGTGATGCGGTAAGCCCATACTGTACATTTTAGTTCTGTCTCCCAATTCTTCCCTGCGTTGATGGCTGCCTGTACTGACCCCATGATGACTCTGTTAAATCTTTTGGCTAGGCCATTCCCGTCCGGGTGATATACCGGGGTGTGTTTTGTCTGTATTCCATTCTGTTCCATGAACGCATTCCACTTGTCGGACGTGAATTGGGGTCCATTGTCGTACGTTATGACTCTTGGAATTCCCTCTCAGAAATTTGGAGGTGAGAAACGCCAGTATGGTGTCAGTGTCAGCTGTCTCACATAACTCAATTTCTGGCCACATAGAATACCGGTCTACGAGCACGATGGCATACTTAGGTACGCTCTGCGCGTCTAGGATCGGGCCCAGGATGTCCACCGCCAATTCGTCCCATGGATTGACTGGATTGGTGAACTTCCCTAAAGGAGGTCGCAGTGTGGTCTGTGTCTTGTCCGCATTGCTGCACTACATGCATTCTCTGACATGCCTCTCCACCTGGTTGTCCAACGCGGGCCACCAGTAAGCTTGTTTGACTCTCTGCTTAGTTTTCACTATACCCAAATGTCCTTCGTGCAGAATCGTGAGTAGGTGCTTTACCAGTTGGTCCGGAGGGACTACTTTGTCTCCTCGTAGTAGGAATACATCTTTGTCCCCTACTGATAACTCCTCTCTGATTTCGTAGAATTTCCCATGTTCTGCGTCTAGGTGCTTCTTCTCTGGCCACCCCATGACTATGAACCGTTTCACTGTTGTGAGGCATGCGTCGTTGTCATATGCCATGCTCCACTCCTGTGCACTTATGACTGCCTCCTGGTTGTCCGCGAATGCTATAGTGTAGTCGTCCTCCTCCGTTGGCTTAGGTGCGTCTTCCATCGCAGCTGTTCTGCTGAGGTAGTCAGCGACTTTGTTCTTGGCCCCCGGGATGTATTCGACATCATACACGTAGTCCAGCAACCTTAGCGTCATTTTCGCTATGCGTGGAGTTGCATTTGCATGTCCACTGGATGTGAGCACCTTTACTAACGGGCTTATGGTCCGTTCGGAGAAGGAATCTAGAGCCCCACAGGAATTGGCGGAATCTTTCCATTGCCCAGATCGCCACTAGCTTCTCTTTCTCTATCATACTGAACTTTTCTTCGTTTGGGGCCAGGGATTGAAGAACCAGAACCTTTTGGACCTGGCGGCGCAGGGTATGCCTTAATCTCCTGGGTTCTCCTGCGTCAGCTAACAGAGACACGGGGACACTCTGTCGGCGTAAAAGATCAGATTTTATTAGCTGCAGCTAGTACAGTTGTTCTAGAAGTACACACATGGTATGTTCTCAGGAGACTGCCACTTCACTCCGTGGCGCACAATCTTATATTGGTGTAGAAGGCATATACATTAACCAGAAAACACACCTAAAACATCCAATAAGAAAGGTTGGAAAACAGAACAGAACCAATAGGAAAGATTTGAAAATAAAGTATCAGGTAACTCGAAGAAGCCTCTCCTCCAACGGTATTTGCCATCCCTCCCACAGGTTAAGGTATTAACTTGTTTGTAACTGGTTTGCAGGTGGCGAGATACGTTTGTGTGTTTTGGAGGACTGTTGTGAAACGAGAGAATACGAGCAGAGGACAGCGAAGGCCAGACGATAAGATAAAGTCAGAAGAGAATAGTGTGAACCAACAGATAGTTGAGACAGGGATTACAAAAACCAGACTGGGATTAGTGTACTCGGCCAGTCCTAACATCAGCTTTGTAAATAGAGGCAGAAGGCTTATTTTGACACGATGCTGCAGGAAAAGCAGAAAAAGACTTTGTTCGCCGTGCTGCCTGAGTGAGGGCAACACGAAATGGCGGCGGAGCACAAAATGGCGGGTCGATTCGATCACAATCGAAAATCGAATTTTCTCAGACCCTCCTTTTGCCAGAACTCAGGCAAGATATTTAGACTCACGTTAATCTGAGTCAATGTCGATGGCCGTGAGGCCATCGAGCTGTTGCTGTAGCATCATTCTAATATTCTCTGTTCTTTGTGATTTGGGTTTAGGGATGCACATAGTAGCACAAAGGTCGCAGATGGCGGGACCACAGTGCATACAAAGGCAACAAGAGAAAATGATGGTCAAAACTACTCCAAGGAATGTCAATACCTTCCAACCCCATTTGGACAGTAGTCCCCAAAACCACTCCAATAATGACCAATCTCCTTTGTCCTGATGAATCGACTCAGAGATTATATGTAATTTAGAGATAGCTTGGTATACTGTTGGCGCGTCATCAGGTATGAAAATACAGCAACTTGACCCGATCAATTTGCACACTCCACCACGGTCCGCAAGAACAAAGTCTAAGGCAACTCGGTTTTGTAAAGTCATAAGACGATCCGCCTGTAGTTCTGCCGTGATATTACTTAAGGCTCCTACAGTGATGTCTATAGTGGTTTCTACGACCAGAACCAGTTGCCTTATATTTCTGCTGTTGGCCATTGGACCCCAAAAAGGAAGAAATCCTTTGAGGAAATCTCCTCCCTCTTGTCCTGCTGTGTCTTTAGAATCAATAATCCCTCTGCCATATCTGTTTCGATGATGGTTTGCAGAAGCGGTGTATGTAGGTGGAAGAAGGAAAGCTATATAACAGGTACCAGAAAAACCAGTTGGCAACCATGTGTAAGCCCTATCGTGGCAGATAAAATACGTGCCTTGAGATGGTACTAGAGGCGGCGAGTTCTGAGAGGAGTAGACGTATTTGTGGGAACAGTTGTTTCTTTGTACGGTGTCAGTAGGCTGACCATTTATTTGCAGACAGAAATTTCCCTGATGAGGAATAGTCCAAATCGGTGGAGACTTTTCTTGTTTAACCTTATCACTAAGGCTAGTAACATAATGGGTGACGTTCCAGTTAGTGTACGCTTTTCTTTCGTCAACGGAAATGTTACTATTTTCCATGATTTTAGCCATAGCTACCATTCCCTTTATCAATGAACTATGACTGAAATCCGGACCACCAATATATGAACTAACGGATCGTCTGAATTTGCTTTGATAGGCATTGGAGAAGATAACAAAATAAGCCCGAGCAGAACCCTCATAAGAGAATGGAAGAACTAAATACGGCATTCCCTTTTTCGTGGCATGGGGCATTAATCCACACACCCAACAGTTGGTTGTATTTTTTTTTTTGAAAACCTTTATTGACATTTCAATCAATTACACATATGGGCCTACAACCCCCGGGGCCGGCCGCTAAACAATCAGAATAACAGAAAGCAGGTCTATCACAGTCAGTACCTCGGGGAGCAGAATCTCGACGCTAGCATTCTCTCAGTCTCTGAACAGCCCAAGTAGGAGACCAGGATAATAAAGGTTTACATTTTATAATAGAAAAGGATGGAAGGATCAGGTGCCAAACAGTTTCCCAGCAGCGAAAAATGGCAGGCAGAACGATGAACGTAAACAATACACAGCAGTCTATCTAAGCAATGGCGCTGAAACAGGAAGTTCAGGATGTAGAGGAATGACACGGCCATTTGCGCCTGCAACCCCCTGCCCCAAGACCCAGGAAACTCCACGGAAATTATGGCACTCCGGAAACAGCAGTGATTAACAACAAAGGAGTACTACCATGCTGATCCCAGAAAAAGACAAAGAAGAATAAGAGAAGAAAAGGAGGCCATAGAAAAAGGAGATGAAAGACTAGAGGATCCAACCCCCCACCCTGCACCTCTGCAGATGAGTACGTTCCCCCCCCCCCAGCAGTGTGCCTGTCGCCCCGGAACCAGACCCGAAATATAGAAGAAACAGAGAAAAGAAGTGGGAAAAGAGCCCCCACCAGACGGGGGGGTAGAGAGAGTATTAATGAACTGGAGGAGGGCCTGCAAAACACGCCCCCGGCTTCTCCCTCCCGCACCACACGGTTTCCCATAAAGCACACAATAAAGAACACAAAATCGACCCTGTCAAAGAGGAGTAAGGAGCATTACGCACTTGGTACACTAACAGTTATGCCGTGAGAGCACACAACTCCCGAGCCCGCCCGCCTAGTAGGTGACCACCTCGGAAGGGTCAGCATCATCCTTGGCCACTCTTTGCAAACCCACCCATGCATACCCCTCGTCCCAGTGCCATGTCCAATGTTACCAGGAAGAGAAGTGTCCAATAAAACTCAGGAAGCGACACACACAGGTAGGGTAGAGGGCTCTGAAGATCGACACAATCAGCTCTAGGGAGGATCGTCTTTCCCGATGCCGAGCCAGGATTTACACTGCATACCAGGCCCAGGAAGGCGGAATCAGCCAGGGCGGGCGACCGTTGCTTGGACGTTGCCTGGGTCGTCGGAGACCGCGCACGGGACAAGGCCACCACCCCCCACTCAGGTCCGAAACCTCCGGGACAGACCAAATCCACAGCCAGCTGATCGCACGTTAATATACTGTCCGGAGAGTCCAGGCGTGCACTATTCACAGGGGCGGCCACGACACTGTCCCCCCCGTGCGCGGCGTGAGAAGTCCCAGTGTACCTGGGGATAGGCAGGCGGCAACTGTTCCGACGCTGATGTCACTCCATCGAGCTTGCTCCCCAACACCCAGGCTCCGTGAATCAGGGTGGAGTGAAGGGCACCGAGAGCCTCGAGAAGGTCACCGTACCCCAGTACAGCTCCCGGCGCTCGCTCCGCTACGCTCCTCAGAGTCGCACCCTCCCAATCCTGCTGCAACCCGGTGTACAGGATGGTGGACTCAGGCATACCAAAATGGCCGCTGGGTAGGTCCATCCCAGATCGGGGCCGGGGCTCAGACACAAGCGCCTCGGGTTCCATGGCACTGGTAACTGGGTTCCGAGGGCAGGCAAACAATGTGTCCGGTGTGTGGTCACGGGCCACGGTCGTCCCCACCACGGACCAGCGCCCGCGAAAATCCGGGAGCAGCCCGCAAGAATCGGGACAAGTTACGGGCGGCGTCCGGGCAGCTCACCGGCGAAGGCTGAAGCAATCACCGGAGAGTCTTGAAGTTGCCACCACGGGCACGCACTCGTTCAGCTACGCTTAGTGGTAGGAGCGACCACGGCGAAGCGCAGTCCGACATTCGCACCACTCCGGCAGTCCGACCACACCCAGTCACCAAAGGCCGTTGTTGTTGCACTGCCGCCCGGCCACGGCGTTCACTCGAGGTCCCGGCTCCGGGGCAGCACAGGCCGCAAACTTCAGACGGACATTTCTCCGGCGGTACCGCTGCCAGAAACTTCGGGGTCACACGGCCGGTTGCCGCTCGCGTTCACCAACACGGGTAGATGGCGCAGGCTAAGGATCTCGTGCAGGATATCTGTGCGGGGTGCGGAGGTTCACGGAGCCGGGAGCCTACGCTGCCGTCCCGGTCGCCATCTTGGCTCCTCCCCAACAGTTGGTTGTATTGATCACTAATTGGTGTTGATGTAATAACTGGACAAACGAATTGTTGTAATATTCGGTTCTTCTAATGAGTTCATGTTGAGGAAAGGTATGAAAAAGATGTGGAGAGATAGTAGAATAAGAAGATACAGTGATAGAAGAAGGGACAACTTTCTGCTGCATAGCATGAACAATCCAACCTATACACGCCATTAAAATACACAATAATATGAAAATACATAAGGTTATACCACAACGATTATATACTATTTTACAATAATTCTTCATCTTTTCTTTTCTCTCTCTGTTTCCTAATGTAGTTTCCATCTTCTAAATGGGTGCTCACGGCAATCTTCCTCAATCACTTGGTTATGATTATCTGCCGTCCTATGACACTGCAAGTCCTGCAGGCCTATTGCCACTACTCAGGTCACAACCAAGACTCCTACCGTGACCCTGCAACCGGGATAGAATACTACATAGGAGAGAAAAAAATCTTAAGTGTTCTTTAGTCTAGGTCTTAGGTTATAGTGTTCTTTATCAGGTGCAGTTTGGTCTCGGAACAATGCTCGCGGATTTGTCGTATTCAAGCGACGATGTGGTGTTATCGCTTCCTGAAGAATGTCGTCGTCCTCTTTCTCAGACAATGTTCCATTCACACGTGCATCACTAAAAGGTACAAATCGTGGAACCTTCTCACTCTCAGAGTCACTAATACCCTTACGCACCCATTGATCTAAGGGTAGGGGCAAAGGCACTTTCTTACAATGCACGCCGTGAATCCAATTTTTCTTTCCTTCGACTTTTACTGCTGTTCTCGTCGTCAGGAGAACCAACCGAGGTTCCTTCCACCGGGGCTCCAAATTTTTCGTCCTGGTCGGATGGAATGACCTGGGTCTGTGGAAGCCTCGGGCAAAGCACTCTGAACCTGTTGATGGAGAACACGCAATTTAGTTGTAAGTTCATGCAAGTAATCAATCAACATTGGATATGGCAAGTCTGAGTATTTCTTAGGGCGAGGGACTCCCCATATGTTAGCTGGGCGCCCAAAAACCACCTCGTAAGGGCTAAGTCCCAAACGAGAGTGTACAGCAGTTCTGGTGGATAGAAGAGCCAATGGTAAAGCATCGGGCCAATTAAGTCCTGTACTAGCCTGCACTTTCGCTAGTTTAAGTTTCAAAGTTCCATTGTAGCTTTCCACTAAACCCGCTGACTGTGGATGGTTTGCCGCATGGAACTTTTGCTTGATACCAAGACCCGCACAAACTTTTTGCATGACTTGGCCCACAAATTCGCTCCCATTGTCACCCCAGACAATGCGTGGAAAACCACACCTGGGGAAGAATTCTTTTAGTAGAACTTTGGCTGTGGATAAGGCTGTATTATCTTTTACAGGGAATGCTTCTATCCACCTAGAAAAGGTGCATACCACCACCAGAACATATTTGAGGTTGTTGCATCGTTCCATATGAATGTAATCGATCTGCAACACCTCAAATGGATATGTCGGAGGAGCAAAGTGACCTGCTGGAGTTGGGGTTCCCTTTCCCGGATTGTACATCAAACATACAATACAATGTTTCACTACATTGTCTGCACACTTTGGGATTCCTTCATTTTGGCACACTGGAGCCAGAAGCTTGCATATACCTTTTGCACTTAAGTGGGCTGGACCATGTGCCATAGTAACTACTGGGAGTACATAGGCATCTGGTAACAGCCAACGTTGGTGTTCAGATAATTCCACCCAACATCCCATCTCATCTAACATTCCTGTACTTTCTTTCCACTTGCTCAATTATTTCTCTGTAGCCTCTTCCTGAATTGACCTTACACTTTCTACTGTATCCTCATACATTCCTCTCTCTCTAACCCAGTTCGCAGGACCCGCAACATACATTCGACTTGTAGCATCTCTCGCTGTCTTTTTAGCTACTTCATCTGCAAATGCATTTCCACGACCAATATCGTCGGTAACTTTCTTGTGCGCGCTACACTTCACATTTGCTATCTGGGTAGGCAAAGTAAAAGACTCGAGAAGGTCAGTCACCAACTGACCATGTTGTATTTTAGTCCCATGGGAAGTAAGGAATCCCCTCTCTTTCCAAAGACGCCCAAAATTGAACGCTACACCGAACGCATACTGACTGTCAGTATACACATTTACTCTTTTTCCTTTTGACAACACACATGCTCTAGTTAAGGCTATCAGTTCTGCTGCTTGAGCTGAATTGTGTTTGATACGTGCTGTCTCCACAACTGTATGTAAAGTAGTAACAGCATAGGCTGAAACTGTATCTCCATTAGGGAGCTTGAAACAAGAACCATCTACCCATAGCGTTCCATCCGGATTCACTAATGGCGTATCTGTCGGATCAATTCTACCTTTTGTCTCTTCCTCAGTACAGAGGAAACCATCATGTTGTTTTTGAACGTCTTTATCTTCTGGAAGAGGCAACAAAGTAGCTGGATTTAATGTGTTACATCGTTTGATGTGCACATGACTAGCCAAAAGTGTTAGCTCATATCCAGTCAAACGAGCACTCGTAAGATGCTGTGTTTTCGTTCGGTTTAGTAAGGTATCCACTGCATGCGGCACCATAACAATAAGTGTGTTATCTAACACTACTCCAGCAGACTGTCGAATAGAAATTGCTGCTGCTGCTGTCGCTTTAAGACAACTAGGCAATGCTTTGGCTACTGGATCTAACGTAGCTGAAAAATAGGCACATGGTCACTGTTTGTCTCCAAAACGCTGCGTTAAAACTGACAACGCACAACCTTCTCTTTCATGAACATAGAGCGTGAATAGTTTACTGTAATCGGGAGTACCCAATACAGGAGCAGAACCTAGCGCAGCACGTAAGTCAGTGAAACTCTTCTGACAATCGTCAGTCCATGGAAGGGGCTGGGGCGTATCTTTCAGAGTAAGTGCCAACAAAGGTTTGGCCAAAAGAGAGAAGTTAGGGATCCACTGCCTACAATAGGAAGTAATACCTAGGAAGGCACGTACCTCCCTTTGTGTGGATGGCACAGACCTTTGCGCAATAGCTTGGATGCGTTCTGGGGTTAACCGCCGTCCCTCCTTTGATAGGAGATGACCCAAGTAGGTAACCTCTCGACGAACATATTGTAGTTTGGAAGGTGAAACCTTATGATTCAGATAAAACAAATGGCGTAACAATGCAACAGTCACATTTTTGCAAATATCTTCTGAATCGGCAGCGATTAACAAGGCGTCCATGTACTGAATAAGAGCAGCACCAGACGGCAAAGAAAAAGCATCAAGATGACATTTCAAAGCTTGACTATAAATAGAGGGACTTTCACAATAGCCCTGAGGTACGCGCTTACACCGGAAGCTTCGGCCTCCAAGAGAGAAGCCAAAAATATCCCTACTCTCTTCTGCAATGGGAATACTAAAGAAGGCATTCTTTAGATCGATAACAGAAAACCAAGTCGCTGTGGAAGGTATCATTGTCAACAGAGCAGTGATATATGGGACAACAGGAAATTGTGGTACAACAATTTTGTTTACCTCCGAAGATCAATTACGAAACGATATACAGGAGGCTGAGAAGGATCAGTGCGTTTAAGAACAGGAAGAATAGGACTATTGCATATGTTTCCTCTTGTTTCTTCAACCACACCCTTCTGAATCAAAAGCGCTTTTTCACCTTCAGTGGAAATTCTATACTGCGGAATACGTGGCAATTCAACATTAGGCTTGAGAGTGACAACATAAGGTGGAATCTCAAGACAGCCTACATCGTTCGGACCCGTGGCCCAAAGTGTTGCTGGAAGAGAAAGTAATTCAGGTGGAAACTGATCTTTGGACAAATACATTGGAGAAGTCAGTTTCTGTCCTAAAGTAAGATGTACACCAGAAGGAGAACAAGATATCGTTGCATGCAATCTTTTCAATAGATCCAAGCCCAACAGATTCTCACCGCAACCATTCGTCAAAAGAAGCGGAGCTTCCAAATCATAAGGGCCAATTGAAATAGGCAAAGGGCAAGAACCGGATTACGAACAGGGGCGCCAGAAAAACCTACAGATACATTTGTTAAGCCAGACAAAGGTGCCCCAGGGAGTTTTGAATGAATGATAGAACTTCTCATCGCACCAGTATCTAAAAGAAATGGCTCTGAAACACCCATTATAGTAACATTAACATAAGGTCCATTCTGATCTACTGGAATCGACATAACTCCCCTACTTTTTCCATGGCTGTCCTAGTTAGCATGAAGACTTTCATTCCCGTCTTCAATGTAGTAATCCTCATTGTAGTACTGTGTAGACCGAGCGTTTTGCTGATCAAAGTAATTCACGGAATTAGAAGGAGGAAGGGATCGCTGTTCTTGGGTCAACATACCTCGACCTCTACCTCTGTTTGCTGACTGGAGGCCAGCACGACCTTGTGGTGCGGATAGTGTCCCATTTCGCTGCAATAAAACCGGACAACTATTCTTAAAGTGACCTTCCTCTCTACAATAGGCACATTGATTAGGACCTAACAAAGGTCGCGGAATATATGGCTCAGGTTTTTGATACACTCTCTGAAACTGCGGAGGCTGTTGAAACTGGGGCTGAGCATGACAAGGTGGATAAGCCTGTTGCAAGAGAACCTTATTTTCTAATTCTTTCGTCTTTTTCTCTTGCTTATCTCTTTCTTCTTTATCTCTATTTTCATAATATTGAGCAGTAGCCAATATCTGAGCTGAAGAAGAAACAGCCCATGAACTTTCGGAGTCTTTCAACTTATGCGACAGCTCGGGAAGCAAATTAAAAACGAACTTATCCACAAATAATCGCTGTCCACCCTCCGTAGTCATATCCTGACCACTGTGATCAATGAATGTCTCTTCGAAACGAGTGAAGAAATCAGAGACACTCATCTTTTTTCTGCTTACACGCGGCTAGTTTATCCTAGTTAACTCTCAAGGCAGGCATCATCGTTTTCATTAATGTAATAATCCTACCAGGGAGTTCTGAAATCAAAGCGTCAGGCTTCGCACCACCCACTTGGTTTCTATCTGCGGCAATGATAGCATCCCAATTTCCACCTACTTCTTGGGCATGATTCTCTTTACGAATCCTAGCCCATAATGCTTGTGGGACTACATTCCCCATCAACATATCAATATCTGCTAAATTCATGATGCAAGCTTCAACAGTTTGTGACAATTCTTTATAATAACCTGCAGGGTTCTTACGAGGATCCGGTAGAGACTGTTTAAGGGCTAAAACTTCCGATCTTTTCCAGGGAACATGTACCCATATACGCTGGAAGTGAGCAGGAATAGTTTGATTACCACCTACTCCCGCAACCTCTTCTCTCCACACTGGCGGAACCTCTCTCATTGGATAATTTTTCAGTGTTAACCTAATTGAAGGATCGGAATCTAGAAAAGTCTGTGAGGAAAATAAGGTTCTAAAGGTAACAAGTGTATTTACAGCGTCCTCAACCTTAGAACCCACAATGAGACCCTTATCAAAATCAGCCTGAATATCTAACAGACCCTGAGGAACCGAACCCAAATCCATATCCTCCCATCCTTTAATAAGAGTATCACACATAGCATTGAAAACATATCTTTGCGTAGGCGCATTCCATTGTGAGAAGGTAGGCATAATGTCAGGTACACCATACCGAGGACCCTTCTTAATCCATTTACGAGCAAGAGAGTCCAACATTTCTCGTTCCTCGGAAACTGGGAACTGACTACGAGACTGTCTTCGAGAAAAAGCCGGAGACACATTTAAAGCCTCAAAGAAAGGTGATAAAAGACCAGAGACCGTTTCTGTGAGTCGTTTACGCATAGACGGAGAATTGGATATAAGAATAGGGGATGAAGTATTAGGCGAACTAACGGAAGGGAAATCAGTAATTACCGGAGGAGCAGAAGGCAAAGAAGATGAAGACAAAGGAGTCGAAGGCAAAGCTGGAAGAGGCGGCGATACTTGAGGGGGCAAATGTGGAAGAGCCGGAGCAAGCGGAGGCGCAGCTGGCGGCTGAACAGGCTGTAACAACTGGGGTGCATTAGCACCTTGTACATAGGGCGGTGGCAATCTCAATAAGTGAGACATCAAGGGATTTTCCTCTGAATCCTTTCTTTTATCGGAAGAGGAAGCTGGCAACATCGGATAACATTTATCTATCGCCATACGATGCTGTCTCTCTGAAATTTCCATCGCGTTGTCGACTTCATCATCTTTAAATTGTTGAGCAGCCTGTATAATCGTCATACCCTGTGCTTTCTTATCTCGTTTTTCTTGCTTAATTTTTCTCTGTTTAGCTTCTTTACGCCAAAGGCGGAAAGAGTCAAACATTGCCAGCTGGGCTTTTCTTTGAATAAAACTGCTTCTAAATTATCTAATATATCGGGCTCAAAACTACCATTTTCTGGCCATTTTCAAACACCATCATTCTTCGTGTATCAGATCCATGCCTCGTTAAAGGCAATGGGGCCAACACCATGTTTAGAATAGCGCTCATAAGTGGGAGTTCCAACCGAAGGAATCGGACAAGAGTCCTCAAGCCGGGAATCCTTATTACAACCAAAGCAACAAAGTTTTCCAAACTTAGTCAGACCAGGCATCTCGTGATTTCACCGGACTGTTCACAAACATCAAGGGGGTAAACTCAGTTTACGTAGCACAAATGCTATTACCCCTCGGCTTCGTCTATTGCAATAGTCGAATCTAAGGGCCAAAGGAACAAAGAAACAAAGGACCAAAATTGTGGGAGCGACCCACCAAATACTTAACTAAGGATGTCTTCTTACACCAACCGAGGCCCCGTCTATTGTCTCGCCTTACCATACATCATCGAAAGAGGGCCAAGACAGGGCGGCAGTCAGGGCAGCAGTGGTCAGTAGCCGTCAGGAAGGAGTAACCACGCTGAAAAAGACCTTCGGACCACTTTCGACATACAGGGGTCGCATGACGTGGCTCGCGATTCCTCCAGAATTTTCTTGCGGGGTTCCTCACGACCTTCAGGCAGAACCACTGCCTCTGAAGCCGCCCAACATTGGGCGCCAGTTGAAGAACCAGAACCTTTTGGACCTGGCGGCGCAGGGTACGCCTTAATCTCCTGGGTTCTCCTGCTTCAGCTAACAGAGACACGGGGACACTCTGTCGGCGTAAAAGATCAGATTTTATGAGCTGCAGCTAGTACAGTTGTCCTAGAAGTACACACACGGTATGTTCTCAGGAGACTGCCACTTCACTCCGTGGCGCACAATCTTATATTGGTGTAGAAGACATATACATTAACCAGAAAACACACCTAAAACATCCAATAAGAAAGGTTGGAAAACAGAACAGAACCAATAGGAAAGGTTTGAAAATAAAGTATCCGGTAACTCGAAGAAGCCTCTCCTCCAACGGTGTTTGCCATCCCTCCCACAGGTGAAGGTATTAACTTGTTTGTAACTGGTTTGCAGGTGGCGAGATACGTTCGTGTGTTTTGGAGGACAGTTGTGAAACGAGAGAATACGAGCAGAGGGCAGCGAAGGCCAGACGATAAGATAAAGTCAGAAGAAAATAGTGTGAACCAACAGATAGTTGAGACAGGGATTAGAAAAACCAGACGGGGATTAGTGTACTCGGCCAGTCCTAACACCAGCTTTGTAAATAGAGGCAAAAGGCTTATTTTGACACGATGCTGCAGGAAAAGCAGAAAAAGACTTTGTTCGCCGTGCTGCCTGAGTGAGGGCAACACAAAATGGCGGCGGAGCACAAAATGGCGGGTCGATTCGATCACAATCGAAAATCGAATTTTCTCAGGATCGAGGCGCAAAGCTGACCGTTGTCCACTCGCCTTCTGCTGACTTCTGCATGAGGACTGCCCCCAACCCTCTGTCACTCGCGTCTGTGGTGAGGACTGATAGTGCCCCTTGGTCAAATCTGTGTAGAGCCTTGCAGATGTCGTCTTTGATTTGTAAAAATTCTTCCTGGGATGCCTCCGACCATGCGAAATTTGTCTTCTCCTTTAGTAGCTGACGCATATTATGCGTTTTGGTGGCAAAGTGAGGAACGAACTTGCTATAGAATTCTGCCATTCCTAGGAAGGAACGGACGTCTTCTTTGCTTCTGGGTGTGGGTGCATCCTTGATTGCCTTCACGTTAGCCTGCTTTGGAGCGACTCCCTTATCACTTATCTCGTGACCCAGGTAAGTCACCGAGGTTACCCCGAACTTGCACTTGTCCCATTCTGCGGTGTGGACGTTTCGCGGCAGAATGCGTAGTACTGTGGAGAGCTTGGGGTCGTGATCTGCTTTGGTTCTCCCCATGATCAGGATGTCATCCTGGAAATACTGCACCCGTTCCATGTCTTTGAAAAGTTTATGCATCAACTTCTGGAACACCGCTGCGGCGGATGCCAGACCGAATGGCATCCGCCGGAACAGTAGCACCCGAATGGCATAATGAACAAGGTGAGTTTCTTGCATGTATGGTGTAGCGCTATCTGGTGGTATGCCGAGGTCAGGTCTATGGTGGAAAACCATTTGATGCCCTTCGTCTGAGCCAGCATCTCATTTATCCTAGGCAACGGGAACTTATCTACTATGATGTTTTTGTTGAGCTCCCGCAAGTCTATACATAGGCGCAACTTTCCGTTGGGCTTCCTGGCTACGACCAGTGGCGCCACCCATTCTGCGCTCTCTATGGGCTCGATCACTCCATTATCTTCCAAGCGTTGCTATTCTTGTTGTACAGCATTCTACAATTAAAGGGGATGTTCCGCACTTTATGGTTCACCGGTTTAGCTCCCTCCTTGAGGCGTATCTTGTGGGTAAACTTCGTCAGCTTGCCGATGGTGCCTCCGAAGACTGCCTGAAAGTCTGACTTCCACTTGTTGGCTTCGTACGTGCATGCAGGATCCGTAATCAGTACTTGCGTCGTGCCACCAGGGTTTAATTGAATCCCCAATTCTCCCTGAACGACCCATCCCAACACTGACGGTCCCTTCTCTGCCACGTATAGCTTCCCTTCGGCCGTGCGGCCTTTGAATTCAATTGGCTTCGTACGTGCGTGCAGGATCCGTAATCAGTACTTGCGTCGTGCCACCAGGGTTTAATTGAATCCCCAATTCTCCCTGAACGACCCATCCCAACACTGACGGTCCCTTCTCTGCCACGTATAGCTTCCCTTCGGCCGTGCGGCCTTTGAATTCAAACAGTAGTGGACGGAATCCCACCATGGGGATAGGTTCCCCTGTGAAGGTGACCGGATGGATGTCCGGGGGCAGCAGGTGTGTGCCTACTACCTGGTCAAAGTCTCGGTCCCAAATGCTGCGTTGTATGATGGTGTATGGGGATCCTGAGTCGGCAACCATTGACACTGGAATCCCCCCTATGGAAAGTTCTCACAACGGCTTAGTGTCCGGGAGCAGTCTATGCCTAACACTTGGTCTTCTATGCACAGCACGCTGTCATCGTCGTCTTCGCCCCCTTGTTCTTCTGTTTCTGAGTCCTGCGTCACATACTTCACTGTCGTTTTCCGGGGCTTGCGCCTACAGACTTTCTCGAAGTGTCCCATGATACCGCAGTAGAGGCACTTGGCTCTGAAAGCTGGACATCTTTTGTCATTGGCCGCGTGTGCCCGGCTGCCGCACCTGTAAGAACTGTTCTTGTCCTCCCATTGGGGCCTCGGGATAGCGGCTGCTCTGGGTGCGTATTTCTTGGGCTGCCTAGTTGTCAAGAATTCCTGTCATGCGAGGGGAGGAAAACGGTAACCAGCGAAAACGGACTACATCTCCCAGGATGCTTAGCGGTTGAGAGGTTATGTAAACAGGAGAGCTGTTACATAACTCAAGGAAAACACGCCCTTATGTAAACAGGAGAGCTGTTACATAACTCAAGGAAAACACGCCCTTATGTAAACAGGAGAGCTGTTACATAACTCAAGGAAAACACGCCCTATAAAGGGAGGAACCGGGAGGTACAACGCTGTCGGATATTGTGTTTACACCGACGTACCTGCTTAGTGAAGAGCAGTGTTCCGGAGTGGTGCTCCAGTAAGGCAAGAACGGAGGTAGGTCGAGTCGTTACTCCCTGGGCCGTGTCTTGCCCCATCGTCACCTGTGAAGGACCCGGAAGCTCTACCGGATAACCATTGAGCTTCGCTTTTTGACTCGGCTGAGTCAAAGCGCAGTGCGCTTTTGCTGGTTGGAGTCGTAACTCCCAGCCCGACCAGAGATACAGGGACTGCCAGCTGTAACGCACACCAGGAGGTGTTTGCCGCGTTACAGACTCGGAAGTCCACAGGATCGATCGAGCGGCTGCTCTCGGTTCAGTCTTCTTTGCCTGTGATTGGGGTATCGGTGACGCATCACCAGGAGGTGACTCCGCGTCCCGGTGCAGTCTGAGGAAGAGGTTGAGCGGCTGCTCCCTTCAGGTAGAGACCCCGGCTGGGTGTTTCCCTGACTCCTCGATTCTCCCCCAACACTCTTCGTGCCCCTCGCAGCCTACCGATTGGCATTGTCGGCCATTTCATTTCTGCCCTCTGTTGGCATACACCGGGATCGGCGTATATGCAGAGGACGGTTAGGACCATCCGTGCTGTGGGCTGGTAACGTACTTAGCCTGGAGGATTCCTTGTATTCCTTGTATTATTTTTGCCTTCATTAAAATAACTAAACCTTCACAAGTGGTTGCGTTCTCATTATCGTGTCTGTTAAACGATCCTGAGACGTTCAGGGCGTTACAAAATATCCGACCTTAATAACACTAACTGTCTCCCGGTCGATAACAGACATGGCAACACTTGATGATGTGCTGGCTGCTTTAGCGACCGTGCAAATCGAATTGGCTGCCTCCAGGCAAGAAACAGCCGATGTAAAAGCCAGACTGGATGCTATCCAATTGGACCCGCTCACGCCCAGCACCTCCCTCACGAACCAGACCCCTGCGGTAGTAGTGGAAATGCCGGTAGCCGTCCCCTTGGCAACACCAGAGAGGTACAGTGGGGATCCTAACACAGTGCAGGTATTCCTCACACAAGTGGCGCTACATTTATCGTGCAAACCAAGGGCGTTCCCCACGAGTCAGGCTCGTGTGGCGTTCCTTATATCCTATTTGGCTGGAAACGCGGCACAATGGGCCGTACCTCTGGTGAGCAGGGACGACCCCATCTTATGTGATTGGGGTGCTTTTCGCGAGGAATTCCTGAAAGTCTTCGACAGAAGGGCTGACTCGTACACGGCGGACCGTGAAATGCTTGAGTTGAGACAGGGATCCAACGACCTGGTGCAGTATCTCAACGCGTTCCGAAGGCTGGTTGCGGAAACCAAGTGGCCTGTTGCTAAACAGACGGCGCTCTTCCATCACGGGCTGTGCGATGAGCTCAAGGACGCCGTGGCTCATATTGACCCACAACCCAAGACATGTGAGGGCCTTATCAACCTGGTATTACGGCTGGAACATAGGCTAAGTGAAAGAAAGGGGGATCATGGGAGAAAAGGAAACTCCCGTCCATCCTATGTGACAGTGGGAAGTCCTGAAACTTCCACCGCATCCAAGGGAGAACCCATGGACATCGGCGCAATACGAGCGAGCCTCACAGCCACGGAGAAAGAGTCACGCCGTAAACAAGGATTGTGCCTATATTGTGGCAAAAAAGGCCACTACGTACGTGAATGCCCTGCCAAACCGAAGACGTCACGTTATCGGGCCAACCGGTCGGTAACAGCCGTGGTGGACGTACCGGCGGAAAACTAGAGGACTCCCAGACCAAAGAAGGGGCATCTCGGAGTCACTCATCCATCCCTTCACTTTCCAACTCGGTCTCTAAGGGACAACGACACCTGTTTCTCACGGTGCACGTGGGAGTGCATGACCAGTGGATACCCGTTGTGGCCATGGTGGATTCAGGGGCCACTGGCATGTTTATGGACCACAACGAGGCATGCAGGCTAGGGCTAGTGCTTCTTCCCAAAGCTGTACCCGAAGACGTCTATGCTGTAGACGGAAGGCGATTGGTGACGGGGCCCATCGGGCAGCACACGGGGGTCCTTCCGATGAGATGTGGGAGGAACCATTTGGAACAAATCGATTTTAACATCATCCGAGCGCCCCAATATGGCGTCATATTGGGATTGCCGTGGCTACAGAAACACAACCCCTCTGTGGATTGGCCAACACATCGCATCGAACTGACGTCACCGTATTGCATCCTGCATTGTGGAATAAGAACGGAATCCCTTGACGCAGATGAGAGCGGGAGTCAGACGGTGGCTACAGCGGCAGAAAAAGATGTGGCTCTCCCCCAGGCTTATCACAGTTTTGAGGATGTATTTGATGAGGTGAAGGCGGAAGTGCTACCACCACATAGACAGTTTGACTGCCAGATCGACCTGGTGCCAGGGGCCAGCGTTCCCAGCGGCAGGCTGTATGCCCTGACGGAGCCTGAAAACGTGCATCTCCGGGGTTACCTGGATAAACTCCTCAAGCTAGGATTCATCCGCCCGTCCAAGTCTCCGGCCGCCTCGCCACTCTTCTTCATCCCGAAGGCTAATGGGGAGCTGAGAGCCTGTGTGGACTTTAGGGCATTGAATGCGATAACCGTAAAGAATCGGTACCCCTTGCCTCTCATCAGTGTACTTCTGGAACAGGTCAAGAAAGCTCGTATCTACACCAAGTTGGATTTGAAAGGGGCATACCATCTGGTGCGCATGAGGGACGGAGACGAGTGGAAGACCGCCTTTAAGACCAGGTTCGGCCTTTTTGAGTACCTCGTCATGCCGTTCGGTCTGTGCAACGCCCCGGCAGCCTTTCAGTACTTTTTGAATGAGGTATTCAGAGAGGAGTTGGATATCTACGTGGTCGTATATATCGACGACATCCTCATCTATTCGTCCAGTGTGGAGGAGCACGTACACCACGTCAAAGCTGTGCTCCAAAAGCTGAGGGAAAACATGCTGTTTTGTAAACTCAGCAAGTGTGACTTCCACGTCACATCCGTGGAATTCCTCGGAGTGATGCTGAGTCCAGAGGGACAGGAGATGGCAGAACGAAAGATCAAGGCGGTGAAAGAATGGCCGGTGCCCCAAAGCGTGAAGGACGTCCAAAGTTTCATTGGCTTCGCCAACTTTTACAGGCGGTTTATAGATGGATTTTCAGGATTGGTGGCCCCAATCACACAGCTACTGAGGAAGTCCAAGGAGTTTGTCTGGTCCCCTGAAGCGAACAAAGCCTTTGAGGCCCTGAAAAGCGCCTTTGGTAAGGCGCCGGTGTTGGCTCACCCCGATCCGGATCTCCCCTACGTGGTGGAAGCGGACGCATCGGATGTGGCGCTGGGGGCTATCTTGTCCCAACGCAACCACGACACAGGGGTGCTTCATCCCGTTGCGTACATGTCCCGCAAACTCAACGACGCCGAACGCAACTACCATATTGCGGAGAAGGAGCTTCTCGCAATCAAGGACGCCTTCACCGAATGGAGGCATTGGTTGATGGGGGCAAGACATGTGGTATCGGTGTACACGGACCATCGGAACCTACAGTTCATGACGGCCACAAGACACCTTTCTCCCAGACAGCTGCGGTGGATGATCTTCTTTGCGGGGTTCAACTTCCGCATCACATATCGGCCGGGGACGGAAAACCGGAAGGCGGACGCCCTGTCCCGTCAATCTGCAGTTAAGGAACCATTGCCTGCGACCGAGCATTCCATCATTTCCCCGAGGATGGTATTGGGGGTTATCCAACCGGATACTTTCCTGAGGGGAATAAAGAGAGGGATCAGGTCATTCGCATGGCGGAGGTGGCTCCTCAGTCACAGAGAATGGCAGCTGAAGGACGGGATACCCCTGAAGGGCAGGTGCCTATTGATACCCACGCCTAGGCTAAGGAAACAAGCATTCATCTGGTGCCATGACTCTCCATGCGCAGGTCATTTGGGCTTTGAAAAAACGGTGGCTAGCATGGGACGGCATTTCTGGTGGCCAACCATGAGAGTGGATGTCAGGAGGTGGGGACAGGAGTGTCCTACGTGTGCTACCATGAAGGCCGACCATGGCCGAACCCAAGGGCTCTTACATCCACTTCCGACCCCGGATAGACCATGGGTATCACTGGACTTCGTGGTGGGCCTACCGGTAGACCAGGGGATGACGGCAATACTGGTGGTGGTGGATTACTTGACGAAAATGGGGCACTTCATCCCCTGCAAGAGAGTCCCTACGGCCGGGGAATTGGCGTCACTACTCCTAAAGAATGTGGTACGACTGCATGGATTACCTGGGGTGATCGTGTCGGACCGGGGGTCGCAGTTTACTGCGCAATTCTGGAAGACTTGGTGCACTGCGCTGCATGTTAAGACCGCCCTGTCCACCAGCTACCACCCTCAAACGGACGGCCAAACCGAGCGCCTGAACCAAACGCTCAAACAGTATCTGCGATGTTTTGTGGACCAGGGCAGGGAAGAATGGGTCGACTTGCTATGGGTTGCAGAGATAGCCTATAACAACGCCACTCACAGCTCCACACAGTCATCTCCGTTCTATAGCAACTATGGCCAACATCCCAGGTTCTTGCCATTTCTACATCCGTTCAGAGAGGACAGGATTCCCGCCACAGCGGACAGGGTGGCACACATAAAAGACACGTTGATGCGCTCAAGGGCTGTCCTACTAGAGGCCAAGAGAAGATACAAGGCTGCGGCAGACAGGAAGAGAAGGCCCGGGCCACTGTACCGCACTGGAGACTACGTCTGGATATCCACAAGAAACATGAGGTTTCGAAAGAACAGTGTGTTCCATTCCAAGTACATGGGCCCCTATCGAATTACCAAGTGTATGGGTCCCGTGAACGTGAAGGTGTGCTTGCCCCAGTCATTGCGGATACACCCTGTCTTTCATGTATCATTGCTCAAACCAGCACCCTCCAAGCCGTCTGGGACACCTAGGCCGGTATGCGTGGAGTCGGAGGTGGAGTATGAAGTGTCGGGCATACGGGCGTCCAAATGGCGCGGGGGGAAGCTGTGGTACCTGGTTGCGTGGAAAGGCTATGGCCCGGAGGAGCAGTCATGGGAACCGGCTGAAGGGGTTCATGCTCCGCGCTTGGTCTCCTTGTTCCATCGGCGTTTTCCTGCCAGCGCTGGACCCGTGGGGAGCCGCTGAGAGGGAGGATGTACTGTCAAGAATTCCTGTCATGCGAGGGGAGGAAAACGGTAACCAGCGAAAACGGACTACATCTCCCAGGATGCTTAGCGGTTGAGAGGTTATGTAAACAGGAGAGCTGTTACATAACTCAAGGAAAACACGCCCTTATGTAAACAGGAGAGCTGTTACATAACTCAAGGAAAACACGCCCTTATGTAAACAGGAGAGCTGTTACATAACTCAAGGAAAACACGCCCTATAAAGGGAGGAACCGGGAGGTACAACGCTGTCGGATATTGTGTTTACACCGACGTACCTGCTTAGTGAAGAGCAGTGTTCCGGAGTGGTGCTCCAGTAAGGCAAGAACGGAGGTAGGTCGAGTCGTTACTCCCTGGGCCGTGTCTTGCCCCATCGTCACCTGTGAAGGACCCGGAAGCTCTACCGGATAACCATTGAGCTTCGCTTTTTGACTCGGCTGAGTCAAAGCGCAGTGCGCTTTTGCTGGTTGGAGTCGTAACTCCCAGCCCGACCAGAGATACAGGGACTGCCAGCTGTAACGCACACCAGGAGGTGTTTGCCGCGTTACAGACTCGGAAGTCCACAGGATCGATCGAGCGGCTGCTCTCGGTTCAGTCTTCTTTGCTTGTGATTGGGGTATCGGTGACGCATCACCAGGAGGTGACTCCGCGTCCCGGTGCAGTCTGAGGAAGAGGTTGAGCGGCTGCTCCCTTCAGGTAGAGACCCCGGCTGGGTGTTTCCCTGACTCCTCGATTCTCCCCCAACACTCTTCGTGCCCCTCGCAGCCTACCGATTGGCATTGTCGGCCATTTCATTTCTGCCCTCTGTTGGCATACGCCGGGATCGGCGTATATGCAGAGGACGGTTAGGACCATCCGTGCTGTGGGCTGGTAACGTACTTAGCCTGGAGGATTCCAGTGACTATAACCTTTGTTTATTCCTTGTATTATTTTTGCCTTCATTAAAATAACTAAACCTTCACAAGTGGTTGCGTTCTCATTATCGTGTCTGTTAAACGATCCTGAGACGTTCAGGGCGTTACACTAGTGCTCCCTGTGAACGGCGGCTTCCGCTCTTGGGGGGTGGCGTCTGTCACCTTACTCACTGTGGCTTTACTGTCATTGCCATTTTTGGCTGCTTCCGCACACCTCTTGGAGAGCTCCGCCTTCTTGACCATGGCCACTATCTCTTTGAGAGGGGCGTCGCCACTGACCCATAGCTTCTCTTGTATGGACGTGTTCACCGTGTGCATGATGATCTGGTCTCGTATGAAGTCATCGTGAAGTCCTCCGAATTTGCCGGTGACCGCCAATCTCTTCAGTGCTGCCACGTAGTTGTCTACTGACTCCCCTGCAATCTGTTTCCTTTCAAAGAAATTGAAGCAGTCTATTCCGGTGCACACCACCGGCTGATAGTGGCTGTCCAGGTCTTCGATGGCGTGTTGGAACATGTCGTCGTCGCCTTGAGGTCTGGTCTTCTTCACTAGGTTTATGTATACTCTGATGCCTTCTGGTCCCAGATTGTGCAGCAGGATCTTCTTTTTCCTCTTGCTCGGGAAAACTTTGTCCCCTTCGTCCTCCAGCGCCGATGGATAGTTCAGGAAGTACTCCTTCCAATCCTCCCATTTCATCGCCGGTTCCCCTGGTTTTGGCAGAGAGGGAACTGGGTTCATGAGGGAGAAGGTTTGTGCGCACATGACGGCTTGCTTCCTTGGTGGTGCCTCGTCCATCCTGGGTGGAGGGCTCCCCGGTGCTCTTTGCTCGTGCTGGCCAGTTGGCCCTGATTGGGCCTCATCGCCAATTTGTAGAGAGGCGTACAGGGACAAAGAGGCGGACATCGTATGCTGGGTTGAAGTTATTTATTACAGTTACGGAGAGTGCCGGGAACCCTTCCAGCCTGTAACTCGGCTTGCGATCAAATCACAAAACATGGCGCCCGCGCTCCCAGCATTCCCCGTAATCACGTGACGGGGAAGCACTAGAGTGCATCTCTACAGTACCAGTTGCGTTACACAAGGACACAATCATTTTTCGGTAGGCGCACGATGCTGAGCCGACGCTCGATGCTGAGCCGACGCTCGATCCTGGTTCCCCAACTCCAAAGTCTGCAGCTCTAGTGGTAAGGCTACTTTTTCTAACACTTGCATAGAATCACAACTGCAACTGTCATAGGAGACCATTGCCATGTGCGTGCTTTGCACAGCTGTCAAGTTTTCAGATTGCTGATATGACTTTTTAGGTCTCACGCCTAGCTTTGCACTGTGCAGAAGTGCTCTCACAGCGCAAGATCAGTAGTAGGTGAAAAACAGGGTTTTGAAGCTGCCCTAGGAATCGCACACGCTCGTGCGTGTGCTTTTTTTCTTTTGTGGGCTGCTATTGGCCTTTGCGTGCGTCTTTTTTTTCTAAAAGACTGCACGCAATTGGCCAAAGGCGGGCGCATTGCACCGCCCATGGCCTATTGGTGTCTATTACATGCTTGGTGCACGTAATAGACACCAATAAGCCATGTGGTTTCAATTATCGTGCCCAGACACAGGCGCGATAATTGAAATCGTATGCTTGGCTGTGGCGCGCGCACCACTCATGTGCGTGTTTTTTTTCTTTTTTTTTACAATAAGCACATTTCTGCACCGAAGCAAAGCTGGGCATTCCTTTCGCATTTTAAGGCAAAGTAAAACCCACCACAGATTCTTTCGGTCGGGAGCGAAAAGCAAGTTTGTGCCAGACTAATCAGGTGAGACAGACTCCCATCCACCGTGCACACGAGCAGAGAGGAGAGGGCCGCTGACAGCCTGTCTGTTTCCATGAGGTCACCCTGGACTGTAGTAGAACCTTTGGGTCTGTCCTTATAGACTCAAAGTTGTATTTCTGTCCTAAATCCATTCCCGAGGGGCCCAAAAGCTGTTGGGGCTGGCCAGCCTCGGTCAGTCCCTGAGTCATGCCGAAGAGAGGGAGTGCTAGAGCGTGCAAGGTTGCACACAGCGTAGAGGAAAGGGGCAGCGGAATGGTGGCCGATCACATGCGGAGATTGCAGGTTGCGACTCCAGGAGATCATTCTTGGACAGAGAGGATGAAAGGCCGGGTCACGTAATAATTATTCAGCAGTGTCCTCCCAGTTGCATCATCCCAGCAGCGAGCTATCTTATTGAGACTTGGACTTGGTACACGGGTACTTGTGGTCATCTTTTTTCTACATACTTTCATAGGTAAGAGGGTACAGTGACATAAAGAAATATGCCCAGGATCACAGAATTGTGTGAAAGAGGTGCCCGTGTCTAGTATTTGGAAAGCCAGTAAGGTGCCTGCCTATAATAAACCCAGCGTGTTGCGTTGAACAGCAGCCGAGGCCCGTCTAGTCAGAATGGACCAATAAGGGGAGAGGGTGTCTAGTAAAAGGTGCTGAGTCCTTTGCAGCTTCAACAGCTGATATCAAACCCCCCTGTTGGTGGTTATCAGACCTGTCCCGCGCTCTCAAATTTCCCAGGTCCATGCGCGAGTACTACATCCAGACCAGGAGGTTTCTTTGCGTCTGGGGCATTTAATACTGCTTTTTCTTATACTTTCGTTTTATTGCATTTTAACCTCTTACACAGGCCTATTAGCTTTTCACAAAAACAAAAAGTGCCAAATTGAGTGTAGGCTTAACATATGACGTCATCGCCTGTTACGTTCCCATTCACCTCATACATGCTCCACCACAGTAGGTCATTGGGTGCCTTCTACTGTGCATTCAGCCGGATGCACTACCTTCAAACTGCTTCAAGTTCATCACACAGGTCTCTCCAAGTACCCAAATCCTCAACCAATCTTGGGCCAGTTTGTACCATTTCAAGTCCTGACTTTCTAATGAGATTAGTTAGACGCCTCCGAGAATGCAAATCGAAAGCTGCACCAGACGGGTCTTCCGCCCTGGGAAGTGGAGAACTTCCGAGCTCTGCGTGGTCCCATTCCTGCTTGAGTAAATTAACCAGTTATGCATCTTTCTTTTGTTTTCTGTTCTTGAAGTTCTGCAATCTTTGTGGAAAGAAAGGGAAACTACAACAATCTTTATGCAAAAAAAAGCAGACACGGGGCAGCGGAGCTCGTGGTGTGTCTGTTTGTCTGTCTGTCAGGTTTTCGCCCCTGTGTATGGCAAGTGTTGGAAAATCATACTTGTCGACTCACTTGGAGTGACTCCCTCGGCAAGGCCTGGCTTTCTAGCCTACCTCACTCTGCATTATGACCATGGCCACTGGAATAATGCGGCAGGGGAGGGCATTATTATGCTGCAACACTGACTAAATTATGTAACAAGAAAAGGCAAAATATGCGGCACAATGCACTATTACTTTATTTTGTCATTTTTACACTTGCTAACACTGTCTCTGCATAGGTTGCACCTCATTAGTACCAATTAAAAACCCAAATATAGTAAAAAGCAACAGAAAGGCGACAAGTCAACTTTTGCCATGGGTCTTTCACTACATAGCAACACGTGTCGCTGTGCTTTAATAATCGTTGAACCGTTTGAGCTTGATTTTTTTTTTTTTGTTAGAATCTACATATTATGTAGCAGATGAAGGATTATGTGGCAAATGCGGTAAATCCAAAATTACGCAAAACCCGCAGTGGCCTCACAATCGCAAGATTCTAGTGGGCCTAATTATGCGACATGTAGTTTACCCTTCCCAGTTCAAAGTACGGGTTGAAGTCCCAGCATGCAAAGTGCAGTTAGCTAAAAAGCTAGGGCTGTCTGGGAGCATGGTACATAACATCGGCCTTCGGCTCAGCTGTGACGGTGGTAAAGTTTGTAACAAAACATGAGCAAGCCCGTGTTATTGTGCAGGGAATCCGACTCGCACAAAGCCAGGGATTGCAGTTCTTCCTGAAAACCGCAGGTTAAATCTGTCCTGGGTGAGTTTCCCTTTTGGTTGCAGCCGCAGCCTTTGTGAACAGAGGGAGTGGCCTGCCAGCAGCTATGCACGGCATGTAAGGGAGTTCCTCTGTTTGCTTGAAGGGTTGGTTAATGACTGCCCACCCCTTTAACCGTTTCAATGCCTTGTTCTTATTGCTTAAGCACTCCATGTGGAGAGCATGTGTTTTCCAGCAGCCTCCCCCACGTTCCATGTTACTCTTACTCATCTGTGTTTCTCTGCACCTGCACTTCAGTTGCTGTCTCTCTTCCATGTGCTTCTTTCCCCGTGCTGATACTCTTCCCCCCCACATACTACATGTTGCTGTCTTCCTCGTGTGCTTCCATCTCCCCTGTCCATGTAAACAAACATAGATACAAATAGTGCAACACACCTCAAAGAAACAGCCAAACCCCTTCTGGTATTACCATACATTCATGCAGTCACAGAGGAAAATGAATCCTCGCCGACCTCGTATGGTATTTTTCATCAGTGGGAGTCGAGGTTAGCAAGAGAAGCTCTCGGACACTAAAAACAAGCCTTGGCAAAGCTTATAGGTCTTGGCAAACCGAGAGCTATTGGCGTTGTCAATGTGAATGTCTTTTAGCCATGTTGTATAGCAGAACATACGCTGTTCAGCATGGCTGAAAGTCACTGAAAAAAGTGCTATGATGTGGTCAGCGCCGCCCACGTCTCAGTGCTTTTTAGGTCTCGGCTCGAAGGCTGCGCTTGCGCAGTCTCGCTCCGAAATTTAATGTTAGGAGTGGGGCTTTAACTCGCCCCTTTTTTTAACCTCTTCTCCATTGACTGGCCTCTGAAATACTGGTCAGCCATTGGAGAAGAGCATTGTCGCTCCAAACAAGCCCCGTCTTTTTGCGATTCGGGGGCATGTTTTTTCGATTCTTTCTCTCCTCTGGAATGTAAACATTCCAGCCAATGGCAAGAGGAGAGAAAGAAAACCACGTCCCCGAATCTGAAACCGCCGCTGCGTTTCTCCGAGGCATTTCTGCTTCACCTCGGAGAAAGGCGGTGGTGCGTCATCCCCGTCCACTTGGATATCCGTGCTAAACTCACACTTCTTCACTCCAAGTCGAGTAATAAGTGACAGATGTGCTTCCGTTGTATTCTTGCTAAGTAACCCGAGCTAAAGGTGCTTGATTGCACAGAAACACTGCATTTAACAGCTGTGTACCACAGACCGGCGGGAGTGAGTCTCGATTCATAGAAGGGGCCGCGCGGATGTTTACGTTGTATCTGGGAAACAGGCTAAGAATTGAAACCTGACCCTTTTAACTGTGTTAAACAGAGACACAGGGCTGCGAGGGTGCACAATACGGTACTCGCAACCCGGGCTCGCTTCCCCAGACTTCTTTCATTGTTATGTATCATTTTTCAGTGGCATTTCCAGCATAGAAGTCACCTCTGTCTCTGATCTGTGCTGGGCCCCGCGGTAAATGGGGCTCGAGCGACTGACTGGCAATGCCAGAAAATGTATGAAATGCCCAAAACTGCATTCGAGTGCATTTGCGAGATGTTTTCCTGTCTGAAGTGAACAAAAATTATGGCAAGCTTTTTTCAGCTCGAAGGCTGCACTTGCGCAGTCTCGCTCCGAGATTTAATGTTAGGAGTGGGGCTTTAACCCGCCCCTTTTTTTAACCTCTTCTCCATTGGCTGGCCTCTGAAATACTGGTCAGCCATTGGAGAAGAGCATTGTCGCTTCAAACAAGCCCCGTCTTTTTGCGATTCGGGGGCATGTTTTTTTCGATTCTTTCTCTCCTCTGGAATGTAAACATTCCAGCCAATGGCAAGAGGAGAGAAAGATAAACACGCCCCCGAATCCGAAAACGCCACTGCGTTTCTCCGAGGCATTTCTGCTTGACCTCGGAGAAAGGCGGTGGTGCGTCATCCCCGTCCACCACTCCCCCTGCTCTCGGCTCCCTTGGTGCTCCTCTCGTTTAACAATTGTGTTGGCCAAGACCGCCCTCTTTTACCAGCCAGATATGATCAGATCTCTTGGATATCCGTGCTAAACTCTCACTTCTTCACTCCAAGTTGAGTAGTAAAGCCCGTTCACCCCCGCAGATGGATGTGGGAGGCCGCCATCTTGGAGACTCCACTCGACTGAAGAAAGTATGTGGGCTCCGCCATCTTGAGTCGTACACTGGCAGCGCTGTCATGAACGCAGAGTTCTCTCAGCGCTCTATTCACAAGAACAATGTGGCGATGGCAGGGGTCTGACAGCATGTTTGGAATTGTACTTTACAGTACACTGCTAGTCTTTACATTACATACTTGTTTTACGTAACTCTTGTTTACAAACGGAGGTACAGGGGTTTGCCACCATCGCACAGTTTCTGGTCCGATTCCACTGCCAGAATTCGGGTCCAGGTCTGCAGGTTTCAAGGCAAGACTAGTATGTTAAATATGACGATAAGTTATTTGCCAGATTAGAAGGTAGGACGTAGGATTTGGGGGAGGGGGTGGTGGGCAATTTAACATGCTGCTTGTTCCGTCGCTGCACTCGCCAACAGTAGAATATGTAAATGTAAATGTGTCTTGTAAAGCGCACTGCTACCCTGAGGCCTCGTGGCGCTGTAGACCGCTGGGGAACCCGTCCTGGCTATCCCTGTGAGATGGTCCCTCCTGGGTATCTCCAAGGTGAAACCAGGCATCCCCGGCGAATGTGGGGGGCCGTTGTGGAGATGAGGCAAGCTAATGCCCAGAGTTGCCGAGTGTGTTCCTGGTTAGAGTAGGTACCGAGGCGAGAATTATCGAGTCAGTTTTGACCCTGGTCCACGACCCTGCCGCGTCGGGAATTGAACCCTGGTCCCTGGCCGATTCTCTGCTTGCGGATCTGCCGCCTCTAACCAGTGAGCCACACCTCTCCACATGGGCTCTCCAGCCTTCGGCAGTATTGGGTTCTTAAGAAGGAAAATGACTTTCCCCCTGAACAATGTGCAAAGATTTTGAGGGTTTACTGATTTCAAACTTTTCCCTCATAGACATTAAAAATCAGGAAATCGTTTAGCATCCCGTCCCCCAACCTGATGTCTGGGTCGTGATGCAGACCTGGGTCGTCGCCAAAACTGACCAAGCAATGCCAGATGGAAGGACTCTTGGAGATCCTTTCAAATGTAGTCTCCTTTCCTCCACCCAGTTAGTGGTAGCCAGATGAGGCTTCTGTGCCTCCATGCACTCGAAGCCCAGCCATCCTAAGACGCATTTACCTCTGCCACTATGCCATTGAGTGTAGCGGGGGCATTCTCATGAGCACAGCAGGAGCAGCAGCCTGATGGAGCGAGGGGCCTTCTGCACTCCATCCATGGCGAGATGAAGGCCAGTTCTCTGCCATGAGATTCTCTCGGATATCCGTAATCATCAGAATGTCCGCAAACATGTGGGATGCCCTAGGACTCCATTTCTTTAGTCAAAACCTGCCTATAAGAATCACCATTTTCTACTTATTCAATTTTTGCCAGGGGCAGAGGGTTAAAAAGTAAATCCAGTTTGCAAAATTAACGTAAATACATTTGTTTGAAAACATCACTGAATGACCTCCTTTTGTAAATCCCCACAACTTACTACACTGCCCCTTTAAGGAACTCCAGAGTCATCCAGACTATCCACCATGCAGGGAAGGGTCAGTGAGGCATTTTGTTTCTGTCAGGAGGATCCACAAAGTGCTGCCTTCTAGTTTTTTTTGTGGCTAAAACATGCTTTTTTGGGGGGCTTTTTGCCTTCATTCCAAGTCCTACACATTCTTGCATTATTTTGCAGGAAGTGCCTTTTCCGCCTGATTTTCCTTTTCTTTCAGCAACTTGACAGGTGCTCCTTGTGTGGAGGTAAGAAATCTTAGAATGATCCCTACTCCATCAGAAGGTGTAAATCTGTCCGGAGATGCCTTACAAGTGATATATTACGTTTAGCTGTTTTTTAGGTCTCGGCTAACAGCTCAGATTGGCCTGATGTCTTACATATAATGAACAATTACCGCAAAGCTGTCATTAACACGCGCAGCAAACCAAACAATGGGGACTAGCTTATCCTAGTGACGCAAGCACATGGGACATTACTCACAAGCCGGCTGGCGGAGCGCAGATGGCTGTGTGTGTGTGGGTGGCTCTGTAGGCGTGTGGGAGGCTCTGTGTGGGTGGCTTTTTTTGTAGGTGGCTCTATGCGTGGTGGCTTTCTCTGTGTGGGTAACTGTGTGTGTAGGTGGCTAAGTGAGTGGCTCTGTGTGTGTGGTGGCTCTGTGTGTGTGGCTCTGTGTGTGGGTGCAAATGCAATATGTCTCGCATTTGAGAGTGATTAAGCTATTGACATTGTAAATAACAATACCGTTTCTTTAAATGTTTTAAAAACAAAAATAATGTCATGAGCAATGCCAATAGCTCTAACTTTAACAATGCCGAGACCATTGCATTGTAAATCCTTGTTTGGGTTTCATAAGGAGTGGAACAGTGAACTCAACACCAGCGCTGAAGTTACAGCGCATGTTCTGTCCAGCTGAGACCTAAAACGGAATGAGTCCTAGTGTAAAGTATTGTTTATTTTTTTGCAGTTTTATAAAGCGTGATCTCAACCCAAAGGTACTGGAGTGCTTTCCCTGAGCACCACTTACATTAGTTTTTCTTAGGCACGCAGCTATGAGGTGATTTGGCCAGAATCACACGCTATTGCTCCGTCACCGAGACTCAAACCCGGTTTACCAGCCCCAAAGTCGGTAGCTGTGGCTGCTACCCCACATCCTCTCTGCATTAATGCTATTGGGCTCAACAGGGGAAAGAAGCAACCGGGATGGGGGCGGGAGGAAGGGGGAAAGAGGCAACACTTTTGATCAGAACCCACCCTTCACAATCAACAAACATTCAGACAATTATATGACCAATGTTTCCGCTGCTTCGCATCAGAACATTAGTAGTACAACTTCAAGGAACCCTCCACACCCAGCCAGCAGCAAACAATATAGGAAGGTGTCCTGAGGTCCTGAACGAATTACAAGCAGGCTTTGGAGACAAATCAAACTTTCTTCTATGCTTAACGCAAAGCGAGTGGAATTATATTAGATTTGCTGCCTTGTAAGTTGTGCGGGGATATTTTGCTGGCACTGGCTCACCGAGGGCATTATATAACCTCCTAAAATCTCAGATGAGCAGGTCGGGCGCCCACCCAGCAGTGCCGGCGTTAACTTGTGCGGTTGTGTTCTATGATCCATTCTTTTACAAGTATTATAGAATATCTGTGGGCTCTTGTTTATAAGGATAGGAAACGAAATAGGAAATGCTAACTAAACCCCACCTACCCAAGTAAGGAGTACCATAAATAGGTTAGCATCCCCTTTCACTTCCTGTAATCCAAAGCTCTGTCAAAGGCTTGGATCAGAGAGGGTGGACATGTCATAATGACTAAGATGAGCATGAATCTGTATCAAGCATTTGCAATGCAACAGGTCTCGCATTATTAAAGTTTGAGCTATTGGCATTGCTAAATAATGCAACACCAATAGCTCAAACTTTAATAATGCGAGACCTATTGCATTGCAAATGCTTGTTTTTCATTTGTTAAATGATGTTTATTGAAAATATAAGCAGCAAGAAATCTAGCTAACAATTGTTACAGAATTAACAATATAGAGTACTGCTAGGACAGGAAAATAATATTTGTAATGAGGAATTTTATTTTATATATCAAAAAAAGAGAAAAAGACAGAAAGAAGGAGTAGAATGTTATGAAGAGGGTAAAGAGAAAGGAAGGGAGAAGAAAGAAATTAAATACTTTAAGAAATTGATGAGTGCATGGAGAAAAGTTGTGAAGGGTAACCAATATATTTCAGATTTAATCTTCTGATTTACCGTAAATGAAGATACAGTATGTATTCTATGTTTATCATCTATGAAATTCAACCATATTAATACAAAAATATCTTTCCAACAAGAAAGTATAAAAGGAAGTGCAAAGAAGAGATCAAGCAGCAGAGGCTTGGGAGAGAAATGCTCAAATCTAGGCGATAAAGAAAACATTCTGTAAAGTTAGCGGTACATTACCATTAAAAATCTTTTAACCACTGACACCAAATTGATAGAAAGGTTTCACATGAGAACCAATATATAACCTATTTATTAAAGAACCATTGGGGAGAGGATGTAGCCTTATGGCTAGAGCGGTCGACCTCAAAACTGGGAAACTGAGTCTCAGCAACGACACTCAACATCCTGTGATTCTGGGCAAATCACTTCATCTCCCTGTGCCTAACATAAATGAATGTGTCCACATGTAACGAAACTGGTGCTCATGTAAAGCGCTCTGGTACCGGATTTCTTCGGGTCTAGTTCGCGCTATATGAAATTCTAAAAAAAAAAAAAAAAAACTGTTGCATGTAGAACATGCAAATATATATGTATGGAGTATACCCAAATTACCCTCCTATACCTTGCTATAAGACGCTATCATATACAAAAGAAGGTTGGTATGAAGGAATTAATATAAAGTCTTTTATTTTTGAGTAGAGCACGTTCATTTACCCTCTCTTCAGTTTTTTATCCTTCATGCACATATTATTTCATTGAAAATATGCATGTAGAACATGACCAACATACTGAAGACCGTGAAAGGGGCCAAGTCCCTAAAGGCAACTTGGACTCAAACGCGCACAGCGTAGCGGGTTAATACACCAACTGTAATATATGTTCAACCAGAATTATTGTATTTATGACTGTATTTATTTTCATACATCATTCATTGTGCTTTCATCAAGCAAAGCTTATAAATTCCAACAAACTTAAATATATCAACACAAGATAATTTCCGACTTGATGCAATATTCACAATTACATTTCAAAAACAGTTTGAAACGAAATCAAAGTAACAGAAGAAATAATGACCATGCATTTCGGGATGGCCTGTCCCTTCATCAGGGGAAATCCTGTTGAAAAAACAAAATAATCCATCATGTACTTTTATGGTTCTATATTCACAACAAAATGTAAAATGTTTAATGAAGGTGAGAATGATACCCGGTTCACCAATACTTAGCTAGTGTCAAGTGAGTATGAAATGCAAACAGCGAGGAAAGCAACCTGAGTGTCCTTCCTACACCCCCTACAAGTGCAAGAACCCTGTGAAACACCTCAGTGAATAAAATATGAGATGCACTTACAAAGGTAACAACAATATAACGGGCGTCTTTGAAGGTACTACAACGACAACCAACTCCTGAAAAGGGATAAAGCATTGTCAACAAAACGATTCCCCTCCATGGGGTTAATACACTATTACCCATACATGCCAACATACCTGTTAAACAATTATTGAAGCAGGGTTTCCTGGTTTAAAACAGCTTCACTCTTTGGACCCCGTGATATCTGTCGGGACATAAAGACCCTCAATGAATGCCAAAAACACTGCTCCCAAACATTCAGAACGGTCAAAATACAGGCACTACTGCGAGCTCAACAGGACACGAGTCACAATCTATATTATCAGCACCAGAGTGGTGTTACCTCTGAAAACGATGCATGAGCCTCCAACACGAAAGGGGCGGATCGTGGAAATGATTACCGGCGTTCGGTATAAAAACTGATTCTGAGTGTCGCGAGACTAACAGGACTTCCAAAGCCATGATAGAAAGGGTTCATACGTAAGGTAAAAAACTGATGCTCGGAACGAGCATGACACCATTAGATTCTTCTCTATAATGTGTCGATGAACTATCACTCAAATATTGAAGATAGTGCAGACTGTAAACAACGTTACTGCCACAAAGTATAAGATTCCAACTATTATTGCGTCTCATACGTACCCCGAGATTCCCATAATATGGGCGCCATGTTGGTAAAGATTGACTCTCGATGTCTAAAAATCAAGAAAAAGGACCAATACTTAACTGAACAAATAACCAGCAATGCAGACTAATATTGTTCACGTGTAATCTCTGAACCTAAACTCGGTTGCGTAGAAACGGCAGCATAGTCACTGCTACGAACTATGTGTCAAATGAACACTACTTCCGCTCAACTTTTTTTTAAGGAATTTTATATAGCGCTGGCTGGACCCGGGGGTATTGGAGTGCTTTACAACAGTTTTTTGCAAGAGTCATACATATTGGTTCGGAAGTCCAATTGTGCTGTGCAGCATTGAGGTAGTACGTGAGTCCTGAGATAACCTCTTTGAGTGCACGTTGTCTTGGGTTGAACCTCTTTGGGGGGAGGAACAGGAAGTGGTCAAAGAGCAGGAAGGAGGTAGGTCTTTGTGATACAATGTCTGGGAGCAATGGCGAGTAGGGATTTGCGTTAAGGCGGCTGCTATCCATTCGGGAGGGAGAGGTTGAGGAAGAGGACTTTTAGGTGTTTTTTGAATTTTGTGAAGGACGAGATAGTTCTGATATCTGCTGGGATGGAGTTCCAGAATTTGGGCGCGTTTCCGGCGAAGGATCGTTCGGCGGTTTTTTGTTTTAATGTTTTCATAGGGATGAGAAGTAGGGTATTGGAGCTCCTGAGGTTCCTTTTCTGACCAGCCCTCTTGAGTTTGGCGGCCAGGTAGTCAGGTTTCCCTGTGTGCAGGGCTTTGTGCGTGAGGCAGGCTGTTGTGAAGCTGGCACGCAATTAGACTGGGAGCCGTTTTAGTTCTCTGAGGGCTGGTTGTGAGAAGTTGGCCTGGTATATGCTGTCCACTAGTTATAGTGGGCACCTTGTACCAGTCCAAACAACCCTAATTGATGAATAGGTTAAAAACAACTTTTTAAAGAAAGCTATCCTAGTGGTAGCTGTGGAGAGCAGCCTTTAGGCTAAGTATCGAAGGAATGTAAAGCAGCTTGTTTTACCAGTGTATAACCTCCTGAATTACCAAATGAAAGGAGAACCACACAAGGAATATATAAAATATATGTATTTATTACTAAACACTCTCTACTAACCTATTTATAAGATTAGAGAACAAAGCACACAATATTAAATCACCAGAATGACAGTAAATCGCACAATACACAGCGGGCTCCAGGGGGAGACTATACTAAGAAAGTGGTATAACAACCACGACTTGACTAGACACAGTGCCTAGAGCACGTAGAATCACTGGGACCCCAAGGAACCACCCAAAGTAGTGACACAGGAGACCCACAGAGGACGGGTGCAGTGTGCGAACACAGACACGAGCTCCTTACAACTCTATGGGAAAGTCGCGGTTGGAATTTTAAAGATTAAGGACACTTCAGAGAGGACTTTGAGCAAACCCTTTCAAACGTAGAAGGTTCTAAGGCCAGCACCCTTTTGAGTACTGGATTACCCGTGTTACCTAGCCCAGGGAAGCCGGGTGCATAGGTGTCAAGTGATGTCGGGAATCTTTGTTGTTTTCAATGGCATGATGCTGAAAAGTGCTACTGCCGAAAGATGAAAAGTGTCCGGTGTGATCCAAGCCTGGATCGGAGATGAGAAAAACCTGAAAGCAGAGGGGACAGAGTCTGGGTCACTTCAGGGTGACCAGGGGCTCGGTAGACGAATGCCCACCGATGTCGGGTGCTTCAGGTGAGTTGACGTGATGCTTGACTCTGCAGCCACGGGGACCAGGAGACATTGAGAATGACCAAAGTCCGGAGGTGAGCTGTCCCACGAAGGATGTCGAGTGCTGGGGGGTCAATGTCCGGATGGAACACCAACAAGCCTTGGCAACTGCAACCCACGCGGTCAGAGGAAATCAGCTTCGGTGAGGACCAGCAAGGTCCTGGGGATTCTCCAAGCAATGGAGAGTTAGGGCACGTCTGGAGCAACCACGAAAGCCCATGGAAAGTTAAAGTTACCTTCACAGGGACCCACAGGCCAACGGACCAGGGATCGCGAAGGGACCTCGAGAGGAATCGCAAAATACCAGCCCACGGAACACTCGTGGAGTGTAGGCTGGAAATCTTCGGTGGAAACACTGCTCGGGGTTAGGACTACAAGTAGCCCAAAGCACAGCCTCCGGGGTCGCCGGAAAGCATATGCTGCTGCAAAAGTGCACGGGGGTTCGGGTTGCACGGTCTCCACAAGGGATACGGGCCTCGGAATAGCTGTGAGCGCAGATCAACCTCAGAGACCACGGGAACCCACCTCCTGTGTTGCAGAAATCTTCGGAGTCCTCAGGAGCTTCGTAGATGCAAAACGGTCAGATGCATTTAGCTGCCTGCTTAGGAGGGGAGTAACTCCTTTACTCCAAGGGAGATTCTTCAGTCATTCAGCGTCGTGCAGATCGTCAAAGTACTTGGTTTCTGTAGCAGAGTTTAGTCCAGGTAAAATCTAAAGTCCTGTAGTCAGGGGTTCCTACTTTATACTCAAGGAAGGGGTGGGACAAACTCTGGGGACCTACCTATGGGCGGGTTAGGACAGAGGGGTGGCTACACCCATGTCCTTTGTCCAGTTTCGCGCCAGAGCAGGAGCACAGGGACACCAAATGTGCCCCCAGTGCTGACATCAAAGCACTCTCAGAGTGCACCCACCCAGCCCCAATACACTAAAGCCTGTCTGGGAGGTGGTCACACCTCCCTGTGACAGGAAACCTATTGTCAAGCCTTCCCCTGCCGGTGTTTCGTCCAGCAGCTGGAGGGCAGACTCGTGTCTGGCAGCATCCATCTTGTGATGCCAGGGTCGAGAAAGCTGGTAGCCGGTGTACCGGTGTTGTCATATTTCTCCCTCTAGGAGGGTGGAATTATACCTCCCCCGCCAATTACTGGCGGGAGGTATGATTCCAAGGCGTTTGACACAACATGTTTCCTTGCAGCCGTTTTAAAGTTAGCATTTACCTCGAGGTTATAATGCACTTAGGAGTATATGGTTGGCTGCATCACAAACAACCCCGGAATATAGGTTCCGAAGGCTACAGAGGGGCTCTGCTCATGCATGAGCACCCTCTCACATAAAACCCAGCACCCTGCCTTCAGGATTGATAAGGCCTGCCATAGGGGGTGACTGATAGGTTTATATGTGCAGTGATATAAGGTAGATATAGTGAACCTATATCTAAGTAAGGGGTGCATGCACCACCGTACACAGGCTGCAGTAGCAGACCTGTTGTGTCATTTTGAATGGTCTCCCAGGGATGGCATAATACATGCTGGAGCCCCTGGGAGGCCTTTGGGGTACCTATGCCCTAGGTACATAGTATACCACGGGTACTCATAGTACGGCCCGCGGGCCGCCAGCGGCCCGGCAAGCCTTTCTTGGCGGGCCTTGCAGACATCGTACCGGTGTTTTTTTTTTTTTGTTTTTTTTTAGTGTCAGCAAACACAGA
Organism: Triturus cristatus; assembly: GCF_964204655.1. Taxonomy (NCBI): domain Eukaryota; kingdom Metazoa; phylum Chordata; class Amphibia; order Caudata; family Salamandridae; genus Triturus; species Triturus cristatus. Next base: position 557,016,874 of record NC_140592.1, on the reverse strand, counting down.
CTCTGCTCTGTGGGGGCCGGGCGATTCAAGTGATAGTCCAAGTGGAGCTGCAGGGGCGCTAAGAAGAGGTGAAATACAACAAAGCCTTGTTATCATGCAAATGGTCTCTTAAAGACCTGTGAAGTTCTGGGGTGGGGCTGTGTGTGTGCCTTGGAAGGTAAGCTGCCTCAGCTGCCATACAAGGGGGGGGGGGAGGGGGGGGTGACAAAGAATGACAGAGGACAGCAGGGTGTGAGAGTCAGGTGAGGTGACAGAGGGTGACAGAGGGCAGTAGGGAGAGACAGAAACAGACAGAGACAGATAGAGATAGAGACAGAGACAGACAGGGACAGTGACAGATAGAAACAGATAGAGACAGAGCCAGATATAGACCGAGCCAGATAGAGGCAGAAACAGACAGAGATAGAGACAGACAGAGACAGATAGAGGTAGAGACAGGGACGGGGCAGACAGATAGAGACAGAAAGGGAGATGGAGGGAGACCGAGACAGGGACAGATAGAGACAGATAGAGGCAGAGACAGGGACAGACAGATAGAGACAGAGAGACAGAGAGATGGCGAGGGAGACAGGGAGGGAGAGGGAGGGAGGGAGGGTGACAGAGGGAGGGAGACAGAGAGGGAGGGACACAGAGGGAGGGAGGCAAAGGGAGAGAGTCGGGGGGAGACAGAGGGAGACAGACAGAGGGAGACAGACAGAGGGAGACAGACAGAGGGAGAGAGACACAGGGAGGGAGACAGAGGGAGACAGACAGAGAGGAAGATGGAGAGAAAGGGAGACGGAGAGAGAGGGAGACGGAGAGAGAGGGAGACGGAGAGAGAGGGAGACGGAGAGAGAGGGAGGGAGACAGAGGGAGGGAGACAGAGAGAGAGGAAGACAGAGGGAGATACAGAGGGGGAAACAGGGAGGGAGATAGAGAGAGACAGAGAGAGGGAGACAGAGAGAGAGGGAGACGGAGGGAGAGGGAGACAGACAGAGGGAGACAGACAGAGGGAGACAGACAGAGGGAGACAGACAGAGGGAGAGAGACACAGGGAGGGAGACAGAGGGAGACAGACAGAGAGGAAGATGGAGAGAAAGGGAGACGGAGAGAGAGGGAGACGGAGAGAGAGGGAGACGGAGAGAGAGGGAGGGAGACAGAGGGAGGGAGACAGAGAGAGAGGAAGACAGAGGGAGATACAGAGGGGGAAACAGGGAGGGAGATAGAGAGAGACAGAGAGAGGGAGACAGAGAGGGAGGGAGACGGAGGGAGAGGGAGACAGACCGAGGGAGGGAGGCAGAGGGAGGGAGACAGAGGGAGGGAGACAGACAGAGAGAGGGAGAGAGAGATAGAGAGGGAGGGAGATTGAGAGGGAGAGAGAGATAGAGATAGAGAGAGAGGGAGAGAGAGAGAGAGAGAGAGAGAGAGAGATGTGTGTATGCCAGGTCTGGTGGCTCAGTGGACGAAGGCGTACGCTGCAGGGGCCTGTGTTCCACCTCATGGTCACAGTTTTTTTTTTGTTGCTCTAGCCCCGCCCCCGCCCCCTCCCCCAATAACCCCGCCCCCACAGTGCAGCCCTCAGCCACAAACCACACTGTAAATTTAGCCCCCTAGAGAAAGTTTGTGAGTACCCATGTAGTATACCATATACTAAGGACTTATAAGGGTACCCCAGAATCCAATCTGGAGAGTAACTAAAGTACATGCAATCAATTTAGAGGAGAAAGCAGCTAGGCTGGGGTCCTGGATAGCAGGATCCCAGCCAGTCTAAGTCGAAAACAGTGAAACATCTGCAAAAAGTGGGGGTAACTATAAGAAGCAGATCCTACTCCTACATAACCCCCCCAAATGTCAAACTAACCTTTACCAGTTGAGTCTTCATGTTCTAAGTGGAAATATCTGGAGAGCCCATCTGCATTGGCATGGTTACTCCCAGGTCTATGTTCCAGTGTTTAGTCAACCTCCTGGAGGGAAATGGACCACTTCAAAAGTTTGGGGTTTTCACCCTTCATCTGTTTTAGCCATAAGAGGGTCTTATGGTTTGTCTGAACAATGAAGTGAGTGCCAAACAAGTATGGCCTCAGCTTCTTCAGAGCCCAAACCACAGCAAAGACTTCCCTCTCAATAGCTGACCAACGTTTCTCTCTGGGGGGTCAGCCTTCTGCTAATAAAAGCTACTGGCTGATCCTGACCTTCATCATTCAATTGTGAGAACACAGCCCTTACCCCCATCTCAGATGTGCCTTTTTGGACAATGAATTGCTTAGAGTAATCAGGACTTTGCAGAATGGAAGCAGTGCACATGGCCTGCTTCAGGTCATAAAATGCATTTTGACAGCTAACTGTCCACTGAACTTTATTTGGCATTTTCTTAGAAGTTAAGTAATTTAAAGGGGTCACTATGGATACATAACCTTTGACAAATATTCTATAGTACCCAGTCAGGCCCAACAAAGCTCTGACCTGAGTCTGGGTGGTTGGAGAAACCCAGTCCATGATGGTCTGGATTTTGCTTTGCAATGGTTGAACCTGGCCTCCCCCCACAAGGTGTCCCAGGTACACAACCTGACTCTGCCCTATCTGGCACTTGGTGGCCTTGATAGTTAGCCCTGCTTTCTGCAGGGCCTCCAAAACATTGTGCAGGTGGACCAGGTGATCCTCCCAGGCAGAGCTAAATACAGCAATATCATCTAGATATGCTGCACTATAGGTTTCCAGGCCTGTAAGGACTATGTTCACCAACCTTTGAAAAGTGGCTTGTGCATTTTTCAAACCAAAGTGCATCACCACAAATTGGTAGTGCCCACCAGGGGTAGAAAATGCGGTCTTTGGCTTTGCATCATCAGCTAGTCTGATCTGCCAGTAGCCAGCTGTCAAGTCAAATGTGCTCAGAAACTTGACTGGGGCCAAAGTGTCTATAAGCTCATCTGCCCATGGTATTGGATGGGCATCAGTCCTAGTGACTGCATTGAGACCCCTGTAGTCCACACACAACCTCATCCCTCTCTTGCCATCTTTGGTGTGAGGTTTAGGCACATGGACTACTGGAGTAGCCCAAGGGCTACCTCAGGGTTTAATAACTCCCAAATCCAACAACGTCTGGACTTCAGTCCTGATACAGTCCCTGACATGATCAGGTTGCCTGTAAATCTTAACAGGCAGACTGTCCCCCGTGTCCACTTCACGAGTGCACCAGGTAGTCAGACTTGGAGTCAGTGAGAAAATATGTCTTAACTGGCTGAGCACCTTTCTGCAGTCAGTTTCTTGCTGGACAGTGAGGCTGCCTGCTAAGGCTACACCATCTACTGATCCATCATCAGGGTTCTGAGAGAGCAGGCCAGGCAGTGGGTCACTCTCTTCCTCCTATCCCTCATCAGTTGCCATGAGCAAGCCCATGTCAGATCTGTCGACATATGGCTTGAGCCTGTTGACATGGAGAACCCTAATTGGGGCTCCTGGGAGTTCCAAGGTCCACCAGATAGGTAACCTCTCCCTTCTGCTCAAGTATTGTATGGGGGCCACTCCACTTGTCCCGGTGGGCTGCTGGGGCCACAGGCTCCAACACCCATACTTTCTGCCCTGGCTGGTAAACAGTCAGTACAGCCTTTTGGTCATGCCAGGCCTTTTGCAATTCCTGGCTAGCTTCAGGGTTTTAAGTTGCCTTATTCATTTACTCGGCCATCTGGGAGCGGAGACCAAGTACATAGTCCACAATATCCTGTTTAGGGGGTTTGAGAGGTAACTCCCATCCCTCCTTCACTAGACACAATGGACCCCTAACTGGATGTCCAAACAGAAGCTCAAATGGGCTGTAACCAACCCCCTTCTGAGGAACCTCTCTGTAGGCAAAGAGAAGACAGGGCAAAAGTATGTCCCATTTGCTCCTAAGCTTTTCAAGGAGACCTTTGATCATGCCCTTTGTTTTGTTGAACCTTTCAACTAACCCATTGCATTGTGGGTGATAAGGGGTGGTAAATGTATAATTTACTCCACACTCCTTCCACATGGCTGTTAAGTAACTAGACATGAAGTTTGCACCACTGTCTGATACCACCTTCTTAGGGAAACCCACTCTGGAAAAGATTCCAAGTATTGCCGTTGCCACCACAGGAGCTGTAGTGGTCCTAAGGGGAATTGCTTCTGGGTACCTAGTTGCATGGTCCACCACCACCAGGATACATCTTTGCCCAGATGCTGTCTGAGGATCCATGGGACCAACTATATCAATCCCAACCCTCTCAAAGGGAACCCCCACCACAGGTAGTGGTATCAGGGGGGTCTTTGTTGTACCACCTGCCTTACCACTGGCTTGACAGGTGACACAGGAGCGACAAAACTCCTTGGTGTCTTCAGACATGTGAGGCCAATGAAAGTGAGGGACAATTCTGTCCCAAGTCTTGTTTTGGCCTAGGTGATCTGCTATCATGGGCTAGTGTTAATAGGAAGCCCCTAAACTTCAGAGGTATAACCAACCTCCTGGTAGCTCCAGGCTTGGGGTCTCTACTCTCTGAGTAAAGGAGTCCATCATCCCATTTAATCTTATGGGTTCCACTAGCATTCTCAGCAGCCTCAGCAGCAGTCTGCTGTCTGAGCGGTTCAAGAGAAGGGCAGTTCTGCTGCGCCTGGCTCAGATCTGCCCTTAAAGGGCCCCGTGTCCCCAAGAACTCAACCTGATCAGGTTCTAGCTCATCTGGGACAGTTCCTTCTTCAGGGCTAAGATCAGCTCCCTCAAGAGTCTGGAGTCTGAGTCAGGGGGAAGACACTGCCTTACCCCTACTGCTCCTTTTCATGGAAGGCACCTGGTCAATTCTTCCAGGATCCAGGACCTGTTCAGTTTTAGACATTTTTGCTTGTGACCTGGTCATAGCAAACACTTCTGCAGGGATGCCCAGCATTTCTGCATTAGTCCTGAGCTCCACGTCAGCCCAAGCTGAAGTTTCTAAATCATTTCTGTGAGAAGTTGGCCTGGTATATGCTGGTCACTAGTTAAAGTGGCCACCTTGCACCAGTCCAATTTGACTCTTATGGTAGATAGGTTTAAGACAACCTTTTAAAGAAAGCTATCCTAGTGGTAGCTCTGGAGAGCAGTCTTTAGAGGAATGTAAAGCAGCTTGTTTTACCTTATAATCTCTTGAATTACCAAATGAAAAGACACCACATAGGTATATATATAAAATATATATGTATTTATTACTAGACACACTCTACTAATCTCTTTATGAGATTAGAAGTCAGGAACATATGCACAAATCATCGTTTCACAACAAAGTTTTGGTGCCTGCCAAGCAGGGGAGTCACAATAAACTACAACAGAGGGACCCTGAATATTTTAAATGTGTGAGGAAGGGATCAGGGAATTAAACTATTAAACACAACAGGACTTCCTACACCTATATATTTCAATATTAGGCAGTATGTCCATATAATAAGGAACGCCCACGACCAACGGTGTACAAAAATTGGTCAATTCATTTATTGGATAATTTTTTCATTTTTTTGAAAGACATATAAATGTCCATTTATGTAATTAGTAAAATGTAATACATATTAAATCACAATAATAAGACAAAAATCAAACATATCGTCAACAGCACACACCATAATGACATTAATAAATAGCACCAGAACATAATACAATGCAAAAACTAAAACAGTGGAGACAATAATGACAAAAGAATTTAAACAAAATATGCAGAACAGTTAGGCAAAAAATAAAAAACAAGACAGGCGCCAACGCGCGTTTCGGAGATCCTATATAACCTATATAGGCTCCTTCCTCAGGGCAAACAAGATAGGTCTTTCAGAAGGCGACAAGTACTAAACACAACTTCATTTCCAACGTCATGTAGTGGAGGTGCTGGTATTATTTCAATATTGACAACCGTTGGTCTGTGGGCAGAAAAACCAAGATAAATACTTTTACTGTATATTTTAATTAATTAATTATAATCTTTATTCGGTTCTTAAAAAGACACCATAAAAGCGCAAATACAATATATATACACAAATTAAAAACACAGCAAGTGATATTCAGTTTAAAAAGTATAAATGTTAAGATTTTCTGTACTCAGGGAGAGGGCCAGGGGATTTAAAGAGTTTAAATGTTCAAATCACGTTAGGGGCCAATGTCTCTGGTGTTCCTCAGTCTTGTTGTAATTCGAATAAAGTTTATCGTGCAAAACAGGGTATAAGCGTCCTCCGCTTCCTGTAGGAATCTCAGCGCCAGTTTTGCGTGTTTAAATTTTAGCTCTTTCAGGATTCCCACCAGGAACTTGCGTCTTGGCATCGTGTAAAATGGACATAGTAAAACAAAGTGGAGGGTATCCTGCGGAGATCTAAGATCGCAGCCGCAGGTACCCTTCTCCTCCACTGTGTGGGTAAACCCAGATGGCACTGCAAGGATGTGGTGTAACATGTTAATTCTGAAACGGGTCATGAGGTAGCGATCCTGCGCGTTGTACATGACCCTCAGATAGGGTTCCATGCCTTGCTTCGCAGTGAGGTCGTTATACGAGAGATTGGTGGGTTTATGCTTCTCTTTTTCAGCCCTTGATGTCTTCAGATGTGTAAGAAAAAGTTTTTTAACCAAGGTCTTGCTCTCCGGGGTCAGAGAGTCGGGGGATGAGAAGTATTTAGAGCAACCAATCTCTGTTAGCGACTTCTTGACAAATTTCAGCCAGGGGATTGCGTGGCCTTTGTCTCTTTTGAGGCAGTCCTCAATGATTTGTCTTGTAAGGGCCGCCTCAGGGTTGGTCCATACTTTCACCCATGCCAGGAGAGGTTTGGATTTGATTTTGTCCTCTAGAAAGGGTTCTCCTACCTCTTCGTGTATAATGTGGGCCGAAACACTCTGTGGAACTTTTAATATTCTTCGTAAGAATTTGTTTTCTTCAGTCTGAAGCGGCTGTGCTTTTTTGCCCAGGAAGCCCCACACTTCTGCCCCATAACTTACTTTCGCACAGCAGATGGATCTGTATAAGGTCAGAATTTGTTCCGGGGACCATTTCCCTAGTCTTTGCCCATACCCCATGATTGCTCCTACTGCAGCTGCCAGTTTTGTAGAGTGCTTCTCAATCAGGGGTTTAAACGATAAGTCGTGATCGAATAACACCCCCAAGTACGTAAAAGACTTGACCTGGTCTATTTTATGTGACCCGATGTTATAAGTGAAAGTTCCTTTTGTGGGTTTCCCAGATGACATAATATAGGACTTTTCCAGGTTTGTTGCCAGGTCCAGTTTGTCCATGAATTTGACAAACCCGTCAATTAGTTTTTGCAGTCCCAGAGGTGTTCTGGAGAGCAGGACCGCGTCATCGGCGTAGAGTAGTACGGGCACTGCTCGATGACCGATTTGGGGTGAGTCAACTTTAAGCTTAAGGAGGTCCTTTTCCAATGCATTAATGTAAATAGAGAAAAGGAAGGGCACAAGGATGCATCCCTGCCTTACTCCACTATTGCAGGTGAAGGGATCGGTCTTTTTACCTTCCTGGCTGTACCTTACGCTTGCAGAGGTGTTCCGGTGGAGGTTTTGTAGAGTGTCGACTAGTGATTGGTCCGCTCCTAGTTCCTTTAGCATAGCCCAGAGCTTTCTCCTGTTTACGCGATCGAAGGCCGCTGAGAGGTCCATAAACCCCATGTGTATTGACCCCCTCCCGGCGATGGTATATTTTGCAATCAGGAGGTATAGATTTAGGCATTGGTCGGTGGTAGATCTGCCTTTCCTGAATCCGTATTGGATTTCGGAGAGGATTTGTTGCTCCTCTGCCCAGTCTTGCAATCTCAATAGGATGACTCGCCCCAGGACCTTGGCTGTCACGTCGATGAGAGAAATGGGTCGGTAACATTGGGGGTCATCACGGTTGCCTTTTTTATAGATGGGGACTATGGTCGCCGTTGACCAGGACTGGGGGAGGCCTGCCTCCACTGCCTCGTTTAGCACCCTCGTAAGTAACGGAGCCCATAGTTCAGGTCTACTTAGGAATAGGTCTGGTGGAATTCCGTCCAGGCCCGACGCTTTATTTTTGCTGAGCCCGGTTATTCCTAGTTCGACCTCCTTCAGGGTGAAATTTAGCTTAACGGGCTGATGGGCCTCCGCTAACTCCTCCTGGGGTGCCTGGTTTGAATGGTTATATAGGCTCTGGAAATGTTTCTGCCATTGCTCCGGCAGAATGGTGTTCATGATTTTTGGAGCCCCTTGGTCCTGGAAGCAGGGGGCGTTGATCACTTTCCAGAAGGCAATAGAGTCTTTTCTTTCTGTGGCGTCCCTTAAGTCTTCCCAAGCCTGGTTTTGTATACTTTGCTTTCGTACCTTCAGAGCTTTTTTGTATTCGGCTCTGTTCCGTGCCACCTTCGTTTTGTCCCTTGGTTGGGCATGGAGGCTATCCTTCAGGTTTTTCAGCGCCTTTGTGCAATTTGAGTCAAACCAACGGGGGTTTAGGGGCATTTTATTCTTAGCTCCTGTGGTTTGTAGGGAGTTATTTACAACCTGCGCGATTTCTTCAAATGCCTTCACCACCTCAGCTCCGGTTACGCAGGGGTCAAGACATTTATCGATTGCTGCTGAGGCTTTGAGTAATAGTCTTTTGTAAAAGCTGTCCACATCAATTTTGGCCCATTTGATTCTTCTACCCTGGTCCACTGCTCTTTCCATGATGGCAGGTCTCTTTTGGAGTGAAAAAACAAAACCTTCCATTTTAATGATCACCGGATTGTGATCACTGAAGCTGCTGGCCTCTATGATGATTGTGCTGATGCTTCTTTTTAGATTGGGAGAGACTAGTGCAAAGTCGATGTAAGAGTGACAACCTCTTCCTTTGAATGTTGGGGTTAATTCTCCTTTCTCGTTTAGGATAACAAGGTCTAGAGTTTGGATTAGGTTGTGCCTTTTCATTAGTCTTTCTAGATCCCAGCCCTCTGTTGAATGGGTGAAGTGTGGGCCTTTCATGATCGTGCATCTTGACCAGTCGTTGTTGAAGGGTATTAGTTTCTCACAAAGGTGACAATTAAAATCTCCCATTAGTATTAAGCCCGTGGGATTTGGTGTCTTAGATAAAAAGTTCAAACAATTTTCTAGTTCATTTATGGCTATACCCTTCTCCGTTATAGCCGGTGCGTTGTACCAGTTCATTAGCAGGAATGTTAATCTTGGTGAAGTGAACCTTAGTACTTGGAGGTTGTGTGTGGCCCATTTGGTGTTGGACCAGGTGCCCTTGATGTCTAAATTGACATAGACCGCGAGCCCCCCACTTGCTCTCCCCGAAGTAGCTTTTTTTGCAGGGACGAAGAAGCTTTTATAGCCTTCCAGGCTATAGGCGTGCGGTTCAGTGGCCCAGGTCTCTTGCAGGCATAAGATATGGAATTTGCTTATATAGCTGAGCCAGTCCTGAGATGCGAACTTGGCCGCTAGCCCTGCGATGTTCCAGGTAGCTATTAGTAGATTATCATGGATCATGACCTTGGGTGTTCTTTTTCCCTCGCCTAGCAAAGGCTTTGATTGTTTATCCGTTGCGGGTACGGCAACCCGGCTTGGTTGCGGCCTGTAGGGGGTAGCGATTCTTCTATGAGTAGAGTGGGAGTTATCTGTTGTGGGATTTGTCCCCTCCCCTTTTCCCCGGATGGTATTCGGTGGTGTGCTACTGCCTCCTATGGTATGCACAGGACCCAAAACATCAGTTTGGCCCTGGTCTGCTCCTTCTTTTATCCCTGTTGATGGTAGACTTGGCTCCTTCCTGTATTTGGTTTTTGGAGATGAACAGCCCAATCTCTGTCAGTCCACCCCTTCAAGTGTACTGAACCTGTTCCAATGGGCGTACTGCGTTATAGAGGAGTCATAGGTTGGGAATACAGGATTTGGCCTTTGCCATTGAGGTGGGCCATATTGGAAACCCAAATGCGGTGTTCTGTTAGGACCAATATTCTGCCTGGGCCTTTGAGGTGCAAAGGGGTAAAAGTAGGATAGATGAACCGGGTGAATTTGTGATCGAGTATAACTCGGGGGGGCGTTGCAGATGAAGTTAACAGCCGCCATGTCTCTAAAGTTCACCGTAATAATGTCCCCTGCAATGGTCTTGGTACCTTTGCCGATCCACTCGCCCCTTCTCACTGAAAGGATTTCCCCGTAGATGTTAGGGGGCAAAGGTCTGTGTATTTGCAGCCACTGTGCACATTTGTTTTTTAGTTCGATTTGTGATTCCCGTTGACCCTCCTTTAAAGGAGGAACTCCTGTTAGGACGACTACAAAGGGCAATGCCTCAGGCGGAAGATTAATTGTCCTGAAGCGTGTTGCAGTTTTCTTTTCGTTGGTGGTTGTCGCGGTGGGAATCCGGGAGGACTTAGGGTCCGCCTTAGGGGTTAAGGCCTTATTTTCTTCTAACATTTGTGAAGATCCGGGTGGGGGTTTATTGTTGCCAGTGGGTGTTTGATTTTTATTTTTGCCTGCTTGCGGGGTAGAGGCGACCTTTTGTTTTTCCTTAGCTCCTTTCTGCGTGACACTGGTATTATTGAGCTTAGCCCCCCCATTGGTTGCTAAAGAGACCTTATCTTTTGGTAAACTTATTGGTGTAGGGTCCTTTAGTTTTGTCGAGACCCGTTCCTGCACAGGATGGGTTTTCGGGCTGAACCCCTTATTGTTAACCAGTGATGTCAGTCTATCTATTTTTGCTATGAGGGGTTTTAACAGCACCGTGATGGAGTGCTCCAGGTCAAGTTTAAGATCCGCCACCATGTTGGTTATCCAGCATGGTATTCCAGGTGTAGATGGGTTTATAGGCGTGATCAGATTGTGATTACTGGATTTTACGTGACCTTTTTTCCTCCCTTGTTTGTGGCCTTCCCTGTGCGGCGTTTTCTCCGCGGGGAGTACGTCTTTGTCATAAGTGTTTGTTTGAGTGCTTGTTTGTGCGCCAGGTCTATCCCTGCTGGTTTCAGCGGGCGCCTGGGCACAAGGAAGGTCAGCAAAAGATGGTGGGGTTATGGGCCGGCTAGTATCGATCTCCTCTGCCAAGTCTTCGGAGGCTTCGAATAGATTAATCAGTGAATCCTGAGTTTCTTGGATGATAGGTACAGGTGGTAAGGACATTCTTCTCTCGGTGTTAGCTATGGCGTCGGAAACCGCCCCTATAGTCTGTTTGAGCATTTTGTCGATGGCAGTAAGGGTCGGTAGAGGGGGTGGATGATCCGATTTGGCTTTTGTGCTCGATCTTAGGGTAGGCATCCTGGTCTTCTTAGTAGTTTTCCTCATTGCAAGGGGTACTGTGTTGGGGGGTAACGGGCAGATATAGCTTGTCTCGATGGGGATGACCAGTAGTCAGGCTAGTTGCCGTGAGACTGTTAGCGATGAATTTTTAAAAGGGCAATTTTGGGGGGCTGGCCCAGCCCGGCCTCTTCTGGCCCCTGAGGGCCACAGAGGGCCCGCCCTTTGCCCGGGCTTCGCTCGGCGTCCCGCTCGCGTCCCGCTAAGCGTTGCCGCACTTTGTTTGTAGAGGGTGTTGCGGCCGGGGGCCTGGCTTGCTGGGGGCGCGGCCGTGCACACCTGTGCAGCGCGGGGACTCCTGGTCTATGGAGTCCCTGCGTCACGCGCCCCCAGTTACCTTGCGCAGTTCTTTGTTCCTCCCGGGTGCTGGATGCTGGGTGTAGACCTGCTGCCTCGACCCCACACCTGGGCGCCGCGCTGCGGCACCCGCGAAGCGGGTGCTGCAAGCTGTTTACGCGGGACTCAGGCGGTCAATCCCTCCTGGGACACAGGGAGGCTGCCGGAGCAAGTGGCGGTTCCCAGATCAAGGCGTCGGCGATTATCGGCGTTCTGGAAGGGTTTTCACCAGTAAGTAAGTCCCACTGTGCTCTGAAAAGTTTTGCTTTTTAACAGAGCTTGGACGGCCGGGGGCCTGGCTTGCTGGGGGCGCGGCCGTGCAAACCTGTGCAGCGCGGGGACTCCTGGTCTATGGAGTCCCTGCGTCACGCGCCCCCAGTTACCTTGCGCAGTTCTTTGTTCCTCCCGGGTGCTGGATGCTGGGTGTAGACCTGCTGCCTCGACCCCACACCTGGGCGCCGCGCTGCGGCACCCGCGAAGCGGGTGCTGCAAGCTGTTTACGCGGGACTCAGGCGGTCAATCCCTCCTGGGACACAGGGAGGCTGCCGGAGCAAGTGGCGGTTCCCAGATCAAGGCGTCGGCGATTATCGGCGTTCTGGAAGGGTTTTCACCAGTAAGTAAGTCCCCTGTATATTTATATTTAGTAATGTGTGGCTGGAGCTTAATGAAGTAAAAAAAGTTTACTAGCCTGTGAACAAATGACTAGCAAATAGAGGAATAAATCACCGAAACGTGACGAAAGAAAAGGGTACCAATCACCTCAGCCAGAAAGTATAGTAAACATACACCTACTTGGAGGGTTAATCTTTCAATGCAGGCACCAAGAAAATCAGAAATTAATAATAAACAATAAAGAACTGTAGATAATAGTTTACACGCTAGCAGAAGACTCCAAGAATGAAGAAATAAATTTGTGTCCTGAAGAATTAAAAAAAAAAACACATAAGGTGGTAAGCATATCAATGCTACCCCCCCTTTAGTAATTCACTCAAGCTGCACAAACATCCTTAGATAAAACACTGGTCCGATAAAGAAGGTGTAAATAATAAGCCGGTGAAGACACCAAATTAACCAAAACAGACCCCCAAAGTATGGAAATAAGCCGTAGTAGATGACTAATGGCGGCTAAAACGCTAGAACACCTAATGCAGACCGCTTTAATTAGCCATAAGTCTAATGGCCAGAACGTTAAAAAACGGAGTGTCACAGTCCAAACCAACACTTACCAGTCTTAAATAGAACAGTAGTTGGGTCAATGTCCTAGGCGGGATTTTAATCTACTAATAGAGTATCCGCTTCAGTACCTATAGTCTCTAAGGAAATTATACTGAAGGGACCAGGAGTACCCTCTAACAAGGACATTTCTAAAGGCCTACAAACCATACCAGTTTTGAATCTTTCCAAAACTGAACTAGATATACCTGCCCTCAAATTGTTATCTCGAGGACTCGCGTTTATCCCGACTACCTACCTTGACCGTTTTAAAATGACTACTGACATTCAGTCTTTTTTTCGTAAGATCAGACTTAGAAGATTTTTTGAGGATAGACCAACTGATAATGACAACAACTATACCGGACTTCGGCCCAGATCTATTTTTACGCCCACCCTAGACCAGGTTGGGGCCGAAGTCAATATTTTTGAGAAAGTGGTTAGTTCCAAAATACAGAAACTCCTTACCTTTGTACCTAAACCTGAGTATAATTTGCACTATTCGGAATATCAAGCTTTTAAACAACTAGCTAATTATTCTGAGCTGACCATCAAGCCTGCCGATAAGGGAGGGGGCATTGTGGTACTTGATAGTTCCACGTATAAACAACAAATTCAGGCTATGCTCAATATCCCCGAGCACTACATCAAACATAGGTCATACCCCGAACAAAGAATCAAAGCTGATATTCTAGATATTACCCAGAGCGCCCTAGACAGAGGTTCCCTATGTGAACAAGAGGTCAACTATTTAAATATAGAATTCCATTGAATACCCATCTTATATGGGGTTCCTAAAATACACAAGAACTCGACTGTACCTCCCTTTAGACCCATTGTATCTACCATTGGGTCGCTCACTGAGCCTTTTTCCAAGTACCTAGACATGTTTCTTCAACCCCTGGCATCCAATCTCCGGGGATACATCAAAGACACTGGACACCTCATTAGCAAAATTGAGGGTACACACTTCAACAGCCACACTGACATTTTGGTTTCTATGGACGTTGAAGCTCTTTATACTAACATTCCACAAATAGGAGCTTTAGAAGCAGTTAAACAAACCCTCACTAACAGTAATAGCCCTGGTGATCGGTTATTTCTGTTGGAATGTTTGGCCATTGTTCTCAAAGAAAATTACTTCGAATTTGATGGTGAAGTCTTTAAACAGATACAAGGAGTTAGCATGGGCGCGGCCTGTGCGCCCAATGTAGCCAATATTTACATGGGAGAATTTGAAGCTAAGTTTATATTCAATGAGATAGCTCCCTTCAGTGAGAAAATTCTATGTTGGCATCGATTTATAGACAACATCTTTTTTATCTGGAGAGGCCCAAAGGAACAGCTAGAGGAATTCATTCTTTGGATTAATCTCTGTGATGTCCATCTCAAATTCAGCCCCAATATCAGTAAAACCAAAATTAAATTCCTTAACATCTGGATTCAAATTGTTGATGAGAAGATTGAGGTCAGTTTGTATACGAAACCCACAGCCAAAAATACTCTCCTCTAATACTCTAGTTACCACCCTCGTAGTCAAAAGGACAACATTCCGTTCAGCCAATTTTTGCGACTTCTCAGGAACTGTACCACCATACAGAATTATGATCTGCATGCTGAACAACTCAAACAAAAATTCTGTAATAGAGGTTATCTGTTTAAATTGATTAAGGATGCTTATAAAAGAGCTAAATACTACGATAGAACAGTATTGTTGCAGGACAAAGAAACTAAAATTGAAGACAAATTGGTTTGTGTTACTACTCACTCGAACATTGACTATAAGATTAGGCAAATCATTAACAGTGAATGGCACATCCTCAACTCTGACAACTGTAAAAAGACTCTTCCCAAGCCCATCTTTGCGTTTCGACGCAATAATAACTTAAGAAATTCGTTGGTCAAATCAAAAGGACCTGTTAACAATTCCTTTGTCCAGAAATCTATTACCGGTACCATACCTATCATGGGTACGCACAAATGTGGTTGTTGTCATGCTTGCCAGTTTGCCATTGTATCAAACAAGCTAACTTGGGATAAAAGGCTTTTCACCTTCAAAAATCTGACCAATTGTCGATCTCAACATGTCGTCTACCTTATCCTTTGCCCTTGTGGCAAAGGATATGTAGGCGAAACGGGCAGGCAATTTCGAGTCCGATTTAGTGAACATACGTCGGCTATTTCCAACCAACGCCTTGGGGCCCCCTTGGTTTCACATTGGATTGAAAAGAAACATACCATTTCTGATCTTCGATGGATTATTTTGGAACATGTTTACCCACCTAGGGATGGCAATATTGATGCCTTAAGACGCAAAAGGGAAGTGTTCTGGATATATGTTCTTCAAACTCAGGAAAAGGGCTTGAATGAGCACCTCCCTTGGGAAAATGCTATTCTTTGAGGTCTTATCTCCGTCTTTTACACTCCTTAGTACATTATAGGGACGCCATGTTGTAGCCCCTGTTGTATTTTGGGACTTAATTATATATTGGTCAATAATCTGCATCATTCGTCATCATTCTAATACGTTGTTAATACTCATTTGGTTATATTTTATTTTGTGCTACTACACGCGATATGTGTATATTCTCTTTGAGGATTTTTCCTCCTGTAGAGTTGAGCCGATAACCCACTTCCAATATGGCGATCTTCTTTTGGGTCTATTTCGGTAAGCGCATTCAGTTTGCTTTTGTCCTTTTTCCATTTTTCTTGCTTTATATGCATGTCTATTGGATATTTTGGTCCTCTCTCTATTTCTTTGCCGTATACGCACTGCCTACAGGGTATTCCTTATAAGGAAGACGCCCAGTTCATTCTTCGTTTACCGCCGGGATCGCGGACGCCTCAAATCTTCTAGTCTGAATATCGCTATATTGCGGTAAGTGAAACTTTGCCCCCAGCATGTATCTTAGCTTCTACTTTTCCAGCTATAACTATTTTAGCAAGTCCTCCTATTTAATAGCTGTAACTTTGTTTTTCTCTTAGAAATAATATTACCGTCTATTCCATTGAGGCCTTTGGATGGTCCAAATGTATGGACTTATCATTCTTGCATTGTACGGACGCTACCTCTATTAGATCCAGACCGTGTCAACTGTAAGTGAACATGGGGTCATCGTTTCGGCTTCCGATTTAGATTAGATTATACCTATTATAACACTTTTTAATTTTGTACTTTCAGGCAGCACTGGCAGCACGTTATCTCATAACTATATTCCGATAGATTCTTGCTGGTTTTACCACCCCAATACGGGCGCTATTTTTGCCTTACAATCCCGCCTTGGACATTGACCCAACTACTATTCTATTTAAGACTGGTAAGTGTTGGTTTGGACTGTGACACTCCGATTTTTAACGTTCTAGCCCTTAGACTTATGGCTAATTAAAGCTGTCTGCATTAGGTGTTCTAGCGTTTTAGCCGCCATTAGTCATCTACTACGGCTTATTTCCTTTCTTTGGGGGTCTGTTTTGGTTAATTTGGTGTCTTCACCGGCTTATTATTTACACCTTCTTTATTGGACCAGTGTTTTATCTAAGGATGTTTGTGCAGTTTGAGTGAATTACTCAAGGGGAGATAGCATTGATATGCTTATCACCTTATGTGGTTTTTAAAAAAATTCTTCAGGACACAAATTTATTTCTTCATTCTTGGAGTCTTCTGCTAGCGTGTAAACTATTATCTACAGTTCTTTATTGTTTATTATTAATTTCTGATTTTCTTTATAGTTCTATAAACATACCTTTAGAATTTATCTCAGGCTTTGTGCCTGAAAAATTAACCCTCCAAGTAGGTGTATGTTTACTATACTTTCTAGCTGAGGTGATTGGTACCCTTTTCTTTCGTCACGTTTCGGTGATTTATTCCTCTATTTGCTAGTCATTTGTTCACAGGCTAGTAAACTTTTTTTACTTCATTAAGCTCCAGCCACACATTACTAAATATAAATATACAGTAAAAGTATTTATCTTGGTTTTTCTGGCCACAGACCAACGGTTGTCAATATTGAAATAATACCAGCACCTCCACTACATGACGTTGGAAATGAAGTTGTGTTTAGTACTTGTCGGCTTCTGAAAGACCTATCTTGTACGCCCTGAGGAAGGAGCCTATATAGGTTATATAGGATCTCCGAAACGCGCGTTGGCGCCTGTCTTGTGTTTTATTTTTTGCCTAACTGTTCTGCATATTTTGTTTAAATTCTTTTGTCATTATTGTCTCCACTGTTTTAGTTTTTGCATTGTATTATGTTCTGGTGCTATTTATTAATGTCATTATGGTGTGTGCTGTTGACGATATGTTTGATTTTTGTCTTAATATGTATTACATTTTACTAATTACATAAATGGACATTTATATGTCTTTCAAAAAAATGAAAAAATTATCCAATAAATGAATTGATCAATTTTTGTACACCGTTGGTCGTGGGCGTTCCTTATTATATGGACATACTGCCTAATATTGAAATATATAGGTGTAGGAAGTCCTGTTGTGTTTAAAAGCAGGGGAGTCACTCCTTGACTCCAAGGGAGATTCTTCAGTCTTCCAAAGGTAGTGGAACGTCGAAGGTCCAGGATTCTTCTTGTAGAGCGTCGTCCAGGGATATCTAGTTTGCTATGGCAAGGGTTCCCTAACTTATACTAGAAGGAAGGGAGGGACTAGCTCTATGACCACTCCTATGGGAGGGTCAGGGGAGTGGGTGGTTACACCCACTTCCCTTTGTCCAGTTTCGCGCCAGAGCTGGGGCAGGTAGCCCCTGAACCGGTTTGAGCTGGCATATGCACAGAGGAGCCTACTGCTCCCCCAGTGCAGGACTTCAAAGCACTCTAGGAGTGCACCCACCCAGCCCCAATACACTAAATCCTGTCTGGAAGGGGTTGACACCTCCCTGTGACAGGATGCCTATTGTTGGGCCTCCTCCACTGTGAGTTTCGGTCAGTAGCAGGAGGGCAGCCCAGTGTCTGTGCTGGTGGCATCCATTTTGTGATGCCAGGGCTCTTTCAGGATGCTACCGTGTTTCCACAGTAGGTACATGTCTACCCCTCTAGAAGGGTGGGATCATACTCCCACACCAGTTACTGGTGTGGGGTAATGATTCCAAAGTGTTTGACACCAAACACAACATGTTTTGATGCAGCCATCCAAGAGTTAGCATTTCCCGAAAATTTATAATGCACTTAAGAGTATATGGTTTAACCGCATTCACAAACAGCCACAGAGAATAGACTCTGCCAGCTGCAGAGGGACCCTGCCCAGGCAGAGGCACCCCCTCCTATGGAAACCCAGCACCCTGCCCTCAGGATTGATAGAGCCTGCCTTAGGGGTGACTGATAGGTTTAAATGTGTGTGCAGGGAGATATAGTGAATCTATATCTCAGTGAGGAGTGCTAACACTACCTCACCCAGGCTGCAGTAGCAGGCATGTGGTGTCAGATTTAGTCTGCTTCCCAGGGGTGGCATAATACATGCTTCAACCCCTGGTAGGCCTGTGAAGTACCTATGCCCTTGGTACCTAAGGTACCATATACTAGGGGCTCATAAGCTACCACAGTATCCAATCACTAGTGCATCTAGTATGCACTCCATGTCATTTAAGGGAGTAAGCAGATAGGCTGGGGTCCTGGATAGCAGGATCCCAGCCAGACTAGTCAAAAACAATCCAAACATCAGGAACAAAGTGGGGGCAACCATGCAGTCAGATTCCTCCTTCCTACATAACCCCCCCCCCCCCCCCAAGAAAAGGAGATGAGGCTAACCTTGTCCAGATAAGCCTTTATTTCCTGAGTGGCCATATAAGGAAGAACCTGCACTAGCATGGCTGCTCCCTGTTTCATGGTCCACTTAGGAAATCCTACCCCAAGGGGTTCTAGAGTTTCTCCAAAGTCTAGGGAAATTACCTGTATTGTGTTTTGGTACAGAAGCAGGCTGGTAGGGTGTCTGAGTCTGGAAGTGAGGCCCTATTTGGGGTGGTCTCACCTTCCTCAGGGCACTGGTCACCATGGAAGCCTTTCTGTCCATGACTGTGTCATAGCTGGCCCTAAGGGTCAACCTTTGGCAGCCTACAGCTGGGGGTTGGGTCCCTCCGGTTGGAATAGTGGAGGGCAGTAGAATGTTTGGGGCAACTATGTCCCAGGTCTCCCTGTGCCCAACAGAGTCCATCTGTGGGATACCTGTACCTAGGGGTAAGGGGGGTCCCTCAGTATGTAGAGGAATATTCACCTGGCTAAAACTACTCTGCTGGGTGTCCCTAATCTGTTGATGAGGGGGTTCCTCTGGACAGGGGCCCACTAAGGGTCCACTGACCTCCCTGACCTCTGCAGCCCTGGGCAGACTGAGGCAGGGTAGATAGGGGCAGGATACCTTCTCCAGACTGGGTACCACCTTGGAAGGATCCCCTGCCATCAGAGAGGTGGCCAGGACTGGCCTGACCACTACTGGGTCAGTTACTTCACAAGGGGCAGGATCAGTTCCCTTAGAAAACTGACCCCTACTTTTAGTCTGGTGGGGGGGAGGACTGTCCCTCACCCCTTACGCTCTCTGTTTGTGTGGAGTGATCCATTGTTTCAGGCTTCACTCTTCTTAATTTCTCCTGGAGTGGAGGTGAGGCCCTCAGGGTCTCATCCACTCTCTCAGGGATGCCTAACATTCTTAAGTGGGCATTGTGATCCACCTCAGCCCAGGCTGAGATTTCCAGATCATTCCCCAGTAGGCAATCTACAGGCAAGGTTGGGGACACTGCCACTCTCTTTGGGCCAGTGACCCCTCCCCAGCTGAGATTTACCACTGCCATGGGATGGTCTGTCCTAATTACAACAATATTGGTCACCTGGTATCTAAACTCAGGTAAAAGCTGTTCTAGGGGCACTAGTCTCTTTGTCACCATGGTGACACTAGCCCCTGGGTCCCTGTAGGCCACAGCCTTCTGACCATTGATCATGGGGTCTTGTCTGTACCTGCCCAAAGTATTGGGACTCATGGTAAAGTTGGCAAACCCCATGCCACCATCACAGACTAGAGTTGCTTGTGTAGGGGACCTGTTTAGGCCAGAGTCCACCTGAGTTCCCCAAGAAAACCCAACTAAGTTTTTGGGTGCACTCCCACCACCTGGGGGATTACTACTGGTAGTAACAGGAGGTGTTGGAGCTGCAGTGGGAGGAACATTTTCTTTATTGCCATTCTTTGGACAACTGGAGTCAGTTTTCCAGTGGCCAGGTTGCTTGCACACATGGCAATATGGTGTCTTATTGGAAGAGGGAGGATTTTGGGACCCACCCCCAGAACTGGATTTTTCGGGCCCTTCAGAGGACTTTTCTGTATTTTTATTATCCCCACCTTTCTCTTTGGGCTTAGTGAAATCTTTCTTTTGGTCACCACCTTGGTTCTTGGGCCTCACCCTGGTTCTGACCCATTTGTCTGCCTTCTTTCCCAATTCTTGGGGAGAGGTCAGATTAGAGTCCACCAGGTACTGGTGTAAGAGCTGGTTTTGACAATTGTTAAGAATCTGCTCTCTCATTATTAGATTATACAATCCCTTAAAGTCAGTTGCTCTACTACCAATTATCCAACCCTCCAGAGCCTTGGTAGCACAATCTACATAGTCCACCCAGTCCTGTGTCTGTGCCTTCTGGGTACCTCTGAACTCCAACCTGTACTGTTCAGTGGTTAAGCCAAACCCATCTATTAATGCACTCTTCAGGACTTCCTAATCATCAGCATCCTCTTCTCTAACAGTGAGGAGCTTGTATCTACCTTTATCTGAAAAGGAGAGCCACAAGATTGCTGCCCACTGCCTTTGGGGGACCTGTTGTTCTCTACAGGCCCTTTCAATAGCAGTTATCCATTTGTGGATATCATCCCCACTCTGGTAGGGAGGAACAACCTTGGACAGGTTCCTATGGTCTGGAATGTAATCTCTGACTCTAGGGACACTGTTGCTGCCACCAGGGGTTTCTAAACCGTATCTTCTAGAAGCTCTCTGGAGCTCAAAGGTTTCTTTGTCTAATGCCAACTGCTTGGCATTAAGGCCAAATCTTGCTTCCTCATACTGCAGCAGTTTGTACATTCTGTCAGAGGAGGTTTCCCTCCTAGGAAGGTACAAGTTCCCTGGCTGGACAGATTCCCTGCCAGAGTGATATGAGTGGTCACAGTCCCTAGAAAGGGACCTAGGCCTCTCCTCCACTCTGTCAGTTCTCTTAGGGAGAATTCCTCTGTCGTTTTCAGACCCATGTGGGTCTGGCCCTTCAACCACAGAGTCCAGGTCATCTTGATTTTCATCATCTGACCCAGAGACTATAGCTGACCCACCCCCTGATTCAGACCCCTTAGCTCCTAGAGCTAATCTAAGGTTATCTGTGGTCAACAGATCTATCAGGTGTAGTGTGGAGGGACTCTGTCCTATCCTCAGGTGCCTTGCAGCACACATGGCTTTCAAGTCAAAGAAAGTCATGTCCTTATACCGAGGTTGGGTGGACCCACTGGCTCCAGCCCTTAAGGACATTCTAGTGTTGTGCAGTGTTGTACTACCTACACTAGTTTGTGGCCTACTGGTCCTAGCTTGGGCTGTAGCAAGGGTGTGCTATGCCTTCACAAACAGCTCTAAGTTCAGTAGAACTTGTTGATACTAAGCTTGACTTTATATGTACCTTGAGTACCTTTAGTGGTTTTCAGTTAGTAATTCAAATAGAGATTTTCTGGTAAAACTATGGCAAGCTGGAATCCCACAAGCTGCCCACCCATGTGAGAAGTTGGCCTGGCATATGCTGGTCACTAGTTAAAGTGTAAAGTTAAAGAGAGAGGGACCCCTTGTACCAGACCAGGGGATTAGGGTACTACTGAAAGGTAGAAAAGAACTTCCCTTGGTGGAAATTTATATAAAGATTAAATCTTTAAACTACCAACAAAAAGTTGTAGCCCATGTATTAGAACTTACACAAAATACGGTTGGACCATACAAATGATTGAATATTAAAAAACGTTTTATTAAGATCCTAAACAATCATCTAGATAAAAATAGACATGTGACTGTCTATACTTGAAAAGCAAATTTGTGTACCATACACGCGTGTGTTACACATACATTAAAAATAAACGCATTTCATTTAAATCAATGTTTTCAGAAACATACTAAAATCAAACCAAGAAAAGGAAGAAAATATTTCTCAAACAGATTCAGTATATCGGTACAACAATCAACAGAGAGACAAAAACAGACAGTTCATTTTGTCATTGGTTGTCACATCCGGGTTAAACTCTTTCTGGCTAATCCTAGATACACTTTACTCGTATTATATCTATAGGATAAGCTGTTCCACGGATTAGGAAAAATACAGCGTCGACGCGTTTCGATGGTTCTATTTAATATCCCATCTTTATCAAGACCAAGAAATATACGTCTCTCATTTATAGGCACTGATTGGTTGCCGTTTTCGTTTCAATCCTGGGGGTAGATATGGTATAATAATTTACATATAATTTTGCAATAAATCATTTTCATATTAATTATAGATCCGTCTTTTGTACTTTTCTATTTTTTAATGTTGTACAATGCATCTAATCATTAAGCCATATTGGTGAAATATTTATTTTAACATTGCACTTTATCATTAACTCTACAATATTCCACACTTGTTCTGTTATTGTTCTAGCAAATGGGCTAGTCCTGGTAAATCTCTCGTGTATAAGAGAAGGATTTACCAACATGGAAAAAGAAATTATAGCAAAAATAAACCATAAACCCTTAGCTAGATAGATGGATCACCATTGTGGCCACAGGTGGGGGAAAGAAGGAGAGTGAATTACCTCATTTCATCTCATGATGTCCTGGGTTCTTTTATTCTAATGGACATATTCTTGTTCTTTGATTAAAAGAATCTACAGAGCAATATAGATCAGCATTATTTACTGAACATTTTAGATGTACATTCAAATATGTCTCTGTTATACTCATTCTATACCTCAGAAAAATCTGTTTGCTTTTATTTATTAGGCGCTGGGCGGTCCTATTTCTATCTTCAAAGTCCAGTGTTAAAAACTGTTTGTCCCACGACTTGAATCTAGGGATAAATAATTGTTATTAATTCTATTTATTTTCAGGTCTGAATATACTATCAATTCATATAAATCTTGGCTTACTTTACCCTATTTACCTGATGGAAGTCCTAAGCCGTGTTTCTCCCGTTCTTTATTCAGTTTAGGGCACAGGGGTTTTTATTAACATCCACCCTCCTTACATCCGGAGTTCTTGATATCCGAATCTATATAAAGAAACATCAAAAAACTATCCTTACTTATATTAGCATCCAACGTTGTAGTGTTGTTATTTATAAAAATAAGCATAAACAAACTAACCCTCATAAGGAAAAGATAGCTTAGTGTGATGTTGCCCTATTATTATTTGTATATGTATAAGAATAATATTTAGCTCAAATCAGACCATTTGTTTTTCCTCTTAAATGGTTTCTAAACGATATAAATAAATAAAACAGAAAAGGTTTTTTAAAATATGTAATCCCCTCTAATTTGCTTATATTCTAGATGGTATTGCTCAAGCTACGTCAAAGGTTCCCCCCTAAAGGCATTTCTATGCCCCTACCTCATCAAGGGATTGTGTGGCTGTCGATCGTCCTCGTATTCTCCCAGTGCCAGTCTGAGAGAACTCTCTCTTGTTCAAGGTTAAATACCAACTAAGACGTATTCTGATTGGTTCATCCTATGATTGTTTTAATCACCGTCAGCTGTATTGCCTCGGTAGTGCTAGTGTTTTGCGGGAGTCTAATTGATAAGCACCATAGAAAGGGTTCGCATGCGCTACCTTAATTGACCCGGAACCACTTGGGTCCAATTGTTTGGTCACCCTATGTTATGCCGCGTTACATCATGCGCATTTTTTACCGTGCTCTTAGCGGATGAAGTCACTTTGTCAGAACTTCACTATAAATAACGACAAGGGGTTCGCCCGATACCTTACACAACGGAAACATTCAAATCATCCCGTTTATTGAACCAATGCTCTACCACGAGTGCCCCAGAAGTAGACGCTCCACTCGGCAAAGTCAGTGCTGTACCACGAGGCAACCAATCAGTGCCTATAAATGAGAGACGTATATTTCTTGGTCTTGATAAAGATGGGATATTAAATAGAACCATCGAAACGCGTCGACACTGTATTTTTCATAATCCGTGGAACAGCTTATCCGATAGATATAATACGAGTAAAGTGTATCTAGGATTAGCCAGCAAAAGTTTAACCCGGATGTGACAACCAATGACAAAATGTATTGTCTGTTTTTGTCTCTCTGTTGATTGTTGTACCGATATACTGAATCTGTTTGAGAAATATTTTCTTCCTTTTCTTGGTTTGATTTTAGTATGTTTCTGAAAACATTGATTTAAATGAAATGCGTTTATTTTTAATGTATGTGTAACACATGCGTGTATGGTACACAAATTTGCTTTTCAAGTATAGACAGTCACATGTCTATTTTTATCTAAGATGATTGTTTAGGATCTTAATAAAACGTTTTTTAATATTCAATCATTTGTATGGTCTAACCGTATTTTGTGTAAGTTCTAATACATGGGCTACAACTTTTTGTTGGTAGTTTAAAGATTTAATCTTTATATAAATTTCCACCAAGGGAAGTTCTTTTCTACCTTTCAGTAGTACCCTAATCCCCTGGTCTGGTACAAGGGGTCCCTCGCTCTTTTTAACTTTACATTTGTGGCACAGCCCTTCGGGTTGGAGATGTGTTCGTGAACCACGGTTAGCTCCAGTTCACTAACCAAAGAATCTCCCGGTAAACAATATGGATAATTTTAAAACATTTGGTTTTAGCGAGGATCAATTCAATAAGTTGATAAATCAGAATCCACGAGCAGGTGGAAAATTCGCTATCAATAGCAGTAGTCATGAGCAAATAATAAAAATTCTCAATTTAAAGAAAAAATTAATAAGAACGGAACTCCATGCAGATTTCCTTATTGAATATTTAAAAGCTGGAGTGATACCCATAAGATTACGTATTAGAAACGAACCTGGGCTTTTTATTGAAAATCAAAAATTCCTTGAGGTCTGGACACATATAGCCAACCGTTGCAGTAGGGATTGGTTAATTTTAATTATTGAAACTGCACAAGAAGTTATGGTCATCGAGCGCAAACAAATAGAAGATTTGGAAGCAGCGTTGAAACAAAACACAGCGTTGGACAACGCAAAGAAAAAATTAGAAGAGTTAGAAGTAGAAACTAATGGATATCTGGAATACCCTATCAACAAAAAAACAATTAAGCTCAGAAAGGATATTGAGAAATTTAGTGCCGAATCAGTACACCTATTTCTCAGCAAAGAATATTATAATACCAAGAAAGAACAAAGGTGGGCAAAACCACAATACCAAAGACAAATTTATTCCAGAGGGGGAAACAAGAGAATTACTTTCTCTGAGTCTTCGGGCTCTAGTAGTGAGGAAGACCAAACAAGTGAACAGCCAGGAAGACCAGTTCCAAATATTGAACGGGAGCCTTTTTTAGGCGGGCGTCAAAACCGAGGTCAGAGAAACTATCGGAATTATACGAGGGAGGATACAATGAGGAACCATCCACCTCAAAATTATCAAGCCCAAGACTACTTGAAAACCAGGAATCAGAGGTATTGGAGGTAGAAGAGTTCCCCATCATTAATCTTTCAGATAGGGTTTTGACAGATGATGAGAAAGAGGTTTTAAAGAAAGGATTTAGTTTTGCCCCAACAGCCCCTCCAAATAAATTTGAATTAGAAAAAGATATGAGAAGCTTTTTCAGAAAAATTACATTAAAAAGGTTTTTTCTAGATAAGAATTATGGACCAGTCCATAATATCTCGGGTTTTAGACCCAAATCAACTTTTACTCCGAGCCTAAGTCAGGTAGATAAAAACGTTGAGTTATTTGAAAAGAAAGTTGAGATAGAAATTAAGATTAGTTTAGAAACTGCTCATAATCAGAACAATAATCTTTCAGTGTCTCAAAGAAAAGCCCTCAAATCACTACAAGAAAGTGATCAAATCATTATTAAACCCGCCGATAAGGGCGGTGGGGTTGTAATTTTAAACGTCATGGATTATGAAAATAGAATGAGGACACTACTAAATGTGACAAGCCATTATATGCGTGTTCCATTTACAATGATTGATGCCCTAAGAAAAGAGGTAGCACAACTCCTCAACAAAGGTAGAGCGGAATATTGGATTTGCGACAATGAATATAAGTTCCTCTTTAACAATAACCCCATCATTCCCGCAATTTACGGGTTACCAAAAATACATCAAGATTTAGTCAATCCACCAATGAGACCTATTGTGAGTAGTCTGGGCTCACTCCTGGAGCCACTTAGCAAATATGCTAATTATTTTTTAAGACCTATAGTCCAAAAACAAGAATCATATTTGAAAGATACTGCCCACACTATTTCGATCTTTGAGGGACAGGGTTTTGATAGGGTGACCCAGTTTGTAGTCACCCTAGACATCGAAGCCCTGTATACAAATATTCCTCAGGAAGATACAATAAGGGTGATGTCGTTGATTTTAGACGAAGAAGATCTGAATGGTGGAAATCAGGAGTTCATTTTGAGTTGCATGAGGATGGTTTTGAAGAATAATATTTTCCTGTTCAAGGATGAATTATATAAACAAATAAAAGGGACCAGCATGGGGGCCACTTGTGCCCCAAGCTTGGCCTGCCTTTATGTAGGTCATTTTGAACAGAAGCACATCTACAATGAGTTGGCACCTTACTTTGAAAATGTCTCCCACTGGCACCGTTTCATAGATGATATTATTTTCATCTGGAATGGTGCCAAGGATGAGTTGATGCTTTTCCTGGAGTGGCTTAATTTGGGTGATGAAAATTTGAGATTTCCAGCCAAATTCAGTGATACGAGCGTGGAGTTTTTGGATATCCGATTAAAGGATACACAAGGTCAGCTAGAGGTGGAACTTTTTTCGAAATCCACGGATAAAAATACTTTTTTGCAATACGAAAGCAACCATCCTAGATCACAAAAGGACAATATCCCATTTGGGGATTTTCTAAGGTTGCGTCGTAATTGCACTACTCTCACTGATTTTTATCACCATGCTGAGGGCATGGAAAAGAAATTGAAAGACAGGGGCTATCCGAAAAAACGTATTAAACATTCCTTAAAACGCGCCAGGTTCTATGATAGGGACCATCTTTTAAACATTAATAAAGAGAAAAACAACAAAGTTGCAGAAAGAATTGTTTTTGTCACCCAATATTCAGGCTTGAGCAATAAGTTGAAAAATATAATCAATCGTAATTGGAAGATCCTCAATAATGGACTTCTAACACCCCTGACCAAACCTCTTTTTTCTTTCAGGCAAAATAAAACCATTAGAAATGCTCTGGTGAAAACATATTAAAAAATTGATGGAAGTGTTCAAACTACTTTGCATAATCAGAAAGTAATCGGTAATTACAAATGTGGTACCTGTTCTATTTGTCCAAATTACATTGAAGCAAAACATTTGGAGTTTAATGGTAAAACCCTGGTCGCTAGGACACTTAATAACTGTCGGAGCAAAAACATAATATATCTGCTTGTCGGCCGATGTGGCCTTGGGTACGTGGGTGAGACGAGCAGGGAATTGCGAACCAGACTCTTGGAACATAGGTCAGCGTTGAAAAATTGTAAAGAAAATGCACCTCTGACAGATCATTATTCCAAAAAGAACCACCAGTTTAATCAGTTCACCTGGTTTATACTGGAAAAAGTAAGTGTAAGCAGGAGAGGCGGCAATTTAGATTGAATTAGAAAGATGAGGGAACAATGGTATATGTGTCATCTAGATACCATAGATAAAGGTCTGAATACCAGGGAAGATTGGATGAAACTGACATCTAATCAATAGATAGCTGTGTAGCAACAAAAACGATACTGATCGCAATATCTTCCCTGTTGAATACAGGTTATATTGTCTCGCATATGACTGCTTTTTCTTGTGCAGATTTTAATGTTTATAATCACATAATAACGCAATTTTAGCGAGTCATTTTACAATGTAATAACATTGAGAAATCAAATACTTAACTCTCCCTTTTGGGATAATAATTTTAATTGTAAACAATCACATTTGGCGGATAAGCGCCGGTCATTTTTATTTATCTCCGTTCGAAATAATATTGTGAGAGAAAACTAGAGCCGAACCTGTCGAGTGGAGCGTTTACTTCCGGGGCACTCGTGGTAGAGCATCGACTTTGCAGAGTGGAGCGTCTACTTCCGGGGCACTCGTGGTAGAGCACTGACATTGCCGAGTGGAGCGTCTACTTCCGGGGCACTCGTGGTAGAGCATTGGTTCAATAAACGGGATGATTTGAATGTTTCGGTTGTGTAAGGTATCGGGCGAACCCAATGTCGGTATTTATAGTGAAGTTCTGACAAAGTGACTTCATCCGCTAAGAGCACGGTAAAAAATGCGTATGATGTAACGCGGCATAAGATAGGGTGACCAAACAATTGGACCCAAGTGGTTCCGGGTCAATTAAGGTAGCGCATGCGAATCCTTTCTGTGGTGCTTATAAATTAGACTCCCGCAAAACACTAGCACTACCGAGGCAATACAGCTGACGGTGATTAAAACAATCATAGGATGAACCAATCAAAATACGTCTTAGTTGGTATTTAACCTTGAACAAGAGAGAGTTCTCTCAGACTGGCGCTGGGAGAATACGAGGACGATCGACAGCCACACAATCCCTTGATGAGGTAGGGGCATAGAAATGCCTTTAGGGGGGAACCTTTGACTTAGCTCGGGCAATGCCATCTAGAATATAAGCCAATTAGAGGGGATTACATATTTTAAAAAACCTTTTCTGTTTTATATATTTATATCGTTTAGAAACCATTTAAGAGGAAAAACAATTGATGTCTGATTTGAGCTAAATATTATTCTTATACATATACAAATAATAATAGGGCAACATCACACTAAGCTATCTTTTCCTTATGAGAGTTAGTTTGTTTATATTTATTTTTATAAATAACAACACTACAACGTTGGATGCTAATATAAGTAAGGATAGTTTTTTAATGTTTCTTTATATAGATTCGGATATCAAGAACTCCGGATGTAAGGAGGGTGGATGTTAATAAAAACCCCTGTGCCCTAAACTGAATAAAGAGCGGGAGAAACACGACTTAGGACTTCCATCAGGTAAATAGGGTAAAGTAAGCCAAGATTTATATGAATTGATAGTATATTCAGACCTGAAAATAAATAGAATTAACAATTATTTATCCCTAGATTCAAGTCGTGAGACAAACAGTTTTTAACACTGGACTTTGAAAATAGAAATAGGATCGCCCAGTGCCTAATAAATATATGCGAACAGATTTTTCTGAGGTATAGAATGAGTATAACAGAGACAAATTTGAATGTACATATAAAATGTTCAGTAAATAATGCTGATCTATATTGCTCTGTAGATTCTTTTAATCAAAGAACAAGAATATGTCAATTGGAATAAAAGAACCCAGGACATCATGAGATGAAATGAGGTATTTCACTCTCCTTCTTTCCCCCACCTGTGGCCACAATGGTGATCCATCTATCTAGCTAAGGGTTTATGGTTTATTTTTGCTATAATTTCTTTTTCCATGTTGGTAAATCCTTCTCTTATACACGAGAGATTTACCAGGACTAGCCCATTTGCTAGAACAATAACAGAACAAGTATGGAATATTGTAGACTTAATGATAAAGTGCAATGTTAAAAGAAATATTTTACCAATATGACTTAATGATTAGATGCATTGTACAACAATAAAAAATAGAAAAGTACAATGGACGGATCTATAATTAATATGAAAATTATTTATGGTTAAATTATATGTAAATTAATATACCATATCTACCCACAGGATTGAAACGAAAACGGCAACCAATCAGTGCCTATAAATGAGAGACGTATATTTCTTGGTCTTGATAAAGATGGGATATTAAATAGAACCATCGAAACGCGTTGACGCTGTATTTTTCATAATCCGTGGAACAGCTTATCCTATAGATATAATACGAGTAAATTGTATCTAGGATTAGCCAGCAAGAGGTTAACCCGGACGTGACAACCAATTACAAAATGTATTGTCTGTTTTTGTCTCTCTGTAGATTGTTGTACCGATATACTGAATCTGTTTGAGAAATATTTTCTTCCTTTTCTTGGTTTGATTTTAGTATGTTTCTGAAAACATTGATTTAAATGAAATGCGTTTATTTTTAATGTATGTGTAACACATGCGTGTATGGTACACAAATTTGCTTTTCAAGTATAGACAGTCACATGTCTATTTTTATCTACGATGATTGTTTAGGATCTTAATAAAAAGTTTTTTAATATTCAATCATTTGTATGGTCCAACCGTATTTTGTGTAAGGTCTAATACATGGGCTACAACTTTTTGTTGGTAGTTTAAAGATTTAATCTTTATATAAATTTCCACCAAGGGAAGTTCTTTTCTACCTTTCAGTAGTACCCTAATCCCCTGGTCTGGTACAAGGGGTCCCTCTCTCTTTAACTTTACACTTTAACTAGTGACCAGCATATGCCAGGCCAACTTCTCACATGGGTGGGCAGCGTGTGGGATTCCAGCTTGCCATTGTATTACCAGAAATTCTCTATTTGAATTACTAACTGAAAACCACTAAAGGTACTCAAGGTACATATAAAGTCAAGCTTAGTATCAACAAGTTCTACTGAACTTAGAGCTGTTTGTGAAGGCATAGCACACCCTTGCTACAGCTCAAGCTAGGACCAGTAGGCCACAAACTAGTGTAGGTAGTACAACACTGCACAACACTAGAATGTCCTTAAGGGCTGGAGCCAGTGGGTCCACCCAACCTCAGTATAAGGACATGACCTTCTTTGACTTGAAAGCCATGTGTGCTGCAAGGCACCTGAGGATAGGACAGAGTCCCTCCACACTACACCTGATAGATCTGTTGACCACAGATGACCTTAGATTAGCTCTAGGAGCTAAGGGGTCTGAATCAGGGGGTGGGTCAGCTATAGTCTCTGGGTCAGATGATGAAAATCAAGATGACCTGCACTCTGTGGTTGACAACCAATGACAAAATGTATTGTCTGTTTTTGTCTCTCTGTTGATTGTTGTACCGATATACTGAATCTGTTTGAGAAATATTTTCTTCCTTTTCTTGGTTTGATTTTAGTATGTTTCTGAAAACATTGATTTAAATGAAATGCGTTTATTTTTAATGTATGTGTAACACATGCGTGTATGGTACACAAATTTGCTTTTCAAGTATAGACAGTCACATGTCTATTTTTAGCTAAGATGATTGTTTAGGATCTTAATAAAAAATTTTTTAATATTCAATCATTTGTATGGTCCAACCATATTTTGTGTAAGTTCTAATACATGGGCTATAACTTTTTGTTGATCGTTTAAAGATTTAATCTTTATATAAATTTCCACCAAGGGAAGTTCTTTTCTACCACTAGTTAAAGTGGCCACCTTGCACCAGTCCAATTCGAGTCTTATGGTAGATAGGTTTAAGACAACCTTTTAAAGAAAGCTATCCTAGTGGTAGCTGTGGAGAGCAGTCTTTAGAGGAGTGTAAAGCAGCTTGTTTTACCTTATAATCTCTTGAATTACTAAATGAAAGGACACCACACAGATATCTATATAAAATATATATGTATTTATTACTAACAACTCTCTGCTCAGCTCTTTATGAGATTAGAAGTCAGGAACATATGCATAAATCAACATTTTACAACAAGTTAAGCACAAATATGGCTGCGGCCCTAGGGGCGTACCAGACCATATACTAAAAAAGAGACTTAAGAATAATGATTTGAGAGGAGACAAGGCCTAGGGCCTTCAGAAGCGCTGGGGCCTCTCTAATCCACCCAAGGTAGGTAAGTAAAGGACCCACGGGAGACGCATGCAGTGTGAGAACACAGCCGCGGATCCCAATTGACTTCTATGGAGCAAGTCGCGGTTGGAAATTTAAGGTTTTAGGATACTTCGGGAGAGTCTACAAGCAAGTCACTTACAGGGTAAGTATTTCTAGAGCCAACACACACAGGAGCACCGTAGTGCTGGAGTTACCTCACCCAGGGAAGCCGGGTGCATAGGTGTCTTTTGGTGTCGGGTCGCGGCGTCGTTTTCAATGGAAGCCAAAGAAGACTTGCTGCTTGTGAAGACAGACGAAGTGTCCGGTGGAATCCAAGGCTGGATTCAGAAGAAGGAAGACCTGAAAGCAGAGGAGACAGTGTTCAAAGTCACTTGGCAGTGACCCGGGGCAAGGAAGATGGATGCCCTCAGTCGTCTGGTGATTTCAGGTGATCACGGGTGTCTTGACCCTTCAGCCACGAGGTCCAGGAGGCGTCGACGACAACCAGGAGCTGGATTCTGCGTGTCCCACGAAGTCGGCAGCTTACTGTGGTGTCGGTGACCAGATTTGAGCCAACAAGCCTTGGTAACAGCAAGTCTTGTGGAAAGGACAAAAAGTCAGCGGTGCAGACCAGCAAGGTCTGAGGGACTCATCCAGCGAGGGAGAGTCAGGGCAGGCCTGAAGCAACCAGGGGAGCCCTTTGGAACTGTAGAAAAGTCTTCTAGGGCCCCACAAGCCAATAGGAAAGGGATCGCGAAGACACCTCGGGAGGATTCACTCAACAGGGTCCCACGGTCACTCGGGACGGGGTAGGCCTCTGATCTTCGGTGGAAATCCTGCTGGAGGCTTGGACCACACGTGGTCCAATGCACAAGTTCGTAGAACGTCGTGAAGGGGTTGCACTCGAAAAAAGTGCACTGTACCCAGGTATTGCGGTTCCTAGTCACTCGTGGGGTCCACTTGCCTCAACGTCGCTGGGGACTCACGATGGCCTTGGAGAAGTCAGGAAATCCGCTTCCGGCGGCAGGGACTTTGGACTCCGGCGGGAGCGGGAAAGTTTGCGACCGTTGATGCAGAGTTTCGGTGCTTGCCAAGCAGGAGAGTCACTCCTTGACTCCAAGGGAGATTCTTCCATCTTCCAGAGGTAGTGGAACTTCGAAGGTCTAGGATTCTTCTTCAGAGCGTCGTCCAGGGATATCTAGTTTGCAATGGCAAGAGTTCACTAACTTATACTGAAAGGAAGGAAGGGACTAGCTCTATGACCCCACCTATGGGAGGGTCAGGGGAGTGGGTGGCTTCACCCACTTCCCTTTTTCCAGTTTCGTGCCAGAGCAGGGGCAGGTAGCCCCTGAGCCGGTTTGAACTGGTGTATGCACAGAGGAGCTTACTGCTCCCCCAGTGCAGGACTTCAAAGCACTCTAGGAGTGCACCCACCGAGCCCCAATATACTAAACCCTGTCTGGGAGGTGGTCACACCTCCCTGTGACAGGATGCCTATTGTTGGGCCTCCTCCACTGCGAGTTTCGGTCATCAGCTGGAGGGCAGCCCAGTGTCTGTGACTGGTGGCATCCATTTTGTGATGCCAGGGCTCTTCAGGATTCTACCATGTTTCCACAGTAGGTACATGTCTATCCCTCTAGAAGGGTGGGATCATACTCCCACTCCAGTTACTAGTGTGGGGGTATGATTCCAAAGCGTTTGACACCAAACACGACATGTTTTGATGCAGCCATTCCAAAGTTTGCATTAACCGCGAGGTTATAATGCCCTTAAGAGTATATGGTTTGACCGCATTCACAAACAGCCCCAGACCCAGAGAGTGGACTCTGAGAGCTGCAGAGGGGCCCTGCTCAGGCAGAGGGACCCCCTCACATGGAAACCAAGCACCCTGCCCTCAGGATTGATAGGGCCTGCCTTAGGGGTGACTGATAGGTTTAAATGTGTGTGCAGGGAGATATAGTGAATCTATAGCTCAGTGAGGAGTGTTAACACTACCTCACCCAGGCTGCAGTAGCAGGCCTGTGGTTTTAGATTTAGTCTGCTTCCCAGGGGTGGCATAATATATGCTTCAGCCCCTGGTAGGCCTGTGAAGTACCTATGCCCTTGGTACCTAAGGTACCATATACTAGGGGCTCATACGGTACCACAGTATCCAATCACTAGTGCACCTAATGTGCACACCATGTCGTTTAAGGGAGTAAGCAGATAGGCTGGGGTCCTGAATAGCAGTATCCCAGCCAGACTAGTCAAAAACCATCAAAACACCAGAAAGAATTTGGGGGCAACCATGTAGTCAGATTCCACCTTTCTACAATTTCCATGCAAGCATTCAACAGGGAGGTCTGCACTTATCACAACCTTCTTAGGGCCAGTTACCCCTCCCCAGGTGAAATTAACAACTACCAAGGAATGGTCTGTCCTGACATTGCTAGCGTTGGTCACTTGGTACATCTCACCAAGTATGATTTGCTCAGGAGCCACAAGATCTTTTGTTACTATTGTGACACTTGCTCCTGTGTCCCTGAATGCCAAAGCATCTTTTCCATTAATCAAGGGCTGCTGTCTGTATTTGCCCAGATTACTGGGACACAAAGGAGGACATATCCATGCCTCCATCACAGATCAGTATAGCCTGAGTTGGAACTCTGACTAGGCCAGAGTCCACCTCAGTACCAAGGGTTAACCCTACTACATCCTTATTCTGAGTACCACCACTTGGAGCTGAACTTGGGGAAACAGTTGCCTTAGTGGCAATGGTGGCTGGAGTTGAGTCTTTGGACTTGCTACAATCATTTTTCCAATGGGTTTTCTGCTTACAGATTTTACACCATGGTTTCTTTTGGCCTTTTCCTTTGTTAGATTGTGACTCCCAACCAGATGCAGATTTTTGGGGGCCTTGTGAAGACTTCTGGTCTTTAACCTTCTCCCCACCCTTATCACAGTTTTTAGAATCTTGCTTCTTGGAGTCACAACTTGGTTCTGAACCTTCTGCCTCACCCTGGTTCTGGCCCATTTGTCTGCCTTCTGACCCAATTCTTGGGAAGAGGTCAGATCAGAGCCCACCAGGTATTGATGCAACCGCTGATTTTGACAATTTTTAAGGATCTACTCCCTCATAATTAAGTTTTACAATCCTTTAGAATCACACACCTTACTGCCAAGTAACCAGCCCTCCAGAGCATTTGGTAGCACAATCTACAAAGTCAACCCAGTCTTGAGTCTGTGCCTTTTGGGTATCTCTGAACTTCAACCTATACTGCTCAGTGGTTAGGCCAAACCCATCAATCAGTGCACTCTTCAAACCCTTGTAATTATCAGCATCCTCCTCTCTAACAGTGAGGAGCTTGTCTCTACCTTTGTCTGCAAAGGAGAGCCACAACATTGTTGCCCACTGCTCCTGAGGGACCCTCTGTACTTTACAGGCCCTTTCCAGTGCAGTTATCCATTTGTGGATGTCATCCCCACTCTGGTAGGGAGGGACAATCTTGTTCAGGTTCCTATGGTCATGAGTATGTTCTCTACTTCTAGGGACACTGTTGCTGCCACCATGGTGCTGATGAATACAGGCCCCAGCTAGGCCCGCAGGACACAAGGGTTCGCTCTCCTGCAATGGAATCTATAAGGAAGTTGGCACGGAAACTGCAAAGTACAAAGACAAGGTTTATTAACCCTCAAGGGTGGTCCTACAATCCATACAATACCCTTCAGTATTGCATAGAGTAGCACAAAGAACTTGCGTACACGGTCCCCTTTTATACACAACAGAGGGGCTCGTAAGTGGGAGGATACAACATGAGGCAAGGAATGTTACCTTTTATGGACATTTTCGATACAAGATCAATATGTGGGCGGAGCTGACATACTCCTTGAGCCCGCGAAAACATGGTCAAGCAAGGACTAACTGATAACAGATGCGGTCAAGCCTGGGCATGCGCCAGGCGGACAAAGGAACTATTTATAGACTGTTACTAGGCAGATTACAAGAGCAACTAACACGAAGATAGGACTCTTCTCGTGTTGAGCACGTGGAGACATGACAATACAAAATGGAGTCCAAACTTCAGTCAACATAACGAAAGAGACATGTGTAAGGCAGGAGAATTCATGTCTTTAGTAAATGCTTAATCACATCGTGGTTTCAATTTACAACAGACGACCCTTTCAGCATTTACTGAAGACATCCGGTTTGTTAGGATAATCATCGTATATGTCAATTGTCATCATTTCTTCTACTTCTTTAGCTAAACGTTTCTGATAAGTGACATTGGCAATAGCTTTCTTATCGGGAATACAGAATGATACACATAAGGAACAGAGCAAAGGACCACATTGGACACAGATGCAGCAAGAAAACAGAACTGCTATAATTATACAGAGACCAGTTAAAACCTTTCAACCCCAAGCAGTGATCAATGCCCAAAACCATCCAGAAAAGGACCAAGTGCCGTTTTCTGTATGGATTTCAGCTGCAATTTTATGCAACCTGTTGATTGCATTATAGACTGACGGTGTGTGGTCAGGGATAAACACACAGCAACTACTCCCGATAATTTTACAAGCTCCACCTCGATCAGCTAACATAACATCTAACACCATACGATTCTGCAATGCAACAATTCTGGTAATCTGCAATTCTTCCGTGAGATTCCCAAGAGCAGCAGCGGTTTGGTTTGTCACAGCCTCTACCACTCTTGTTAATCTTCGAACTTTCCTACTATTTAGGGCAGCTCCAACGAAGAAAAACAATCCTAAATTAAAATCAATGTACTGCTGCAGACTGGTGTCAGTCTGATCCACGTCATCAATTGATAGAGTACGTTTATACCTATTTACAGTCACATTATTTAACAACTTCAAATCCTTATGATAGGATGCAGGTGCCAAAAATACAGGAGGCAATAGAAATGCTACATAACATACTCCGGACCAACCGGCTGGCAAACGGTAATAACCTTTATTTCCGCATACGAAGTATGTATTATGGGATGCTAAGAAGGTACTGTTATTCAACCCGTCGATGTTTAATATGGTAATACAATCACTAACACCAACAGGAATATAACCCACACTCTGGACACACAGGTCCGCTTGTGCTTGTGCCACTTGAATCACAAATTTGTCTTTTCCCACAGTGTCTCTGGTGTTCGTGAAAACATAAGGAATCGATTCATTGTCTGGTCGATACTCTTCCCATTCCCAAATTGTCCCATTCGCTTGCGGATATCCATCTTTATCCTGATGACATTCTTTATTGAGTCTGAAGAGTAATCGTCCCACTGTGGGTTTCCGAGTGGCAAAAAGCAAAGTGTACCATGCTCTACAAGAGCCATTATGAGAGAAAGGAAGAGGTATGAATGGCGTTCCTCCTTTCTTCTGATGAGCTGGCATCATACCACATATCCAACAGTTCGTAGCATTCGTGGCAACATGGGTATGATGCAACATCTGGATGAAAGTGTTATTCAAATAAGACTGACGATGCTTCAATTCTTGATACGGAAGGGTATAGAAGTAGTGCTCCTCAGGCACTGGAGTGGTCAACACAAGTAACTCTCGAGCAGGAGTCACATCCTCCACAAACCATGTG
This sequence comes from Triturus cristatus, assembly GCF_964204655.1. Classification (NCBI taxonomy): domain Eukaryota; kingdom Metazoa; phylum Chordata; class Amphibia; order Caudata; family Salamandridae; genus Triturus; species Triturus cristatus. The sequence goes on along the minus strand of NC_140592.1, from coordinate 556,979,599 downwards.
GTTATCCCAACAATAGCTACTGTGAGCATAAAACCTGCTGCACAAAGGATCTTCTTTTTCTCCATGCCCAGATAAAGAATCAATATCTTCCTGAAACTAAAAGGTTTGTCAGAACTCTTCCCCTTAGGCAGCGGTCGATTTCTTCACCAACGGGCCAAGACGGGTGTCGCTACACTAATGCAGGGCTGATCCCCCCCCCTTGCCTCATTGGCTCTCCGTTTCACTAACCCAAGGGCCGTTCTGACAACATGTCCCGATACTGAAGGATTCACTTTCTTGGCCTCAGATGATATCGCTTTCCTCCAGGAGTCGCGTGGTCCGGAAAGAGCTCCTCAGCGTCGTTCGATTCCACAGCACGGCCTTTCTCTGTGGTCAGAATCTCTCGTTGATCGGTCAATACAGCAGGCTCCACCAATCCGGGCGGTACTTTACGGCAGTGCAGGGAATGGATCCAATTCTTTCTGTTGGAAACTCGCACAGCCGTCCTCGTTGCAAGTAGGACTTGCTCAGGGCCAACCCATCTCGGCTCCAGGCTGTTCGTCCTGTCAAAGATTTTTATCATGACATGGTCGCCAGGCCGGAGACTATGTCCTTCACCGGTGGACCGATCAGGGAGCGCCTCCCGGACCTGTTGATGAATAGAAACCAAGTTATCCGTTAACTGTGCCAGATAATCATTCATCATTACACAAGGTACATCATACACAGTCTTAGGTTTTGGTGGACCCCAAATATTCATTGGACGTCCAAAGACAATCTCGTACGGTGTAAGACCGGTTCGAGAGTGCGGTACCGATCTAATTGACAATAACGCCAGCGGTAAAGCATCTGGCCAAGTCAAAGACGTCGAAGCTTGGATTTTAGCGATCTTGAGCTTCAGTGTACCATTATACTTCTCGACTAGTCCTGCAGATTGAGGGTGAAATACTGCGTGGAACTTCTGGGTGATGCCCAGACCCTTCAAAACATACTTTATAACATCCTCTATAAAGTGGGGTCCGTTATCACTCCACAGAAGTCTACAAACGCCATATCGAGGGAAGAACTCCTTCAACAGCATCTTGGCGGTAGTCATTGCAGTATTGTCTTTCGTAGGGTATGCCTCAACCCATTTGCTAAAGGCACAAACCACTACTAGAACATACTTCAAATTGTTACAGCGCTCAAGCTGGATGTAATCCATCTGCAGAACCTCAAAGGGTGCAGTAGGTGTTACAAATCCTCCTGCTGGGGTTCGAGTACCCTTTCCTGGGTTGTACCTCAGGCAGATCATACAGGTCTGCACCACCCTCTTTGCCGTGCTAGCAATCTCTGGATGCTCCCAGACTTGGGTAAGCAATTTTACAATTGCGGAAGCTCCAACATGTGCTAGCCCATGTGCCATCTGAACCATAGGTTGTACAAAAGCCGTGGGTAGTTTCCATCTATCCATCTGCTTATTTCTCCAGCAACCCTCATCATCCAATTCTCCCTCACTGGACCATTGCTCCCGTTCTTTATCAGAAGCGGTCCTCTGTATTTCTCGCACTTCTTCCTTCGCATCATGCCATCTCTCTACTTGCGACTTCACTACATACTTGGCAGTAGCACCGGGCTGCATCGCAGTCTCCCGTGCCACCCGGTCTGCTAACGCATTCCCTTCTCCAACTTTATCGACTACCTTCCTATGGGCGCTACATTTAATGATGGCAATTTTCTTCGGATATGTCAATGCAGTTAAAAGATTATGAACTAACTCCCCATGCATTATTTGTACTCCATGTGACGTTAAAAACCCTCTCTCCTTCCAGAGCAGGCCGAAATCGTGCGCTACTCCGAAGGCATACCGGCTATCTGTATAAACATTCACACACAATCCTGTACTGAGCTCACATGCTCGTGTTAATGCTATCAGTTCCGCTGCTTGAGCTGATTTCTGTGGTATGCGTGCTGCCTCCACTATTGTTTGCAATGTGGTAATTGCATACGCTGCTGAAGTCGTACCATCTGGTAGCTTCAGGCAGGACCCGTCCACCCACAGTTCTCCATCTACATCTGGAAAGGGCGTATCATGGAGATCAATACGACCCTTTGTTTGTTCCTCAGTCACAAGAATACAATCATGTGCTTTCCGTGCTTCAGACTGAGTCTCGAGGTATGGCAACAATGTGGCCGGATTTAACGTCACGCACCTCTTTAACGTAATATGAGGAGCCAAAAGCGTCAGCTCATATCCCGTTAAACGGGCACTGGTCAAATGCTGCGTCTTTGTCTGATTAAGCAGGGCATCAACAGCATGGGGGACTAATACCAACAGCTTATGAGATAACACAATTCCCTCGCTTTGGCGTATTGACACAGCTGTTGCCGCAACCGAGCGAAAACAACCAGGCAATGCTCGGGCAACAGGATCAAGTACAGCCGAAAAATATGCACAAGGGCGTTGCTTGTCGCCGTGCATCTGCACTAAAACTGATAATGCACATCCATCTTTCTCATGCACATACAGCGAAAAAGGTTTGGTATAATCAGGAGTCCCTAACACTGGTGCTGAACAGAGAGCCTGTCGCAATTTCTGAAAGGCAGTGTCACACTCATTCGTCCAAGGAAGCGGAATAGGTGTGTCTTTTGTCAAAAGGGCTAACAATGGCTTAGCTATGTGTGAAAACCCTAGTATCCATTGCCTACAAAACGAAACGAGACCCAAAAATGCACGCACGTCCTTCTGCGTGGACGGCGTCGGCGTGTCCAGAATTACTTGGACACGATCTGGTGTGAGTGCACGCCCCTCCTTAGACAAAAGGTGACCCAGATAAGTCACCTTTGGTCTACAGAATTGCAACTTTTTCCGAGATACTTTGTGATTGTGGGATGCCAAAAAGGAAAGCAAAGACAACGTACTCGTTTCACACAACTCCGGAGTGTCGGCCGCCAGCAAGATGTCATCGACATATTGAATGAGGGCAACGCCCTCGGGCAGAACAAAGGAGTCCAATTGTCTTTTCAAAGCTTGACTGTAAATGCTAGGGCTTTCCGTGTAACCCTGAGGAATTCTACAAAACCGGTAAGACCTATTATTTAGAGTGAAACCAAAGAGGTATCGACTATCGGGATGAATAGGAATTGAAAAGAAGGCATTTTTCAAATCAATAACTGAAAACGTGGTCGCCGTAGGCGGGACCAAAGTAAGCAACGTCGTGATATCAGAAACCACTGGGTACTGAGGTATCACGATCTTGTTCACTTCTCGCAAGTCAATTATAAACCGATAGACTTTGGCATCCGTATCCTTTTTCAAAATGGGTAAAATCGGGCTATTACAGACGTTGTAGGGAACTTCCTCCACTACTCCCACCTTAATCAAATCCTGCACAATCTGTATAAGAGCCTCTTCCCCCTCCTGCGAAATACGATACTGTGGAAGGCGTGGTAACACCGCCCCCTCCTGGACACTAATGTGAACAGGCTGAATCACCATCTGTCCCACATCAGTATCCGAGGTGGCCCACAGAGCACAAGGGAGGGTAGCTAACACAGCATCTTCTGCAACCACACACATCCGTTCAGACAGGGGGTAATTGTCATTTAATATCACCCGCACTCCAGCAGGGGAGCAGCGGATCGTAGCTCTGAAGTGCTTCAACATATCAAGGCCCATAATATTGTCCGGCGTGTTCGGGGCAAGCAGAAACGGACAGGGTGCAGAAAAAGAATCAACCTGAAATGTGAGGGGCCGTGAAAGAGGGCTGCGGGAGAGTGTACCATCAAACCCTACCGATGTAACCATTAAGCCAGATGGGGGAGCCCTCGGAACCAATTGTTGAGACAGCGCACTACGAGTCGCTCCTGTATCCACTAGGAACTGATCAGTAGAACCCAAAACCTCAGCTGATACGTAAGGACCCTTCTGATCAACCGGCACCTCAACTGATTCTAACCCCCATCCAACGCGTTCCTATGCATGCTGAGAATCATGGTACCCAGAACGGTCAATCCCCGACACTTGATACTGGTTTTGTCGATCGAAAACATTAGGCCTATCTCGTTGCTGCCCGGCAGGGTCAAAACGAGCGTGATCATTAGAATTCCCTCTAAAATTCGAGAAACCCCCTCTACCTCTCGGGCCACCCTGATTGTGTCCCTGACGCGAAGCATGCAACGCCGGGCAATCTCTGGCCCAGTGTCCCGATTGCTTACAGTACGCACATTGATTCCTGTTCAAATCAGATCGGCCCGAGGGAGGACCATAAAATCCTCCCCTACCTCTATTTACACCCCGTCGGGGCGGACCATATACTTGTGCTAACATCACCTTCGTTTTTAGGTCGAGGACTACCGGTCTGCCGAAGGCAGAACCGGAAGTCGGAAGATTTAATGTTTCCTAGAGTGGCTATTTAGCCCGCCTCTCTTTTTGCTTCTCCT